>NC_137794.1:24178465-25378465 GCF_963383645.1 Muscardinus avellanarius
AAGAAGTCTGAAGCAAAATATGTCAGGAAATCACATGGTTAAATTTTTTCTAATCATTTGGTGGATGAGCTGCTGCAGTTGACACTGGACTGAACGCACAGTCTTTTAGGAGGCCTCCAAATATAAAAAGAGGAGCTGGTGCCTTGAATCCACTAAGTTGTGCTTACAATTTCCTGGTGAACTCCATTTTTAGAGGTGGCTGATGCTACATTTGTTAAAGCAAGTGTGAAGAGTGAATGGTCTGGACGAAGGGCAGAAAGAATCCCAATTTCCTAACCAAATTGGCAAGTGTATTCCATTGAAAAACAGTCTGGAGAAGTTGTCCTTTAATGAGTATACAACTTCATATTTTCAAGAGGGAAAGTTCTGAAGATCTATTTCACAGCCATATAAATATGCCTAACACTTCTGAAGTGTACGCTAAAAGTGATTTTGATGGTACATTTTATGTTACCTGGTTTTTATCACAGTAATAAAGAGCCTGGAGGAAATAAGATGGTGAGCAGAAGTTGTAGGAAGAATGATGCAATGAGGTGGGAATGATGCAATACTTTATATAAAGTATTGAGATGTAACAAAGCTGCAGACGATGGTAGAATTAAAGTTAAACAGGGCAGAAAGCTGAAGGCTATGTAGAAACGACAGAGTTAGCAAGAGCAATCATCTTCTGTAAAAACAACAATAAAGAGGCCAGTGGGAATTAGTCTAGACAATAAGGAACATAAAGTGAAAAATAAAAGATTCAGAAGGGGAAAAGTGCTCAAGGAACTCATGGAAGACCAAGAAAAAAAGATGATTAAAAACAGGGTCATTGATCAGAAGGATTCTAGGCACATTCAATCAAGAGAAGGAAAACAAAGAGAAGGAGGATTTTAGAAATGAACTCTTCAGACCACAAGGGCCACAGCTGGCACATTGTTGTTTGAACAGGAGTAATGTAAGCTGTCTTGAAGAAAGAATACTTCAACCTGGAGCCTGCTTACAGTGTTTCCATGATTGGGGTTCCAGAACAAGTTCTCTATTCTTATAAAAGAGAAAAGTGTCAATAGAGAATTAAGCTGCACTATATTATATGTAATATCAATTTGTCTCATCAATATTTGTCAGGATCCCAATGGAAGTCTGAGTAGGTTCCCTAATGCTTTCCACAGTTCTCCACTCAGAGCTAACTTTCCTCTCACTAGTTTTGCGCTTTCATAAGGCTGACATATGGAAGTCTCCATCCTTCTGCCAGAGGCTGCCCATTAAAGTATTCACTGGGCACCCAGAGCATCTGTAGCAGGACCACAGTGCTTCTCCCATGCACAGCTGCCAAGCCTTTTACCTTTGTGTCTGATACCGAAAAAACTGAGTGATAGTCTAGGATTATAGGTTTTATTGGATTGTTTTAAAACTTCTGTCCTTATACCTACAGAAGAAATACATATAATTACTAGTTCTCTTTGCTTTTATTTAAAGTGTGTATCTCTCTAAATATGGTTGAATAATACTGTTAAAACAAGTGTAAATTTTTCAATCATTGTTGTTTGTTGAATTAAAAGAATAAATTTTGTTGATTTATTTTAAATTATCCAGATTTGAAGAATAATTTAGAAACTTTAATTTTTAAATGTAGGATAAGAATTCTGCTTTAGGAAATTATATGGTTATAATTTTATTTATATGGTTATTGTATATGTCATGAAACATTTGTTGAATATTTTGGTTAGTTATTTACCATGCTTTTAAATATATACATTCTTTTTAAACTAATCTATCTTGAAGAGAGCATATTTTAGACTAGTTTAAAATTTAAATAGCATTTTAAAAATCTTTCTAAAATAATGAATTTAAAAAATAGCCCAGAAATCAGTAACTGACTTGTCAGAATGTGAAAAGTCAAATGCAATTGGCATTTAATTAATAAACATGGCACAGAAATAGGAAAATTGGATATTAAAGTCACCATCCTTGAAATATGTGGAATGATAGAATTAAAGTTAACATTTATTTGCACTACAAAAGAGGAAACAATAGTGTTATAAATTACCTTTTACTTATATTATTCAAAGTTCAAAGGAAGAATTTGTAAAAATTAGTTTGCATAATACTGTTGCAGCTTATATGAATCCTGAGATATCCAGCCTTTTTTAAAAAGTTTTTGCTTCGAACTTATTCTTTCTCCAACAACTTTTTTTTTTTATTCATAGCAGAAAGGTATGGGACAAACAGGAAGTAAATTGAGAGAAATAGGGAGCTGCATTCAATAATGTATTTACTACCCTGGTTAAATTACAGTTTTATGGTTTACTCCAGGGTTTTTCAACCTCTGTCAATTGGCTATTGCCATTTTTGTCCCTGATCAATCTTGGGTGCAGGGGACCCTGGGTCTCTACCCACTAGATGCCAGTAGCACCTCATCTTCCTCCAAGTTGTGACAACCAAAAGTGTCTCCAGACATTGTCACTGTTGGTGGAGAATCATGGTTAACCATGACTCTATGCTTCTTAACCCTATAGAGGAAGCTTAGGTAGGCTAAAGAGTAGCTTTGGATTTTCTCTACAATGTCACATACATTTTTTATAAAGAAAAAACTTTTTAATTAAAGGAGATATTTTGTATAGCAGAGTCGAAACCACATGTTTGTGTGTGTTCATTTCAAAATATGGTGATAATATTTTTGTGTATTGTATATGGTTTTTAATTTCATCTCTGTTCAACACAAAAAATATATGATATACCTTGTGCCAAAGAGAATTAAGAAAAACTATTAAAGTGAATGCATTTGATCTAAACTGAATGGCTTTATTAGGCTCATTTTACAAATCAACTAGATTACTTACAGATTTTTACATTTACTGCAGAATAAAATAAACTATATAACAATTCTTATTAAAATAAAAGCATCTAATATATAACATAAATCTTGTAAATTGTGTCTATAAACAGCTATATTTTACTAATTCAATAGTACAGAAGTAGCAAATTGTTAAGATTCTTTGCCAGTTGAAAAAATTAGCCTTTTTAATATATGAATGAGTAACAAAACTCAGAATATTAAAAAGTATTAAATAATATAAATTTTCTAAATAGTCTAGTTCTATGAATTAACTGAGCTGTCAAAATTAATCAACAGTATTGGAGACGCATGAAGAAAAATTTGCCACTTTAGCAGATTTTTTCTGAGATTGCACGATGCATATAAAGCAGTATAATTTAGTAGAAAAGAAAATTAATATAACAAGCAATATGAATACCATACAGTAGTAACAATGAATCTTTATATCAAAAATAGAATATGAAAGGTTGCTTTTCCTTTCTTCCTTTTTTCCTCCCTCTCTTCCTTCCTTTCTTTTTTTTATGGTACTCGGGATTGAACCCGTGGCCTCATGCATGCTAGGCATGAAAAGTGCTCTACCACTTAGCTATACCCCCAGCTGGAAGACTGTTTTAAAATGAAGAAATCTTGTTAATTGGAAAGAAATGTGAAAACATATAAAAATAAATTTTATGCAACAAAATATATTTATATATATATTACTTTAAAGCATATTTCCATAACTGATCAAATATATATGTATACATATATATAAATATGCACATATTTTAACACTATAGATTGTTTATATATGTTTATACATATATAAAACTGAATAAAGACTTATTTATTCTGATATTAATGAATACAAATTGGTTCTCTTTTATCTAAATTTTCATGAGAAAACTGAAACAAATCTTAATTTTTCTCACTTTCTTGTTCTTTTCCTTTATATAACTTTTTAAAATTTCCCAGAACATCTTACAAAATGAAGAGATTTTTCTTTTAGTTGTTTTCTCCAATATTTGAATATACTCCAACTACTAGTTGAGGTAACTCAATAACATAAATAAAAGAGAATGGGTACCCCACTGCTGAGGTATCATTGTGGGTTTCTTTTCAAATTTATTTATTTGTGCTTTAAATTAACACAAAATTGTATGTATTTATAATACACTACATAATGTTTTTAAGTGTTTGTATGTTGTGGAATGATTACATCTATTTGTACTCAATATAATGTTATTCTTAAAAACTCGTAAGGGTGGATGTTAAGTAGTCTTGCCACAAACATGATTGTGTGCAGTAAAAAAAATTGCTAATTAGCTAAATTGAAGTGTATGTATGGTATTTCCAAAGTAACAGCTTGTTCAGCATTTCCAAGAAGAAAACTCCAGATAAACTGTATTTACTCGCATAATTCCTCTGCCACTTTATATGGACTTGTGCTTTTTCCTACTCATGTTGAGAAGAAAATGAGCATTTCTGTAATCATTTTCTACTATAAGTTTCTATCCCCCTAACTCATCCAAGTCAGTGTTATATGAAACATCCAAACTTTTGAAGTTCATATAGTATAGCAAGGCCAGAGGTCCAAGCATCAAGACAGAAGCTTTTCAACCCAAATCGACATTTTTTAAAGGCTTCATTTCTGTATTATTGAAGAAATGCTATTCCTTACTGGGCCAAATATTAAGAGTTGGAATGAATGAGACCAATGAGCTGAGCATTTAGAAAATGAATCTGAACTTTGAAGCCTGATGATCTTTTTTAAAAGACAGCAATGTGTATCCAGTGATTATAATAAAAGAACACAAATCATGTTATCATTTCTGGTCAAGTTTGAATTCACTGTAGTGGAATATTTGAAGTATTGTTTCATTCATAGTTAGGTAGTCATAATATTAGTATATAACTTGGTTTTGTGAGAAAACTATATTAATTAAGGGAGTTTGAAAAATTTATACTGATTAAAAGGATTTTTGGCTTCCACCATGAAGAAGAGCATCTTATGGTTCTAGGGCCATATTCACCACTTAATTTTGAAATGGGGGAAAACAGAAGGCCTTATGCAAGTAGACACAGTGTTTAAAATGTCCCTATTATTCAAAAATATGGTTACTTTAAGCCTAAAACTTTAAATGAAATAATATATTTTATAAAACATGATGTTAAAAAGCTTCTTAAACTATGTGACAGTTATTTTTAGGATTTTTTTTTCATTTTCTGATACAATGATAATCTTTAATCCTGACCCTTTTAAATACTATAAGAATTAGATTGATCCATAATGATTTAAATGCAAATTTAACTCCAGAAGATCATTTCTGTTATGAAAAAGTTAGTTTTCTATATTCTACCTTAATTGATCTTGACTTTAAAATAACTCACAAGTGTTATTACTAAGAAGAGAGGTACATCATCATGTTTAAAAAAAATGAAGATTTTTAAGTTTCATGACATTAGTAACTCTTCAAATTCCAGGGAAAAAAGCACATAGAGCTTTCTATTATTTTAATAACTTTTAAATTACATTTAAAATTAAGTCTATTATTATTGCAACTGAATTTTAAAATATTTTCATAATTTATTTGAGTAGGTTTATTTTTTAATTGTACAGAAAAATCTTTGACTTTACATATCTGCCTTTGTTGTTAAAGCTTCTTTGCTTTATTACAGTACATGGAGTTTGGGAGGAATGGTCCCCATGGAGTTTATGTTCATTTACATGTGGTCGAGGCCAAAGAACAAGAACAAGGTCGTGCACACCTCCGCAGTATGGAGGGAGGCCCTGTGAAGGACCTGAAACACATCATAAGCCTTGTAATATAGCTCTGTGTCCAGGTGAGCACATTTGCATTTGGTGAACTTTGCATTTATGTGCTGTGTGTGTGTGTGTGTGTGTGTGTGTGTGTGTGTGTGTGTGTGACTCCTAGTGGACGCCAGATGTAAAAAGGATAAGAGCTTTCATTTACTCACATTGCAAAATGTGTTTTCTGGTTATTTCTCACCTAAAAATGGGTGCTTTTCTAGATTCCACATGTAATGATATATATTTTCTTCAGTTAGTACAAATCAATGTTCACTTTATTGGATTTCTATAAATGTGTATATTGATATTTTCCAATGACATTTTATTTCCCTTCTGGGGAATAATTTCTAAGGCTCTAAAGATTGATTGTTCCCTTCCTTCTGTAACTAGATGGATTTGACTTTGTAATGATTCTGTCCATTATTCCCCCACACTTGGTCAATTGGGAATGGAAATGTGCTAATGAGAATGTGTGAGAATGACATATATGTGCTATGTATAAGACTTTCCCAGGTCTACTACTGGCTGCATAAAGTGATTAAATCATAAATTCCATTTAATTATATGATTATGAGACTGTATAGTCTATCTCGAAGGCATATTTATGTTAAGTTTTTTGTTAAATGCTTTAATTTTCCTTTATTTTTTATTTTCCAGGGACTGAAAACTAAAATAGAAAAATTTAGGGATATTAAAGGTATTCTATTTCTGAGTTATACCCCCAGCTCTACTTTATTTTTATTTTGAAACAGGGTCTCAATAATCTGCTGAGAACCTTGCTAAATTGCTGAGGCTGGATTTAAATCTGCAACCCTCCTGTCTCAGCTTCCCAAGTACTGGGAGTTTACCACTTCACCGGGATTTTCATCTACTTCTGATCATTTCATTCATTATGCCAGAGAAAGTTTCTCATCATGGTGTCATAATGTTCTGCTCCCAAGAAGAGATAGATGTGGATAATGAATGGGAAAATTCAACAAGAATGGCAAAGACTATTAATACTCATCTACTCCTGGAATATTATCTCACTAGTCTCTTTGGCCATATATTCTGCATGCAAACATAATACCTGGAATATCAGTAATTTTGTGCTCTAAACATATTATTTAATTCATATTCAATTCCACTTATACTCTAGACTCTCCAAATTAATATTCTGTCATGAGACAGTGCTTTAAAGTTCTGAAAAATTTTAAATATCTAAAACATCTGAAGAGTGAAAAACTATTCAATGTATAGGTAAGCAACAGTCATCTAACAAATTAAATGTTCCCTTTATTTCAGAGGATTACTAAATTTCTGTTCATAATGACCTATAGTTAAACACAAAGGAATTTTATTGAGTGTAACTTTATGAATTCTATGAATTATAAATATTATTCATTTAAGCAGTCAAAAATTGTGCTTACTTATCTGTAAATCACTCCCCAAATATTTGTTTATGATATCAATCATATTATGTCCTTCTCTCTATATACAACCTCACAGATAAGCACATGGACATATATTTATATCTTATATTTTTCCCAAGGGTTTGAAAAGGCTGATGCAAAGTCTTAAATTTTTATTTTTTCTTTAGTGCTGAGGTGCAACATTTATGGAGAATTAAATATAGTTCACTCTTATTTCTTATGGTTTGTAAAAAATAGATAATATAAAGAACTAAAAAGTAATAGCTAACTACGGATTTGTTAATACCTTGTTTTTTATTACTTTCTTTTAACCATAGTTGATCCCCATAAGTGCAAACAGAAAAAGGCATTGATCAGTAAAAATGTTCTGAACCATGTTTCACATAGTCAACTTCCCCTCAACTTTTCTAGGAATAAAATACTTGAATATCAGGAGATAGGGATTCTATAGTATTAGAATTTGGATATGAATAATCTTTCTAAGTTGATATAATTCTGGCTCTATTATTCAAGTAGTTACTAGATATGTTTTCAAGTGGGCTGGTTTTTAATGGTATTTTACTAGCCTTGGAATCACTGTAAGGCAACTAAAATCAGATAGTTTTCTTTCATGTAGATCATATTTCTTAAAACATTATTTATAAATATGGCCTAGTTTATATTCTCTTTTATGTGAGAATTATGGGTCCATTTTGAGTTTTTAAATTCATCATCCTGTTATTTTTATTCTGAAATTAATTGCACAATAAAAGATGATAAATGAAATACAATTATACCACATTGTATTTCTAATTTACTCCCTATCTGAAAAGAACTCTAGTAGCTTCTATTTAAAAAAATATTTTATGTGTTATGGAAATGTTTTTAATTATTGCTTATAAAATATGTAAGTTATATATTTTATATATTTTTTTGGTCATTATAATCTCTCATCAGAATGTAGTCTCAGCGTTTGGGAGGCTGAGACAAGGATCACAGTTCGTGGGCAGCCTCAGCTACTACTTAGTGAGGCCCTTTGCAACTCAGTGAGAGCCTGTTTCAAAATAAAGAATAAAAAAACAGGGCTGGGGTATAGATCTGAGGTAGAATGCCCCTGGGTTCCATACCCAGTGCTGCAAAAAAAAGAGAAAAAACAGGAATGTAGTTCACAGTGATAGTGACAGGCATGAACATAGCACTTGGCAGACTTTCCCCTGGCTCCCTCTCTACTGCCCCTACCCTGCATATGATGTTGAGACAGACATTGGTTTTCTCATATATGTATATAATGTCAATGGAAAGTGTTTCCTTCATTCTCTATCCCCTAAACCATCTCTCTCTCTCTCTCTCTCTCTCTCTCTCTCTCTCTCTCTCTCTCTTTCTCTCTCTCTCTCTCTCAGTTCCTTCTTAATTATCTAAAGTCCCTCTTGAACCAGGTGTGGTGGCACACGCTTGTAATCCCAGCATTTGGGAGGCTGAGAAAGGAGGATCGCTACTTAGTGAGGCTCTTAGCAACTTAGTGAGACCCTGTTTCCAAATAAAATATAAAATACGTCTGGGAGTATAGCCCGGAGGTAGAAAGCCCCTGGGTTCCACCCCCAGTACCACCAAAAAAAAAAAGGAAAAAAATTTTTAAAAAGGGCTGGGAGTTTAGCTCGGAGGTAGAATGCCTCTGAATTCTGTCTATGGTACCGAAGTGATGAGGCCTATATAGCTGGCACTTGAGGCTCCCTCACAATAGCTCCCTGCAAGATCACAGCAATAAATGGCTGAGTCACAGCTGGACATTGTACTGGTATTGGGAAGAGAGTTTAAAAAGTATTAATGTATCAGTCCTGGGAAAGATGTCCAACCTTGAAACATATCTTCTTTACTAAGAAAGCCAGGGTTAGCCAACATGTCCTTGCATTCCTAAGAACAATTTAACACAGTTTGGGGACCTGTGTTTGAAGATAGAGATGCCTCCCTCTCAGGCCATAAATCTGGGCCTGTGTTTGGAGACAGAGATGTCTCCCCCTTTCAGGCCATAAACCCAGCTGGAGAGATAACAGAAGCAGAGCCGGGGCTGGTGATAAGGTGTAACATGATCTCCAAAAATCAAAGGGACCTGCTGGACTTAGACAGGATAAAAATTCAGTAAACTGGAGTTCGTTGGCATTTTCGTTCGAATTGCCCCCCTGTGCCTGCTCCGGCACAGGGCTGTAACTATCTCTATATTTCTATCTTTTTAATAAACTTCTTTAAATCTGCAGCAGCTGTCCAAGCGATGAATACTTATTCTTAGCTTAGGACAAGAATCCACGGTTTTTTGTTTGTCTCTGTGTGTCTGTGGGGGGGGGATTATTTCACCTCACACACCTTTCCCCCCCCAACCTATCACCTGCAACAGACATGACACTGTGCTTTCTCATTTGGGGGCCTCTATGATCTTTTCCATTTTCATAAGAAGAAAAACTCCAGAAGGTTTTTTTTTTTTTTTTGGTTGCCTCTGTGAGTTATGGAAGCTGATGTTTACTTGTTTAGACATTATTATTATTTTTTTTTTTTTTGGTGGTACTGGGGTTCCTGGAAACCCTTCTAACTCTGGGCTACACTCCCAGACCTAGTTTTTAGATTTTTATTTGGAAACAGGGTCTCTTAAGCCAGCGTGACTGGCTTCGAACCTACGGGATCCTCCTGTCTCCACCTCCCAAGCGCAGGGATTACAAGTGTGCACCACCATGACTGGCTAGACATTAAAATATATGGGATACTTCCATGACCTTTCCCTTCAAGCCTAAAAATCTGTAATAATATTTGACTTTTGAAAAATACTTTCATTAATGCATTCTAGATCTGAGACTTTGAAATTACTAAAGAAAGGCATAGGCACTGCAACATGTAGGCACTGGTAGAAACTTCTTCGATAAGATCACCCATATTAGACACATTAGACTAAGATGGCGACTTAGAGTGAGATTTGCAACTCAACCACCAGGAAAGCTGCTTCGCAACAAGAGTAGAAAGGAGTGAAAAACTCAACAACAAAAAACATCTTATTTGTTAAAACTATGATAGGAAGTGGATTAAGAATGAAGAAGTGGGGTAAGATGTGCACCTGATCTGGCCCAGCTCCTATGAAATGCAAGCAAGAAGAAGACATAAGAAGCTACCACGCCCAGCTTCTAAACTAGAAATATTGAAGAACAGGGTATGGTGGCACATACTTATCATCCCAGTATTTGAGACACTGAGACAGGAGAGTTTCACGTTCATTAGTGAGGCCATCTGCAACTTAGTAAAACCCTGTTTCAAAGTAAAGAACAAAAGAGGGCTGGGTGTTTAGCTCAGAGGTAGAATGCCCCTGGGTTCCATCCCCAGTCCCAAAAGAAAAAAAGAAATATTAGCTTAAGAATTTTATTTTACTATTTCTTCATTTTTTATTTATAAAATGGAGCCAATATTCACTATCCATCCATATCATAGGATTGACCTATGACTAAAATTAGGTGGAAACACCTTGAAAAGTATAAAATTCAATATAAAAATAATAATTGTCAATAATCATATGAGGACTTTAGTATTAAGAAATTTTGGAAAAAAGATGCACAATAAACTCAAGATATTACAATATGGAATCCCAGCCAGGGGTGGTGGTGCACGCTTGCAACCCTGCATTTGAGAGGCGGAGACAGGAGGATCGCATAGGTTTGAAGCCAGCCTCGCTGGCTTAAGAGACCCTGTTTCCAAATAAAAATATAATATAGGTATGGGAGTGCAGCCCTGAGGGGCTTCCAGGAACCCCAGTACCACACATACACACACGCAAATATATATATATATATATATATATATATATATATATATATATATATATATATATACACACACACACACACACACACACACACATATATGGAATCCTTACAGAAATAATCCTCTCTTCAGAGATTCCTCTTACACATTTATATTTAGAGGGAGTGCTTACCTTCAGGCTTGTGTCAGTTCATGGAGCTGAACAGTGTCATACTGGCAATCCTATATTTGAGAAATGCCTGGACCTCCCCTAGAGGGATCCTGTCAGGTTGTAGTTTTCTGGGCACATTTGCATACTCAGGAGCACACATGAACCCAAATATCTCCATTATCTAGAGCAAGAGGTTTCAGTCTCCTGCTGACCTAAACATTTGATCCTCAGTTTGTGGGAGGATGCCTGCCAGTGGTCCCTCTGCAGGGAGTCCTTCTGGTAAAGACAGTGAGTCAGAGATGCTAAATAGTTGCCTGCCCTTGGTTCAGAGGTCACCAACTGTCTCTACATGAGGAAGTTATCATTTGAAACTCGAATATGCCTCATTAACCTGTTCTTTAACTAATTTGGATGTTATTTTCCTTTCTAGTCCTCTATTCCCGCTGCTTTTGGAGTTTTAGTTGCTTTATGTCATTTTAGATTTTTAGCTTCATTTTAATGCTCTTTCAGTTCTTAGCTAATGAGATGTTTTTTAAGGTTGTGGTTCTTCTTATTGAACAGAGGTGTGTGTTATAACTAACAACATACTTAGCCCTCCTTACACTAACTCTTGGAGAATTATTTTTATATATTTTTAATTTACTCATTGTAATCATACAATTCTTTATTAACTATTAACCTTGGCTTGTTTAATAAATTATTTAATTTTTTCTCATTTGAACTTTGTTTTGAATTCTTTACCAACTTTTTAAATTTATTTATTTTTTCTGTGGTACTGGGGTTCCTGGAAGCCCTTCTACCTCTGGGCTGCACTCCCACAGGCTACACTCCCAGACCTATTTCATACTTTTTTATGTGGAAACAGGGTCTCTTAAGCCAGCGTGGCTGGCATCGAACCTGCGCGATCCTCCTATCTCAGCCTACCAAGCGCGGGGATTACAAGCGTGCGCCACCACGCCCGCCTTCTTTACCAACTTTTAAAAATCATTTTTAAGTAAACTATGACTACTTGCTTGTATATTCAATTCTACTTTTAATAAATGATAGCTTCACTTTGATTTTTCCTTCTGAATAATTGACTTCAATTAGCATGTGGGAACAAATTTTTACTCTTAAACATATGTCCAAAATAAGAGGTTTGACTTTTTTACAATTCAGCTTTGTATTCTGAAAGACCCTTTTCAGATCCCTGGGTATCTCCTAATTCAGTTCTAAACCCTCTAACTTTGCTTTCAAAGTCAAGGGCCAGGAATATTCTTCTTACATCTCTATCTCTTCTAATCAGTATTATTCAACCTAGAATAGTTGTTAAAGTGATAGTTTTATTATCCAAAATATACATGACTTACTAGATGGGTACATAATCTATTTTATGATTATTATTATCTTAGATATTCTGTGTTGTCACCAGTCTTAAAAAAAGACATTAAAATGTAATGAAAAATAATATTTTTATTAAAATACATCATAAAATTTAGTTTGGACCTTGTTGTATACAGGAAACAATTTTTCATTCCAAGTGAACAGAATTCCAAGTACATATGTATGGAAGGAAGAAGACCATATAACATATAACAATGTAAGCATCAGAAATTTAGCAATTTAGATTTTGCAGTTTTACCTCTTCTGGTTCCAGAAAATCTGGTAACTTGTGACATTGCTGAAAGGAAACATTGACTTTCTCGTGTGACAATGGTGTATAAGGAAGCATGCCACATAATAGAAAGACAGTTGACCTCTTAGCATCCTCCCTGCCTCGAAACACAGCTTTATGGTTGTTCTCTATTCTTAGTCACCTTTGCAAAATGGCTCATAAAAAAATCGACATTTGGAGTTTGTAAACTGAGAAGGAACACAGGTAGAAATCCAAATGCAAGGGATGAAGTGAAAGGGATAAAATGAAATTGAAAAGGCCTGCAAAGCGTTGTCACTTAGTTGTATATTATAGAAGAAATTAAGCATTCCAGTGCAGTGTTTACCAAATGGCATTCAACAGGGAAGGAAGGATATGAGGAGTTACATTTCAAATAAATTCAAGAAGCAGTGACATTTTAAAATATAGTACATTACTGTTACTTATAGACATTCTACTGTGTAATAGCACAGCATTCCTTCTTGCCTTCTACTCTCCTCAGCCTCTCTGGTAACCACCATGATTTTTTTTTTTTTGTATTGTGGATTGAACCCTAGGGCATTCTATCTCTGAGCTATACCCCCAGCCCTACAAGTCCTTTTTTTTTTTTTACTTTGAAATGGGGTCTCATTAGGTTGTTGAGGGCTTCCTTAAGTCACTGAGGCTGGCCACAAAACTGCAATCTTCCTGTCTCAACCTCTCAAGTACTGTGATCACAAGATGCACTACCATGCCTGGTGACTTTAGCTTTTTTAGATTACACACATAAAATCATATTATACTTATCTTCCTGTGCCTGGCTTATTTCACTTAACATAATGATCTCCGGTTTCATTTATATTGTCACAAACAGCAGGATTTTATTCTTTTTATGGCAGAACCCATTGGCTAAATTGATATTAACCCTTGTTAGATGTTTAGTTTACAAATAATTTCTTCCATTCTATAGGTTTCTCTTCATTCTGATGATTATTCCCTCTACTGATAAGAAACTTTCTAGTTTGATATAATCTCCCTTGTTAATTTTTGTTTTTTTGGCATCTTGTCCCAAAACACTCACATCCATTCTAGTGTGTTAAAGTCTTTCCCCTGCTTTTTTCTAGTAGTTTTATTGTTTTATATCTTACTTTTAAATGCTTAATCTATTTTGGTTGTTTTCTTTAACTGGTGAGAGACAGGTCTAGAGCATCCTTCCCCACATGGACATCATATTTTCAATGCTATTTATTGAAAAGGCTATCCTTTTCCCAATACCTTTTACTCTTAAAACCTTTATTGAAAATCAGTTGGTTGTAGATTCGTGAGTTTACTTTTTAGCTCTTTGTTCTGTTACAATGTACTATGTGCCCATATTTTTGTCAATACCATGGATTTTGATTACTACAACTTTCTAATATATTTTAACTCAGGTAGTGTATTGCCCTGTTGTGTGTTCTTTTTACTCAAGATTACTCTGCTCATTCAAGTTTCTGGATGTTTCCAGATGAATCTTATAATTTTTTCTAGTTCTGTGAAGGATATGGTTACTCTTTTGATAGAGGTTCCATTGAATTGGTTGATTACTTAGAGTAGTATGGACATTTTAACAAGATTCACTCTTCCAATTTATGAACATGGGATTTTTTTCTATTCTTTGTGTCCTTTTCAGGTTCTGTAATCAATGTCTTGTAGTCTTTAATTTACAGATCTTTAACCTCTTCAGTTAAATTCATTCCAGTTTTTGGAAATATTTTGAATGGGATTGATTTTTGTTTTCATTTTCAGATAATTCTCTATCATTAGATAGCAAAGCCAATGACTTGCTTGTTGATTTTGTATCCTGCCACTTTGCTGGGTTTATTAATTAGTTCTAATAGTGTTTTTTGGAGTTGTTTTTGAGTATTTATTTATAAGATCATGTCAAATGAAAGCAATGACATTTTGATACTCTTTTCTGATTGCTCTCCTTCAATTATTTCTCTTTCCTGATTGTTCTGGCTCAGACTTCCAATGTTTTCAGCTTTTTCATACTCAGTATAATGTTAGCTGTTGGCATGTACTTATATGCCAACATTATGTGTCGTATTGTGTGGAAGTATTTTATTCCTATAACTAATTCATTTATCATTTTTATCATGAAGTATGTTGGATTTTATCAAATGCCTTTTATATGCCTATCAAGATAATTATATGGTTTCTGTCCTTCATTCTGTTGATGTGTTGTACTATATTTATTGCACTGCATATGGTAAAACAACCTCACATTTTTCAGATGAGTCTCATTTGAGCATGTTGAGTAATATTTTCAGTGTGCTGTTAGACTTTTCATTTCGTTTTCTTTCTAGGAAGATTTTGCATCTGTGTTGATCCATAATATAGACCCATAGTCATCTTTTTTTTGTTGTTTTTGCTGTATTCTTACTTTGGTTGCAGGTTAATGATGACCTCATAAAGGTGTGTTGGGAAAAAATCCTTTCTCTTAAACTCTTTAGAATAATTTTTAAAAATTGGTAATTCTGGGTAGAACTCAGCAGTGAAGTCTTATTTCTTCTTCTTCTTCTCCTCCTTCTCCTCCTCCTCCTCCTCTTCCTCTTCCTCTTACTCCTCCTTCTTCTTATTCTTCTTTGTATGTGTGTTTGTATACTATGGATAGAACCCAAGTGTATTCTACTTCTTAGCTATACCCCTAGACCTATTTTATTTTTTTACTTTGAAACAGGCTCTTATTGAGATACTGTGCACTATCTTGAGACCTGCAGTTCTCCTGTCTCAGTTTCCCAAGTACTGGGATTACAGGCACACCCAGCACCCAGCTGTAGAATTTTCTTTGACAGGAAACTTTTTATTACTGGTTCAATCTTATTACTTGTTATTGAACTGTTCATGTGGTCTGTTTCTTTATGATTTAACCTTGGTGAGGTGCATGTGACCAGGAATTTATCCATTTCTACGAGATATCTAATATATTGGCCTATAATTGTTCCTAACAGCCTCTAATGATGCTTTGCATTTCTGTAGTGGCAGTTGTATTGTCTATCGCGATGTCTACCACTTCTTCAATGAATTTTCTTTTAGTCTTAGTTTTTTTTTTAGTGAATTTAGCTAAGTATCAATTTATTTTACCATTTATTTACTTTTATACTTTTATTGATACATTATATTCTTGTAGTCTCACATATTAATGTATTTCATAGTGGTAGTGACTGCATGCACACAGCAATTGGTGAGTTCTAAGTATCTGTTTCACTTACCTTTCAAAGCTTTGACTCTTTGTTTCAGATATCTTTTGTATTTTTAGATTCTATTTCACTTATTTCTGCTCAGACATTTATTATTCCTTATTTCTTACTAATTTCAGATTTGGTTTGTTCATGTTGTTCCTTAAGATGCAGTGACAGCTTATTTGAGATTTTTCTGTTTGTTAATTTTTAGGTAGGCACTGATTGCTACAAACTTCAATTTTAGTACTGCTTTAGGGGTGTTCCACAGGTTTGGTATGTGGTATCTTCATTTTCATTTGTTTCAAGAAATGTGTAAATTTTCTTCTTTACCTATTCCATGATCCATGGGTTCAATGGAAAGTTGTTTATTTCCTCAGGTTAGCATAGTGCCCCAAATATTTCTTTTTGTTGATTTCTCGCTTTATAGCATTAAGGTCAGGAAAGACAATTTATAGGATTTCAGTTTCAAAATTCATTTGCAGCCTATCATACGACCTATTTTGGAAAATGAGTTATGTGCTGATGAAAAAAATGCATATTCAGCAGACTTTGGATGAAATTTTCTGTTAGGTATATTAGGTTCCTCTGATGTAGGGTACAATTTAACTCATAAGTTTTCTTGTTGATTTTCAGCCTGTGTAATCTATTTTTGAAAGAGGGATTTTAAAGTCCCCAGTTATTATTATATTAGAGATTTTCCCTTTAAGCCTATTAACATTTGATTTATATATTTGGATTCTCTGATATTGAATACATATATATTTAGATTTTTTTTTTTTTTTGGTGGTACTGGGGGTGGAACCCAGAGGCTTTCTACCTCCGGGCTATACTCCCAGACCATTTTTATATTTTATTTGGAATCAGGGTCTCACTAAGTTGCTGAGAGCCTCACTAAGTAGCTGAGGCTGGCTTCGAACCCGTGCGATCCTCCTGTCTCAGCCTCCCAAGTGCGGGGATTACAAGCATGCGCCACCACGCCCGGCTTGCTATTTCTTTTTGTTGAATTTACTTGTTTATCATTATATTGAATGTCATTGGCTAATTGATCCTAATTTTTGAATGGGATTCAACATAATGATATCAAAGGAATACATATTAAGTTTCTGCATTGAATTTTGTATTAGGTTTTTCTAATTTTGTTTTTTTATATTCAGTGAGTTGTTTTTTCAAGTCAGTTCTTTCATAACTATGCAGTTACTCTTCAATAAAAGGATCTTCAGTTCTCGATATAAAATAAAATTACAAAAAATATCCACTTGATACATTTTCAATGTCATTGTTATTTTTTTCTTGAACTGACTTTGTAAACAAAGCCATTCACATCTCAAGTACATGTTTCGTTGATTTTTATGATAGTGTTTAACCTGAAATTGTTCCTCAAATATGTCATATTAACCCATTTTTGAAATTCAGCTAAAACATAGGGTATATACATTACCAGAAAGGCTGAACAACTAAGATTACTTATGTACAAATTTAAAATATAACTTTTTTTGGTAGTACTGGGCATAAAACGCAGGGGCAATCTATCTCTGAGCTACATTCCCAGCCCTTTTAATTTTGAAAACGGGTCTTACTTCTTTTTAGTTTTATTTTACTGGTGCACTATAGTCTCACATCATAATGTGGATCATGATAACAATGGCATATATTCACAGAGTACTTGGGACCCTTCCCTCCACCCTGCTTCCCCCTTTTCCTCCCTCTCAATACTGAGTGTCCAGGTTAACAATGTTATATTCACATGTATACACATTCGAATTTAGCTTGCCCATTAATTACCTCAGCCTTCTTCCTCCCCTACCCTTCCTTCCTGGTTTTGCTGAGGTTTCTCCTCCATTATCTGGAGTCCCTCTGGTATTCCTAATACTCCCTTGTTTGGGCATAACATATATCCCTTGTTTTTCTGTGCTTTGGCTGATCTTACTTAACATAATATTCTCCAGGTCTTTCCATCTTCTTGCAAATGACATGATTTTGTTGTTCTTTATAGCTGAGTAGAATTCCATTGTGTCTATTTCCCATAATTTTGCAATCCATTCATCTGTTGATGGAGACCTAGGTTGGTTCCATATATTGTCTATTGGCAAATTGTGCTGTTGTGAACATGGGTATGCATTTGTTAGTGTAGTTTTCTGATTTCAGCCCCTCTGGAAAGATACCCAGGAGTGGTATAGCCGGATCATATGGTGGATCCATTTCCAGTTTTCACAGGAATCTCCACACTGATCTCCATTGTGGCTGAACTAGTTTGTTGAGGAAGTTACTGCCTGTGCCTATTTGTTGGAGTGTTGAACCTAAGCCCTCCTCTAATAGCTTCATAGTCTCTGGTCAATTGACTAGACATGTGTGGGTTTGCTTCTGTATCTTCTATTCTATTCCATTGATCTGTATGCCTGTTGTTGTGCTAATACCATGCTGCTTTAACTATTATTGCTTTGTAATATATAGAATAGTTTGAAGTAATGGATTGTGATGCCTACTGCATGGTTCTTATTGCTGAGAATTGCTTTGACTATTCTGGGTGTTTTCTTTCTCCATAAAATGTTCATGACTGAACTTTGTAGGTCTATGAAGAATGTTGTTTGTATTTTGATAGGAATTGCAATGAATCTGTAGATCGCTTTTGGCAGAATGGCCATTTTGATAATAATTGTTCTGCCTCTCCATGAATTAGGGAGATCTTTCCATCTTCCAAGGTCTTCTTAAATTTCTTTCTTTAATGTTTTATAGTTTTCATTGTAGAGGTCTTTTACATGTTTGGTTAGGTTTATTCCTAGGTATTTTATTGGCTCTGAGGTTATTTATTATGAATGGAATTATTTTCTTCATTTCTTTCTTCATGGATTCATTGTTGGAATATAGAAAAGCAACTGATTTTTTAAGGTTGAATTTGTATCCCACCCTTGGCTGAATTGGTTCTTTTGGATAAGTTTTTTGGGTCTTCTAGATATAGGATCATATCATCTTCAAACAATGATAATTTTAATTCCTCTTTTCCTATTCGAATTCCTTTGATATCCTTCTCTTGTCTTATTGCTGTGGCAAGAGTCTGTATTGAAACGGAGTGATGATAGTGTGCATCCTTGTCTTGCTCCTGACTTTAGGGAGATTTCTTGTAGTTTTTCTTCATTCAATATGATGTTGACTTTGGGTTTATTGTATATTGCATTAATGATGTTGAGATACATTCCTTCTATTCCAATTTTCTGCAGTGTTTTTAAGATGAATAGGTGTTGGATTTTGGCAAATGCTTTTTCAGCTTCTATTGATATGATGATGTGTTTTTTTCCCTCAGTTCTATTTATGTGGTGAATAACATGTACTGATTTGCATATGTTGAACCAGCCTTGCTTTCCTGGGGTAAAGCCAACTTGGTCTTGATATGGTCTTGATTCTCTTGATATGGTTTTGAATGCATATAGCTGATATTTTGTTTAGAATTTTTGCATCTATGTTCATTAAAGATATTGGTCTGTAATTTTCTTTTCTTGAGGTATCTTTATATGGCTTTGATATTAATGTGATACTGGCCTCATAGAAGAAGTTTGGAAAAATTCCATTACTTTCAACTTCAATTTCTCCATGTTTTCCAGTCTATTGGCATATGAATTTTCAAAATAATTTTTGATAATTGTTTGCATTTCCCCACTGTCTTTGGTGATGTCTTCTTTTTTATGATTTGAGTTGATTTCCTCTTTTGGTTAGGGTGTCCAGGGAATTGTCAATCTTATTAATCTTTTCAAAGAACCAGCTTTTTGTTTTGTTGATCCTTTGTATTGTTTTTTATTTTCTATTTCATTTATTTCTGCTCTGATTTTAATTATTTTCTGCCTTCTGCTGACTTTGGGATTAGACTGTTAGTGTTTTTCTAGGTCCTTGAGATGTATAATTAGTTTGTTTACTTGACAACTCTCTGTTTTTCTTTTGTGGGCATTCAGTGCTATAAACTTTCCTCATCACCACTCAAAGTGTCCCATAGATCTTGGTATGTTGTATCTCTATTTTCATTTAATTATAGGAATTTATCCTTTTATTTCTGATCTTACCCATTTCTTATTCAATAGTGTATCATTCAATATTCATGTATTTAAATAGTTTCTTTTGGTCTTCCTGTTGTTGATTTCTACTTTCATTCCATTGTGATCTGAAGAGATGAAAGGAATTATATTACATCTTTTGAATTTGCTGGCAATTGCTTTGTGGCCCAAGATATGATCTTTTTTGGAGAAGGTTCCATAGACTGCTGAGAAGAATGTGAATTTTGGTGTTCCTGGTCTGTATATGTCTATTAGGTCCATTTGGTTTATAGTTTTCTTTAGTTCTGAAGAGTCTTTACTCATCTTTGCCTTGAAGATCATGAGTGGTGAGTTGAAGTCTCCCATGAATGGCATGAGTGGTGTGTTTAAATCTCCCAATATTATTGTATTTGGGTCTATTTGTGATCTGATGTCCTGAAGCGTTTGTTTTACAAATGTGGGGTGCACCCACATTTGGGCATAAACATTTACTGTCACTATATCTTCTTGGAGAATTGTTTATTTTAATAAAAGGAAGTGCCCTGCTTTTTCTCTTCTGATGTGTTTTAGCTTTCTCTATTTTATTAGATTTCAACATTGCTACTCCTGCTCATTTTTGGTCTCCATTAGCATGATATATCTTTTTCCATCCTTTCACTTTTAGTCTGTGAATATCATTGGCTCTAAGGTGAGTTTCTTGCAAGCAGCATATATTTGGATTATGTTTTTTTAATCCACATTCCCAGTCTATGTCTTTTAATTAGTGAGTTAAGTCCTTTAACATTCAATGTTATTATTGAGATATGATTTTTGTTTCCTGTCATTTTGTGTTCTAATATTCTGTTTGGTATAATGTTATTTCTTCTTTGCCTAGTTGCCCCACTGATAAAATTAATCTCTTCTCTCCTTCTGAAATTTGCTTCTTTTTTATGATTTTTTTCTTTAAGTATTTTCCCTAGTGCTGGCTTAGTATTTGTGAATTTTTTTGAGATTCTGCTTATCTGGAAACACTTTTCTTTCTCCATCAATTTTTAATAATAACCTTGTTGGATATATCAGTTTTGGCTGGAAGTTGTTTTCTTTCAGGGTTGTATTACTTCATTCCAGTCTCTCCTGGCATTCATGACTTGGGTTTTAAAGTCTGGAGTGATTTTTATTGTTTTGCCCCTGAATGTCACTAGTTCTTATGTTGTAACTGCTTTTAAGAGTCTCTCCTTAGCCTCAGTTTTGGTCATTTTTTATTATTACATGGTGTGAGAAGGTCCTTCTTTGATCTTGTCTTGACAGTGTTCTGTATATCTCTTGTACATGGATGTCCAAATCTCCATGTTTTGAAAATTCTCTTAAATTATTTCTCTGAAAAGATTACAGATACCCTTGGTCTGTGCCTCTATTCTTTCTTCACTTTATCTGTAAGGTAAAACTTTTTTTGTGTGTGTGGTTTCCTGGAAGCCCTTCTACCTCCGGGCTACACTCCCACGGGCTATACTCCCAGACCTATTTTATACTTTTTTATGTGGAAACAGGGTCTGTTAAGCCAGCAAGGCTGGCTTTGAACCTGTGTGATCCTCCTGTCTCCACCTCCCAAGCACAGGGGAGGTGCCAAGCTTGTGCCACCACGCCCAGCAAGTTAGGGCATTTTATATTGTCCCATAGTTGTTGTATGTTAAGCTTCTGTTGTTGTAATGTCTTCTGTATATTGTTGACTGTGCTTTCACTTTTGAATGAACTGTTTTATAACAATGATATTCTGTTTTCTATTTCATCTATTCTTCCAGAATTTCTTTCTATTCCTGTCTTCACTTCATATATTGACTCTTTCATTTCATTCCAGGCCTCTTTTTTATTCTTTCTTAACGTCTCAATTTCCTCTTTCATTTTCTTTACACTTACTGTGAGGCCTTTCATCATATTGAAGATCAGGAGAATTCTCCTTATTGCATTTCTTGTAGGTCAGTGTTCATGATTACCCTTATTTTCTCAATGCTTTTCGTTATCATATTTTCAAAATTCTTGGTTTTGTGCTTCTGTTGTCTTGGCATCGTCTTTCTTTTTATTTGTAAGTCTGTGGATAATCTGTCTGATATAGTCTTAGCAGTAGGGATTTAGAGGTATCAACAGTTTTATTCACATATAAGTAGTGTTTTTTTTTTCAATGGTGAGGGTTAGGTGAGGGGGGAGGAGCTGGGGTGATGGGTACAGGAGTAGGGTAAAGTAGAGGATATGACTTAGTAAGAATTTAAGTATATAAGGTAGTGTCTGGTTGAGAATGAGAGATGGTTATATATTCGATTCTTGTGGTTAGTGTACAGTATATAGATATGAAGATATGAAATAGCTTGAGTATAAGATGAGGAGATGCAGTAAGGGAAAAATTTTTGATAGAATAGATAGGATAGGGGGAGCTTGTAAAAGAAATTGGAGAGGGAGCAAACAAATATTCAAACAATAACAAAATTAGCAAAAAACTAACAGTTGTAAGAATAAATCAAAGACAAAAAACAATAAATAAGAAAGCAGTACTGCTAATTAACATATACAGGGCCTGCAAAATGTCATTTCACTATAGTAGATTCTGAATTATGTTGCAATATCTTTCATTTGCTCCTTAACCTATTGTCAGCTTTTGGCCCCACTTAATCAGTGTTTGCACCCCTCTCTTGCCTCTAACAGCTTTGTGCTCAGGTGTCAAGGTGGAAGTTGCCACTGTAAATGAGTTCCATGTAGGTGCAGGGTTCTGAGTTTTCCAGCCCTGGGCTCTGCACTCTCCGGCCCTATACTCTGCACCATCTGTCCCTGGACTCTGCGCTTTCCCACTCGGGGTTCTGTGCTCTCTGGAGCTGGGCTCTGCACACTCTGGCCCTGGGCTCCTCTATCTTCGGCCCTTGGCTCCCAGCTCTCTGGCCCTGGGCTCTGTGCCTTCCAACCCAGGCTTATATGCTCTTTGGCCTTGAGCTCCATGCTCTCTACCCTGGTCTCTGAGATCTCTGGCCCTGTGCTCTGTGCTTTCAGGCCCTTGTATCCGTACTTTCCAGGAATGGGCTCTACGCTGTCCATGCATGGGTACTGTGCTTTCTGGGCCTGGATTCTGAGCTTTCAGTTCTTAGGCTCTGTGCCTTCCGTCCCTGGCTCTACCCTTCCCTATCTGCACTTGCTGAGGGTATCCAGTGTAATCTTGGGATGACCCCTTGTGACCTTGTGCCTGTACTGCACCCTGGGCACTATGGGTCCTTCCTGTGTTTCTGTAGTTCCTATCCCAACTACCTTAGGTGTGGATCGCCAGATCTTAGTCTGCCAGGGTCCCTGCAACTGCTCTGGGAGGTATTCTGCTGAGGAGCACAGTCACCTACCTTCCTGCAGACCTGGGTCTCTGGCACAGTGAGCTGCTGCAGGTGCCAGCTTCTGGTGAGCACACAGGCTTTTGGATCTTTTCTTCTGTCCCTGAAGTGTAGTGTTGGTCACTTAAGATATTGGAGCTCTGCCGCCAGTTTCTGTACTTCAAGTCCTTGGTTTACTTGCCAGAGTTTCTTGGGGCTGTAGAGCCAACAGTCGCAGCTCAGGCTGGTGGCCCATGATGGCGCTGGATGCCACACCAGGTCAGTAATGCACTAGGGCTCTTTGCTGTGAATCTCATGAGCTGAGTTTTGTATATTCTTCCCCCCATGGTTCCTTATTTTGTGTTTTCATTTGTAAGTATCTTTGCTTTTTTGTTTTTTCTTGTCAAGGAGCTGCCTTTTTGGTAGTTGGTTTTTGTTTGTTACACTTACTGAGATGTGTTGCGTCTCACAGTAACCATTTTCTTTCCCAGAAACAGGATTTTACTTTGTGTTGCTGGGATCCTCCTGTCTCAGCTTCCCAAGTCCTAGGATTACATGTATGTGTCATCACACCCAGCTTTTTTTTCTTTTCTTTTTAAATTTTTATTTAGTAACATTGAAGCAAAGTCTTCCTTCAAGAAAAGAATGATGAGAAAAAAAATCTTCACTAATAGATATTCTCAGGTATCTGGATCTCTTTTTTGCAAGATTGTATACAATCTGCTACATAATTATCTTCTTTCTGATGTCCATATTTGACTTTCTGACTTGCTCATTCCTGGCTCCATATCTCTTTATCTTTAAAGATTCATCCTCCTTTTCTTGCAAAGAATTGTTTAACTATTATATTAATAATAAAACACTTAGAATTTATGTAAGCCAGGCATGGTGGCGCACACTCGTAATCTCAGCATTTAGGAGGCTGAGACAAGAGAATCACGGTTCGAGGACAGTCTCAGCTACTACTTACTGAGGCCCTTTGCGACTCAGTGAGACCCTGTTTCAAAATAAAGAATAAAAAATAGGGCTGGAGGTAGAATGCCCATGAGTTTTATACTCAGTAACACACATACAAAAAAACCCAACTTACCTCAAATTAGAATATTTAAGGACATCATGTGTTTCTTCTAGTAACTTAGATTGCATCACTGAATTCTTTTGCTTGTTTTGCTTTTTAAATGTTCTCAATAATGCACATTTTTATAAATGACCAAAGTGGATTGTAAGGTGCAAGATATGAGTCTTATTGTATAAATCCATCTCAGGTGCATATAATAGAGGGTTCATGATGTAAGCTCATTGAATGTTATCTTTGAACAAAAAAAGTGTTATCATTGAATAGCAAAATTCAGAAATGGAAAAATGCACTCATCTTTAAAGCCAAAATAGAGGGCAAATGGACAATTTATAATGTCCTACTGATTCACTAGAATTTTTTCTTTTGTCTGGCAAATGTATTACATAGCCAATAAGATTGTATCAGATACTTTTAATAAAGTGAAATGCTAAAATTACATGAATGAGATGATTAAATTGGCATTTTGTGATTTTTAATCTCACCAAGAGTTTATTAAATACAGCTATGTACTTATTAAACAACTTTCTTTTTAATAGCTACATGTAAGGCTTGAAATTATGTTGAAAATACTTACTCCTACTCTGCCAGGCTTTTTCATTTGCTTGGATAGATTTTCACATTAGCTTATCTCAGAACTTTGAATTTATGGTGAATTATCTTTCACCTGCAATCAAATATTAATATAGAACCATGGGATGATATTGGAAAAAGTAGACAGTCATATACTAGTGCATTTACAACATGCATGTGCAAGTTAATGCATTTAAACAGTTTTTGGTTGAATCTTTGCTCATTCCCATTTTCTGGCATATGTATCTCTCAGTGCTGTCTCTTTCCTCTAAGTTATGCATACCTCACTATTATAATAGAATCATTTCATAAACAGAGGTGGTCTATCCTGTGAAAGCCTAAGTCCTTCATGTCCCATAGATGTTTTTGCTTTTGACCTTTTATTAACCTATTTACATACATAATGTGCTAAATTATAATTGGCATGCTTTCTCTCATTAACATCTATCACAGTGTCTGATAACAGAATCTCAAAGATCATTTGAAAGAATAAATAGACAAATCTCAGTTTGAGTCCATCAAAGAGAAGTCAAGTTCAGCAGTATCAGCAGTTCAGTTTCAAGTATCAGACCCTGAGATCTGGGAGTCACTTGGCTCCTTGCTCTCGGGGCTATTTCTTCAGCAGGTCCTTGCACCATTCCATCTTTGTGACTTTCTAAATTCTCCAGGATGCCCTGTAATCACTGCCTCAGACCCTTTCCCAATCTCCTGTGATTCTTTCTCTACACTGTGCTAGATCTGAGCATACAATTGCCCATTTAAATTTCTCAGTGGTTTTTTAAATGATCTACCAATATTGGCCCAAGTTCTTATGACAGTTGATATATGCCCTGCAGAATTTGGCCCTCCTACCAACCTTCTCTGCTACCTCTGGTTCCCTGGCTGCCTAGACTCTTCACAGTGTCCTCCATCCACTTCCTGGAAGCGCCCGTGTTCCCTCTGCCAAGGACCTTTGCATATCCTTCTGCAGAGAACCCGTGTACTAAGTATGTTCTCATTATTCTTTGGAACTTGCCGTAAGCCTCTTTGTCAAGGAAGACTCCCCAGTTCCTCTAAACTCTAATCACACAGCATTCTGAAGCTAACCTTTGCAACACACTGTATAAATGACTTAATGAGCATGTAATTGATTGCGTATTTTTAAGAGTTCCTTCTCTAAAATATGGATTATATGACTATTGGTTAGAACTTATCTTGACTACCCTGTGTTCTTAGGCCTAGCTCAAAGCCTTACATTTTTGAGTGATCAATTAATATTCTGGAGAAATAAGTGAACTAAAAAAGATACTGGGATAGATACATAAAAGGAAAGAGGAGTGAAAATAAGTTACTAATTGTCTGGGGAATAATAAAATCTCATACGACTTCTTATTGTATTAACTCAGAATCCACTGATGGTTATTCGTCTTCAAGGTCAGCTTTACCATATGCTTTTCGTACAGCCTTCCTCGAGGACCCCCTTACACTGTCTCCCTTTCTGCTTTGGTAGTTGACGGACAGTGGCAGGAGTGGAGTTCTTGGAGCCAGTGCTCAGTGACGTGCTCCAATGGAACTCAGCAGCGCAGCCGGCAGTGCACCGCGGCTGCTCACGGGGGCTCCGAGTGCAGAGGGCCATGGGCAGAGAGCAGAGAGTGCTATAACCCGGAGTGTACAGGTAAGGACTGATTCCTGCACAGAAAGAGTTCCTGCCCTTTATAAAACCTACCCGGACTGTATGAGACAGTCATGGAATAATAAGATATTAAATATATATTTCCTATAAATGAAACCATGTATACTAGAGTTTATTCCATTGCATACTAAGTTTGTAAAGTAAAAAAATTCAAGTGATTCAGGAGATTAAATTAGTAGAATTCTGCCCTGAACTTGTACTTTTTATAAGTGTGGTTCATGCACATTTGAAGAGCCAGAACCAAGTAAGTCAATTTTGCTTATCACAATACTCTATAACTGCCCCAGTAAAGTAAGATGTTGGACTAGTTTATTCAGGGTAGTAGATTAATAAAAACTGAATGGATCGTAATATCCTCAGATTTGCAAATTCCTAAAGCAAACTGTAGTAGAGGATTGTCACTGACTGTGGCATTTTTCTTTCAGCCAATGGTCAGTGGAATCAGTGGGGTCACTGGAGTGGATGTTCTAAGTCCTGTGATGGAGGCTGGGAACGGAGGCTAAGGACATGTCAGGGTGCAGCAGTAACAGGACAGCAGTGTGAAGGAACTGGTGAAGAAGTGAGAAGGTGCAGTGAGCAGCGATGCCCGGGTAAGAATGAATGCAGTTATCCTAAGGCAATCATTTTATAACCTGAAAAAAGAATCAAACATATTGCCCTTATAAGGACAGTATTTCCTCAGTTACTTGCTTCTATATTATATGGGGCATCCTCCCTTGCTGTGCAATAGAATAGTTATATAGGCTTTAAATGTTGCAAAATGACATTAAAAATTTGATAATAAAAAGGTGGCCATACTGAACAGGAACATGGCTGAATATGGCTTAACTTAGATTAGATTAGATTATTTCTCCTATATTTATGTTTTTTTTTAACTGAGAACACAAAACATATATATATATATATATATATATATATATATATCAGAAATATAAAGATAAGGGGGGTGAATCGGCTTGGACCACCCTCCCCCCATGCCATTCTGGCATGGGGCTGTAACTATTTTCTGTATTTCTATCTTTTTAGTTAACTTCCTTAAATCTCAAAAAAAAGAAATATAAAGATATAAATCTTAGATAGCTGAGTCAGAAGACAAAGAGATGATGTTGAAATCCAAATTTTTATATCCTATTTCTAATTAATCTCACCTTAAAGGATGGCAGTAAAATCTCCATTTATTCTGGGCCCAATTACCACTGTAAAAGAAAATTCCAATAAGAAATGTGTTTTTGTGTGTGTGTGTGTGTGTGTTTGTGTGTGGGGATGGGGGGTATTGGGGATTGAACTCAGGAGCATTCTATCTCTGAGCTACACCTCCAATTCTATTTTATTTTTTATTTTGAAACAGAGTCTCCCTAAGTTGCAGAGAGCCTTGCTAGGTTGCTAAGGCAGACCACAAACCTGTAACCTTTCTGTCTCAGTCTCCCAAGTATTGGGATTATAAGTATGTGCCACCACACCCAGCCAGAACACATTTTAAGATAAAAGCAAAAGCGGGGCATGGTGGAACACCCCTGTGACCCCAGTATGTGGGAAGCTTAGATAGAAGGACCACAATTCTGAACCCAACCTCAGCAACTTAGCAAGACTCTTTTAAAATAAAATAGGTCTTGGGGTGTAGCTTGGAAGTAGAATGCTTCTGGGTTCAACCTCCAGTTGAAGAAGGAAAAAAAGAAGAAAGAAAGAAAGAAAGAAAGAAAGAAAGAAAGAAAGAAAGAAAGAAAGAAAGAAAGAAAGAAAGAAAGAAAGGAAGACGGGCAAAGCAAAGCATAAAGTCTTAATTATTAATAAAAGAATTGTAGTATTGCTGCATTAGAATATTTCCATATAAGCACAGAATAGTTTGCCAGGTTATAATTTGTCTGGATTATAAATCATATGTTTTACAAGATCATTTAAAAGAAAGACCACTTCCTAATCATATGTACATTCAGTAAAGTATTGTTGACACACTGAGAACTCAGTAAATGAATAAAAATCATCAAAATGATATCATAGGGGAAATCATTGTAAACATACTAAAAAGTGATAGGATGAGATTTTAAAATTTTGAAGAAGACTGAGGTTGATTAATGGAGGAGCTACATTCGATTATGTGTAAAAGTATGAATGTAGCATGGTTAACCTGGACACTCATTGCTGGGAGGGCGGAAGGGGAAATGTGGGGCGGAAGAGGGCACCCATCACAGTCTGAATGTATGCAATTTTCAATATGATTCACATACAAAATTAAAAAATAAAATAATTAAATTAAATTTAAAAGATTGCAGTGAAGCATAGAGGAAAGCCTGAGCTTAGAGAACCAGGAAGCCGACTTGGGTCCCATTGCTAGTTGCTCTGCCACCAAACTGCCTGCTTTCTCTGGTTGTCTGGAAGCCGAGTAAGAGAGAGGCAGCTCTTCTAGGTTCCTTTTTCATTCCAAATGCTCTGCATCTCTGTCTCTAACACTCAGCAATTTAGAAAAAACAAGGTATTTTAAGAGCTGTCTCGAATTCAAAACTTTATATATCTCCATAATTAGATTTCTAAAAATTTCTCACAGTTCAACACTAAGAATACCAACAGGAACTGGACTTTAAGAACAGCAATATGCCAGTTGGCTTTCTTTGAGTTTAAGATCTAAAATTAGTTTTGTTAATTCTCAAGCCATATGAATTCAGAATGATAAGAAGTAAACAGCATGCAAGATTTTGATGAGAAGGATACCTACACAGATTAGTGCTGAAATTCATCCTGTGCTCATAAGAATTAAGAAGAATTAAATAAAAAACATTTATTTTGCCCAGGGAGAGATATTTTTAGAATAAAAATCACAATTAAGCAAGATGCTTTTAATACTTAATGTTATCTAACCCACTCATAGCATACTGAGGTTTTCTAAAGTGGCTTTAGAAATTCTTAACTGGTTTTCTAAAGCTATCTTTCACCTGCCTATATAAAGGTAAGCATAGCTGTTGCTGCAACCACACTTACAAACATTGCCACCTGCTGTTTGGAAAACATTTTACAAATCTGTTTACAAGAAAGATAGTATACCTTATCTGCTCAGTTTATTTTCTGGCTTTTGTGATTTAAGGCAGGTTGAAAATGTATCACATGAAGCTGAAAATAACTTTTTATTTTTTATTAGATTTTTTGGTATCATTCACATTCTCATTTTACTCTTTTCAATAATATGGTTTGAAAAGGACAATAAATTATTTACAATTATAACATTTATACAAATAGTTCAGTAATTAAACAGAACTCTCAATTAGCTAACTACTTTAAAAATTAGTGCATCTAGGGAAATAATGTATAAATATACCAGGCTTTTGAATATGTCCTAATGTGATACCTTTATATAGTACAAATTACATTATGCATCAAAGGCTGTATAGGACTATTATTATGAAAATGCCTCTGTCTCTGTAGAGGACCGAATGATTTTTATCAAAATCAACACCTTATTTATATTTATCCTTTAATCTTTCGTGTGCAGCTATATTATTCTATCAAGATATTTTCTTTTAGTGGGTACTATGTATTACTTTCATAAGCAAGGAGTGTATTGCTCCTAATTTCAACCATTATATTGCTTCAAATTTGCACACTGGCAGTATTGACTGGGAAAAATCAACTTAGCATTTAATACATAATTTTTGTCAATACAAAACATCAATTAATGCTTCTCTTGAAATCATATGGTTTTTAGTATTATTTTTGGTGCTGTTCATTCTTAATTTTTTTTCATGTTTCTAGAAAGTACTACAATTTATTTTTATGTTTTACTTAATTAAAATGCAAAACAAATTAATCAAGTTTTCCAGGAGACCCTCTTTGTCAGGAAGGAAAAATTTACTCTCATCTTTGTCTAGATAATTAAAATAATGATTAATCACCTGGATTTAATCAAAAGCTGCTACAATATCTATGAAAAGTAGGACATAAAAATATTTGCCCATGAGCTGGGCATGGTGGCACATGCTTGTAATCCCAGCATTGGGAGGCTGAGACAGGAGGATCACAGTTCATGGACAGCCTCAGCTACTACTTAGTGAGGCCCTTTGAAATTTAGTGAGACCCTGTTTCAAAATAAAGAATAAAAAATAGGGCTCGGGGTGTAGCTTGGAATTTTAATGCCCCTGAGTTGCGTCTCCAGTACCACACACACAAAAAAAAATTGCCCATCAATATTAGGACTTTTCTTTATGAGTAAATAAATAACATAAAGTTATTAAGACAGCATCATTGACCACAAGTAAGATTTTTTTGTGGTCTTCATAAAAACTTATAGGGATAAAAACTATATTTAAATATATATCTAGTTAGGATGTAGAATAACTTACTGAGGACATACAAGTGTCCCAGTTTTACAATTGGTCCAACTCACCAAATAATGATTCAATTCATCTCAATCTCATTGCATACTCTTAGGCCTTGAGGGTTAAAATGGTAGGATGGTAACAGATTCCTGGTTATTTTAGGCTGACAAAATGTGAAAATATACTATTTTAAATTTCGTTTCCCCATAGTTCCTGATTAATATTATTTGGAAAGAAAAAAATCACTGGATTGGCTTAAGTTTTAGATTTTCTTGCTCATTTTCCCAGAGAAAGCTCACTCTTTTCATAGTTTCTAATACCCATTACTCTTTGAGGTGTTAATTTCTTTTTTTTTTAAATTCATGTCTTGCTTATTTTTTTATTGGTGTACTGTATTCATACATCATAATGGCATAAAGAAAATACTTTTGTAGACATACATGCACACATCGCCCAGTTAGCCCCTACCCAATCCCCACCCCGTTCCCTCCCCATCCCTCCTTCCCATTCTTGGCTTAGTGGTTGACATCTAGTTTTATAGCAATTTATCCAGTATTAACGATGATAATCTCACATAACAGTTTCGTTTGTCTGATACCAAGCTTTTGATGACTTAAAGATAACATTTCAATATTACTTTTTGCTTTCTTTCGTACCAGAGAATATTTTTTTCTTTTTTTTTAGGTGAAACTATCATACATTTATTTATTTATTTTTCAGAAAAAATCTATCTTATTATGGAATATGGACTCTAGATACCCAAAACAATCTCAAAGAAGGACAAAGCTAGAAGATTTATATTTTCTGATTTCAAACCATATAAAGTTACAATAATTGAAACACTGTAGTACTGTTCTAAAGGCAGATATATAAACCACTGGAGTTAAATAAAAGCCTAGAGATAAATTCTTCCATATATTATCAAGTTATTTTTGACAATGTTTCCACGAATGTTTGGTGGAAGAAATACTAATCTTTTAACTAAATATTGTTGAAAAATAATAATTACATGAAAAAGAATAAAATTGGACCATTACCTAACACCATATACAAATATTAACTCAAAATAGATAAAAGACCTAAATATAAATCTTAAGACTATAAATTTTTAAAAGAAAATCTGGGTCATAAAACTTAACAACATTGAAATTGGCTGTGATTTCTTAGATATGATTTCAATGGCACAGGCAACAAAAGGAAAAACAAACTCCCTAAAAAATAAAAAAGTATTGTATATCCAAAGACAATGTAAACAGAGTTAAAAATTACTGATAGAATGGGATAAAATATTTCCAAATGCTATGTCTGAAGGTATATTAATATTCCAACTAGATATCCTAAAAATTAGCAAAAATAAAAGCAAACAATACAATTTAGAGATAGGTAAAAGACTAGCATAAATAATGAATCTCCACAGATAACCAGTCTTAGTTGTCTGTTGGATGGAAAATCTTGTTTCTCTGGTTCTGGTGTGTGTTACCTATTTCTTCTTTGTAGTTAATCTCTTTGAGTATTTTCTCTAGCGCTGGTTTTGAAGACATAAATTCCTTCAGTTTCTGTTTGTCATGGGAGCTTCTTATTTTTCCATCTAATTTGATAGAAAGTTTTGCTGGGTAGGAAACTTTTGGCTGGAAGTTGTTTTCTTTCTGATTTTGGAATACGTTACTCCAAGCCCTTCTGGCTCTCATGACTTGGTTTGGGAAGTCTGGAGTGATTCTAATTGGTTTGCCTCTGAATGTCAATTGGCCCTTTGTTTTTGTTGCCTTTAAGATTCTCTGCTTGGCTTCCACATTGGTCATTTTGACAATTATGTGGCGTGGGGATCCTCTTCTCTGATCCTGTCTAAAGGGACTTCTATAAGTTTCCTGGACCTGTGTATCGACCTCTTGCTCTATGTTTGGAAAATTTTCTTCTATTACTTCCTTGAAGAGCTTGTTGATCCCTTTGGTTTCACCTTCTTTTCCGTCCTCTATTCCAATTATTCTTAGGTTAGCTCTCTTAAAATGGGCCCATATTTCTTCAATGTCAGATTCCTGCTGTCAGATTTTTTTTCTAAATTAGAAACTATGCGTTCATTTTTGGAGTGATCATCTTCTAAGAGCGAGATTCTATTCTCCATGTGGTCTAATCGGTTGTTTGTACTTTGAATTGAGGCCTTTACTTCATTAATTGCATCCTTTATCTCTTTTTGGCTCTCTCTGAATTCTTTTTGAAACACCTCTATTATTTCTACAGTTATTTTCCTGATTTGATCTTCTATAAATCTCTGAATTTCTGTTTTATCGGGTTCTGATGTGGGGTTGTGGGCATTCACTACTCCATTGTTATTCCTCTTTCCCATGATTTCTGAAGTTTGTGCCTTCTCTGGGTTCTTCCCTTGGGTCACTACGACTTCACTTAAGGTTCTCTGGATATCGAGTCTGTGGTATCTCAGTCCCCACTACTCCTTTACTGGGTTGTATCGCAGAGTGTCAGACCCTGGGACTCAGTTGAGGCTGCTTTAGACCATGGGGGGGTGCCAGGTTGGGCGTTCTCCTATGGTGTGATATCTCTGCCACCACCAGTCCCCCACTGGGTCAAGTCCCTGGGCGTACAGTACTGGGATTTCTTTTCTAGGGGCCGCAATTTGACTCACTGTTGTTGAGTGCGCAGATGGAGCTGTAGTGGACTCGGTGAAATCGCTGCTGCTGCCGTCAGTTGCAATATAGCGCTGCTGCCACGCCCTCGGCTGTGAAGCTGGCGTATTTTTCTCTGGTTTTGAGCTCCGCTCTGAGTCCCTGCAGGGTGTGCTGAGGCCAGCCTCTGGGAGCTTAAGATGCCCCCTGCGCCGAGAAATCTGCCGAATTCCTCCCGGCTGTTCCGCAGAGGCTCACCTCGGCTCACTGACCGCTGCTCCTCTCTAGAGCCTGGTGGGCTGTTGAGTGCGTTGGTCTGGTGCCATCCGGTGAGGTCACCGCTGCTTCCGGCAGTAAAGTGCTGCTGCTGCCTCCTCGGCCAATAGGCCGGTGTATCTCCTCTGTGGCTCTGAGCTCCGTTCTGAGTTCCCCTCCTCTCTGGAGCCTAGTGCTGCAAGGGAAAATGGTGCCCGCCGCTTCACGTTGCGGCTCCGGCTGCAGCACTGTGGTCTGGTTTTTTCTGGTGTCTCGTTTTCCCAGCCCTCTTTTTCTCTGTCCCTTGTAATTACATTTTTTATTTCTCTGCTGATGGTGTTTTCTGGCTATTGAAAGGCACTGATTTTGTGGTAATAGAGATTGATTGTTAGCGGGGCTCATAAGCCCTGCTTTTCTCCGTCGCCATCTTCCCGGAAGTCCACTGAGGTGTTAATTTCTAAGTAGGAATCTACTGCTACAGGTAGATATCATAGTTAAGTTTATAAATAAAATTTTTAACATGGAAATTTTGCTTTGTCTGAAAATATTAAGTGAAGCCTGCAGATGTGGTCACAAAAACTTGTGAAGTAAAATAGCCATAATTAGAAAAGTACATGATGATAGTTACTTAGGCCAAAGTTGTAGCAATTATTATGATATTTATCTCTAAGTAATCATACAAAGAAAGGGCAGCAGTAGTGTTGATAATCCGAGACTTGTCTTGAACATTATAATGCATTTGTGTTAAAATTTTGTGTCCTGTATGATAGTGTATGTGAGCCCCACCTACACCCAATTCCTATTTAGGAGGAACATCATTTTGGGAGTGAGAGTTTCTTGTCTCTGTAAAGTTTATTTGCAACAGAAATACATTTTTTTCTCTGAATACGAAGAGAGAAACTTCATTTTATCACTGAGTAATTTTCTTTTAACATAGCTTCAGAATCATAAAACTTACTCACTTTACACTCTTATCTTTCTTTTCTTTTTCTCCTGAGTGCCTTCTTTCACTGTTCAAAGTGATGCTTTTCAAACTTTAACATACATACAAATTGCCAGAGGGCTTGTTAAAACAGACTCCTGAGCCAGACCCCCAGCGACTCTGATTCTGAGGTGCTAGTGTGGACTTGAGAATCTGTACTTCAAAGAAGCTATCAAGTGATGCTGATGATGCGTTCTGCAGATCATCTTCTGAGTTGCAATGGCCTGTTGTAGTAAAACAACCATAATGATATAAAATGAACAAGGAAATGGAATTGTCCTCCATCTCAGCTCTGTTGGAAAAATTGAGATATTATCTCAACTAGATTGCACAGTTTTTTATTCATGCTTCTTTACAAATGATGAGGGATTGTTTTATAATCTGTTGATAATGAAAATATACATACTCCATTTCAAGTCTTCCCTGCTAACTCAAGTTTCAACCCAAATACAATCTCCTCCCAGCAGTCACTTAAAGAAAAATAGGGCTATTAACTAGCTGCTGTGGATAAAGGATGGCTTAGTCATTATCCCACTCTAGCTTTTCCAAACCTCATTTTGTCTGTCCCATGAAGAAGGAGGAGAAACAGCTTAAATATGATTTGGACAAGTGTGTTATAAAACTATGCAATGTGGGGCACAGATTTTCTTCCCCAGTCTTGAGCAGGAGAATATTTTCACTGTCTCTTTTCCTTCAAGGCTATTAGCCACCATATACACATACAGATATGTTACTTGCTGTAAATGTTACATTGTGGAGGAAGATGAGGTCTTAGCTCACACTGACTTATTTTCTCCCCAGGTCCCAGTTAGTGGGATGGTGGATTAATCACTTCCAGTATAATCATTTTGACTTTGGTAGAGACAAGTGCAATAAATGTAATAAATTAGACTCTTCAAAATTGTGTGTACCAGTCCATTTTAAGGTAATCACTATTAGAAACCCACTATGTAAGTATAAAATTTGTATTTTTGTTATCACAATAAAAACTCACACTACTATATTCCAAAATATTTGTATACATGTTGGTATATGGTTTATTTGTTTTTTATCTCAAGCTCAGTTCATCACAAATAGTGCTTTTAAAAACTCCTATTCCAATACAACTTCTGTTTTTTCTGCTATCAGATGTTATTTATATACCTTATAAAGAATTATGCTATTACCTATTGAGTTCTTTAAAAGATTAAAGCAAATGTTTTCACTGAATATTTTGGACCTGGCAAATAATGTCAAACTCAAGTATTTACACCAATTCTTCACCTAAAGCCAGACTTCAGTGTCAACAGTAGGTGGCACTAGGTATTGACTTCTTTCATCTAAATGTTCTGTTTGTTCTTGTCACCTCAGATAGTTATCTGAAAACAGGGGAAATAGATTAGAACACGAAGATACCCTGTAGCTGAAAGGCTGCTTATTGCTAATAAATATTTAAAATAGTTTCTCATCCTTTCTCATCCACAAAACATGTATTTTATTATATAATCCAATCTACAATTCTGGAACAAATCAGCTAACTTTTATGGGCAGAATTAAGGAAATCACTCAGTTCTAAAAGAATCAGCATGTTTATAAAATAGCACTACATGTTCCTTATTTAAACCTTTGCTATGGAATTAATTGTTATTATTATTTGTCTTACCAGATTATTCATCAGGCAAAACTTTGAGAAAACTCTCCTGGCTTCTGCCACAGTAGAGACTTATAAAGCAATTCATTATAATCTTGTACTACCCTACCTTGTCCAATTTAGATGTTTGGCACCATGTCAATCATTCTCAGACTGAAAAGAAGTGCTTATTAATATTTTTTATTCTTTCCTTTCATTTGAATTGTTTTTTCTAGGAAAAATGAATACAACATTTAGAAAGCATTGAATAATTATTTTAAAATTGAGAAAATTAAAATTGCCTTTTAGAATTATTGAAGTTAATGCAACTCCTTTAGGGGTTCAGTGTCGTGCGCAGTGACGACTCTTACACGATCTTCCTCAAGCAGTTTTATTACCCCAGGTTCTTATACAGTTCCCGTTCCTCTTTAATGCTCTCTCAACACCCTCTCAGGTAAAAACAACATCAGTCTTCTATCTCCTCCCTCATCACTCCACCAACCCTCCTCCGTGGCACTCTACGTCTCTGCTGCAGCACACACCGGTCACAATGGTGGCGTTGTGAACATGTCCGTCCCAGCTCGGAGCCCGGAGCAGTCCGCCAAGGAACTGCTCTTCCTGTCCACCAACCCTCTTAGCTCCTTCTCCTTCCTCCCCGCTAGGGCATGCGCGCTTTTTAACCTTCTCCTGGGCGGGCAGGTGGTAGCACGAGGCGTTGCATCACTAATTATCCGTAAGGCGCCTGATAGGGCTCACTGCACAGGCTCAGGGCACCGCCAGCCTCGTGAGCCTCGTGACTTGGCTGCAAGCCCAGGCGCCATCTTGAGTCCACGCTGGCAACAAGCCTGGGTGCCACCTCGGTCCTGCCGAGTGGGCCCCGACATATCTCCCTTTTTGTTTTATTAAAATAAGGCTCGGGATCGTGCCTGTCTTAGGTTGCCGACCCTCAAGGACCATTCTTACCCGTCATTGGGAGAACAATAGCATGATTGTTTCCCTGTCTTAGGTTGAAAGGTCCCGGGGACGATCTTACCCGTCACTGACTACCGATCCAGCATACTGAGCCATACATGGGGAGATAAGCCAGCTTCTAGGGCTGCCAGAGCTTGCACCAATATGCGCTGTTGTTGCAGTGCGCGTTGTCGAGTTCGCCTGATATATCCAACCATGAAACATCATGCTACCACCAGCAAGAATGCCCAGAACGCCATGCCACCCCAGTCTTTTAAAAAACCCAATGTTCCATGTATCAAGTCCATCCATTGTTGTATTGCGGCGACTTCTACGCGGGTAGGATTAATTGCAGCGATGGACGCTCGTAGCTCAATCATGGTGTGTTCAAATTCACGGCTCCAAATTCCTAGAAGTGTCTTGCTTAATTGACGAAACAAATTGCCTGCATGGGAGAAATTCTGATACTGCACATACGTTATACATATAGTCCAGATAATTGAGCTTGCTGAGCCATGCCAGCAGCCACATGTGAGGATAGAGCATTCATAGTGGCTGCAATAACTGCCACGGCCACAGAGGCCACAATTACAGCAATAAGAGCAGAAATTCCAAAGTCTCCAAGGATGCATAGAAGCATAGCAGAAAGTCAGAAAACAGGTATCAATAAAACAACCTAAACTATCATTAACCAAGGTAAAGGAAGAGGGAAAGTAGAAATAATTCCCCAAAGATCTTAAAGAAAACAACTCATCTCTACGGTACCGAGCAGCAGTTTACAACTCTTACGTTAGGAACTAATCTTCTGACCTATCCTTTACACATTAGGCGCCTTCATTTTCTATCTTAGTTTCTTTCTTCATTTTCTAAGTTTTTTTTTCCAGCTAACCTCAGGTGTCTTCCATCTATGGTGGCGGATTAGGAGAGGGAGTCGAATCAGGACCAGCCCGATTCTCTAACTTGCTTACACTAAAAAATATCCTCCTTAATGGAGCCCCCTTTGATCGGGGAAAATACAGCGCTGTCCCTCGCTTTTCCGCGAGCCTCGCTTATCCGCGAGCCTTATTTACTCCTATCTTGTCGAATCAGGACCAGCCCGATTCTCTAACCTACCTACACTAAAAAATATCCTCCTTAATGGAGCCCCCTTTGATCGGGGAAAATACAGCGCTGTCCCTCGCTTTTCCGCGAGCCTCGCTTATCCGCGAGCCTTATTTACTCCTATCTTGTCGAATCAGGACCAGCCCGATTCTCTAACCTACCTACACTAAAAAATATCCTCCTTAATGGAGCCCCCTTTGATCGGGGAAAATACAGCGCTGTCCCTCGCTTTTCCGCGAGCCTCGCTTATCCGCGAGCCTTATTTACCTCCTTAATGGAGCCCCCTTTGATCGGGGAAAATATCCTCCTTAATGGAGCCCCCTTTGATCGGGGAAATAACTTGCTTACACTAAAAAATATCCTCCTTAATGGAGCCCCCTTTGATCGGGGAAAATATCCTCCTTAATGGAGCCTCCTCCTCCCTTTTCGGAGTCAAGGAGTACTTACCAGCCGGCTGCCCTGGACTGCCGAGGTTCTGATCAAAGCGAAGGTCCCCGTACAGGCCACCACTTGTCGTGCGCAGTGACGACTCTTACACGATCTTCCTCAAGCAGTTTTATTACCCCAGGTTCTTATACAGTTCCCGTTCCTCTTTAATGCTCTCTCAACACCCTCTCAGGTAAAAACAACATCAGTCTTCTATCTCCTCCCTCATCACTCCACCAACCCTCCTCCGTGGCACTCTACGTCTCTGCTGCAGCACACACCGGTCACAATGGTGGCGTTGTGAACATGTCCGTCCCAGCTCGGAGCCCGGAGCAGTCCGCCAAGGAACTGCTCTTCCTGTCCACCAACCCTCTTAGCTCCTTCTCCTTCCTCCCCGCTAGGGCATGCGCGCTTTTTAACCTTCTCCTGGGCGGGCAGGTGGTAGCACGAGGCGTTGCATCACTAATTATCCGTAAGGCGCCTGATAGGGCTCACTGCGCAGGCTCAGGGCACCGCCAGCCTCGTGAGCCTCGTGACTTGGCTGCAAGCCCAGGCGCCATCTTGAGTCCACGCTGGCAACAAGCCTGGGTGCCACCTCGGTCCTGCCGAGTGGGCCCCGACAGTTCAGTGCTTACCATAAACCTGAATATTAGTTCTTGATGCTTCTCGTGCCCATTTCGTGCTCACTCCTTGAGGATCCTAACATGTGAATGCCCCCAAAGACTGCTGAGCACTCTTTTCTTTGGTTGCACTCTCTCACTCAGCAACTGCGGCCTCTGTGAGAAGCACCGAGGACTCTATACCCTTTGCTTGGTCTCTAGTATGTCTTTCCAACACAGGTAGCCACACAGACTCTATCACCAAGTCCTTTCTGTCATTTAGAGTAATTCTTGGCCCTAGCAACCTTCCAAGTGGTGGATTCCTCCTGCATACAATTTTTCCCCTCTGTGGCTCTGATTTCTCTTCTCCTGTCACCCCATGTGGGAGCAGAGGAACTAAAGAGCACAGAATGTTGAGTCCAGAGAAGATGGCTTTGGCCCCATCTTCTCACAAATAAAATGGGAATAATACATGGCATAGAAGATTGCTTCAAGGATGAAGTGAGAAGTATAGCTAACTAGGATTATTAAGTGGCAGTTCATGTACTCTTTTCCTGTTACCCTGGCTATCACAACCACATTCTCCCTCTCTCTACACAGGCTTGTGTGAGGTCGCTTATTCATGGCCTTAATCATGTGTCTCTGTTGCTCAAATACTTCCCTGGCTTCTCATAAATTGACAATTTCAGTGCCTACCATGATCTCTGAGAATCTAGTATCCCATTCATCAGCTCCACTGGATTTCCAATATCTCTCTATATACTCACTTATAAATATATTATAAGGAGTATATGCATCTATATTTATGCGTGACAAAATCAAATAGACCCAGTCTCTGGTTCCCGAACACGAGGCGCACATTCTCTTGTTACACTGTCATTCGCACTGTTACCCAGCTGTATTCCCTAGTGACCTTGCCCTGTCCGTCTTTGCCTGTTGATATGGGAGCATCTTGGGAGTGCACCCACTGATGAGTGGTCTCTTTCTCCCACAGTCTTTTGAATGCTTTCTTTCTATAAACTTTATCTGTGGCTCCTCTGTTGTGCATTGTTGTGAGGATATGTGATTATGCCTGTTAGCTAGATTTCCAACTCTTTGCAGGTGAGCGATCCATTTTCAGCCTCTCATATCCCCTAACTCTGTGCTGAGCCTGAGTGAACGCAGTAGGTCATTATGTACATGCTCTTTTGAATGTTTTTATTCTGTATCAGAAGTGCTATAATATTACTAGTTGAAACATTTATATAAAAACATGTAAATACAGTTTACCATGGCTGTGGTGTTAATGTCTTACCTTTTATGATCTTTTACTCTTTCAAAATTCCATTAGTTTGCTGATGGACTAGTTCATTGAATGGACATTTTATCATCTATATAGTTTTATTTGTAGTTATTTGTAGTATTATCTTTCTTTAGAAATAAATGGGATGTTAGAAATAGAAAATAATATATAAGTTTTTATAACAATTACTCAGTTTCCCCAAATCTTAACCTCACTTACTGTTTTCAGCTAGATTGCTCAGGTCAATCCCATGGTAACCTTTTTTGCTGAGATTGGTGAGGAACCTAAAGGCCTCGGTGCAGGTGGCGTGATGGGAGGCCGTGGGCAGGGGCCTCAGGTCTTATGTAGTCTTGCTGTTACCCCAGGAGTTATCATTTTCTACATGTGCTATAACTGGAGTAGGCTAAGACTTACTATTATATTTAGCTGTTCTTATAATATAAACAAAGATTTTCAGCAAAATATTGAACATACTCTAAAATCAAAGTCTAAACTGGGTACTGTGGTGCACACCTGTAATCCCATTATTTAGGAGGATGGTACAGGAGTATTACAGGTTGGAGGACAGCCTCAACAACTTAGTGAGACACGATTTCAAAATAAAACACACACACACACAGTCACTCACACAAAAAATAAACTTTACTAAAGCCCAGGTGTGTCCAGGTAATGAACCCAAAGGCCTTGGTGCAGGTGGTGTGATGGGAGGCCGTGGCCAGGGGCCTCAGGCCTTAGTAATTTTTAAAAAATCAGCCAGATGTGGTAGTGCATACATGTAATCCCAGTACTTGGGAGGCTGAGACAGGAGGCTGTGGGTTCCCAGACAGCCTTAGCTACTTAGGGAGTACTTCTACAACTTAGAGAGATCTTGTTTCAAAATAAAGAATAAAAAATAGGGCTGTGTGTATAGCTCGGAGGTAGAATGCTCCTGGGTTCCATCCTCAATAACTAAAACAAACAAACAAACAAAAAACTGAAGCTAGCTATTACTTGAATTAATTTTAACATGTCAAAATATGAATGAACTGCCAGACGTGGTGGCGCACGCTTGTAACCCTAGCATTCCGGAGGCCAAGACAGGAGGATCGCAGTTCATGGACAGCCTCAGCTACTACTTAGTGAGGCCCTGTGCAACTCAGTAAAACCCTATTTCAAAATAAAGAATAAAAATTAGGGCTGGGGATGTAGCTCAGAGGAAGAATGTCCCTGGGTTCCATCCCTGGGACTGCCCAAAAAAATGACCTTGTCTTCTGAGCTGAAATATCAAATTAAACAACAATAATAGGGAATTTGCTTGGAAGCATGTCCATAAAACACTGTCCGGACCTAGTACTCACATAGGTACTCTGCACTGCCCAAAGTCTGCTAAGAAAATTAAAGTGCATGGCTTGCCGACTTCCAGACTGTAAAACAAATTGTTGCAAAAATATGGAGAGCTTGTTTATCATAGAACAAGAAAAGGACTCTTATGCTGAGGGAGGACATAGAGTTCTAGCTGAGTGGCCTCAGGCTAGATACCTCTCTCTGCCTTGACTTCCTCTTGTTTAAAATAGGATAATAATTCTGTCTACTTCATGAGCTTATTATGAGAATTTGACTAATTAAAATATCCAATTCACGTAGATTATTAACTTTGAGAATGCATACATATTGCTGATATAATTTGATGTTGTTATAACTTGAGACAGATAAAAGCTACTTTCTATATGAAGAGCACTGTTGTGAAACACATTTCATGAGCACTCTTTTTCTTCAGACCTTAGCAGCAGCATGAATTCTTTACACAAGTAGGTTCCTCTGCTGGAATTAGAGCTGTAAGCCAAGTGCACACCGAGACTGGATCTATGTCATTTTCCTCTGCATCCCTCAGCACAGGGAATTCACAAGACATACTAATTCATGATTTTCCAACAAGTAAAACTTGAAATGTGGGGTCACATTTATTACACATTTTTTTCTTTTTTATTTGTCAACTGTACAGTTTTGAATCAATTTCTCTTTAATGCTGAAATTCTAGCATATGAGGTAAAAACTCATTTTCCACATCAAATTGATTTAAGCCCTGTATAATTTCTGCTATTTTTAAGAGATAGAAAATCATTTTGAATAGACAGATTAACAGCTAATCACACGGTAATTGCTACTTTGTTTTAAGGGAGCAAGCTAACTGTGTACTTGTGACTTCAAGTACAGTTGTATCTTACAAATAGGTTTTTATATTTTTGCACTGTTGATAGCAAACAGTGGGATCTTTCAGTTGATGAACAGAGTTGCTATTTTATTTTACTAAGATATAAAAATACAAGAGTCCTTCATATGCTGCATGATAATGTGTTTTTATTTCCAGCACAGAGAGTGGCCTGAGCTAATTATGTGTTTTCTAATTTACAAAATACACATAGGTCACATTAAAAAAAGAAAAAAAAGGAACACAAATGTCTATCTCTAGCTTATGTTTCTCCCCCGGGCTTTGGATCCATGTAGTAACTGAGTTTTTGATGTGCTCAGATATCTCAAATGCAAAACTATTTTCAGCATCTCCCCTCCCAAGCTCTCACTGCCCAGTGCGCTGTAGCCCAGGATGTAGCACACTGGACATCCTGCCTGGATGTCCAGTTCTGTCTTTTATGTCTCTGTCTTCCTTACTTCTTGCGTCCAGTCAGCTGTGAAGGGAAGCCCATTTGACCTCCCAAGTAGATTTTGACTCTATCTCTTTCCTATTGCCAGTGCCTGTGATTTTTTGTTTATTTGTTTGTTTTGGTCCTTACCCCGGGTACATTATTTAGATAATTCCAGGCCCATCTGCCTTCAGTGTTACGTTGTTTTAATGAGTTCTCCAAACTGAAGACATAGCAGGAAAAAAAATAAGTTTTTCTTGCCTAAAAATATATTCACACTCCTTGGTGACCTTGTCACTTATCACCCCTCGTTCTCTCTCAGTGACTTACCTGTACTCATCCCCAACTTGACACTATCCACCCTGAAATGGCCCAGTGTCCTGGATGGACCCTGTCTGCTTTGACCCCTAGATCTCCCCACAAGTGGTTCCCGTTAAACACTTACCCCTTCCTCACTGGGCATTCCAGAGAGATATTCTCAACTTGGACTTCCACTCTGGAAATTCTGTTCTGAAATTCTCTCCCTACATTACTCCAGATCACAGTGGATTTCTCAGACAAGTATCTTCATGACCATCTTGGAAGTCCAGAGACCCTGACTATTCTTGTCCACCCTCTTTATGTTCTGTATTTAACCAGGCAAATGGGACTCAATAAATTCCCCCCTTCCACTGGGCATTGTTGTGCACACCTGTAGTCATAGTCCTTGGGAGACTGAGACAGGAAGATCTCAGATTCCAGGCCAGCCTCAATAACTAATTAAGGCCTTCTGCAAATTAGTGAGATCCTGTTTAAAAATAAATAAGTAAAATAGAACTTGGAGTGTAGCTCACAGGTAGAATGCCCATGGGGTTCATTGTCCTGTACTACTACCAAGCAGTAGATAGAAGAAAACAGATTGTTATTTTAATATCTAAGCTGTTTTGCTTCCTATCTGAACATAAATAGATCTATTTTCTCAACTGAACTTTTAAGATACAATCTTCAAGATTGTCAGATCAACTTTGATGATATATTTAAAGCAGCTCTGGGACTTGACATCACTATTGGCAACCTGGATATCTGGTGCCTGTTTGCAACTTTAAATCTATGATTCTCCTACCATCTTCCTTTTTAAAAAATAAAAAATAGTATGTGTACTGGGTTTCTGTCTTCAGAAAGCACAGTGACTCCAAGGCTTTGTCAATTTACAGTGAAGCAAAACATGAAGTTTCTTGACCTCCTGAGGTTTAGAAAATTATTGGTTTGGTTTGGTTTTGCTTTGTCTGATTGTAGGTAAATCAAACATATATTCACTGAGTGGGTAATTGAGTAGTGTGGATGGACCACAGAAAAATAGGACTTATTCAGCCACTTCCTTACCCACAGTTAGGGTGTGTGGGGGTCATATCAGGGGATTCTGAACTGTTGCCTTGGATTCTAAGTCAGATATAACCCTGCAAGGCCAACTTTAGCTAACTCTTGATACTATAGAAATTTCTATGACTAATTTTAATATAACTGAAGTTGCTAACCTCTTTCTTCCTGCTTTTAATTGGAATGATCACTTCCAGACATTTAGAATATTTTATACACACACACACACACACAACACACACACACACATACACAACACACACACACACACACACACACACACACACACACACACACACACTGAGGAAGAGAAAACATCCGCAGTATTTTGTAGATTAATCTTCTTTCTCTGTGATCTTAAGAACTGGCCTGATTAAAAAAATAGATCTTCTATCCAGCAGAAGAAAATAAATAAGTAAGCTAGAAAGAATATGTCTAGATTACAGAGGAGTCTGGAGAGAAAAGATGGGAATTTTGAGACATGGGCCAGGGACCCCTGAGGTGCTGAGATTTGAGTAGGAGCCATGGAGATGTTTAAGGACAAAGAGGAGGGATATCCTAGGAAGAAATAACAGGGGTGTTAATGCTGAGGTGGAAGCCCAACTGGGGTATTGGAGGAAGAGCTGGCCAGGAGGCTAGGGCCTCTGGGAAGGGAAGGAGGGTTATAGGGCCAGAGTGAAGTACTTTGTAACAGCCAGGTTAAGCATTGTATTTACACGAAAAAGAATATATTTCATTCTTCCCCAAGCAGTGTGCATTTTAGAAGATCAAGAAATGACCCATATTTCCCAGCAGAGAGTTAGTACTCCTTCAGATCTTGATTTTGAGCCTAGTCAGTTTCTGCCTCAGACCCAGCAAACATTTCCCCCTGCTGGCCCACCATTGCCATCTAGTGGCTGATGTCTGCAATGAGCAGACATTCTGACCACAGGGTGGACTGCAGAGGAAGGTACAGGGCATCAAATATGAAAAGCTTTCTGAGTCCATCTCAGGGAAATGGAGAAGTTTAGTGTACAAATTACTTTTTATTGGTTTATACCAAGACTGAATCAGGAAATTCTAGACACTTAGCAACAGATTTTATTTCAAATTTCATCACTTGAACTGAAGAAAATTTGAGTCTGAAAGCATTGCAAACTGAAAAGACTGAACAGATGATGTGAAAGATTATAAATGAAAATATAATGAGAAAGATAATAAAGAGAAGTGAGATGTACAGGTGGAACAAAAAGAGTAATCAAATAGAAGAGTAATATTAGATAAGCTACTGTCATATCATTATTAAGAAGAGATCGGTCACTTTATATAGAATACTTTGTATAATAAAGTATTCATGATGTACTTTCCAGACCTTAACAATGATTCTAATTTTCCTTTTTTATATTTTATAATAGTTTTCCATTGAATTTACAGAAACACAGTCATCATTAGTACAGTACCGTTCAATATGATAGCTATGTAAACTTATATTAATTAAAATTAAGTGAAATTTTAAATTCGGCCTTCATCTCCACTAACCAAGCTATAGAAATCTGATGGCCATATTTGCCTATTGGCTACCATATTAGACAGTGAAAACAGACTCCCATTACTACTATACGGTTTGCTCAGTGAAAGCGATGTATTAAACAAACACATTTTGAAAATCTTCTACATGTTAAATATTATAGGAGCTTCTCATAGAAGACTAAAAAGAAATACACTAAAACATTTAATCTCCTACAAAGCCACATTTAGGAATTGGGGAGCTAACCTAATATTTTCAGTCCATTGTGAGAAATGTTACATTCAAGAACTGAGACCTTAAAAAACACTTCTTGAAAGACACATCAATTAAGCTGTGTTTTAAAGATAAACAGGACTTTTTGCTTCCAAACCTGAGAGGAGAGAGCACTTTAAGTAGACGATAGGGCATTTGTGAAAACAGAGAAGTACGCATTTGTGTGGGGTACGTGGGGCATGATCAGTATTTCTGTGTGCTGATGTGTAGGTGAGTAAATATCATCTGAGGTTGGATTTATTAGAAGGGCCTTTCATCACACAGGATGTCTTTACCTTTATCCTGTTAAGACTGGGGAACTGCCTAAATTTACTGTGTCGACTTGTTTTCTTCATCTGTACTCCAGCCATTCTTCCTAAAGGCATCATGTGTCACTCATTGGCCTCCTCAGTGGTCCAGCCCATCTCTTCTCCCCAAAAAATGGCAAGCTAATCTTTAAGCTAAAAATTGAAAGCCGGCGGTTGTGGTGACACAGGCTTGTAATCTCAGCATTTGAGAGGTTGAGACAGGAGGATCTCGGTTCAAGAACAGCCTCAACTACTTAGTGAGGCCCTTTGCAACTCAGTGAGACACGGTTTCAAAATACAGCATTAAAAATAGGGCTGGAAGTGTTGCTCAGAGATAGAATGCCCCTGGGTTCCATCCCCAGTGCTGGGGGGGGGGGGACAGAAAGAAAGAAGAAAGAAAGAAAATTGAATCAGGCCAGTGCTTTGTCTTGAGAGCCATACTGGCTGCCCACACAGCTCTCAGCACTGCAGTATTGGCCTGTCTCTCTGGAACATGATACCACACTCCTCCCTACTCTTCTCCTTCCAGTCCCACCAGCCTACATGCTGCAAGCCCTAACCTGCTTGAAAGCCTGTGCATACACCGTTTCTCCTGCCTGGAACACAGCACCTCACACTGCCAGTCTCAATTAAATGTTACTTCCCTCGGGAAGCCTTTTTTGATCCTTCAGATTTTAGATGGAAACAGTGCTCTCTGATGAATGTTTGCAGTGCTTATTGTAATTATACTCAACAAATTGTGTGTTGGATCATTTTACTTACCTTTGACTGACTGAGATAACCAGGGGCAGAGACCATTTTTCTCATGAGAGACCATTTTTCTCTAGAGAGAACCCCTGGTTCTCTCTAGAATAGGATCTAGCACAGGTTAGCAAATGCATGAATAAATCAATGAGGTTGTTCCCTAATTCAAACAGGGCAGGATGAATGCCTGAGTAAGTGGTCCAGGTAGAACTGTAAAAAATTAACAGGGAAAGAAGAATGAGTGGGAAATGGATCCCCTTTGGGAACAAGTTTGGGAGAGTTGGGAAAAACAAAGAAAGAAAATAAGCAGCATCCTGGGGGCAGAGGAAGGTGAACATTAAAATGTGGGCAGCTTGACTTTGAGTTTTCTAAGGAGTAGCAGGTTAAAAATGCTACTTACTGCCCTGCGTGGTGGCGCAAGCTTGTAATCCCTCGCTTGGGAGGCGGAGACAGGAGGATCACGCTGGTTCGGAGCCAGCCTTGCTGGCTTAAGAGACCCTGTTTCCAAATAAAATATAAAATAGGTCTGGGAGTGTAGCCCGGAGGTTTAAGTGCTCCCAGGAACCCCAGTACCAAAAAAAAAAAAAAATGCTACTTACCAGTTGACGCTGAAACAAAGAAACACATGGATGTGTCGAATTCATAGCTGGAGGCAAAGGCAAGCATCCAGAGTTGACCTCAACCTACTGCTCCCCCACCTCACTGAAGCTCCAACATTCTCCAGCTTCCCCCTTTCCATGGCCTCCCTCTGCCCGCGCTGACAGGCCACCGCTGCTCAGTGTGCTGACTCCTCTGAACTTTGCCTTTCCTCCTGATGCTGTCACCTCTCCTCACCTCCTAGGAGGCACTTCCTCCTTCCAGTAGGAGGCACTTTCTTAGCTCCTTGGCTCCCTGGTGGGAGGCTGGCTGGGGCAGTGGCGCTGGGAGCTCACCATGGGACAGGCACAGGCACAGCAGTCAGTGCAGTGTCCCCCAGCTTGCTGGTGGGTGTGAGTGTGCATGGATGCTTTGTTGGTGGTAGCTGCCTAATCCATTAAGTAATTTTCTGCTCTTTCTTGAGATCTTGAGATAAAGAATCCTGCCCAGAGGCCGCCCCTACCTTTACTTGAGCTGTACATTTTTTGTGATGAGTTTTATTTATATTTTTTATTTATGATGACTCTATTCATCAGCACTATTCCTAGGCCAAACTTGGTGACAGATCCTATTACAGATCCCAGAAAAGGCCTTGAGAGCCACAGCATAGCAGAATTACACTGTGAAATGGCCTGTGCACACTGAAGGGGCCTGCACAGCGTGTTTTAGCTCCTGAAGAGAGTGGGAACAGGACACCCTAGCCAGGTGACTCACCACTCAGTGTCCCCAATCTGTACTTTTTTTCTTGTCTGGATTTACCATGTAGTAAAAACACTAATTTCTAATTGAGGGAGTTGAGGGAGATTGCATGAATTCATATATGTAAAACTCTAAATAGGAGCTCAAGGTATGTCATTATCATCATCATTATTATTAATGTTTGAAATTATATAAGGAAAGCACTTAATATAGTGAAAAAGTAAACTGTGGGGCTAATGCTGCAAAGGACCCAGGAAAGATGATCAAGAAATGTAAATATGCATGAGAAAATGGTCTGAGCGCTTGATGGAGGTCTGAGAGAGAGTCTTTTAAGATCCTACAGAAATTGTCATCAAGAAGTGGAAAGTCAAGGTGTCGAGTGCTCCAAGGAAGGTCCATTGAGCCAGGACTGAGACGGACACGTGAGGTTTGGTGAGGATTGTTGGGGAAGAGGACATCTTATGAAACAAACTGGGGCTTGCCTCTGTAGGCTGAATCCTCTTCCAAAACATCCACCTTCCAAGCAACTGTGCCATATATTGGAAAGGATCACCTGTGTGTGTTATTGAGAACCTAGAACAAATCCTGGGGAAAATATCATCTTGAACAACTCATCACAACAAGGAGGGTATCTGGAAAATCAAAGGAAGGCTGCTGAGGCGTTGGATTATAGGATCCAGTCTTGTTGACACTTGTACCAGCTCTGTCACTTTAGACAAGCCTCTTCTTTGTGGCCTCTGTGCCCTCATCTGTAAAGGAGAAGAAATAAGTGATCTTCAGAGGCTCTTTCAGCTCTAAACTCCTCACATGTTTAAATCTTGCTATGGGTCATTACCAAAAAAAATTCAGTGTGTCCAGCCTACTAGTAACATCACATAAATTAATGAGTTCAAAAATTCTGAAGTAGAATTTTTATTATCATGCTTTAAAATACGATGCTGTTTCCAAAGGAAGACATTTCTCCTAGGAAGTCACACTCGTATTTATTTAGGCACTTCTTATCACTCTCATTATTACTTGCAGTACTGTGGATCAAAGGCAGGGCTTTTCATGTTCTAGATAAGCACTGTACCACTGAGCTCTATTCCCAGCTCTACTTCTTACATTTTAAGTCTATTTATCAATGAATTTGTATAACTATATATTCATTCATTCAGTCACAGTTTTGTGTCCCAGACATACTAAGGTACAAGCGATACAGAGATAAGACCTATCTATACAGGATCCCAGACAAGTAATGAAGAACCAGATTACCATCTAAATGGCAGTGCTATGTGAAAAATGCAGTAGTAAGTGTGTCTGGAGAATGTTCTCTTATTCAAGAGAAAAAATATTATATTTAACACAATGTAGATGGACCTTATTATTTCCTGATTCTTGGGCTTTTCATTAAACATTGATGTAATACATCTGTTATTTTTTAAATTATTTTGACTTGCTTATTTTGTAATTAAATTAAAATTAAATAATAGAAGACAAAATATCAAATCAGTTTATTTTGCTATAATGTGAATGTCTTTGCTGTTCCTTGTTGAAAACAACATATATATTTTTATCTTTATCCTTACTTACTCAACATATTAATAATTCTAGTGTGGCTTTTGGTTAATTGGAAGTTGAAAATATTTTTGATTGATATTCTTGAGTGTGTTCAATTGATAGGCAAATCCAAATTATTTTTTTAAGTCTGTATAGCAAGCAATTTTGAAAGAGATTGTGAAAATTCTGTAGCTGGTGAAATAAGACCTGGTGGTTTTCTGTTTATGAATATGTCTCTAACATTTCAGAGAACCATATACTTTAAAGAAAATGAGAGAGCTTCACAGTTAAAGACATGCTTTTGAGGATTGTTTATTTTTGATATTACAAAATAAACACTGCTGACATTCAAGTCCCTCTGTTCTAAATTGCAGCACCTTATGAAATATGCCCAGAGGATTATTTAATGTCCATGGTGTGGAAAAGGACTCCAGCAGGCGATTTGGCATTCAATCAATGTCCACTAAATGCCACAGGTATAGTAAGATGACCCACCCAAACCCGAGTGACGATCACCATCTGAGAACGGGATGCTTATAAAGTCATGCTTTTGTTCTATATCCATGAATAAATCTGTCCAATAAGCAATTGATTAAACAATTTTAGTAAACTGTTCCATAAATGGAGCCAATGAAGAGACCAGAAAATATTGTTCATGCAATGGTTTTTGAGTGACTCATGTACATTATAGAGGTAATCAAAATAACAATTTTACATGCATGTTTTTAAAGCAAAATAAAAAGATGGGGATAAGACCAGTTTTTAGCCTGCTTCCCAATTATGTGATGCCTTCAAACATCCTGTTATAAAGCTTCTCTCTGTTCTTTGTGACACACAGGCACCACTAGCAGACGCTGCTCTCTCAGTCTTCATGGAGTGGCCTTCTGGGAACAGCCAAGCTTTGCAAGATGCATATCAAATGAGTACAGACACTTGCAGCATTCAGTAGGTGCAAAGCCAGCTTTAGTACTAGCTCTGTTTATTTTTTGCTAATGATCATTGTGTGAGAATTTAACCATCTGCTGTACAATCCCATCAGTAGAATCTTGGAAAAAAATTAAAATAGGCAAAAAAGACATGATAGAAAGCTAATTTCTACAAGTCCAGATTAAATTGTTTTGTTCCTCAGTCTTTTGTTTTTCTAGATCCTATGAAGGAAATTCTTGTCTAATGGAAGAGATGCCTGAGCAAATCTGTTATTCAATTTATATATAAGAGTTAAACTATATATCATGATCGATCCAAGTCTGTGTTCAGTTCTATATACTACTTACTTTAAAACACCATATATTTTTAAATATAATTCTTTAACTTTTCAGCATTCTGGAAATGATAGAGCTGTGTCACTTAAGTATCATGTTTCTTGCTGCTCTTTGAAATTAAGATATGAAAAAAATGACAGTGTTGTTGCATTAGAGAAACTTGATTACTCAAAAAAGAAACCTCGCCAAAATTTTCCATAAATAGCCATTCTTTACCACTGAATTTTTAAGAGCGTGATGTATGAATATTTTGAGCATGATTAAATTTTTTTGGTGTTTTACAAGGGCAAGTCATTGCCCTTTTGGAAGACTGCTGTCATTTCATCCCGAGAGTCTAGAGGACTTCTATGCTTTAGAGAGGAAAACACGGAAGTATAGAGGACAATCTCAGCAGAGCCAACTGGAAAGTGGAACATTGACAGGAATGATGTTTTGTTTTGTTGTGCTTAAACGTTTTACTGTAGATAAAAAATATACGTATTTAAAAATTATAAAAAATAACATATTAGACAGGCGTGGTGGCGTACACTTGTAATCCCCGCGCTTGGGAGGCAGAGACAGGAGGATCACGCGGATTCAAAGCCAGCCGTGCTAGTTTAAGAGACCCTGTTTCCAAATAAAAATATAAAATAGGTCTAGGAGTATAGCCTGGAGGTAGAAGGGTTTCATCCCCAGTACCACCAAAAGAAAAAAGAAAAAAAATATATATGCATATATATATTAAAAAATGAGGAGTATTTTTGCTGTGGTTGGAAAAATAGCTTGTACTAATAACCATTATCAATTAATGGATAGCATTTATTTATCAGAAAATCAAAACCAAATTTTATGTCTGAAAAGTAAATGAAATGCTGCCTTATACATTTACATGTCAATGGAGTAACTGAATTGATGATTACTTATTAACTGAGAACCTTAAAAGTCTTAAGTATATAGTTATGTTACATAAATATATAATATAAATATATTTGTATATTTCTATATACCAAAATAATCTATTCAATTATAGATTTGATATGTAAAGGTATTAGATTCTAAATTTTTTAAAATGCTTATATACTCGGTGGGCATGGTGGCACACACTTGTAATCTCCGTGCTTGGGAGGCAGAGACAGGAGGATCGGCTGGTTCAAAGCCAGCCTGGGAGACGGAGACAGGAGGATCGGCTGGTTCAAAGCCAGCCACGCTGGCTTAAGAGACCCTGTTACCAAATAAAAGTATAAAATAGGTCTGGGAGTGTAGCCCAGAGGTATAAGGGCTTCCACGAACCCGAGTACTACCAAAAAATATATATATATATGTATATTCAATATTTTAGTATATACATATTGACATAATTCCAGGATATAATATGTAATTTAGTTTTATGATATAAAATGTGAAAATGTAAATTATAAAATTTCTTTATTAATAGCTGTCAATAACTCAGATCATTCTCCACCAGAAGTAAATATGAACAAAAATTTTTTTTTTTTTTTTTTTTTTTTTTTTTTAGTGGTACTGGGGTTCCTGGAAGCCCTTCTACCTCCGGGCTACACTCCCAGACCTATTTTTATGTTTTTATTTGGAAACAGGGTCTCCTAAGCCAGTGCGCATGGCTGGCTTCGAACCTGCGCCATCCTCCTGTCTCTGCCTCCCAAGCACGGGGATTACAAGCGTGTGCCACCATGCACGGCTAAATATAAACAAAATTTTTATGAGTTAATTTCAATGAATTTTTTTCTTTTTCTTAAATTTATTTATGTATTTATGTATTTATTTATTTATTTAGTGGTACTGGGAATGGAACCCAGGAGTATTCTACCTCAGAAATACACCCCCAGCCTTAATTTTTATTCCTTTTTTTTGAAACAGGGTCTCACTAAGTTGTAGAGGGCTTCACTAAGTAGCTGCGGCTGGCCATGAGCCTGTGATTCTCCTGTCTCAGCCTCCCAAATACTGGGATTACAAGTGTGCACCATCACACCTAGCTTTTCTTAATTTTAAACATTAGACTTTGTTTAATCTAATTATTATTACTATTCAGTTCTTATTCTGTCACAGTGATGAATGAACAATTGCATTCATTCAGATGAATCGATCCTTATAAATTTGTAATAATGAGTAGTATCACTTTTTGACAAAAACAGTGTTTCGTGCAGAAATATTGAAATGAGCTTACATTCCGTGAATGCAGCCACCTGATCACGGAGACACATACACTCTCCGAAGTAGAAGAAATAAAATAGTAGATTTAGAATCCTGTTAAAATAATTTCATCAGTGAACTTACAGGTAATGTGCATATGCCTTTGTTGACTTGGTCACAAAAATCAGGTGGACGATTTTGTAGAATACAAAGTATGTGTGTATTCACTTCCTACAAAGTAACGCTTTCTTAGCACTTTCTTGAACAAATTCCACTTCTAACTAGAACTCAGAAGACAGGTTATCTTGCCTCATTTTGATAGAAGGAGCCTGGAGGCCCACAGAATGCAGCTGACGTGAGTGAAGAGTGAACGTTATGCCCAGGCTCACCTTTTCCGAAGCCTGATCTCTCCTCAGGCGGCGATACAGCCTCTGGAGTTTTTTTTTTACTTGAAATAATTTGCCCTAGAATATGAAGCTGGAAGGAGCATTTTGTGATTGCATGTCCTCAAGAAAAGTCATCTGATCTCATTTAAGTCTTAATTCATTGTTTTTTTTCAAGTTTTATTTTTTAAAAATACGTTTATTGGTGCATTATAGTCTCAAATAGTTTATTGTTTACAGAATGGAAGCTGTATCTTCATTTTAGTATCTCTGGAGGTTTGGGGGAAGAATCAATAAAATACTATACAGTATGTTTACTGTTTGCAAATTATAAAAGAGCTCTGTAACATCATCAGGTATTGGTATCTTTATGTGCAGAACCTTCATTTGAGTCTAAATGGTCATCATAATAAGAACAGAATTTTAGAATTGGACATACTGTTAACTTGAGTGGTACATGTAGAAAAAAACAGATAGGCTCAATAGATGTGGGTAGATAGGTAGAAAGAGAATAGATGAAGAGAATAGGTAGAGAATAGATGTTGCATGTGGGTTATGTTCACCTGCACATGCATAAACACATATATACTTGTACAAATCTAGTGCTTGCCTAAAGATAATGATCTACTTTACATGTTAAAGAATTGAAGATTCAGTGTGTTTTAAGTGATGTTTACCTCACACATCAGCTTCCTCATCTGTAACCTACAAAGTCAATTGGAGATGGAAATGAAATCAACATTCTTCCACACTCTTATCACCACTCTAGCTTCCTTAAGCTATGTTTTATCTGACCAGCAAAGCTAGATAATACTTGTACTATAGAACATTTTAGACTTCCCCAATCTTAAATTACATCTTGACTACATTTTCTTCTCTAGTGGCATTGATTGTTTCAACTTTTAATCCATGAGGAATTTTATTTTTTTACCTTTTTATATCCACAAAGCTCATTAATTTGTAATTAATTATTTATAATATAGTACAGGGATTTATTTAAAATAAATAGCCTGTGTTTCACAACCCTTTCACATATAGGTTATAATATTATGCATATACCCACAGATAAAATATATGTATATAAATAAATACATATAAATAGACCAAGTTTGAAATGAAATTTTATCAACAAACAATAGTTGAGTATGTTCTATGAGTTCTCAATTATAAACCATTTAAAGTCTCTGTTTCTAGTTTTCTTTCTTTTTTTTTTTTTTTTGGTGGTACTGGGGTTCCTGGAAGCCCTTCTTCCTCCGGGCTACACTCCCAGACCTATTTTATATTTTTGAAACAGGGTCTCTTACGCCAGCACGGCTGGCTTCGAACCTGCGCGATCCTCCTGTCTCCGCCTCCCAAGCGCGGGGATTACAAGCGTGCGCCACCACGCCCGGCGCTCTAGTTTTCAAATCATTAAACAAGCCGGCCATGGTGGCGCACGCTTGTAAACCCTGCACTTGGGAGGCGGAGACAGGAGGATCGCACAGGTTCAAAGCTAGCCTTGCTTGTTTAAGAGACCCTGTTTCCAAATAAAAATATAAAATAGGTCTGGGAGTGTAGCCTGGAGGTAGAAGGGCTTCCAGGAACCCTAGGTCCACCAAAAAAAAAAACAAAACCCTCATAGGTCACACTTTGGGGCCACTAGCTCATTGCAAAAAATGTTTGATTCATTGCCTAAAAGAGGTTGATATACTTTATTATTGAATCTTATATAGGGGAAAATAAACATTTTTATGGTATTTTTTTTACAATATATAATTATTAAGCCCCAAAGTATTCAAGTCTCATTGTTTCTTTACTGTGCATTAAGAAACCAGCACTAACGCCCAGCTAGTCTGGAGACCTAGTAGATGGTTTTAGTTTCCAAGTATTCATCAATTAGATGAGGACGAGTGAACCTGAAGATAGGAGTTACCTGTTCTGCCAGTTTTCTGTCATACAATACACCAGAACATGGCAAGTGGAAGAGAAAGCAAATGGGACTGGATCAGTAGTTTTTAATCCTGGCTGAACATTATAATCATGTGGGAATTCTTATCAATGAGTCAATAGGGAGGTCACTGAAATGCAATTAATGGATTAAGAGCCCATAGTACTCATTCAATAATTGTGAGCTGTTCTTATGAATACTAATCACAAGACTGATTCGACATGCATGTAGTTTTATTTAGACAGGACACTCATGAAGTTAATATATACACCCTTGTTTTGTTATAACTCCAGAAGATACAGCATTTAATCACCTTCTTATTCATGTTGCTAGATTCCAACAGCTTGTCAGGATCCTCTTTTTCAGAAATCAAATAATTGCAAAATTCAACAAAGCAAAGGAAAATTAAGAAGCATGGCTTCTCTTATAATAGACAGAAGCCTATCAAATTAATTCCCAACTGCATGTTAAAGTTTCGGGATCCAAGTTTTATATCTTGATGTCCTAAGCAGCTCATATGTCAATGTTTGCAGAATATTTCACAAATTCCTAATGAACTTTCCATTCTACCAAAAAAAATTCAACTGCTTTAACTTCATGTCATAGGTTTAAAAGGGGGCTGTCAAATTTTTCTGTAAGGGTGACAGAGTAAATATTTTAAACTTTGCATGCCATATGGTCCACGTTACAACTACAGACTGCTTTGTATTACAAAAGAAGCTATAAACAAAAAAGAAAAAATTGGCAGGAGTAGGTTTCAGTAAAACTTTATACAAAAGCAGGCAATGGATTTAAGTTGGCTTGCAGGTCTGTATTTCAATTACTCATGATCTGGAATATACATTTTATTTTTAATTTTTTAAATGTTTTTAGTTAAAGATTATAACTCCTTTGTAATTTCCCATCAAAGAAAGAACAAAGTCTATTTCATCCTTGTTTTCTCTTTCTTCTTTAGCATTTTTAATTATAGTTATTTTAGATTTTCTAGCAAATAATTCTAATAGCTGAAAAGTCTGTGACTCTGCCTTTTCCTCTTTTTCCATTTTCTTCTTATTGTCAGTAATATCTTCTAGGCTTGTAGCATATATAATAATTTTTATTGAATATATTTAAGAAGGACAGACCATTTTAGTGTCCAACAGAGAGCACCCTCTCCTTAGTTATTCAAACTTTGAGGGGGTGATACTTTAGCTATACTGATTTTACTTCTATTTATTTACCTCACAACATCTTACTGATTATATCAATAAAAGCCCAAGAGATTTTCAAGCTTATCTCAGAATATGGAATTACTATGATGTAGAGAAGAAATATTAGAGTCAGTCTTAGGCATGGGAATTCATTCAGCTGAAACTTATACATAGAATGATTTAATGTGATAAACTTATGCAGATAATTATATTTAGGGTAATACCAATAGAAAATTAGAAAGGAAAATATATGCTGTTATTCAGTTATTCATAATCCATCTATTCATTTCACCATTTATATATTCTACAAATAGTCACTAACTTTTATCTACGTGCCAATCACAGTGTATATGTCTGAATAGAAGGTGAATTAGACATGCTGAGAGATTAAATAATTACAAATTCTGACATGCTAAAAAAAATTAGCAAGGAACCAAAATAAGGAATAATGTTTGGGACTTTAGATTTTAAAGACTGCTGAGGTCTATGTGAGGAAAAATATTTAAAACTGTTACCTAAAAAACTTTGTCAGAAAATGAGAATATGTGCCACGTGAGGGAATAACTATTTATAAAGACCTTAAGGTCTTCAAGGAAGTCAAAGTAGAGTCACTGGGCAGAAATAGTAAGCAAAAGAGTAATGTCATAGGATGAGGCTGGAGAGCTAGGCAGAGAAAACCATGCAGTACCTCAAAGTTTGGATTTTACTCTGAGTGCAGTGAAAGCCACTGAAATGGAGAAGTGATGTGATTCTGGCTCATTAGAAGGAGTCATATAGTCCTGTGGTTCTTGTTCTATGGAGAATGGGCTGCAGGGCAGCAGCGCACAGGAGAGGCCCGTGCAGTGATCCAGGCGAGGGATGATGGTAACCTAGGTTAAGATCACTTTTGGAGAATTGTGATTTCATTTACCTGAGATAAGAAAGGCAGGACCATGAGGAATACTTTGGGGCAGCTGGAGTTGGAGTTTGACAGTGTTTTTCTTTTTATTTTTTAAGTATGGAGGGAGAATTGATTATGGGAGGCAGAAGCTCAGCTTCCAAACCTTACACAGGAAAGAATTCTGTTAGTCATCAGCATAACGAAGAGAAGAGAATGAGAGAAGAAGAGTTAACACCAATAAAAATGAGATGGATGGCCTCACACCAAAGAAGTTTTGCATTATTTTGTTTTATTTTAAATAAAAGTATTAGAACAGAGCCGGGCATGGTGGCACACGCTTGTAATCCCCGCGCTTGGGAGGCAGAGACAGGAGGATCGCGCAGGTTCGAAGCCAGCCACGCATGCTGGCTTAGGAGACCCTGTTTCCAAATAAAAATGTAAAAATAGGTCTGGGAGTGTAGCCCGGAGGGAGAAGGGCTTCCAGGAACCCCAGTACCACCACCAAAAAAAAAAAAAAAAAAAAAAAAGTATTAGAACAGTTTTACATGTTAAAAGAAATGATCGAATAGAAAGAGAAATAGTAAAAATTTAGAAGTGAAACAAGAAAATTTTAAGGAAATTCAAAAAGGCAAACGGAGTTGAAGTTTATAACAAAAGTATACTCTTATAGTAGAAGAGATGCTTTCTATGCTATAACCAGAGGAGAAAAGATGGGGAAGATAAATACAGTGGAAACAGGTTAGTGTGCTTTTGTGCAGGAGAAATTAAAGGGTTTTTATTTGTCATATTCTCTTTTCTCCATTATGTATGAGGCAGGACCATTAGGTAAGAGTGAGGATTTAGGAGGTAGATATCTTTTCAAGATAGAAAATATATCTGGGTGTGGTGGCTCACACTTGTAATCCCAATGTTTGGGAGGCTGAAACAGGAGGATCACAGTTCCAGGACAGCCTCAACTACTACTTAGCAGTAGCTACTGCTTAGTTACCCTTTTTAACTCAGTGAGACCTCTGTTTCAAAAATAAAGAATAAAAATTAGGGCTGGGAGTGGAGCTTGGAGATAGAATGCTCTTGAGTTCCATGCCCAGTACAGAAAAAAAAGAAAGAAAGAAAAGAAAAGAAAAACAAAATACAAAACCATAATTTCTCAAGAGATTGTAAATGAATTCGTTAGAGAAATTTAATTGGATTATCAGATTGCATTGGATACAATCTGAGGTTTGAAATAAAAAATTTAGAATGCACCTGATCAGTTTAATTATAATTTTCCAGAAAAATTTAGCTAATTGGGTACAAGTTAAAAAAAAAAAAAAAGACGTTCTTGATCTTCAGAATACTTATTGAGGACCAGATAGAAGTATTAGCAGTACCCAAAAGCTTGTTAGGAAAGCAGAATCCCAGTTTCTGTCCCAAACCTATACAATCAAAATCTGCATTTTGAAAGGTCCCCTTTGTGATTCACATGCATATTGAGGTTTGAGAAGCACTATGGTGAATTTAATTCAGAGTTGAAGTTTGGGTGGATGAATGCATTGGCATTAGAGGAGGCAAAAAAGTAAAATGCCAATTATTTGATCAGCTTCATAGCATAATATGACATACCTCACTGGGTGGTATTTGATCTTCCTCTCCTGGTAAAAACAGAAGGGTTGTATTTCCTCATGCCTTGAAGTTAGGTGTACCCATGAAGGTAGTTCTAGTCAGTTGATTGTGTGCGGAGGTGTTCTTTGTTATTTCAGGGTTGAGAATGTCACTGCCAGTGCGCACTTATCCTCCATCATCTCAAGCCCCTGAATGACTATGATGCTTAGGGCCTCCCTGAAGATGGGTTCCATATGTCATGGTTGAAGTAAACCATTCATGGCTCAGGCGCTGAGATTTTGGAATTTCTTTGTAATCAAAGCATAACCTATCCTATTCCGATTAGTGTACCATCCCTAGAATAAAAAAAAAAAAAAAAAAAAAAAAAAAACAAACTCAAGTAATAAAAGCAGAATTGAGAAACACTTAGAGAAAACTGAGCTACATAGTGCTCTGATTCCCATTGAGGTGATTCCTGAAAAATTAGGTTCCAGTGTGTGACTACTATACTACTTTGAGCTCATGGAGGATAGTCCAATTCTTTCCTTTGAATCAAACTATCTATAAGAGCACATAGATTTATTGGGTGTTCTGAAAATCCATCTTAGCTTATATTTGCTCATGAATTGTCAAATGCTAGCCCAAAGCTACTAAATTGCCATTTCTAGTGTCTACTGGGTAGGTAAACTTATTGTGCTCGCATTTTATCTTGAAAATTTTACAGATTTCACAGAGAGACATGCATATATATACCTGACTCACTTTTTTCATGACCTAATTTATTATCATAACAATAACTTACATTCCCAAATTCTTGCCATTCTTTTTCTCACTTCAGAGATTCCTAGGGCAAGAGAGGATATCCAATACCCCTCTGGCCAAATGCTCTTCAAACCATAAATTCAAGTTTTATGCAATAAATTATTTATGCAGGAAAATTCTGAACTAAATATGTTCAATCATATTATCTATACAAAAATTTTTTCTTTGCAAATTTAACTCCTAACATTAGGGTATTAATCTCAGATTAACTTAAGTTCTTTCTTTCAAATATAGGGAAAATTAAATTCATGTACTATAATAATAAGGCTATATATTATTTTTCATATAGGGTAATCTCTATCTTTTCTGGAGACTTCAGGTAGATATGTAAATATTTTAATAGCATCATTGAATTACTTTGGTCTTAAAAGTGACAGAATTATGAACTGAATTAAAGATGTATATTTAGATTATTGTTTTATGAAAAAAGCTTCATGGATAATTATCTGTTAATTGGAGCCACTCAGAACTGTTAGAACCTTTAATATAACTTACAGATGGACTGTAGGAGTTGCTGCTGAAAATAATATATAAATATATGATGTTTAAAGTGTGTCATTTGCACAGAGCAACTATGACAAACCTTTTTTTAGGAGTCACACAATAGAGACAACTGTAACTGTCAGTGGGAGGCATAAAATGAAAAGAATAAGGTTATTTCAGAAACACACCTACTCTTTAAACCATGACCCTCACCACTTAGCTCTATATAGAGCACAAGGAGGTTTAATCTAGAACTATAAAAGACAACTATTTTTAGATTTCACTTTTCTTCCTTTTGATGTTGATCTTGTCAACACTATTAAATGTGGATGACACAAACTTTTAAGACATTTTTGGAGGAAAAATACTCAGTGTGTCAATGTGAGCATGAATAATCATTGATAATTATAAATTTTAAAGGAAATATTAAAATCACAAAATTCACTTTGACCTACTTCTGTGACTAAAAAAGAAAAATTTAAAAATACCCCTCAAGGGCAATTGCGTTCTTAATGTGTTCTTAAGGGCTTTTCTTCTCCAAATGAATACCTACAAAATCTTTTTAGACATTGATAAATGGCTTTAGAAATATTTACACCTTATATTATGAAATGCCAACTACTATCCAAACAACTTACTATGTCTCATCAAACTATGTTACTTCAAGTAATTTCTTATATTCTTTCTTCATATGAAACGACTTAATGTCTCCTTAAGCAAGTGCAATTGAGAAACATGTTTAAATATTTAAGCATTTTTATAATTTCTAACAAAAGTCATTATATAAAATCCAAGTTAGGCATGTAGTAATTCAGCAGGTGAACTCTGGAATCACATGACCCCAGCTCAAATCTTGGTAAGTCACAGAGGAGATGAGATCAATGGGGTGTCTTTGGGAAGCAGTGAATAGTTTGGGCTGCTTGGTATTAGCAATAGTGGAACAGTGAGGTGGCCTGACATTCATATATCATATTGAAAATAGTATAAATACAGTAAACATATATTTTCAAATATTGAATTATTGCTGAGCTTAGAAGAAGAACAGATAAATCCCTAGGTACCAGAAAAGAAGGGGGAGATAATCAGGGACAGTGCTATAGGGAAAGTTGTGGTAGTTTCTGGTTATATGTGAGCCACAGGTCCTGAAGTCTGAGACTCAAGAACCCTCTTGGGGGATGCTCACATGGTCTCCTCCCACAAAGTAATGGAGTTCCCTCAGGCTCCCTACAATGAACTGCCTCCATTTTGCTGACCTGGCTTTATATGTGAGAAAAACCCATGCATTCTCAGGCTTAGGATATGCCTAAGAAATGTATAATTCCCGTAAGGATTCGGAGAAAGAAATTACTTTTCAGAAACTGAAAGTTCTAGTCTGAATCATGAGCAGATGAAATGAACATAAAAATTAGCTTAAGTTGAATCAGAACCATTGAACTGCATGAGAGCTCCATCACCAGAGAAATACACTCAAAACTGTTTTAACAACCATTTCACAAGCCAGGGACTTGGGAATCTCAAGGGATAAGCATATCCCACTGAATTTGTTTACAACAATTATAAATATAATTTTGTAAAATACTATGAGAAAGAACTAGCAAATTTTGGAATAATAAGTAACAAATAATAAAAATACGTAAAAACCTGCATTTGTTAAAATGAGTTAAGGTATAAAAGGGAGAACAGAACACACAGGTAAACAACAGAAGAGTATGAAAAAATTAAATAGAACTGCAAGCAGAAAAACTGTCATTGAAATTAATGAATACAATAAATACTCAATTAAATTCAATGAAGAAAAAATTAGTGATCTGGAAGTAAAATATTGAAGACCTGAACCAGGGTCTATCTCATGTTCATAGGAAAAAAAGTGTGGATATGAGAAGAATTATATAACTAGTGAAATGGGGGTATCTCCTCTTCTAGGGCTTTTGTTCAGAGGATTTTGATGAGTTAAATCCAAGTACTTGTAAAGGGTATAAAAATGACAGTTTATTTAAGATCAGGGAAAGACGGAGGACAAAGCAGTTCTCCCTTTTGTGTATGTATGGGGGGGTACTTGAAAGAGAGTGACCTTGAAGCTCTTGGGAAGTGGAGCTTCCTGAGATTTTCTCTGTTCTTTTATGATTGATCATAATTGGGTTTGGGGGAACCAATGACTCTTGTACAATTTTGATTCTTAATTTGAATGATTATCTTGGGCTAGTCAGGGTCCTGTTTCCTGGTGCCCACCAGCGTTTCGCCTTTCTGCCTACCTCCTCCAATCTCACAGAAAGGGAGATGCAGGTGGCTGCTTTAATTTTTTTTCTGTCTCCAGGTCCTCTGCCCTGCCTCATGTCCCCTCTCTGATGATATGACCCTAACTGCTGTTAGAGAAATGGGGCAATGACAACATTAACTGCTTCAAGATTCCAAGGAGAGCTATCAGAGTAATGTAGTTTAGGATCTCAGGGGAATGGATGATTTAGAGGATTGTAGAAGAAGGAATTTTTCATATGACATTTTGCGCCAGAGTGCTGAAGGAGTCTGGTTATTTTGGATCAAAGTCATTTATGGTTTGGTGAGCATCTACATGAAAAATTGATACATTAGTTTATTGCACAAAAATCTAGAAATCTTATCATAATGGTTTTTTCCATTACCCATTACCTTTAGCATTTTAAATTGGAGGCTAGATAGCCAACCCATTTGCAACAGACCCTGAGTCTTTATATATAACAAGGACTTAACTGGGGGAGGTTTTGTGCATTTGGTGTCATATCTTATTTTTGCTAGCCTAAAAGCAGAAGTGCCATTAAAATTATAATATAGACTATGAGGGGGATCCAAAGTCAGAGATAGATAAATTATGTGGATGATCTTTTAAATAGCTCCATGAGTATGACTCTTATTTTACCCCAGAATAGCATAGTTATTTTTGGTTATACTTTCTCACGGAGTGTTCAAGACCAAGTAGTTACCCCCAATGTTGGGCAAACATAAGATTTTCTAACAATTTTGTCATTGATTGCCAGATATAGCTGCATCTGTAGTGGTGCCAGCCAGCTGTGAGATCAGCACTGATGACAGTGGCCTGATTGTGCTGTGGTAAATGCAGCATGTATTGTTACCTGTCTGGAACTTCTTTTTTTTTTCCAAAGGAAAGTTTTCGTAGTCTGTTTGTGTTTAGGGTTTTTTTTTTTTAGGACAATGGCCAATAGGGGAATGAAACTCAGGATGTCCAGCATCTACAGCTCTATCAGCTAAAGATTATTAAGGAACTTTTTATCAGTCTGATCATTATTTGTATTAGATGCTCAGGTGAAAGAATATGTACTTGTTTCCATCAAAGCAGTGGATACAAAATTGCACACTGACCTTAACCTTGATTTTCAGCAACCTTTGTTATCTTCCAGTAAAGACCCCAAAACAAAACCATTTTACAATATTGTTTTTTTCTATATACCAATAATTTAGAAAAGACTTAAATGTTATTTTAGGTCCTAACAAACCAAGAGCACTTTAAAACATTAATTTTATTTTGCATTTACTCAATTTAATAATTAAATTATAGGTTGCACCTGAAAATTAAGATATCAGATGAGCATTATTAATTTCTTAAAACATTTTTCCTGCCACAGAGAAAACTTTAAAAGCAATGAATGCTGTATTTGAAAGCATTCTACAGAGGCAAACATAATCTTGATTGACCATTTGTACTTAGGGAAAAAGGCATGAGTTAATATTTTAGGACATTTTAATTTTAATCAAATGAATAAATGTTAAAGTTTCTATTTGTCAGATTTATTTAGGTGATATGAACTCAAAGAACTTGATTTTATTTTTTTAAAAATTTCATGAGCACTCATTTATTAATATGCCAATTTTTGGTACCATGTAGAGAATATATAGATATGTTACAGATAAAACACAACAAACAACATCAATACGTAGGGAGCAAGAGAGTTACAGAGAATTAACCTCTGACTAGCTTCTGAGTAAAGACAGCAGAAGAAAAAATTAAAAAAAGATAGAGACTCAGAAGTCCTCTAGCTAGACAAACAAAAATAAATCAGAGACAAAACAAAAATGAATCAAAACAAAATACATGTGTGCAAACTCAGGGGGAAGTTATAAAAATCTATGAGCTAAAAAAAAAATCAAACAGTCATATTTCCTGTAACAAAAAGTTATATTTTGCTTTACCTTTTTTTTTTCTTGCAGTAGTGGGGATGGAACCTGTTATGGGTTTTGAGGGTGACTTTCCCTGGGGATTCCTATTAGGGTCCTGGACACAATTTCTCTCAAAATACAAAATGATAAAAAGCACGGGTTCTTGTCCTGAGCTAAGGATAAATACACATTAGCCCAGACTCTTGCTGAAGATTTAAAGAAGTTTATTATAAAGATAGAAATACAGAAGACCGTTACAGCCCCATGCCATTCAAGAGTGGCATGGGCGGTGTGTGTGTGTGTGTGGGGGGGTTCGAACAAATACACTGAGCTACAACATGTGGACCAGACTTTTTATACCAATGACCTCCATGATGTACTAAATGTCCCTGTAAGGTACCTCCCCTTACTTCCCTGCCAAGGTGTCTTTCACAAAGGTCAATCTCCTCCCATCCTAGCTAGATTATTATGTAGATCTGTCTTTAGAAAGAGGAAGTCCTAGCTCCCCTCTCCTATGGACTTGCTAATTACTTTTAGCTAAGTCAATTTAAGTTTCAATAGCTGTTTGCTTCCTGACAGAAACCAAGACCAAGTCTTTCACAGATTTTTCCCTCACCCAATTTTTGAAATATATTAATAATTAAAACTTTCTCAAATCTTCCTAAACCATTCCCAGTATTGGTAGAGAATCCAGGGGTATTCGACCTCCGAGCTACACCCCCAGCCCTATTTTTTATTCTTTATTTTGAAACAGGGTCTCACTGAGTTGCAGAGGGCCTCACTAAGTAGCTGAGGCTGTCCAGGAACTGCAATCCTCTGGTCTCAGCCTCCTGGATGCTGGGATTACAAGCATGTGCCACCATACCTGTCTAGCACTATATTTTTTATTCTTTATTTTGAAACAGGGTCTCAGTGAGTTGCAGAGGACCTCACTAAGTAGCTGAGGTCGTATGGGAACTGCAATCCTCCTGTCTCAGCCTCCCAAATGGTGGGATTACAAGTGTGCACTTCCGTGCCCAGCTTGTTTTAACTTTGTATAGATGCTTGCATAAGAATATTCTTGCTTTTTTCTTCTTCCTAGAATGTTAGAATTCAAAGCACATTAGAAAATAGAATTTTCTTACAGGCTTTTACAAGAAACATTTAAACTTAAAACTCTATCCACCCAAGCAGAAGTCATTTGTGAGCTTGACCAGCAGCATGAGAGACCTAGGTGTAAGATGTTATCAGTCACACCATGGGAGGGGCTGCTTGCCTATTCCAGAGGCAGCAGCACACACTTACCCTCTCATGAATATTAAGTTTAGGCTGGTGAAGAATTCTCCTTCCCATTGCACCATGTAGGGTGGAGGTTTAAATCCATTCCCATAGCCAGAAACTGGCCAATGAGATCTCTCCCAAATTTTAGAGTCCAGGTGAACCAAGTAGCTCAGTTCTGACTACCTTTCTAAGTTTAGGAAACCTGCTGCTGCAGCCACCTATTTACATGTAAATCGAATTGTTAGAAATGGCATGCACTGCAGCCAGGTTTCTGCAGGCTATTTACCCCCTACTTGTGTGGCTGCATCTGAACTACAGAGAATACTCCTTGTTTTTCTTGTGGGACTATGGATTGCCTGGTTCAATTTCTGTTTTTGTCTCAGCTCTGAGTACTGGCCCATAGTCCAATGGAGGCCTTAGCCAGGCCAAATCTTAATGTCAGCTGCTATACTAGAGGCTGCAGTGGCGGTGGCAGGGCGCAGCTCCCAGGCATGCATGCTGTCAAGGGTCCAGTGCCCCCAGTCACATTCCAGCCCCAGACCACCCAGCTGTTTCCTTGGGGCTGACCTTGTGCTCTGCACTAGTGCTGGAGGGCAGTGTGGCAGAAGCTGAGACAATGGGTGCTGGCTGGAGCAAGGCAGCTGAGGCTCAGCCCAGCCCAGCCCAGCCCAGCTAGGTGGTGCAGTGGCTCAGTGTAGCCCAGCTTTTGGGGGATTTTCTTCTCTGTTCTTCCCCAGCCATGGTGCCTTGCTTGCTCTTATTTTAAGACACACAGCACAGATTAAGTCCAATTGTAAACCATATGGAATTAAACTACCTGATCTTAGTTGGTAACAACACATGGCAAAAGCACCTAGAAGAGGTGTTTCTTTTCTTTTTTCCTTTCTTTTCTTTTTCACATACCCTTCCATCTTTCCTGGCCAGTGCACCAAAATGGAGGTGTTTCCTCTTACAGTGGGTCCTGGAAAGAGAATGACATCGAAGCCCTTGGGAAATGGGCTTTTAAACCTTCAGGCTTTTATCTGTTCTTTTGTGATTGGTCAAAACTGGTTTTTAGGGAACCAATGACTTTTTCACAGTTTTTGGTACTTAATTTGAATGATTATCTGTGGGCTGCTCAGGGTACTGTTTCCTGGAGCCCCCCAGTCTCTACCCTTCCTGCTTACCTCCTCCAACCTCACAGAAGGAGAGATGCCAATGGCCACTTTAGTTTTCTGTTTCCACGTTCTCTGCCCTGCCTCACTAATATTTAGAGAGATTGAATATAGGAGAAATTGAAAATTTAGAGAAAAAAGATAGGAGGAGAGGAAACATTGTTAACCTATGAAAGAGGTACCTAGAAAAAGGTTAAATAATTTGCCCAGTGGCCCTCTAGTAAATAATATAATTATAATTGAAATCAAGGTTTTGTAACTCCATCTGCTTCTTAAGCCTAATATCTAACAAGGTTTTCCAAAAGAGTATTTAATGAGTGGTTGGAAATTTTATTTTCTACTTAAAAAAAAGTGGAGTTTTTTTTGGTACTGAGATACCAGAGGTGGTGGTCTGCTTCTGAACTACATCTCCAGCCCTACTTTATGTTTTTATTTTTAAACATGGTCTCATTAAATTGTCAAGGGTCTGGATAAGTTCCTGAAGCTAGCCTCAAAACTGTAATCCTTCTGCTCAGCCTCTGAAGTACTAGAATTACAGATGTGCACCAGCCTACCTGGCAAAACTAGATTTAAACAAAATTGTATTTTAAACTAGATTTCATAATTCTGATTTTGATTTTAAGATAACCAGTGAGGTGACAGTACATAAAAGGAAGTAGCAGTATGAAAAGTTGGTATTTAAGTAAAATATATAGTATCAGGTCCATATTTGAGAGAAATGGTGAAGATATTGGATGATGTTAAAAAATCATAAAGATAACTATAGAGTTACAACATATATAAAAAGACAGAAGAAAAATAGACTAAAGGAGAGAAATTGAGAAAATATAAGGTGTTTTGTACTTTTGTACTTGAGTACTTTTGTACTCAGCCACATAGGAAAAAAAAATCAGCAGATAAACTTAGAACTTTTCATCCTGGAAAAAGGTAGTGAAAGCTTAGGTAGAGGTAAGAAGACCCTTCACAGCATGCTCATACTGTGGAAGGAAGATCAAGAAACTGGAAAATGCCTTTCAACTAAGTATGTTTGAGATGGAAATGTGTCTTATACAGACATTCTTTAAACCTTGATTAAATAGCATGAATAGTCTACAACAGTGTATAAAAATATTACAAGGAGCTGGGCATGATGGTACATACCTATAATTTCAGTACTTCTGTTTTTTTGTTTGTTTTTTTGGTGGTTCTGGGGTTCCTGGAAACCCTTCTACATCCGGGCTACACTCCCAGACCTACTTTATACTTTTTATTTGGAAACAGGGTCTCTTAAGCCAGTGAGGCTGGCTTCGAACCTGCGTGGATCCTCCTGTCTCTGCCTCCCAAGCGCGGGGATTACAAGGGTGCACCACCACGCCCAGCTAATTTCAGTACTTCTGAGGCTGAGACAGGAGGATTGCAGGTTTGAGGCCATCCTCAGCAACCTAGTGAGACTCAGCAATCTAACAAGATCCTGTTTCAATAATAAAAATTGAAAAAGGACTGATAATGTATCTCAGAGTTAGAATGCCCCTGTCTTTACTCTCTGGTACCACAAAAGAAAGAAAGAAAATATTATGAGGAATTTGTCCTGGGTGCTTTTCACTAACAATACCAGAAAGGATGCTAATTAGTGCCAGTTGTGAGAGCTGGTATTGTGATCTGGGCACCTGTTTGCTGAGAGCTGAGCTGAAAGCAACTCATTCCCTCCCCGCCTGCTCAGCAGCTGCCAGACCACAGTGATGTTCATTTATTACTGACTTGGGCCAGACTTGATGCTAACCCGGGCGAGAAAGAGCTATCCAGTGCTGTCTCTGTTTTTGTTACAAACAGAAAACGTGTCTGTTTTATTCTTTAAGATGTGTGTCCTTGTTTTGATGGTTTTGTTTGAGGGACAGCATGTGTCAGATCCCTACAAGTTAGACCCCCCACAGGCAGAGATATGGGTTGCCAGAGTCACAGGGAAAGGCTGCCTGGAGGTGTCAGGTATGAGTATTTATCATGGCAGCTGTTGTTCCATGCTATTCCTGATGGAGAACACCTTAAGACCGCCGCAGTTTTGAGTATCACAACTGTAGTTTGAATTCCCAGCACAAAACTGAGGACTGAGTCAGTCAGACTTTTTTTAGGTTAAACCCTGTTAGCTTTATTTTTCTTCAAAACTTTCTTCACTTTTCTACCTCGATGCTGCATTTTTTGTTTAAATCCAGTGGGTTACTTATCGCACGCTATTAATACCAGTGTTTCCTGTAGATTGTGTCCAGGAGTGAGGTAGAACTACTTTTAAGTGTGCCTGTGATCCAACACTGTGAGCTAGGAATGTGTTGGCACATTCATTCATTCACTCATTCATTCAGTTCATCCATTCAATATATTTTGGAAGTCTTCTTAATTTACTGGGAATATAACAGTTAATAGAATGAACAAAATCTGTCAAGTCAGATTGAGTTTAACAAAATAGGATAAGGCAATTGAGAATCACAATATAAGGATTCAGATCTCATATGAATGTCTGTGGGGAGACTTCTCTAGACAATAGTAAAAGCAAATGCAAAGGTCCGGAGACAAGCATGTGCTATTTGTCACTGAGGAAAAGCAAAAGACCCAGAGGGACTATTGCACAGCGAATAGGGAAGGTGCTTTGAGTCTCCAGAATGACTAGATCATGGAAGGTGCTCAGAACATCCAAGGCAGAAAGCTTTCTCTCCTACTTGCAGCTGCCTCTGCTGATTCTACCAGCCGTAGTTCATTGGAATTAAGAAAAAGATTTTTTAGAAGGTTTTTATTAAGCCGGGCGTGGTGGCGCACGCTTGTAATCCCCGCGCTTGGGAGGCGGAGACAGGAGGATCGCGCAGGTTCGAAGCCAGCCGCGCTGGCGTAAGAGACCCTGTTTCAAAAATATAAAAAATAGGTCTGGGAGTGTAGCCCGGAGGTAGAAGGGCTTCCAGGAACCCCAGTACCACCAAAAAAAAAAAAAAAAAAAAAAAGAAGGTTTTTATTACACAGGTGTATTTTTCAGATATTAGAGGAAGACTGGTAAAACTGAAACTCCAATGCACTCAATCACATACATAATAAGCTGCAAATTAGAAATACAAACCTAGGCACCCCTAAATCTAAAGCTCATTTCATTGTATTATACTATGAAAATATTTTTAGAACATACCGACTAAACCCACTCTAACACAATTTATTATGATGTATAATCAGGCTGTGAATAAAGCTGGGTACCTATCTGCAAGGTGCAGAAGACTATTGAGAAAGAAAGATATAGTAGCAAATGATTATTATTCAGTGTTTGGGGTAGTGGATGTTGAAGACAAGAAACAGCACGAGAAGGAATTTATTAACTTTTCTTATATATTTAAAAGAACGAGAACTGAATCTGAGTGGTTAAAAGGAGATCAAGGAGGGAATGGAATAATGAGAGCAAAAGCATGAGAACAGGCGACTTATGTTTTGAACAGGAAAATGAAAATGTTTAGCAATAGTTTAGAAGAAACAGGAAGCCAATGGCGTCAGGCTAGTAGTACATGTCACTGTGGCAAACCAGCTGGCTTCTACTCTGAGGATGCATCTCCTGATTGGTGCATGCTGTGTCTGTCATGAGTGACTAAGTTAATGTCATACCATAGCAATTGGCAATGAGACCAAAGAGATGGGCAAGAGCTAGATGGTTGTAGCTCTGTCAGGCATGTGGTTGATGTCTGCCACTGAAGGAGGACAAAAAGAATAAAATGAGGAAGAATGAATTACATAAATATCGCATGCTTTTAGCATAACACAATGGAATTAAAGTGTGTGTGAAGATTTTCATTTTATTGAAATAGTTTTAGCTTTCAAAGTAAACAAAAGTAAAATAAAGTATCAAGATAGTGCTTTAAAATTTAACAGAAAATTTTTATTTTTAATTAGTGCAAATCGTAGCTATACTTGAAAAGATTTGTTGACATGTTTCTTAATGAGAAATTAATAATGACATCTATTACACTTTAATCTTTCTTTTTCAATATTTCTCTGGTGTGTTCATTCTTGATTATTTAATGATTTTAAGCTAATTTTAGGAGAATTAGAATGTGAAGTTTTAGTTAACAATCATAATGGATTCTTGTTATCTTTACCCTGTTACCTTTCCAGTCTTACGTTATATATCATAATGGATTCTTGTTATCTTTACCCTGTTACCTTTCCAGTCTTACGTTATATATCATAATGGATTCTTGTTATCTTTACCCTGTTACCTTTCCAGTCTTACATGTTATAAGATTCTTTTTCTCCCTTGATCTGTAAAATAAGCAAATACAAGAATCAATAGTCATTTTTATGGCCATCAAATTAATTTGAGTTTTGTGAATTAAAGCTCCTTCTACTGTTGTACTGTTGACAGCCTAGCCAAGAGTTATTTGCTGTTGTATTTTGCTATTGTTTCTTTTAAAAACAAAAGTCAAGTAACTTAACTTTCATTTATGTCATAATAAACTTCTAAAGTTTAAAGTTTTTTTTTTTTTTTTTTTTTTTTTGGTAGCACTGGGGATGGAACCCAGGGGCATTTTGCCTCTGAGCTAAACCCCCAGCCCTATTTTTTATTTCTTATTTTGAAACAGGGTCTCACTGAGTTGCAAAGGGCCTCAATAAGTAGCTGAGGCTGTCCGAGAACCATGGTTCTCCTGTCTCAACCTCCCAAATGCTGGGATTACAAGCATGCACCACCACGCCCAGCTCAAGATTTTTTTTTAACTGGGAATTGAATCCAAGAGCATTCTACCTTGGAGCTAGACACCTAGTCGTTTTTATTTTTATTTTTATTTTGAAACAGGGTCTCACTGAATTGATGAGGGTCTTGCTAAGTAGCTGGGGCTGGCCTCAAACCTGTGATCTTCCTGTTTCAAGCTCCCAAGTACTGAGATTACAGGTGTGCACCATTGCACTCTGCTAGAATATTTTATAAACCAAAATTATCCTTATGACAATTTTTGCTACAACATAAAGTGTATTTAAGTAAAAAAAATTTATTAAAATTAAAACAAAAATTGATATTTTGAAGCATTTATAATCTCCCATCTCTGGTCATACCTTCCTAAGCAACCCCCCATGTTTAGCAAAAGTATTTTTTTTTAATTTTCACTTCAGCTAAAAGCCTAAGTAAATACACATTTTCCCCAGTTCATTGAGTGGTGTATTTTACCTGGAAATGGAAAGTCTATCAAGTCTGACAAAAGGTATACATTCTAGTTTTTGCATGCTGGATGCTTATCCATACAAATGTGGGACACACACAATTCAAAGTTTTTGGATCTTCTTAATTATTGCAAAGCAACTTAAAAGTTGTCTAATGAACCATTTTTAAACATGGGTGTTTGATGAAGATACATAGAAAAATAGTCATGAAGATTCTGATGTTTGTTGTATTCTTTTGACCATCACAGATTAAAGAGCACCTTGCTAAGGGGCAGCGGATGCTGGCAGGTGATGGAATGTCCCAGGTAACCAAGATACTGTTGGATTTAACTCAGAGGAAAAATTTCTATGCAGGCGATCTTCTCATGTCTGTGGAAATCCTCAGAAATGTGACTGACACGTTTAAAAGGGCAAGTTACATCCCTCCGTCTGATGGTGTCCAGGTAAGGGAGACAATTTCAAAAAGGGGGGAAAATAGTGAAGATGCAATCCATTTTTGGCCTCCAAAGCCAGTTCAGTATCCTAGACAGGAGGGAGACTCCCTCCTACAGGGGAGCCACGCGGGTTGTGCTTAGTGTGAACCCTAGAAGTGACCTTTGTTCTTTATTGCTGAGTATTCGCAAGAAGATGGAAAGACCTGGAGAAGATTATGTTGAGTGAGATCAGCCAAGCACTGAAAGAGAAGGAACATGTTTTCTCTAATATGTCCAAACTAGGAAGTTTTAGGGATACCAGAGGGACTCCAGATAATGGAGGGGAAACCTCAGCAAAGCTAGAATGGAAGGGTAGGAGAGGAAGAAGACTGAGGTTGATTAATGGAGGAGCTACATTCAAATATGTGTATAAGTGTGAATATAGCATGGTCAACCTGGACACTCACTGTTGGGAGAGGGGGAAAGAGAAAGGAGGGGCACCAAGCACTGTGTGAAGCTATGCCATTTTCAATATGATCCACACAAAAATAAATAAAAATAGCCTTGATTCTCCAAGCCATTTTGCATCTCAGTGTCCTCAGCCCTAAGATGCACATGTTATAACCCTCAGGACATACTGAATGAGGATATGTGTGGAGTGTTTTGAGCCTACAGATAAAAAGCATTATGGCACATTCAAGGTGGCATTACGGATATTTTATTCCCACATTTAATATCACTTCTTGCCATAGGAGACTATTAAAAGTACATTAAGACTAATGAAAGCACATTAACTATAACATGCAAAAAGACCTAGTTTAAGGTTTGTTTGGGGATTTGCTATTAGAAGGCAGAAAGCCATATTTAATTTTGTGGAACGTGCCTGAAAATACAAAGCAAATACAAAATTTTTAATGATAGGAAAATAAGAAATTCAGTAACTCATCACATTTTTTTCTTACATGGAAGACTGTTAGAGCAACATTACTTTTTTCTAAAATAAAGTTTAAGTACTCACCCAGTTTTAGGATTGCGTTTGCCATTAAAACACAGCTTGTTGAATGGCAAATAAAGAATATTGATGCAATTTCAGTTTGTATTTCAGATTAACTCTTTGTGTGCTGTACAGTAAAATGCACTTCTGCCAAGAATGCTGAGTTAATTTCTGCATTTCCATTAGCACAGTATTCTTCTTATATCTATTATTAAAATAAATATTTTTATATATTAAAATAAAGGTTTTATATCTATATATTAAAATAAAGGTTTGGCAAAACCCCCAGATCAGATATTGTTTTCTTTCAGCCTACTCCTTATTTGGGAATTTTGTTTGGATTTCACTTGGAAAGTGCAAAAGATTTTTGTTTGTTTAGGTTTGGTTTGGTTTTAATTAACTATTGAAGGAAAGAGAAAAATAAAGGATTTTTTAATCATAGAGTTATTTATAAATAATACTGCTGCCCTGATTTGCTTAGAGGCATATATGTTACTGAAATTACATGTGTATTTTGCTGACAGTGTCTGCTTTAAGAATTATTGGTGCTGCATTACATATGTCACTGGGTCAGTTTTAAACTGTAATTTTAAAAATATTTCAGGAGAAGTAATGGATGAAAGATTAGTATCATTTGATTATTTTGAAGATGGGTTTTTTTCTTTCAAAGAATAAAATAGTTTTCTACTTTTAAAAAGTTAAAGTACAACTTTTCCCTTGCAGTCCTGAAATACACCTACTATCACTGACATTAAAAAATAACAAAAGTACTTGACACAAAAGTTGTAGATTAAAAACTAAAGCAAAAACAAAACAAACAATAAACAAAAAATCCTGAGACACTGTGATCGCACTTGAAATGTCAGGCAGAAAATTGCACTAAATAATTTACAACTCCCAAGAGTAAAGGGGTTTGAAATTTGAAGAAATTGAGATTATCAGGTTATATTGGGAACATATTTTGATTGATCTACTCTTTAGAATACATTGATTCAGTGAGCAATTAGTTTCACAATTGCCTAGTCTGGAATATTAGTTTTACTTAACTAAAACAAGTTGATCGATTGTTTTGTTATCATTTTGGCATAGCCAGAAATAGACCCCCTCTGTTTTTTATACATTTTTGTTGCATTATAGTTTCATATCATGGTAAGGTTTCTAGGGATAGTGACGTACATGCTCGCAGCAGTTGGCGAGCTTTCCCGTGGCTGACTCTCCGTTCCCCCTCCCCCATACATGATAGTGAGAGTAACATTGGTATTCTCACATATGTGCGGGATGTCAGTGGAAGTATTTTCTTCATTAATTCTCCCTCCTCCCTCTCCTCCCCTAGTCCACTTCCCTCACTCCACTGGGTCTTCTCCTCCATTACCTAAAGTCCCTTTTGTACCCCAGTTACTCTCTAGCTTTTACAGATAAAAGAAAACATAGGACCCTTCACTTTCTATGATCGGCTAATCTCGCTTAACAATGTTCTCCAGGTCCATCCATTTTCCTGAAATAATAAATTTTCTTCTTCTTTATTACTGAGTAGAATTCCACTGTGTATATATCCCATAATTTTATAGTCCACTTGTCTGTTGATGAACACCTAGGTTGTTTTCCTATTTTGGCTATTTCTATCCCACTTTGCACATACACCAAGCCCCAAGCACACTGGTATCTTCCTCCTTCTCTAACAAATCAAAGCCGTATTTTTTTTTTTATTGACTTTACTGTTATCTTTCCAGTCTTGTGAAATGCTACCTTTTCTGGAATTTCTTTTTATGTATTTGTCTGTCAAAATCCTAGCTTAACTAGTAAGCCTTGTCAAATGTGATATCACTAAGCCTCCAATCCCACCTAAAAATGGCTTTTCTCTGCAATCTTTTCTCTGCGATCCCAGAAAATTCTATACTTCGTTTATTCTTCTTACCATAATTTTGTGTGTGTGTGTGTGTGTGTGTGTGTGTGTGTGTGTGTGTGTGTGTGTGGCACTGGGTTTCCTGGAAACCCTTCTACTTCTGGGATATGCTCCCAGACCTATTTTTGTACTTTTTAAAAATTTGGAAACAGGGTCTCTTAAACCAGCGCGGCTGGCTTCAAACCTGCACGATCCTCCTGTCTCCACCTCCCAAGCGCGAGAAGTACAAGCTTGCGCCACCATGCCCGGCGTCTTCTTGCCATAATTTAATACAAATAATTTGCACGAATTCTTTGTCTTCTTTGCATGACTATAAACTCTGATTTATGACCATACTCAACATTTCCTGTACTTTGCATAAACATCAATTTGCCATTTCTTAGGACTCTGAATTTTTCTGGTTGGCTAGCACCTCAGACTCAATATGATCTAAATTCATCTTGAATTCCAAGTCCATGCATCTCTAACTTTTTGATAACTAGCAGTCCCTAGTAATGTCAGCTTGGCTTTTCCCTTCTCTTTCATTCCTGTTGGGTCTAGCTACCCGATGCCTCTTCCATCCATTTTTTCTCAAAGTCTCCCGCTGTTGTTATCTGAGGTCAGCCTCTAAACCAGACTGCATCCTTTCTGTGGCCTCTTTCCTTTGATCCTCACTCGCATGTTTCCTAATATTATTACTCATGTTATATAATATAGTTTTGTTCACTGTTCTAGGACAGCTCTGATTATGTCAGTCCTCACTCAGAAACCTTCAGTGGAGCTTTGAGTACCAGCAGATGACAACCTCAAATCCTTATTTTGGCTTCAAATTCATCGTGAAGTGTATAAATTCCTACATCTCCAGACTTACTCACAGATGACTCTTCCTCTTTACTGGCCATACACTTGAGCCAGATAAACCACTTGCTGATTCTGAGTGCACTGCAGGTCCTTACGCTGAATCTTTGCTTCCCCTGTGCTTTGCGATGGGCTAGTAATCGCTTAGTTCTGTGGGCCTGCCCTTTAAATTCCAAAAGCACTTTCTCTCCTGCATCTCATCACATCTTAAATTATTAACAATTGTTGGAAAATCTTTGAAAAAGAAGAATTTTCTGATCATTTCATGAACTTTAAGAAAACTCTGGCCTACTACTCCAAATAAAATTTGCATAGAGTCTTGAAGAGAGAGAGTATTAGACAAATGTTTATTGGATTAAATAACAACAAAACTAAAAATAACTGATAATTGAACAGTTAACACTGAGCTGCTTTTATTCTTTTCTCCCCCATTGGGAAATGACAAGAAAAAAAAAGGAAAAAAAAAGACTGAGTAAAACTATGTAAAAAGAATGTATTTATTTATTGATTGTGTGTGTGTGTGTGTGTGTGTGTGTGTGTGTGTGTGTGTGTTGCCAGGAATGGAACCCAGGGACATTCTACCTCTGGGCTACACTCCCAGACCTATTTTGTATTTTATTTGGAAACAGGGTCTCACTGAGTTGCTGAGAGCCTCACTAAGTAGCTGAGGCTGGCTTCAAATCTGTGCGATCCTCCAGTCTTAGCCTCACAAGGGCTGGGATTACAAGCATGCACCACCACACCTGGCTTAGAATGCATTCCTTTAAATATGGTTATAGTCAGGCGTGGTGGCGCACGCTTGAAATCCCCACGCTTGGGAGGCAGAGACAGGAGGATCACGCAGGTTCGAAGGTAAGAGACCCTGTTTCCAAATTTAAAAAAATAAAAATAGGTCTGGTAGTGTACTCCGGAGGTAGAAGGGTTTCCAGGAACCCCAGTACCACCAAAAATAAATAAATGAATGAATAAATAAATAAATAAATAAATAAGGTTATATACCAGGCATTTTACTTAAAATGGCTAGTAATGCTGTTCCAAACAAAGATTAATTTGATATATTGATAAAAAGAAACAGAATATTTACAACTTGCATACACACATGTATATACAAATATATGTATATGCATATATTTTTATTAGAAATCAAATAAATTAAACTATAAAAACCTAGGAAATTCTTGAAGGCCCTCAGGTGGCTGTGATAATACCATAATGTAAGCATGAGAACTGGCATGATTCATTGCAAGACAGAAAGTTCTTTTCTTTGTCCAAGTTACTTTTGTAATTATCATTTTTATTTCCAAAAGACAGAGTTTGGAGTATTTTTTAAATTTTTGGTCTTTGGAGAAAATGCATCTACAGAATTCTACTCATCAGAATTTCTATACACCACCAAGACGTTTTATACCATTTATACTTGGTTAATTATAATCTAAGATATAAAAAATTTATATAAATATTTCGGTGAAAACTATATAACGATATGTTTAGATTTAAAATTTTAAAGTATGTAAATATATATCATGGTCTTAACCTGTACAATTCTTAGCAAATCCTTTTCTTTTAATGTTAGTAGCATTTTTTTTTTCTGTTTTTACTTGTTAAAAATTTAAACTGGGTGTGGTGGTGCTGGCTTGTAATCCCAGCATTTGGGAGGCTGAGACAGGAGGATCCAGGTTTGCAGCCAGCCTCAGCTACTTAGTGAGGCCCTTTGCAACTCAGTGAGAACATGTTTTAGAATAAAAAATAAAAAAGAGGTCTGAGGGTGTAGCTTGGAGGTAGAATGCTCCTGGGATCTATCCCCAGTTCCGATATATATATATATATATATATATATATATATATATATACACACACACATATACATATACACACATATATATACATATACATATATATAATATATATACACATACATATATATACGTATATATTTCTATAAATATGTATAAATATATAGTAATATATAATGTATAAATATTATGTGTATTTTATTTATAAATATATATGAATTTTTATAATATAAATTATATATATATATACATATATATATATATATACACTTTACAGGTATGGCTTGACAATTTTATAAGCCAAAATACTGCTTTCATCTTAAACAATCTATAAAATTATGAAGTTCAATTTTTCTGATTATTCACCTTACTGAGAAAGAGCACTATAATCACATGACCTGCTGGAATTTTAAGTTCTTGGAATGAAGTCCTCTCTTATTATTTCTGAGGAATAATTTGTTGCCACTGACAACTAAGAAAGTGAGAGCAATACATATATAAAACCCATACATTTTTATAGCAGAAAAGTATATAGCTTTTTCTTATTAAATGAAGATAATCAGGACTTTAAAAACTTCACTGTGTAAATTCTCTGAAGCAAAAAATTATAATTGACATTAATAATTTCATAGAAAATGCATGGCTAAATCCTTTATACTTTGCTAAATCAATATAAAATTCTATTAAAATTGGTACAATTATTTTAATAAGTAAAAGGAGTTAACTACAAAGCAGAACAGTTTTTCTTAATTCATTATTCTAGATTCATTACTCCAGTCTGAAGCCTGCTACATATTAAGATCATGACCACATAAAAGTGTATGTGTGGTACTTATTTATTTTTAATGCCAACATTTTGAAATAAAACAATGCAGAGAAAGAAGCAAAGGACAATAATTTATGAGATTGAAAACACTATAAATTAGCCACTCACTAGCACTCTATGAGAACTTAAAATCAATACATGTGAGTTGTACCCTGCCTGGTCATGCCCTGGGTCACAGAATAAAGCTCTTCATAAAGCCACACACACACACACACACACACACACACACACACACACACACACCTTGAAGGTTTCTAGCCTTGGATATGACTGTGAAATCATGTTTCATCCTGGCTTAATCAATATCAACCATAATAGGCACTACCATCTATATCCATCTAAGAAAAGTTGCTGTTTATAACTGTTATACAATGCTAAGTTGCCATTCATTTTAAGTTGCATTCTATTTTAAGGTGCTAAAATTGAAATATAAATTATGTTCATATGTCTTGGAATGATAAGCCCTAACGGTGCTAGTCTTTTCCCTTCTGATATATTCTTTTCCAAACCTTTGGACATTTTTTACATCTCCCAGAACTCATATTAGTTATCAATGTGAATGTCCTTTCACTTTTAATCTGATACATGTTCTTTCAAGATTTAGCTCAAAGATAATTTCTTTTAGGAAGTCTTCTCACCAAAGTCAGGCAGAATAAGGTTTTCATCACTCTTTTGGACTTTTGAAATATTATAAACATCCCTTCTAAGTACTCACACATAGCATTGTTATTATTATTTCTAGCTCTGCCCTCAGCAGTTAATTTTAGTTTTTTTGAGAGATAATTGAGTTCAATAGAGTGTAGTCTGACATGTGAAGCATAATATACACTCAAATATTTGTTAACATAATTAATGAATGAAGGAAATAAAATGTTTGAAGAATTAATATGATTTCATTAAAAACTGCCTTGACCATCCAATTCAGAGACAGTATGAGAAAGAGAAGAAAAATTGTCCATTTATTTTTTAAACTACTGAAAATATCCATCCACACTCTTTCATTTCATCAATAGAAAATTGATTTTGTATCACCCATATGAGGAAGTGTAAGACCTAACAAAGTTGAACTAGACTTTAAATAAGTCTTTTCAAATAAATAAGTTCAAATTCTAGCTTGTCTAGTAATGACCTTGGTATCTTCAGATATTACATAATTTTTCTACCATATTTCTTCAGTTTGACAAGAAATAAAGAAGGGATATTGGTATAGTTGATTCTTATTATTTGTGGTGGATCTATTCTTAAAAAATTACAGCACACCCTGAAAAATACTGGATTGTTTCTCCTAGGGTGAATATAGGATGTAGTTTCTTTGAGACACTGGCTTCACCTCAACATTTTCATTAACTGATCAAAATAAGCATGTTTTATGTGTGTTTCTGTTTAAAGACACCTAGTGTAAGTCATACTTTTGATATATTAATACTGAACTCACAACCAATAGCTCTATACCTCATTTCTGAACAGTTTATCTAAGACACATTTGTTTCCATAAAGCACATTGCAGGCTTCATGTTCTTAACATCACTAGACAGACTTTTCTAAAAGTGAAGTCATCCCACTAAGTATGAATGAATAGCTTGGCATTAAAGAGACCGTGAACAGGACAATTTTGTGCAGGTTGAAGGCTGAAACAAACAACAGAGCATTGCCATGTTAGACCTCAGCTGGAAGCATGTGTCCTGGGAAAGTGACCCATTCTACACATGATTAGCCATGATACTGTGAGTTTTGATTTGGGGAATTACAAATAAATTTTAGCAAGTAAATGTATTCTTGACCACAGAATCTGCAAATAATAATAAACTGTACCTATTCAGGGTTGTTGTGATAATCAGAAATAATATAAGTTGAATGCTTGATAATCCATACTTCATAATACTTGCTAATCACATGGCACATAGTAGGTACATCATAATTCCTTTATATAATAAGTCGACATCGAGTAAAAAAATTGGGCCTTGTTCTCAAGCTTCTTACCTTAATTTTGAAGAAAAAATAACTTATGATGAAACTAGATGGTAGTAATGAGGAAGATATAAACATAGTGTTCCCCATTTCTAGCAATCCTAGAAACATAGAGCCCTGAACTGCAGCAGTAAGTAAAGAATTCATGGCACTGTTAGGACTTCAGTTAGAATTTCTAGAAGCAAGTTATGCACAGAAATTACCAATAATCAGGCTGGACAGTTGAAAGCATAGAAGAGATATAAGTATGGCACATTCACAAACTGAAGTTTGCAAGAAAATGCTAGAAAAGTTAGATCATGAAGACAGGATGCAAAGAAGAGTTCCGAATTTATTCTCTATAAACATGTTTATTAACTACAAATGTTATTTGGGGGAAGATAATCTGCAGAGGTAAATAACGTGGATTAGTGAGATAAAGAATATAGTTGGTGTGGACAGAAAACTCATGGAGATAGGATAACAATCTAGAACTGAGAAAAGAAGAAAGCTGTCTTAGGAATGTGGGCCAGAGAAGAAAGATTTCCTAATGGAACGAAAGGTAGGCCCTTGAGAGAGTTCATACATTGGAATGGAGTAAGAAAATACAGGAAGAACACAAACCTGCGCATCTCCACAGGTACAGTGTGCTGTGTCCCTGCCACACGTCGGAATGCAAAGCCAATCTCTCTACTCAGACATTTTTCTATCTTCAATAGCACCTTTGTTGGTCTCACACAGTGTCTTTCAAATATTTTTTAACTGTTATATATTCTATAGTCTATATCAACATATAATTGACTATTAGAAATTGACAAAAATATATACCTTACTATGATACGCTCTGGCATTGTGTATTCTTTTCTATTTTATTAAGAAAAGTTAGCCGTGATCTTTAGAAGATCACTACTCAATGTTGGAAAACCATTGTTTATTTGACACTGTCCTTAGGTTTGAGACATTTATTTCCCAATGGTTGAGGTTAAAACCTAAGTTTTAACCTCAGTTTTTAAAATTTATTTCTTAAGTAAGGCTGTATAAATGTTTCAGTTAGGTGATCCAGGAATTCAGTTGAAATCAGATTTCGGTGGACTCAAGCATCTTCTATTTTATAGCACTGGATGAGCAAGCATACATGTACTATGGTTCATTTTGACAGCATCAAGATGTTAGGTAAACTGGTGAGAACCCTGGACTATTATTTCTCTTGTGATTTTAGTGCTAGATACTTTATACTTTTCTTTCTTTCTTTCTTTCTTTCTTTCTTTCTTTCTTTCTTTCTTTCTTTCTTTCTTTCTTTCTTTCTCTCTGGTGGTACTGGGATTTTTAGGTGATACTGGGATTCCTGGAAACCCTTCTACCTCTGGGCTACACTCCCAGACCTATTTTATACTTTTTATTTGGAAACAGGGTCTCTTAAGCCAGCAAGGCTGGCTTTGAACCAGTGCAATTCTCCTGTCTGCCTCCCAAACATGGAGATTACAAGCATGCGCCACCACGCCTGGCTACTTTTGCCTTTTTCATACAAAAGAGTGGATTGTATATATGGAAGCAACTATTAGCATGATAATATAATGCTGTCATATAATAATAAGCCTCAACTGTAGAGGTCCTCTCATTTCCATGACTTCAAAGATATAGTAAGGGCTCTTATGGTTTGGAATTACAGTACAACTATAGCATTCAAAACACAACCTAATACCATGAGATCTTGTGCTCAAAAAGCTCTGTGCAACCATAAAAGTTACTTTCTAGACAATAGTAGGGGAGATAAGGTTTGACAATTAAGAGTGTTTCGTTTGTGAACATCTCAAGCTTCAGAAAATGGTTTTGACACTTGTTAGCTTCGTGACCCTAGATAAGTTAGGTGACCTCTGCATACTTCCATTTTCTCTTCTATCATATGAGATAATAGTGTCCACCTATAGCGTTGACACTAGGATTGAATCATCTATGTGTGACACAGTTCCTGGCACATAGTGATAAAAAAAATTTAGCTACCATTATCATTGCTTAACACCATTATCATCACTTAACATCATTACAAGTGTGGGCCGCCATACGATGGTGGCGCACACTTGTAATCCCAGCGTTTGGGAGGCTGAGACAGGAGGATTATGGCTCAAGGACAGCTTCAGCTACTTAGCAAGGCCCTTTGCAACTCAGTGAGACCCTGTTTCAAAGTAAAGAATAAAAAAATAGGATGGGCGGTGTAGCTCAGAGGTAGAATGCCCCATGGGGTCCATCCCCAGTACAGCAAACAAATAAACAAACAAACAAACAAACAAACAAAGATTTTGATGGGCCTAGGATCTCTGGATCACAAGTAGCTACTGCCAATGTGGGTGTGTATTTGTATCTTTTCCCTAGCACTGGCTAAGGAAGTGTGGGCACTGCTTTTTCTTCATTTATAGAAAAGAAGAACAGAGGATCTTGCAGGGAAAACATGGGAACAAAGAAGCATTTAGTCTCTGACACTGCAAGACCATTTTAGGGTTGGAGAGCAGAAGGATGAGCGCATGGCTTGCATCAATAACTGGGATTCCCGGCTCAGGAGGAACTAAGTTGTGTCCAGAACCTACACTCCCAGTTGACAGGCACTGCACATCATAAACAGCTTCTCTCCAATGCTTGGCAGCATCTCAAGACTCCTCACTGTTTCCCTGTAGTACAGAGTCTTGAGTAACTAGAATCTAAGTTGTATTTAAACTCTGTCTTTAATATAAATGTTAAAATAAGACAATCAATACCAAATAACTTCCTAAAATGGATGAAATACTAAGCAACACATCTTGCTTCACAATTAGCATGATTGAATCCTGCCATGAGCAGAATTTTAGAGATGGCTGCTGGCTGAGAGGACAAACAGGCTCCACAGGAAATCCAAAGTGTGTGCAGTCACCAGGAAGAAGAGGAAGGACGCTCAAGATGTGTTTGGAGAGCTGGGCTGGTGGTGCACACTTGCAAACCAAGCACTTGGGAAGCTGAGACAAGCGGGTTGTGTGAGGCCAGCCTCAGCAACTTAGCAAGGCCCTGTTTCAATATAAAAAATAATGGCTGGGCAGTATAGTTCAGTGGCAGAACACCCCTGGGTGGAATAGTCGGTTCAACAGTAACAACAGAATATGTAGGGTATAACCTATTGACGAATAAGTGCCTTGTAATATAAAGATATAATAGGGGTTGAATTAAAATACAATAAAGCTTGTGGTGAGTACATTTATGCTTTCAGTAATTTTTTATACAGTTTTTTTTTTTTCCTGCAGGTCTGGGGGTGGAACCCAGGGGCATTCGACCTCTGAGCTACACCCCCTGTCCTATTTTTTATTCTTTATTTTGAAACCAGGTCTCACTGAGTTGCAGAGGGCCTCACTTAGTAGCTGAGGCTTCCGCGAACTGCGATCCTCCGGTCTCAGCCTCCCAAATGCTGGGATTACAAGCGTGGGCCACCACACCCGGCTCGAGCTTTCAGTAATTTTACCTGTTATTTCCTTGGAGAAAATAATGAGATTTGCACTAGGAAAATATACAGGTAGTTTGTCATAGTGATTCTACTCATTATCAAAAATTTTCTTTTTCTTTAAAAATTATTATTGGAGGATAGATCACTCTGCTAGGCATGCGGTACCACATACCACAGACAAGGGGGCTAAAGTGACAGAAATTGTTCTCCGTTTTGAAGGATAGACATCAAAGCGGTCTGCAGGTTTGCTTTTCTCTGTTTCTTTGCTTTACAGATGGCAACCTTCTTTCATTGTTTTGCTTTTTTGTTTGATCCCCTGTGTAGATGCATTCCTGGTGCTCTGTGTGTTCTAATCTCTTCTTATGAGGACACCAGTCAGATTGGAATGTGGCCCAATTTAGTGCCTTCTTTGTAATTCAATTTCCTTCATCATGCCGGGCATGGTGGCCCACACTTGTAATCCCTGCACTTGGGAGGTGGAGACAGGATTTGCGCAGGTTCGAAGCCAGCCTTGCTGGCTTAAGAGACCCTCTTTCCAAATAAAATTATAAAATAGGTCTGGGAGTGTAGCCCAGAGGTAGAAGGGTTTCCAGGAACCCTAGTACCACCAATAAATAAATAAATAAATAAATAAATAAATAAATAATTTCTTCCATCATGGCCCCATATCCAAATAAAATCAGATTTGAGGTACTGAATGTTGGGCTTTCAACATATTTTTGGCAGTGATGGAAAGGAAAGTATAATTCAGCACATAACAGCCACTCCTGAGAACTGCAAGGATTTCCCTTTATTAACAGTGTGTGTGCCCAGCATTCTCTCCCAGAACTGACCTGCTGCGCTCAGCTGCTGGCCAGCCTTGCCCAACCCTGAGGGCCTGCTCCTCACCTCATTCCTCACTTAAGAACAGGCATAGCAGCACACAACTGTAACCCAACCTGCTCTGGAGGCTAAGCCTGGAGGACTGCAAATGCAAGGCTCATCTGGGCAATTCAGCAAAATCCTGTCTCAAAATAAAAATTATAAAAGGGCTGGGGAGATCAGTGTTAGAGTGCTTGCTTGCATGTACAAGGCCCCAGTATGGAGAACTAAGTAATTAAATAAATAAATGTATCCACTGTCTAGACTTGATAATCATTTTGCCACACTGAGCTATGATTTTTTTATGATATTTGGCTGCTTGACAGGCTGACTCTTAGAAATAATCAAATAACATTAATACCACTAATTTTTTCCCTACCATTTTTTAAATGAGGGCAGGAAAATAGCAGGGAGCTCACGTCCTATAGCACTGAAAACAGGATGACTTCTTTCCCTTAGCCTCACCCTGCCTAACTGCATCTCCAAGCTGACTTACTCAACCACCTTTTTGCTGGAGTTTGTTCATTTGTTTTCCTGGGGATTGAACCCAGGGACCTTATACCCTTGAGCTACACCAGCCCTATTTTATTTGTTATTCTTTTGAAACAGAGTCTGGCCATCTGGCAGCTACTATTCTGGCCTCAAAGCTGTGATCTACCTGTCTTAGTAATGAGTACCAAGTACTGAGATTACAGACATGTGCTACCATGCCTAATATTTCTGGAGTTCTTGATCTGAAACATACCACAAAGAGACTGGCAGCTGTGTTTTAAACCTGGCCCATCCAAGCTGTGCAGAAACTAATCTCTCACATCATGGCAAAGTAAGGAGATGAGTATGAACTACAGCCAAGAGATCCCGAGGGCAACATTCTTACTCAGTTTTTAAAATGAGTGAGGGCTTCTGAAAGAGTGTGACTTAAAAAAGAAGAAAAGAATAAAAAATAAAAGCTATCATTAAAGACTGTTATTTTCAAACCGGGTGTGGTGGCGCACGCTTGTAATCCCAGTGCTTAGGAGACGGAGACAGGAGGATCGCACAGGTTCAAAGCCAGCCTCAGCTACTTAGTGAAGCTCTCAGCAACTTAGTGAAACCCTATTTCCAAATAATATATATATATATATATATATATATATATATATATATATATATATATATAAATAGGTCTGGGAGTATAATCCAGAGGTAGAAAAGCCCCTGGGTTCTACCCCCAGTACCACACACACAAAAAAAGGCTGTTATTTTCTTCCAAACTAGTAGACGTTAGGGAATATTCCTCTCAGTGACCTGCAGTTCGCAGTTGTGGAGCTAGGACAGCCGGGCCCTGCTCTCAGGAGCCCCCCACAGCCCTCAGGCAAGTCCTCTCATCAGGCCTGCTGTGAAAGCCTCTCCTGACCTTGACTTCTCCTCTCCTGGCTTCCCAGGGCCTCCATTTCTTATCTCTGAACCATATTCTCCATTGACTTGGCCCTGAAGCCTTCTAAGGCACATCCCAGGAGACAAACTCCTGCCTTTCTGAATCCTTGGTAGTTTATATTTTCTTTGCTTTTGTGTGTGTGTGGTACTTGGGAGTGCAGCTGGAGCTTCTACTTTTGAGCCAAACCTTCAGCTCTTTTATTTTTTAGTTTCAAACAGGATCTTGATAAGTTACTGCGCACTGACCTTGACACTTCTTGATAGCTCCTAATTTCCCATGGCCAGTGGATGTGCTGGTTGGATAGATATTCTCAATAAAAGGAATCATAGTATTTATGACCATTTGTTCTAATAATTTGTAAGTTATTGTGCCTATTTCCCTGTTACAGAGAGAAAGAGAGCAAAATCATGAGAGAGAAATAGAGCATCCTTAAGGCATTGCTTAGTGTTTGTTCTTTTGTTTTGTTTTGTTTTAATAAACACATTAGAACAAACTCTACAATAATATTTCTTAGACTTCTTTTAATTTCTGTGCACTTTCTTGAATAGGAAACTATGAAGTCTTGTCATAGAACACGGGAGCTGTAGCCCATGGTCTATAATGAAGAAATGTTCATGGTTTTATGTATTGCAGTCAAATGTTGTCAGGACAAGTATTACAAAAGAAAGACCTACTGCTCTATGTCTTGAATTGTTTTTTAATTTTTACTTAGTTGAAAGAACAGTCTTTCTGTCCCTGAATTAACCTCACTAGTGAAGCATCTTCTTTTGGAATTTGCTTCGTTCTATCACCTATTACTCCTGCTTCTTTTCCTCCCTCCTCTTCTCTCTTTTATTACTCTTCCTATCCAGACTGTCTCCAGTGTTTTAACCTTGACTTCACCCCATTCAGCTCTATTCCTGATAATCTTATTTTTATCCTCAAAGGCTCCAGTTTTCAACTAGGATTAATTATTCACAAATTTGTGTCCTTAGAGATTCAGACTTGAAATTATACCTGTCTGCTGCACCTCTGCTCTTAGCTGTAGATTCTTCATATGTGAAATAACAAAAATAAGCTCACTTTCTTCTTTCCCAGCACTGCTGTTTCTCATGCAGAGTTCAGCATGGCTAACCGCATCATCATCATCATCATCATCATCATCATCATAATGACCTGATCCAGAGACCAAAGACTGATCTTCAAGCCTGCACTTTCCCACCCATGCAATCTGTCATCAAGTCATGTTTTTTTCTATAACAAAAACACCATCACCTCTAGCCTCTGCTGAACTCCCTGTCTTCTCTCTCACTACTTTATTTTCCACTCAGCAGCTAATTTTAGACTTTCATTTTTAACTTTATTTTTCCAACAAACATTGTGGTATCAAGGCCCCATTTTAACTGATCCCTGTCTATCTCTTTTCATCCAGTAGGAATATTGTCTTTCTACCCTATCCAGTGCCTTTTAAGGACCACTCTAGTGATGTTATCTTTCTTTCTGTTTTTTAAACTTGTCTAGACTGTCATTTAGCCAGATAATTTGTACTTATTCTTTTCAGTATTTTCAGGAATTCTCTTCCTTAGGTCTTTCTTCCCATGGTTGTTGTCTCATTCTTGTCATTCTGGTCTCAGTTTAAAAATCAGCTCCTCAGAAAGGTATTTCCTGCTAACTGTGGAAGCCAAAGCTCAAGTTCTCTCTTCTTCCCTTCTGTCTCTCTTGCATGTGCTCTCTTTCTCTCTCTTATACACAAACACACTCTCCCTGATCCAATCACTCTATTCCTATAACCTATTATTATTCAGCCTTAGTCCATTTGTGATGTTATAACAAAATACCTAAGAATGGGTAACTTACAAAAAACAGAAACTTATTTTCACAGTCCTAAAGGTTAGGTCCAAGATCAAGGCACCAACCTGTCTCATGGGCACTGTTCTGTTTCCAAGGTGCCACCTCCAGAGTGCAGGGACACTGACTGTGTCCTCACATGCAGGAGGCAGAAGGATGAGCTATCCAAACATTGCCTGAACAAAGGGCCTTGCCATACATTACGCACAAGGGAGAGGCCCTCTCCACTTAATCGCCTGTTAAGGCCTTATTGAGAACACCTACATTTTGGAGAGGACACAGTCAACAAAGGCAATCACTATCGTAAATTCTTCTTTTTTTTTCTTTAGGTGGTGTTGGGGATTGTACCCTGGGCTTTGCACATACTAACTAGCTATACTTCTAACCCTGAGATAGTCTTCCTCCTCCTCCTCCTCCCCTCCTCCTCTTCCTTCTCCTCCTCCTCCTCTTCCTCCTCCTCCTTCTTCTCCTCCTCCTCCTCCTCCTCCTCCTCCTCCTCCTCCTCCTCCGCTGCTGCTGAGCTACACCCCCAGCCCTATTTTTCATTCTTTATTTTTGAAACAGGGTTTCACTGAGTGGCAAAGGGCCTCACGAAGTAGTTGAGGCTGTCCTTGAACTGTGATTCTCCAGTCTCAGACTCCTGAATGCTGGGATTACAAGTGTGCGCCTGGCTGATATCTTTTAAAATTGATTTACTCATTGTCTAATTCACCTAGTAGGGTGCAGAAGCCCTCATATGTCTTGCTCACTCTTATGATTTCAGTACTTAGAGCAGTACCAAGTGTAGAGCCATCATTCAATAAATAGATTTTGAATATGTAAATATACTTCTGCCTCTTAAGTACTTTCCAGCTCTTTCCACACCTTAGCGTTTCCATGTCTACTTCTCTTCCTCAGGCCTTCGCAAGCATGTTTGAGCTCCTAAGAAAGCATTTCCAGTGAGATTGCTTTCTCCAATCTTTCTCCTTTCCAAAGCCCTCTCTGCTTTGCTGCTGGAGTCATATTTTTATCTCTCCTTGCTCATTCTTTGCTGAACAAAGCCGCACTTACAGTACCTAATGCATATTACAAGAGTAGGGAAGGGGCGTTGACGGTGGTGGAGGAACCTGTGTTCTACAAGGAATAAGCTGTGCTTATGGACGAGGAGACCCCCTCCTTGGGCTGAATGCCCACAGCTTTTGCTTCTTCATTAACTAGTCTCTGTGCCTTCTCAAAAGTGTATGCCTGTGTTCAAGAATGGCCTTGACATTTCATATTGCTCTTTAAAACAGAGTTTGCTCCCATATTTATTCACAATAACCAGTTTTCTTATCTGTAAAATCAAGCGTTGTATTTTATTCCTTGGACATACTGAGGATCCTCTTGGCATCAAAGGCATCATTAACAGATGAGGGTGCTGAATTGGAAAGGAGGCTGGAAATTATATGGGGAAAAGTAACTTTTTAATTCCATCAATGCCTAGTCCACTCCCTTAGTCACAGTAGTTTTGCAGTCAGTAGATTTTAAATATTTGAATTCTTGCACTCTTTTGTGCCTTGTGCTGTGACCTGAAGACACAAAAGTGAATGAATTAGATAAAAATCCCTACTGGATTGTGGGCTAGTAGGGGAGAAAGCCCTAAACTAATAATCACACTAATAAATCAAGATGACAGATTATGATATACTCAAAATTACAGTTCGATGTAAGAAAAAGAAAATATGCTGTCTTCTATATTAGGGAGATATAAAGTCCTGAAAAGGACTTTTTGAGAAAATTCTATATAGTCTAGAAACGAAGGATAAGAAATTGTTATCCGATTAACGAAAAAGAACCAGAGCAATCCAAGAAAGGGAATCACATGTGCATGTGAGTGCATGTATATACATAGGGGTATTCTAAATATATATATATATATATATATATATATATATATATATATATATATACAGGCAGGATTGAAAAGGGATTGGGGTGCATGACGAAGCCTAAAGAATATGGGTTAAGATAACAAAAGATAAAGATGGAGAGACAGAAAGAGGCTACATGACACAAAGTTTTGTAAGCTTTCAGCTGATATCTCCATTGATATCTCCATTGGGGATCAGTGATCTCTCCTGTGCTCTGTACTCTTATCCTATTGGCTTGCCCCTATTTCCTGTTTTGTCTTTAGGCCTTTCTTCAGGTTACCCCTATATTTCCCAACAGGACCAAACAATTCTTTCAAACCTCTACCTGCACATTATTAAATCTTGTCTGTTAAGGCTGGTCTTTGTCCTTTAGTATCTAATAATTTTACTGCTGGGTAAGGATGGAGAAGAATACATTTCCTAATGCTCATGTATCTCAAATTACTCGTCTAATCTACAATTTTATTTCCATGAGGAGTTCATCAAAAGCTGGTGCTAAGGCATGATTTAACATAGTTATAGAAGATGGTACATAATCCATAAGAAATCTGCCAAGAGGAAGCAATCAGCAGTTAATTTTTTTAAAAAAAGAGCAGTTGATAGTGCATGCCTATGATCCTAGCACTTGAGAGGGTGAGACAGGAGGACCACTCATGCAGGGCCTCCCTCGGCAACTTAGCAAGACTCTGTTTTAAAATAAAAAATGAAATAGAGCTCAGGTGTAGATCAGAGGTATAATGCCCCTGGGTTCATTCCCCAGTAAAACACACACACACACACACACACACACACACACACACACATTACTGCTCTACATAAAATAAAATATTCTTTTTGCCTCTTACACACAAATCTAGGACCTGTATTATGGCATGTGTGCTTTTCTTTATAGCATGTCTTTACTTGATTGTTTTTCACACTTTCTGCAGAGAAAAATATAAAATCATGTTTTTTTGACTTTTGTGTTCTACAACCATTGGTTACAATACTTCTCACCTAGTAGGTGTCTAATAGTCACTACACTGAAAACGCCTTCTAGTGTTACATATTCTTAGAATGGAGATGTTTCTACTGAGCAAACTACAGGCCCAGAATTTGGTGGTGAATCAGTTCTGTGGTCCACATATCGCCAAGCCAGTAAGAAACCCTGAAAGGAGCTGGGGAGAGTGGCACTGGCTGTGAGCATCTGTGTCTGTATCATACATGCTCATCTGCCATCATGTGGCTGTAAATATAATCATGGAGCCAGCTAGAAAGCAGATAACATAGAGGGAATTAAATCATAAAGCATCCGTACACCAAGTACTTACTCTGTGTCAGGATCTGTGCTATGAATTACTTACAAGTTTTTCAAAAGCACTTCCAGCCTTCTTATTATTCCTCTCTTAAAGATTAGAGAAGTAAGGCCTTGGTGGAGAACATTTATCTAGGACCTGCATTCAATTAATACACAGAGGAGAAAATTTTAATTCAAGTTTGCTTTGTTCGATCTCCAATCAACATTTTTAAAATCAGTTTAAGTCATAGAGATCAAGGCTGATTTTTAAGAAAATAGAAAAATAAAGCCTATCCAATGTCTTTCGGGCACCAGCATAAATGACCCACTCCATGAATCGCCATGATGGTGTCAGTGTTAGCAGAACTCTGGAGGAATACCAGCTAGTAACAGCTCTGTGGCCATGGAAGTGGCTTCAGACTTGGTTCCAAAAGTCAGTCAAGTTGCCTGAAATATTCTGAGTCTCTTTTTCAAAATGCTCTCTGTCTTGTTCAGTCTGTTTTGCTCTGTCAGTCTTCTTTTTGAGTAAAAGGCAATGTGAATTAGTATATAATCATTAATATTAATGTGCATATTTTTCAATGCGTGTGAGACATGGTAGAGTACAGTCAGATCAAAGAAAGGGTGCTGAAGTTTTTCTCGTGTGTGTGTGTGTGTGTGTGTGTGTGTGTGTGTGTGTGTTTGTAGGAGGGGAAATGGGGATTAAACCAAGGGCCTTTCCATCTCTGAGCTACACCCTATCCTTTTTATTTTTATTTTTTTATTTTTAAATTTTTTATTGGTGCACTGTAGTCATGCATCTTAATGGAGTACAGGATGGTGGAGGCATACATACACACATCACCCAATTAGCCCTTACCCAATTCCTGCCCCATTCCATCCCCCTCCCTAATTCTCATGTTAGGCTTAGTGATTGATTTAGATATGTTTCTTAATGTACATCATGAACATTAGGGAATTTGAAGCTGAATCCCTAAGCTACAGCATACCGGCCTTGAGCCTGTGTGCAGCACTTCACCTGGCATGGTGCTGAATCTTGTTAGAAAATTGAAGGTGTACTGAATTTGCAACTTATGTCCTTCAAGGCTTTATTAAACATCTCCCATGGGCAAGGCATTACATTTGTTGAGGATATACTGATGAACCAGAAAGAATGAGTTTCTTCATAAATTCCTCACCCCCAGCCCTGCCACACCAGCCTAGACATTTAGGCTTAATTCACTGTGCTCTTCACAACCCTTGCTTAGAGCACTGCTGCTTATAATTCTGAAATCCAACCACCAGGCAGCAGGAGGACTTTATTTTGTACTGCCTTCCCACCCATTTGTTGGGCTTGGAAAGCGGTATGAAGTGTTTCTCATATTCCATGTTTGGTCAATTTTTCTTTTAGCAATTTGTGCTTCTTTATGTTTGCCCTTTGGTGATTTAAAAAAAAATAAACTGTGACCGTGTTTTTTCATAAAGGGATCGTGTCTGTGTCGTGGCCTTCATGTGCAGCAAGAAGTCACTGACCCACTGTCAGCAAAACATGCTTTGTGCACTGTTTTTATTGTTTTGTTTTTGTTTTTCAGAAGTAAAGATGCATTTGCACAAATTGCTTTCCATTCTCCTGGTGTCTCCTCTTAGCAGGGACATGCATTTTGTATGAAAGCTGGCAGGGGTTAAGATGCAGACCGAGGCCTTGGACTCAGCTCAGCTAACTGCCTTGCACAGGACAGACCTGCAGCCTCTGCCTCATTAGCAACACATCCCCACTGAGTTAACCAGCCACGCTCGATTGCAGAACTCTGAAGGTTAATTCTCTCTGCCCATAGGTAGAGTTGCAGCTCAATGGACTAAGGCCTTAAAATGTTAACACTCCAAGCAAGTCATTTTAAATAAAAAAGAAAGAAAAAATTGGCTGGTACTACAAAAAGGTTAAAAGAGTTGAAAACAGATCTAAAACAGACTTGTTTTTTTACCCCTCCCCCCAGGAGTTGCATAAAATATTCTGGAACAAAAGTTATAGAGGTTTTGACTTGAAACATGTTTCATCCATGTGATTGCCAGGAACTATTAAAGTAAATAGCTCAAATAGGGCAATTAAATATAGATACTAACAGCTTCAAGCCACAAAAGTAGACAAAATGAAGCAGCTTTGTTTTTCATCTAAAAACACCCAGGTGAATTTATTTGGAAATTAGAGCAAATGCTTGTTTTGAAAAGCTGGATAGGGAGGAAGAAGACAAATGAACCTAAAAAATTATTTCTCTTTTTCTGCCCTCAAAGGAGGCCTGTCCTAAGGTGTCAGTGGGAGACAGTGCTCCTGCTAAGTTAGATATAGTCCAGTCAGAAACATGGCTTTTGAGAAGACAACCAAGCAATCACCACCCATATAGTTCAAGGTAAACCCGAGGCTTAGGTCCCCTGTGCCTCGGGCCTGCTCTTCCTCCCCAGGCGGCCCGGCTGCCCTCTCCTGGCTCTTGTGCCTCCATGACACAGTGCATTGTGAGAGGACTGAAAAGCCTCTCTGATAAAAAACAAAACAAAAAAGCACCTCACATGGGAAATGAGTACTAATAGGGCTGAACTGAATGCTGTCAATGTGTCCATGTCGAATGAAAAATGAGAATCAGAAAGTGCTTGTCTGCATAGAAGGGGAAAGCCAAGAACTCAATCTGGGTAGTTATAGATTAAGGTCAAATTAATAAGGTCTTCAACAGAGCCATTGGGACAAGGAGGATGGCCGGGGTGTGGTTCTTCAGTAGTGATGTGGTACGTGGCTATTACTTTATGTTAGGTTGCTGGCATAAGTCAGGGGTAGAGTGGAAAAATCAAAAACAGCTAATATTTATTAAGCATTTATTATGTGGTTTCTTCCAGGAATGCAAAGTTTTTCATTTAGTACTTTCAATAGGCATTTGTAAAAGTATAATAGGATAGATGCACACCTTTAATCCCAATACTTGGGAGGCTGGGGCAGGAGGATTGCAGGTGAAAGGCTAGCTTCTGTCTTAAAATTTAAAAATAAAAAGGGCTGTGAATGTGAACCAGTGGTAGAGTGTAACTGGGTTCAATACACAACACACACACACACACACACACATACACACACACACACACACACACACACACACGGCATAAAAGCCAGGAAGGACAGAGCTAGAAATTCAACAGAGGAATCCCATCTTAACTCAATATTGCCCAGAGTCTATGGTCTTAATACAATGTTCTGTGAAGCAATAATGTGAGTGGCAATTATGGTTGGAAATTAACAGGTTAGTTTATAATATAACAAATATAGGCACTTTCATTATAGAAGAAATAAAACTTATTTGTAAGGAATGACAATGGCATTACAAAATAGAATATAGAGACTATAAGGGAACAAATAATAATGAACAAAAGTGTTTTACCTATTCTATATATGTACCTTTTCTTCTGGGGATGAAGATAGAAAGTTATGTAGAAGTTTTAAATTATGGTATTGAATAAGGGTCCGCAGAGCCTCCTAAGCTCCTAAAGCAATATTACAAAGTGTTTATATCTTTACAACATAAAATCCCAAATGGGTGTTGATGAAAGTATATTCCCTCATGTAATGTTAAACCTTTTATCTAATTTAATTTACAGAACTTCTTTCAAATAGTTAGCAACCTTCTAGATGAGGAAAACAAGGAAAAATGGGAAGATGCGCAGCAGGTAAGTTTGGGGTAATTTTAGAACTGAAAATGAAGTTGAATAAATAAAATGTAAATAAGCTAATTATAGATTATAGAATAATAATTTTAGAGAAATCAAATGATGTATGATCAAGAATAACATTTATACATGTAAAAAACAGTTCATTTGTTTAGGTGATATGTTTTAAAGAACTAAGTTGTAACAACTGTATACCTAACCATATGTACTTTCCTGTCTACATCCATTGGGGAGCAAATCTAAAAAGAATATATCTCAAATGAGATTTTGGAGTACTTATTGACAAGTAAAATAACTTGCACTTAATCCAGTGCTACAGAAAATCTAGATCATATGTACAGATGTGCATTTTTATTCAAAGATTTGTAAGAATGGGCTTTCAAGAAATTGCATTCTGTTATTTTTCTATCATACCTTAGCAATGTAGCAAATGACCTTACTGGTTTAGTTACTGTTTTAAAAATGCCTTGGTTGTCATTTGTGTTATACTAACTAGCATATGATTAATAAGACTTTATATATTGCAGAAAAAGTGGGGTTTTAGGTCAAGAAAGGGAGAACAATCTTGTTAAAAATATTGTTAAACTTCTTTAAATTGTCTACTTGAGCCGGGCGTGGTGGCGCACGCTTATAATCCCAGCATTCGGAAGGCTGAGACTGGAGGATCACAGTTCGAGGATAGCCTCAGCTACTTAGTGATGTCCTCTGCAACTTAGTGAGACCCTGTTTCAAAATAAGGAATAAAAAATAGGGTAGGGGACGTAGCTCGGAAGTAGAATCCCCCTGGGTTCCATCCCCAGACTCCCCCCACACACAAAAATTGTCTACTTGACCTTTGTTAAAACTCCCAAATGCTAGGTATGGGGGCACATGCCTAAAATCCCAGTATTTGGAAGGCTTAGAGAGAGGGATTAGAAGTCTAGGCAACCTGAGCAGCTTACTGAGACCCACAGTTACCTAGTGAGACCCTCTTTCAAAATAAAAATATAAAGCATTGGGGGCATTGCTTAGAGGTAGAATACCTCTTGGTTTAATCCCAAGTACCACAATGAAAAAAAAAAAAAAAGAAAGAAATGCAATCTTTAGAAGGAAGAGGAGGAGGAGGAGGAAGAGAAGGAGAAGGAGAAATGTTTATTAAGGATTAGGCAAACCATCTACTCGGTTTCCTCTGATAATCATATTCTAGGCCTTTAGGAGTAAAGCATGCCCTTTATTCCCGGTATGGTAGCAGCTCTAAAAACAGCCCTGTGCAGTCTTCTTCATTATCAGGGACAAATTCTGTGGTTCTGGCCATAGCAAGAGGGAACAAAAGACAAAAGTCACATTTTGGGTTAAGACCCTGATCTATCTTTTTTCACTAGTTTAAGTCACACACTTGTCATTGGCCTTCATTTAGAGGACAGTCCCCTTCACTCATTGGAGGAAAGTGGTGTCTTTCCCTAGAATATAGCTGCAGAGGCTCAGCACAGCTTTCTAGAGTGCTGGAGACTAATAATCACAGATATATTTAGAATAAACGTATGATACTCTATTAAAAATAGGACTGCACTCCATCACATGGTGTTATTTACTGTGAGGTTGCAACTTGACCAATTAATAAACTGTGGCAGAACTTCTCATCAACAGAAACTCATCAATCCTTAATCCATCTATTTGTGATTTTTAGTAATCTCTGTTCCTATTTTTTAAACATTTTTTTCCAATAGTAGTGATCTTTAATGTTGTTTTCAAGATGATTATTTGAAATTAAAAAGTAACTTTTCCTAAAAGAGTCATAAATACATCAACTTGATAAATGGGCTTCCAAGTTTGTAGCACAAAAAATGGACTTTTTAGAAATAAGAGCTGTTTCCACTTCACCAAATATAATCCTTGTAGTCCCCTTTATCATGTTTTAGAGGAATAGCTTCAACAAAAGGAAAATAGAGCTCTGTGTGCATCTGGAAAATTAGCTGAGTAAAATGGTGCATATTGACGTCAGGAGGCTTTTGCAAACAAAAATTTCAGTTTTGAACAATAAACTCCACTATTTCAGAACTTGCTTATTACCCTCAGCCCCAGAGATGAAGTATTAAATTATGTTTATATTTAGCTACATACTGGAATACATAGAATGCTAAAGTGAAAAAAAGACTATAGAACACACTATAGAACATTATTTTACACAACACCACAATGGTTGGAATAGACAAGTCCATTGTAATCAAGACAAGTCATATCGGTCCTGTATCAAGTTCTGCATTGCACTGCTAACACTGAAAACACATGTGTTTCCAGCACAGGCACACTGCAGCCTGAGAGCCAGATCCAGACCATGCCTATTTTGTAAATAATGTCTTGGAAAGCAGCAACGATACCTGCTTCTTTGCAGGTTACCTTGGTTGCTTTGGTGCAACAAGGACAGAGGGGAGCTATTCCAACAGATTCCCTCATGATCTGGAAAGCCCCAATAATTTATTGTTAGTTCCTTTATAGGAAAACTTTGCAAACCCCTTCTTTACAACCCTTGACTGCTATTGTGAAAATAAAAGTAAAATCTTCTGCCAACCTAAATTTTTATTTATTTATTCTTTAACATAAATGAACCCATTAGAACTTCATATTTATTCATATCATGTTACCCTTATTTTAAGGAAGTGTGTTCTTTTTTATTGGTGCATTGTAGTCATACATCTTAATAGGGTGCAAGATGGCAGAGGCATACATGCACATATCACCCAAGTAGCTCTTACCCAATTCCCACCTCATCCCCACCCCCCCTTCTCATGTTTGGCTTAGCGATTGACTTTGATACGTTTGTCAATGTACATCATGTACATTAGGGAATTTCCCTCTTCCCTCCTCCCATCCCCCTCAGTTAAGTCACCTTATTTGTTTATCTATAGTATCTCCTTCTTCCTCTTGAGTTCCTCCTGTGATTCATTTTCTCACTAGCTTTCGCATATTAGAGAGAACATCCGATTTCTTTTTTTTTTTTTTTTTTTTTTTTCATGTCTGGGGATGGAACCCAGGGGCATTAGACCTCCAAGCTACACCCCCTACCCTATTTTTTATTCTTTATTTTGAAACCGGATCTCACTGAGTTGCAAAGGGCCTCAGTAGGTAGCTGAGGCTGTCCGCAAACCGCGATCCTCCGGTCTCAGCCTCCCAAATGCTGGGATTACAAGCGTGCACCACCACGCCGCCCCAATTTCTTATTTTTTGTGACTGACTAATCTCACTTAGCACAATGTTCTCCAGTTTCATCCATTTCCCTGTAAATGATGTAATTGTGTTTTTTCTTTATGGCTGAGTAAAATTCCATTGTGTACATATCCCATAGTTTTGTAATACATTCATCTGCTGATGGACATCTTGGCTGGTTCCAATGTTTGGCAATTGTGATTTATGTAGCTATGAACATAGATACATTTGCATTAGTTTGGTAGTTTTGTCTCCATTCTTTTGGGTAGAACCCAGAAGTGGTATTGCTAGATCATCTGGTATGTTCGTTCCCATTTTTTTGAGAATCCTCCATACTTTTTTCCAAAGTAGTTGTACTAATTTGCAATCCCACCCACAACGTACTGGAGTTCTCACTTCCCCACACCATTGCCAGCATTTGTTGTTGTTTGTGTTTTGAACGGTTACCATTCTAAGTTGGAGTTAAGTGAAATCTCAGGGTAGTTTTTATTTGCATCTCTCAATGATGTTGAGAATTTTTATGCATTTATTGTCCATTTATATTTCTTGTTTTGTAAAGTGTCTATTTAGTTCACTTGCCCATTTTTTGATTGGGTTATTTGTTTTCTTAGTGCTGAGTTTTATGAGTTCTCTGTATATTCTTGACATCAATCTTCTGAGGAGTAGGTGGCAAAAATCTCCAATTCTGTTAGCTTTAGGTTGAGGTTCTTGATAGTTTATTTTGCTGTACAGAAGCTCTTCAGTTTCATGCAATCCCACATATTGATCTGCCTTTTAGTTTCTTGTGCTTTTGGGGTCTTGTTGAGGAAGTTTTTAGCTGTGCCTATGTGTTACAGTGTTGGACCTATGCCCTCTTCAAGGAGCCTCAAGTTCTCTGGTCTAATTTCCAAGTCTTGAATTTATTCTAGTGCAGGGTGAGAGGGTGGGGTTTATTTCCATTTTTCTGTGTATGGTTAACCAGTTTTGCCAACACCATTTGTTTGAGGCTATCTTTTTTCCAGTGTATGTTAAAAATCAATTGTCAAAAATCAATTGGCTGTAAGTGTGCAGATTTGTTTCTGAGACTTTCATTTTGCTCCATTTGTCTATTAGTCTGTTTTGGTGCCAGTACCATGCTGGTTTTATTACTATGCCTTTGTAGTATAGTTTAAAGTCAGGTATTTTGAGTCTTCCTGCATGGTTTTTGTTGCTGAGAACTACTTTGGCTATTTTGGGCTTTTTGTTGTTCCAAATGAATTTTTTGTTATTCCAAATGGTTATTTTTTATGTCTGTGAGGAATGACCTTGGTAATTTAATAGGTATTGCATTGAATCTAGAGATCACTTTTGGAAGAATGGCCATTTTGATAATATTTATTCTGCCTATCCATGAACATGGAAGATCTTTCCATATTCTAAGGTCTTCTTGATTTGGAGAGTTCTTTTTATCTTTTTGTTTAAATTTATTCCTAAGTATTTTATTTTTTTGTGGGATATCCTGAGTGGAAGTGTTTTCTGGATTTCTTTTTCAGTGGATTTTTGGTTGTTATGCAGAAAACCTTCCAATTTTTTTAAGATTGATTTTTTTTTTAATCTAGACACTTTGCTGAATTTGTTGATCGTTTCTGTAAGCCTTTTGGTTGAGTTTGTGGGTCTTCTAATTATAGTATAATGTCATCTGCAAATAGTGAAAGTTTGAGTTCTTTTCCTATTTTACTCCTTTGATTTTATTTTCTTGTCTTATTTGAATAGACGCTGAAAAAACATTTGGCAAAATCAAACATCCATATGCTAAAAGCACTGCAAAGAATTGCAATAGAAGGAACATACCTCAATATCATAAAGAAAATCTACAATAGCCCCACAATCAACATCATAGTAAATGGGGGAAAACTGTGAGAATTTCCCGTAAAAACAGGAACAAGACAAGAATGTCCTATATCACCACTTCTTTTCAATATAGTACTTGAGACTCTAGACAGAGCAATATGCCAACCTAACTTTCAACCAAGATGAAAAAGAAAAAAGAGTTTTATTACTAAATGAACCTTAAGGCAGAGTATGATGTATGTCACAGGCAATCTGCCAAAAGAGAAACTTCATCCTTTTTTACAGCCAAACCACAAGATAAAGTATAACTAGTCCTGGAGTAAAGAGACCTTAACTGCTCCATACAGCTCCAATGGTCAAATATATCCTAATAAATATCTTAGTAATTGGGAGGGTTACCACCTTGTTAATTAATTGGTCTTGTCTACAAGAAAATAAATTCTTATATCGTTATGACTGGAGGCAATTTAGCAATTGAAGCCAGGCTCAAGTAGCCACTGAAGTTAGGTCCTCACCCCTCTATAGAAACTGAGATGCAGGTACACTGTCTTCCTCCATGGTTAGGTTTCAAAGAAACATTACTGTATCGTTAAGCTGGCTGGAGGCTTTTAGCTTTTAACATGATGTATAAACCCAGAGTGGTAGTGCATGCCTGTAATCCCAGGCTCAGACAGGAGTACCACAGGTTTGAGGCCAGCCTCAATAACTTAGGGAGACCCTGTTGCAAAACAAAATTAAGCAAAAAGGGGTCTAGAGGTGTAGCTGGGAGGTAGCATGTCCCTGGGCTGGATTTCTGGTAACACACAATAATTAGTTGTCTAAAATAAATGCTCTATAAAGGGGAGATCTATTTTCAACAGAAATAAAATTCAGCCTCTTATTTTTAATTTGTATTTATCCATACACCACATATATCCATACACAGGTACACCTACACAAGAATAGGAGAATATAGTAGTAAGAAGTTTTTGAGCCAACAGAAGGTATATGCACTTTTTTGTAGTAGGGATGACAGATGTTCACAATTCATATTTAATGACTGAAATGTAGGTAAAAAACAGGATTTATCCTCCAATTCTTTCTAAAATTAAAGAATTCTGTGTGTGCCATGTGTCTCAAAGTGTACTATTTATTGTTCTTGTCTTCAAGTACAAGGGAGTAAATATATTTGGATACTCCTGTGATTTTTAGATGCGCACAGCAATGAGTCCTGGCAAAACTCACAGGATGCCTGTGAAATCCAAATGTCTCTTTTTCTTCTGCAATACATTTTGCAAATACAAAGCAGCTTGGACTCTCTAATCCACTAAATTTTTCATGCAAGAAGATGCAGTGGTGCTGAATGGCTGCAAAAAATGAACCTAACTTCAAAAGAGTTACTGCTCTAATGTGATTATATAATGCCAGTTTTATGGGTTACACATACTAAAATTCATGTGATCTTTTAAATGACCTTCATGTTGGATACAGTATGATCAACTGCCAGAATAAGGTTGGTTTTAAGAAAACACACATCTATTTGTATGCTGTTAGGTGCTATTATGTTGGAACATCACTTGAGGCACGGAGGTAAATAGCTCTGTCAGTATGTAGGTAGCTAGCTAGCTAGATAACTATGGGTGCCCATTCACGATAGGTGATAGAGTAGATAGCTACTGGCCTAGCAGCTAGCAAAGATCGAATATGGCTTTAGATATATAGTTTAATCTCCTTGAGTTTCTGCTTTTGTTTGCCTGAAATAATAACCTTATAAGTTTGTTTTGTGCATGTACATGTAAATTGCCTACACTAGAGCTCTTATGATTCTAAAAACTACTAAAATTGTTCATATGAATGACTACTTAAATTATAAAAATAAATGCTTCTCAAAAACATTTATTATGCTATGATTTTAATACTTGGTACATATCCTTATAATAGCAGTAATTGATTTTTTTATTTCTTTCTGTGTCCCCCATATGGACACTAAGCTAAAAATGTGAAGAGCCTAATTCGTGTTTATTCTATGTTATATTTAAGTGAGGGAAAGAGTCCCTCAAAAGTAAAGTTATGCTATTTCTGAGTAGACAATCTGTTAGATATTCTGGGTTTCCTTAGATTCATAGAGGACTAATTAGTGCATCATATCACTTCCAAAGTTCTTGCTGTGTGACACCTGGTATCATTCTTAACTATTAATTCAAAACCCACAGCTGTTGCCAGTTGCAGACATTTCTTCAAATAAAACAGAGCTTCTTTGTGACTTTTTTTCATTCCAGTTCTATATTCCATTTTATGGCTTTTTTATTCTATCTAACTTTTTTTCTAGATTTATCCAGGCTCAATTGAGTTAATGCAGGTGATTGAAGATTTTATACACATTGTTGGATTGGGGATGATGGACTTTCAGAATTCATACTTAATGACTGGAAATGTAGGTAAGAAATAAGATTTTTCTAAAATCTTTCTGAAATTTAAAAAAATTGCAAGCATCTGTACCATACGTTTTCAAGGGTAATATCCTTGTTCTTATCTTTAGTATATATGAAAAAATATATTGTGGTTACTTAGTATCTGAATTTTAGCTGAGCCCAGCTGCATGTACATTCTATATAATGCACACCCACATACACATACATACATACATATATAGATACATACACTCATTCATATTTATTTCCATATGCATGCATTTATATAAATGCCCTGTAGGCTTACTCGTATCTGCACATATATTCATGGAGAATATATATTTCATTTTCCATTTGCCAAATAGTCCTTCCTATTCTATCTAATTTCCAATATATATGTGCTAGTGATTTTGAATAAAAATGAATATTCTTTAACATCATACATTGTTCACAAGGATGCTGAGTTATTTCCCCAATAGAACTCCCACACAGGGACTGAATCTCTGTGGAACACCACAGAATGCCTGTAAGGGTTATAGGAAACTGCCCCTGACGTTTTTCTAACTACCTTCCAGGAAACAATGGATCTCTCAGATCCCTCTGGTGGATTCTGCAATGGTAAACACATAAAGTGAAGACATATTTCTTCCTTTAGTTGCCTTTAATGTCTCTTACAATAGGGTGGAGTTACACAGAGAAGCAAAGGCTACTCTTGCTTTTACATTGCCACAATTACAGTGCACCAACAATTATATTCATCAAATGGCACACTTCTCTGTAGTGAAAAATTGACAACAGCAAAGAAATAGTCTTCTTAATTATTATATACATTGAGTTGATATAGGTTTACAGCTTTTTTAAATTTTCTCATAATGTCACTGTGATTCAGAAAGATTTCTTTCATTTGTCATGTTTTAATAGTTTTCACATAGAGACCACATACAACAATGTGTTTAAATAAATATATTTTATTCCACAGTCTTATCCACAGCTATTTAAGCTTTAGTTTCTGGATTAAAAAGAGCTCTACCTTGATATGGATTTTTTTAATTATTAAGGTTATTTTATAGTTATTTTATAGTGGTTCATTTTATAGTTGATATCTTCTGAAGCCTGCAGGGACTCATTTGATCCTAGGATACTATCAATCAGGGTTTCCTCAGATGTAATGAGTTAGAGATTTTTCAGTTGAGGAAAGTCTACATTATAGAAATGGAGAAAACAGCAAATATAAAGGCACCTATCACAAAGTCTGGGGGTATTTTGGTGTCCACATAAACCCTTTATATAGCACAATGTCTTAACAGTTAGACTGAGGTCTTAACATACATTCTGAGCCACCTTGAGGACCCAGACTTTTCTCCAAAGTTAAGTTCCAGTAGCTTGGAAGCTGTCCCTTCCTAAGAGCAATGAGAACAGAAATGGACCAAAGGCAGTTTCTTTGTTGATGGATGAATTTAGAAATTAAAGAAACTCCAAATTAAAGTCCATTCCATAAGTAGCAGGCAAAAAAATGAAAGGAAATATGAAAGAAAGGGCGAGTATCATAGACTGGGAGTCTCAGGGCACATGGAAGGAAGAACTGAGACAGATTTCAGGGATGCTGGCTATTCGAGCTAAAGCCAATCTCTTAAAGGCCACATGGCTTCCTTGGTAGATGGGAAAGGAATTATGATGGTGCTGTGATACTCTGGACAAATAGCAAAGTAATCGTCCCATGAAATTGAGGGACAAAAACAAAGGGCTGTTATTTCCTTATTTTTTGCATACATTTAACTATAAAATGTAATTAATAATTAAATTATTTAATTATTTGTGCTAATTAAAATATTATCTGGCTGAGCATGATGGTGTGTGTCTGTGATCTCAGTATGTCAGGAGGATCATATGTTTCAGGCCAGTTTCAGCAACTCAGCAGCTTAAGTGAGACCCTGTATTAAAATTAAAAAAAAAAAATAAGGCTCAAGGTAGAACACCCCTGGCTTTAGTCTCTAGTACCCCCACTCCATATGCACACAAGACAAGTACTATCTGATCAATACCTGGCATTTGCTCAGAATATGTTTGGAAAGTACTAGAAAAGGACCACAGTCAATCTCAGAATCCAATAAATTTAAATTTGGACGTGGAGTAAACTGTTTTAGAATAAAAACTACAAAATAGCCAGGTGTGTTGGCACACTCTTGTAATCCCAGCATTCGGGAGGCTGAGACCAGAGGATTGCAATTCGCGGACAGCCTCAGCTAATATATATATATATACTGCAGTATTATCTATAGCCCTGATAAGTTTGCTATGAAATTTCCAACAATGTCCATAATTAGACCTCCATAAATATGTATTTAGTCGTCTTTGCCTTTTTTGACTTATGATGATTGTACATTGGAAATTTTTACATATTAACTATGTTACTTGGGCTTGCCTGCTTCCTTTAATATCACTCAACTTTAAAGCGTATATTAAGCACAACTCAAAGTAATTTAATGCTTCAAATAAAGTCAATATAATCGTACTTTGCTTTCAGTCTTCAATCTTGTATAAGGACAGTGTTGTTGTTCAGCCCCCTTATTGATTATATAGCACCAATTTTCTTTAACTTAAAGTTTGTGTTCTGTGACTAAAATCTCCAAACATTATTCTGACTACTCAAAAGATATTTTACTTATTGTTGGTTTCCCTAAATATTGGTTCAGGGACTGACTTAGTGTAGTTTGGTGACTTGAATGGAAGGTTATTTTCTACTATATTTAGGAGTTTTCCAAAGTATATCAACTAGTATCAAATTGAATTATATGAATACTAATTGCATAATAGTAATACACTTCACATTATCCAGTTCGATTTGAGTATATATAAAACATGATTATGCTGTTGTGTGTGGTATTTCCGGTGTTTATGAGCAAGGACAAACATAGAAAATATTTTATAGTAGCAAATTATGAAATGCATGAATTGGCACAATTCATCTTACATCCAAAATCCAAGTATGAATTATCCAACACTGAGCTAATTATGCTGAACTCACAAGCCAGCAAGCACGCACTGATTGTCAGAGAGAAATAGAGGGTGAGTTGCAAAGGAAAGTTGCTTATTTTTTATGGACATTTTGAATTCAAAAGATGGCCAGGCATGGTAGCGCACACTTGTAATCCCCACACTTGGGAGGCAGAGAAAGGAGGATTGCACTGGTTCAAATCCAGCCTCTCTGGCTTAAGAGACCCTGTTTCCAAATAAAATATAAAATAGGTCTGGGAGTGTAGCCCGGAGGTAGAAGGGTTCCATCCCCACTACCACCAAAAAAAAAAAAAAAAAAATTCAAAAGATCATGTCTTTTATATAGGAGTGCAAATTATTTTTCATAAAGTCTATCTGTATTGTAACTTTATCTTTGTGGACTATAAATAATACATTTCTGGAGAGAAAGAGAGAGAGAGAGAAACCAAAAACAAATGCCAAAAGACCATCTAGTTTTGTCTCAGAACCTCTTATTTCTCTTTTCAAAAATCTAGTCTCTAGTTTACATAGAATGAGTTGGAAGTAGAGTGCTATTAGGACACATACATAGAAAACGGAATAGATAAAAATCTGGAAAAATAAATATTAGAAGATGTAGCATAGCATAGAATTCAGACAGTGGTAATAAGTGATTCTTCATACGGTCACTATTGAGTTAATTAGTGGTTGTCCATGCTTGTAATCCCAGTACTCGTGAGGATGAGACAGGAGAATCACAGGTTTGCAGCCAGCCTCAGCTACTTAGTGAGGCCCTCTGCACCTTATTGAGACCCTGTTTCAAAATAAAGAATAAAAATAGGGCTGAGTATGTAGCTTGGAGTTAGAATGCCCCTGTATTCCATCCCCATTACTGCAAAAAAAAAAAAAAAAAATCTTGTTTGTCTGCTCCGTAGAACTTACATCCATTTTATTTATTTACTTTTTGTTGTCGTTGTTGTACTGGGGGTGGAACCCAGGGGCTTTTATTCCTCTGGGCTATACTCCCAGGCCTATTTAATACTTTATTTAGAAACAGAGTCTCACTAAGTTGCTGAGAGCCTAAGTACTGACTGAGGCTGGCTTTGAACATATGCGATCCTCCTGTCTTAGCCTCCCAAGCGCTGGGATTCCAAGCATGTGCCCGGAAAACTTAAATCAATTTTAAAAGAAGATCTCAGCCAGACAGGCACATACTTGTAATCCAAGCATTTGGGAGGCTGAGACTGGAGAATCACAGTTCAAGGAAAACATCAGCTATTTAGTGAGGCCCTTTGCAACTCAGTGAGACCCTGTTTCAAAATAAGGAATATCTGGGTATGATGGTGCACACTTGTAATCCCAGTATTTGGGAGGCTGAGACAGGAGGATCCGAGTTTACAGAATGCCTCAGCTAATTAGTGAGGCCCTCTGCAACTCAGTGAGACCCTGTTTCAAAAATAAAGAATAAAAAGTAGGTCTGGGGGTATAACTCAGATTTAGAATGCCCCTAGGTTCCATCCCCAGTACTGCCAAAAAAAAAAAAAAAATCTGAAAAATGTCCTACCTGTAATGACTTTTGATAAAATAAATGTTCCCACATGCTCACATGCTAAAATATTTATAAACATTTTACATATGTGCATGCATGTACATTTTTGTATGAATAATATCCATATTTTAAATCAGCTCTGGAAAGATTTGTGATCTCAAGAGTTCTGTTTTGTTTTGGAACTCATGATTGAGTTCAGCGGCATTCTACCACTGAGCTACATTGCCAGTTCTTTATTATTTTATTTATTTTTTGTTGTTGTTTTAAAACAAGATCTCAGCCAGGCATGGTGGTGCATGCTTGTAATCCCTGAGCTTGGGAGACGGAGACAGGAGGATTGCACAGGTTCGATGCCAGCCGCGCTGGCTTAAGAGACCCTGTTTCCAAATAAAAATATGAAAATAAAATAGGTCTGGGAGTGTAGCCCAGAGGTAGAAGGGCTTCCAGCTTCCAGGAACCCCAGGACCACACACACACACACACACACACACACACACACACACACACACAAGCAAGATCTCAGCCGGGCATGGTGGCATCCCCCTGTGTGGAAGGCTGAGACAGGAGGATCGCACAGGTTCGAAGCCAGACTCAGCTACTTATTGAGGCTCTCAGCAACTTAGTGAGACCCTGTTTCCAAATGTCTGGAATATAGCCCGGAGATAGCCCTTGGGTTCTACCCCCAGTACCACCAAAAACACCCGAAAAACAAAAAAAACCCCACAAGATCTCACTAAGTTACTGCATGTCGGCCTCGGACCGCAGATCCTGTTTCTCAGCCTCCTGTCTTTGGGATTACAGATGTGGACCACTACTCAGAGCAGGTCAAAAAGTTTAATATGAATTTTGGGGAAATATTTCTACAAAATATTAAGCCAAAGCATTTGTAAAATATTTGATCTCAAATAGAATATTCATTGTTATATTTAGATGTGAATATGACATTCCAAAATAGACACATAGTATAGTAATTATGACACATATGTGGAAATGATCACTTACTAAAAACTAAACACAAATATTTTTATAATTACTGAATGAAGGCCCATGAAAATTGATATTCTACAAAGATTTAAAATTTCAAAACACTTCATTTTATTTTAAAATTTGATTCTAAGCATTCTAAAATGTGCCAGAGATAAGTGGTTTTTGTTTTAGGAAAAATATTACTTTCCTAGTATACAATAATTTTATAAATCTATTATTATCATTAAGTTGAAGGAATATCCTTATTCCTTTTAATATGAACTTTTTTGTGTGTGGTGCTTTTACATATTAGTGAGAGCATCAGATTTCTTACTTTTTGTGACTGACTAATCTCACGTAGCATAATGTTCTCCAGTTCCATCCATTTCCCTGCAAATGACATAATTTTGTTCTGAGTAAAATTCCACTGTGTACATATCCCATAGTTTTGCAATTCATTCATCTGTTGATGGAGATCTTGGCTGATTCCATGGTTTGACAATTGTGAATTTTGCAGCAAATGAACATAGATACCCATGCATTTGTTTGGTAGTTTCCATTCTTTTGGGTAGATACGGAAGTGGTACTGCTGGATCACGTGGTAGATTTGTTCCCATTTTTCTTAGGATCCTTCATACTGTTTTCCAAAATGGTTGCACTAATTTGCAATCCAACCAACAATGTATTAGAGTTTCCACTTCTCCACACCCTCGCCTGCATTTGTTGTTGTTTGTGTTTTTAATGATTGGGGTTAGGTGAAACCTTGGGGTAGTTTTGATTTGCATCTCTCTGATTGACATTTATTGGCCATTTGAATTTCTCCTTTTGTGAAGTGTCTACTTAGATCACTTGCCCATATTTGACTGAGTTTTTTTTTGCCAGTACTATGTTTTCAATCATGGGTTTTCCACAGTAACTTCATGTAGCATATTACATTTTTTAAATGTATTAATAAAAATAGCTTCTTCTTTAACAACTTAAAGAATAATTAACTAATGCTTTAGTTTTGGAATTAGAACTAGAATTGCTTTCATTGAACCAAATTTGAGGAAGATTAATATTATGTGTAACCTACTAACAATGTTCAATTAAAAAAAAAAAGAAGCTGGGCATGGTGGCACACGCTTGTAATTTCCCCTTTTGGGAGGCTGAGACAGGAGGATCGCACAGGTTCGAAGCCAGCCTCAGCTACTTAGTGAGGCTCTCAGCAACTTAGTGAGACCCTGTTTCCAAATAAAATATAAAATAGGTCTGGGAGTATAGCCTGGAGGTAGAAAGCTATCTCTTACTATAAGTAAAGCCTTTGCTAAGTGATTCAGATCATTAAAATAAGTGAATGGTCTTTTAGCCTACACACAGATTACATTCTAGTTGTAGACATAGAATAATTTTATAAATAAATATCAAGTATACTTTCTGTATGTGTCAAATAAGCAAAATTTCAGGAAGCGTTGTACTGTGTAAGGATGAAGAAAAACTTATGAGAGAAGCAAGGAATTGATGTAGTCTTTGAAGGTTTACACATCAAGATGAAGGGAAATGAGCATTAAATAGATGGTTACATTCCAGAACATTCTTTTAGCAAATATGGCAAAAAGATGTCAAAGTTGAGTGTGTTTAGGAATAAGTGGCTTCTTATTTTTATAAGGTATAGAAGTAAAAGAAGTGAAATAATATTTTATAGCCATGTTTCTGAATTCTCAAGATAATAGGGAGTCATTAAAGCTTAATTTGATAAGAGTTGTGCTTTGATAGGATAAAGTTTAGAGAAGAAAATAGACTTTTTACTATAACCCATGCAGGAGATAATGAAGACTTGAATTAGCAGTAGTGTGATTAGAAAACACAATGTGGGTATGAAGCTGAGACTCTGTTTGGGGCTAGAATTAATAGGATTCAGCCGGGCATGGTGGCGCACGCTTGTAATCCCCACGCTTGGGAGGCAGAGACAGGAGGATCGCGCAGGTTCGAAGCCAGCCGTGCGCTGGCTTAAGAGACCCTGTTTCCAAATAAAAATATAAAAATAGGTCTGGGAGTGTTGCCCGGAGGTAGAAGGGCTTCCAGGAACCCCAGTACCACCGAAAAAAAAAAAGAATTAATAGGATTCAATATTAATGGAGTTCCAGAACGAGCTAATATAATATCACTGTCATACAGGAGGATGAGGACACTGCACAGTGCAGGATTATTTAATATGAAAATTTACCAGAAAAGTGGAAACACAATGTGCAGGAACTAAATTTCCAAGTTCCCTAGATGATATGTGTTTCCAAGTATTTATTTTGCACAGATGAATGTCTTTATATCCATGTAGCTCACAAATTTCCCTTAGGAATTATTCAAGGTTGACAATTGTCACATGTAAAGGGAATGGAATTCAGGCTAATAAGTCCAAAGACAAAAATGTTGCAATTATTATTTTAAGGAATTTCAAATGTTCTGTGTATAAGCCCTAAGAGCTACCAAATTCTGGAAAGTATATTTTTCTTTTTTCTTCAACAAAGCAGGAAAGCCAATGTCTTGGAATCATTAAAGTTTATATCTTCTCTACCAAGCTAGCTATCACTGTCTATTCTGGTTTAGAAATATAAGACATTGGGCTTTTCAGAATGACCATTTATACTTGATATTTTCAAAAATTGAATTCAAATTCATCTGAACAATGGTAGAATACTATTTCAACATCTTCTTTTTCTTCACAAGGCCTTTTCATCAGCATCAAATCTATATTATTTCTTAAATTCACTGGTAAACTTTATCATTTCTTTAGTATAAAATCTTGTTTTTCAGTTGAGTTATTTCAATCTTTCAATCTGACGGTCTAATTATAAAAAAAGTGAGTGGTTTTTCTTCCAAGGCTTGTTTTCCTTTTCTGTCTCTGCTTAGTTTTGTGGCTCACACATCTTCATTATTTGCTTAACTTCCTTTCTTTAAAAATAAGTCACTTGTCAGTTGACACCAAGCCCCTAAAATACACATATCAGCATTTTTAAAAATTTGTAGCACCTGATGTCAGTGCAGCTAGCTAGACTTTGAGTGTAAAATTGTGAGATTCTTCCTCTGTTGCTGGCTCTGTGGCTCTTGCTAGACACCTGAAACAAATGGATGTTTTACTTCAAGATAGAAAGAAAAATCTAAAAATACCAGTTATTTATGGTAACAACATACTGTTTCTCTTGAGACAAGAAACATTTCAAATGTAGTTTTAATACATTTAAACTCATAGTCCTGATAAGCAGGACTATGAGTTATTCTTTGATTATTTCTCATTTAATAGGACTTATCCCATTTTATTTACTATGACCCACTTGCTTCAAATGACTGGGGTGGAAAAATTGGGGAGATTGATACAAAAGACCATATTAGGTCCACCTTGGGGCCAGCATCACAGACTGTTTAGGGATATAGATGGGATCTCTTCCGGCCAAGTATGGACCCCAGATGACAGTGTTCCATAGAGTCAGTATAGTAGATGGGTAATAACTCATAGATTTAATTCTTTTTTTTAATCTAAGTATCTCTTTCATAAGTATATCCCATGTTACATTTTAGATTCTGAGGATTCTCAGGTGAATAAATTAGACCAAGCTCTCGCTCTTCTAAAACTTATGTTGTATTAGTCAGATGTCAGACAAATGCCATCTTACATGCTCAGTGGTTATAATTGCTGTGAAGGGAAATAAAACAATCAATCCACCTGAGTAAGAGCCTGGAGAATGAATATAGCAGTGTCATTTCAGGAAGGATGGTCAGAAAAGGTGTCTGGTTGTGAAGTGATATTTGAATATAGCCCTGAATGCCTTTAGGGCATAAGATGCAATGAAATGTGAGAACAGAACATTTTAGACCATAATGCATCCCTGTGCTTCACACGTCCGAGATGCTAGAGAAGCCGGGGGTGCTGGGAGAGGGCCGAAGAAAGGAAGGCACAGGAAGTGAGACTTTGGAAGCCATTGGACTAAATGTCCGAATAGGAGACAGATCCACTGAAGGATTTGAAAAAAAATGGGGATGAGAGATGACTGATATTCTAAAAGGATCATTTTGACTATGAAGTGGAGACTTGATGGGCTGTAGGGGGCAGGAGTGATAAGCAAGAGTAGTGAGCTATTTATCACAGTGATCAGGAAGAGAACACAGAGGCTTGGACCAGTTGGAAGTGGAAGTAAAAGATATGTTAATAGTTTATCTGAAGAATTTAATGATAATAAATGGAGTGTGAAAGAAAGAGGAGGTTCAAAGTGTTGCCACAGCATCTCTTAACTATCCAACTTCAGAAGGAAGACAGATTTGTCAAACATCTATTTTTATAACCCGAATGTCTCTAAAATTTTGAGTCCAAAGAATGTGTGTTTGAATTTTTTTATTTATTTTATTTATTTAGTTATTTTTTGTGGTACTGCAGATGGAAGCCAGGGGCATTCTGCCTCTGAGCCACGCCCCTAACCCTATTTTTTATTCTTTATTTTGAAACAGGGTCTCATTGAATTGTGGAGGGCCTCACTAAGTAACTGAGGCTGGTCACAAACCGCAATCCTCCTGTCTCAGCCTCCCAAATGCTGAGATTACAAGTGTGTGCCACCACACCCCACTTGTTTTTTATATATTCTCTTTTCTAAGTCCAACACAAATCCTTGCTCTTGTGGTTTAAGCTCATTTCATCATTACTGCTCTCAGGGAGTTTGAAAAATTTTATCCCTAGAAGTCATCAGCATCCTGTCATCATGCCACCATCTGTATAATTGGACAGAAGCCAGAATGAAATTGTTTTTTAAATAATCTTGTGAAGTTATAACTCAGAATGAGCTGCCAGTTGACATATAAAATTAATTGTAATTTTCCCTACCAATTTCATATTTCTTCTTCCACTTATAAAAGTCATAGAACCTCAAGATTGAGAGTCCTATTTAGGCTCAACCAAGTCCAGCAAGAAACTAGTCAGGTCCATTCTAGTTTTTAGAACAACTTTGAATTTTGATAGATTAATACATTTTAAAAATAAAATACATAATTAGTTATATTTTATACATTTATTTTTATTTATTTTCTTAGTTTGAAGATCTTCAAGAAAACTTTATCACTACAGTTTAAATGTAATTGTAATGCTACTACTAGCAGTTATTATCATGAACCTTTGGTGATCATCATGATCATATTATGATATTTCAAATTATTGTTAAGCTCACTTCTTTTAGAAGCTAACTAAAATGAAAACAGTTACATAATAGTCCCAGGTTTATCTATTCCATATTATATAGCTGTACTCAAGGGCACATTCACTCATGGCATCATTATTAAGTAATTATCTTGTCCTGAAAAAATTTTTAGACATATTTAACAGTAATTTTCTCTTGCTTTAAATAATAAATGCTCTAAACTTTTTCTGTATTATCTCTATATTGTGCCAACTACCTGCTTCAATCTTAAATGCTACTCTGCTGTAAATATCTCATAGTCTCCAGATCTGTACTTAATAGTTTTTGTTTATTTATTTGGTGTTACTGGGGTTCCTGGAAGCCCTTCTACCTCTGGGCTACACTCCCAGACCTATTTTTTATATTTTTATTTGGAAACAGGGTCTCTTAAGCCAGCTAGGCTGGCTGCGAACCAGCGCAATCCTCCTGTCTCCGCCTCCCAAGTGCGGGGATTAGAAGTGTGCGCCACCACGCCCAGCTTTGTTCCTTTATTTTTGTTTCATTTACCATTAAGAAATAATAGAGCAGGACTTGAGAGAGGAGTACTTGGGAGAGGAGGAGACATCTTGTACTGAGACAGGAGGATTGCAGCAGTTCCTGGACAGCCTCAGAAACTTAGCAAGGTTCTCTGCAACTTAGTGTCACCCTGTTTCAAAACAAAACATATAGGTCTGGGGATGTATCTCAGAGGCAGAATGGCTGTTGGTTCAATCCCTTATGCCACATAAGAAGGAGGAGGAGGAGAAGGGGGAAAGGGGGAGGGTGGATGAGGAGGGGGAGAAGGAGGAGGAGGTCTCTTCTTGCAGTATATTTAGTATACTTTTTTTTTTGAGCTACACCTTCATCCCTATATTTAATTCTTTATTTTGAAACAAACATGATCAACCCGTGATCCTCCTCCTGTCTCAGCCTTCCAAATGCTGGGATTACAAGTGTGAACCACCATGCCCATCTTTTAGTATACATTTTAATGAAAATTAATAAGTGTTAGATAGTGGGTATTATCACAAGAACTCTTACCAAAAGTGCTATTTGAGTATAATAGATAGAAAAATGTGTTTTTTAAATTGTTACCATCTTATTTCTCAGGCTTTATGAGAAATGTTTTGGTATAGACTCCTTTGTATTTTATAGCACTTCCTGAGTTAATGTTTTCGCAACTGTTCATGATGCTATTGTTTCTAACAGCCATGCTGCCTGAGTGTGGAGGACACCCGCCAATTTGTCCTACATCACTGCTTCCCATTCAGAGTGGATGATTTTTTTCCCTTTTGCATCTCAGTAATTGAAAGTTAAAGATTGTTTCATTATCTTGCTCAGCCAACCAAACTTTAACCTACTTCTGTTATACAGAGAATGTCAGTGTAGTTTTTTATGTGACTCCAGGGAAATCTTACTCATATGTTTTATATTTCTACATCAAGGCAAAATAACTCTTCACCACTTGTTTCCTCTTGTAGTCATAATTTTCATATATACCTACCTTATTAAAAATTTTGAATTGTTTTTCTGATTAATTCAATAATGCCTGGATTGTACTTTTCATTAACATCTTATAATACATCTTAACTGATAAAAATTTAGTGAACTTTTTGTTATTCATTAATCCATTGCATTAAGACCAAAATTTTCAATTCTGTGAACATAATAAATACTCAAGTATTATTTCAAAGTTACAAGTGTTATAACTTGTTCAACTTTAGTTTTCATAGGTGCTCCAATCTGGAACAATGAGATCAAATGGGTTAAGTCTGTTCCTGAGTAACTGTCTAGTGGAGAATACATCGACAGGTCTTCGCTTTCTTTTGGATTTTATATTTACTAGGAAAAAGTTCATGGTCTAAAGAAACCTAAAAGAGTCCCCCAGAACTCATTTGGAAATATGATATATGGAAAGCACAACAATATTGCAACAGCTTTGGAAAAGCAGAGGGAATGTTGATTTCTTCCATAGCTATGCACATCTACAAGAAGAGAGTCTATGCGCTAAAGGAGGAAATACATAGATTTAACAGAGGTAGTTTTGATGGAATTATGTGTTTTAGTGGTATAACTTGGTGGATTGGACATGGATTGTGAAAGCTGTTCTCAAATGGAAACTATAACTTTAAACTTAAAATTTCTGCTAAGAATACAAGCCAAAGATTCTTGAGCTTCTCAAACACTGACACACTGATCTAATCACACATTTTGGGTATTGTTTTCTTTATTCTCAATAGGAACTTGAATTTCTGTAAGGAAATTCTTCATGACCTCTGTGCCCTAGGGAAACTGGGAAGAGGAGCTTTGTACAGGGGAGCTGGTGCTTTGCTTCAGCCCAAGAAGCCTGGCAGAGATTTGAGCTAATGGAAAGACTTTCCAAGTTGAGACTGGCAAAGGGCCATCTGGAAAACTAAGTGGCTTTACATTTCCCTATAGACCTTGGATCCAAAAGGCTTTTCTCATAGTAGCTTTTCTCATAGTGACTCCATTCTTCTGTTTAAAATAAATTTTATCCGAATCTCATAGATCCATGCTTATAAGCATAAATAGAAAGGTAAAATCTGAAGCTCCTTGAAAATAAAATTTAAATTGTATAAAACATTACTTTTGATACTTATTGGTCGATCCAATAAAATTAGAATTTGGAATTAGTAAAATCAGCATATTGTATGCCTTCTTTCTGGTTTTTCTCTTTAACCAAATTAGCAGGATGTCACTGTAAGCTTGTGTGAATATGAAAAATAATACTGTTTCAAGTGTTTCTATGGCAATAATTGCTTATCTCTATGGTGATAGTGGTCTGCCTCTGTAACAATACCATGAAGGGGAAAAAGGCACCAACTTCCTCTTAGCAGTCTTGCTTTATTCCTTATATTTTCATGGTTGCCCCCTTCAGAAGTTTAGTTATATTTGGTTACACCAAGAATTCTGCACTCAGTCATTCCTGTTCTCCATTTGCTTCCCTCAGTGAATTCCAAAGACATAGGTTTTAATTTGAAAACTGAATAATTTGACTCAGGTTAAACACTGGTGTCCATGCAAGCAGGGATGCTGCTTGGTATCTTTTAAAATATGCTGGCTGTGGAGCTACACACGTTTGGAAACCTGGGTGGTACCGTGACTAACGTATCTTCTGCAAGCTAGCTTATATCTAAATTTCTGTTTGTTCCTTTTTAAAGTCAATAATAGGCCAGGTGTAGTGGTGCATACTTGTAATCCCAGCATTTGGGAGGCTGAGACAGGAGGATCATGGTTCAAGATCAGCTACTTGGTGAGGCGCTTTGCAACTTTGTGAGACCATGTTTTCAAATAAAGAATGAAAAATAGGGCTGGGGGTGTCACTCAGAGATAGAAAATCCCTGGGTTCCATCCCCAGTACTGCAAAAAATAAAGCCAATAATAATTCTCTGTGGAGAGACTGTCAAAATTAAAGATTATATATAAGCTAGGCCCAGTATTTGAGAAGCTGAGACAGGAAGATTGCAGGTTCACAGCCAGCCTTGGCAACTTAGTGAGGCCCTCCACAACTTAGTGAGACCCCGTTTCAAAAAAAAAATGAAATGAAATAGGGCTGAGGGTCTGGCGCAGAAGTAAAACGTCCCTGGGTTTAATCCCCAGTAACACGCAAACACACACACACACATATGTGTGTGTGTGTGTGTGTGTGTGTATCACCTGATACAATAATAGGCCTTTTACCTGGTGATGCGGTGATGCACAAACATAAGGTCAAATATAGGCTCTGCTACTGACTGTGTAACTTTAGTGAGGTCACTCAGTCCCCTCTGGCTACAGTATACTCTTCCAAGGACTTCTAAAATTCTTACCAATTTTTAGTACCATGTATTTAAAAAATCTGAATATTATGACTATTGATCTATTATAGCAAAATCCCAAAGCCAGGCGTGGTGGCACATGCTTGTAATCCCAGCACTTGGGAGGCTGAGACAGGAAGATCGAGCAGCTTCAAAGCCAGCCTCAGCTACTAAGTGAGGCTGTCTGCAACTTAGTGAGACCCATTTCCAAATAAATTATAAAATATGGCTTGGGATGTAGCACCGAGGTAGAAAGCCCCTGGGTTCCATCCCCAGCACCACAAAAAAAATAAAGAAAAGAAAAGATTCCAGACAGACTTCTAGGCAGATATGACTAACCTTGAAAATCCTGTTGCTGTCTCTGCATTAGAAGGAGTACATGACACAGTCGATTTCTGTACAGTAATGACAATAAAAGCTCACAAAGGTTTCAAGATCTTTGGCATTCTTCTGCAGGGAAGAGAAGATAATTTTCTCTTCCCTATATTTATTTGTCATTAGTCAAATGCCAGCCCCTTTAAATAATACATACAAGAAAACCCTTTCTGATTTAATTTTATAGTATCTTAACTGTGGCCTGCAGAATTTTACCAATAGTCTTTATAGATACATTGAAGAATTTTATAACATTACCATATTCTCTAAAATTTATAAATAAATTAGTTTACCTAGTTTTTAATTAAAGTCTCTTGAACAATCAAAAATGTTTGGCATCTTTTGTAACTTACCTAAAATTTTCAAAAGATCGGGCACATACCTGTGTTCCTGGCTCTTCAGGAAGCTGAGGCGGGAGGATAGCAAGTTTGAGGCCAACCTGGGAAATTTATTGATACTTTGTCTCAAAATAAAAAAAAAATTAAAAGATGGAACTATAGCTCAGTAGTAAAGTGTCTATAGATTCAAACCCAAAAGTGAAAAAAAATCTATGAGAAGGATTTTTTTTTTTTTTTTTTTTTTTTTTGGTGGTACTGGGGTTCCTGGAAGCCCTTCTACCTCTGGGCTACATTCCCAGACCTATTTTATATTTTTGAAACAGGGTCTCTTACACCAGCGTGGCTGGCTTCGAACCTGCAGGATCCTCCTGTCTCCACCTCCCAAGCACGGGGATTACAAGCGTGCGCCACCACACCCAGCTGAGAAGGATTTTAATTTCAAAAATGCAAATAATTTTTGAGATGCTAATTTAATTAGGGTCTTTTAGTATGATCTTTTATCTGGTCTCACATGTGTATCAGATACTTTGTGTCGATGTGTGATTGTGTATGCATTTTCTGAAACATTTAGTAGTATTTGAATTAGAAATGCAGTTATTTATTTTTATTTTTATTTTTATTTTTTTATTGGTGCACTGTATTCATACATCATAATGGGATTTTAAAAAATAACTTTTGTAGACATACATGGACACATCACCCAGTTAGCCCATACCCGATCCCCACCCCATTCCCTCCCCATCCCTCCTTCCCATGCTTGGCTTAGTGGTTAACATCTAGTTTTATAGCAATTTATCCAATATTAACAATGATAATCTCACATAACAATTTCATTTGTCTGATACCAAGATTTTGATGACTTAAAGATAGCATTTCAATATTTCTTTTTGCTTTCTTTCTACCAGAGAATATATTTTTCTTTTTTTTTTTTAGGTGATACTATCATACATTTATTTATTTATTTTTCAGAAAAAAATCTATCCTGATATGGAATATGGACTCTAGATACCCAAAACAATCTTGAAGAAGAACAAAGCTAGAAGATGTATATTTTCTGATTTCAAACCATATAAAGCTACAGTAATTGAAACAGTGTAGTACTATTCTAAAGGCAGATATATAAACCATTGGAGTTAAATAAAAGCCTAGAGATAAATTCTTCCATATATTTTCAAGTTATTTTTGACAAGATTTCCACGAACATTTGGTGGAGGAAATAATTTCTTTTAACTTAATATTGTTGAAAAATAATAATTACATGAAAAAGAATAAATCAGACCCTTACCTAACACCATATATAAATATTAACTCAAAATAGATAATAGACCAAAATATAAATCTTAATACTATAAACTTTTAGAAGAAAATATGAGTCATAAAACCTCACAACATTGAAATTGGCAGTGATTTCTTGGATATGATTTCAATGGCACAGGCAACAGAAGGGTAAACAAACTCCCTAAAAAATAAAAAAATATTGTATATCCAAAGAGAATGTAAACAGAGTTAAAAGTTACTGATAGAATGGGATAAAATATTTCCAAATGCTATATCTGAAGGTATATTAATATTCCACCTAGACATCCTAAAAATTAGCAACAATAAAAGCAAACAATACAATTTAGAGATATGTAAAAGACTAACATAAATAATGAATCTCAACAGATAACCAATCTTAGTTGTCTGTTGGATGGAAAATCTTGTTTCTCTGGTTCTGGTGTGTGTTACCTATTTCTTCTTTGTAGTTAATCTCTTTGAGTATTTTCTCTAGAGCTGGATTTGAAGACATAAATTCCTTCAGTTTCTGTTTGTCATGGAAGCTTCTTATTTCCCCATCAAATTTGATAGAAAGTTTTGCTGGGTAGGAAATTTTTGGCTGGAAGTTGTTTTCTTTCAGAGTTTGGAATATGTTACTCCAAGCCCTTCTGGCTCTCATGACTTGGTTTGGGAAGTCTGGAGTGATTCTAATTGGTTTGCCTCTGAATGTCAATTGGCCCTTTTTTTTGCAGCCTTTAAGATTCTCTGCTTGGCTTCCACATTGGTCATTTTGACAATTATGTGGCGTGGGGATTCTCTTCTCCGATGCTGTCTAAAGGGAGTTCTATAAGTTTTCTGGACCTGTGTATCGACCTCTTGCTCTATGTTTGAAAAATTTTCTGCTATTACTTCCTTGAAGAGCTTGTTGATCCCTTTGGTTTCACCTTCTTTTCCCTCCCCTATTCCAATTATTCTTAAGTTAACTCTCTTAAAATGGGCCCATATTTCTTCAATGTCAGATTCCTGCTGTCAGATTTTTTTTCTAAATTAGAAACTATGCGTTCATTTTTTTAATGATCATCTTCTAAGAGCGAGATTCTATTTTCCATGTGGTCTAATTAGTTGTTTGTACTTTGAATTGAGGCCTTTACTTCATTAATTGCATCCTTTATCTCTTTTTGGCTCTCTCTGAATTCTTTTCGAAACACCTCTATTATTTCTACAATTATTTTTCTGATTTGATCTTCTAGAAATCTCTGAATTTCTGTTTTATCAGGTTCTGATGTTGTGCGATTGTGGGCATTCATTGCTCCATTGTTATTCCTATTTCCCATGATTTAGGAAGTTTGTGCCTTCTCTGGGTTCTTCCCTTGGGTCACTATGACTTCACTTAAGGTGCTCTGGATCTTGAGTCTGTGGTATCTCAGTCCCTACTACTCCTTTACTGGGTTGTATCACAGATTCTCAGACCCAGGGAGTCAGTCGAGGCTGCTTTAGACCATGGGGGGTGCCAGGTTGGGCATTCTCCTATGGTGTGATATCTCTGCCACTGCCACTCTCCCACTGGGTCAAGTCCCTGGGAGTACAGTACTGGGATTTCTCCTCTAGGGACCACAATTTGACTCACTGTTGTTTAGTACGCAGATGGAGCTGTAGTGGACTCGGTGAATTCACTGCTGGTGCCACCGGTGGCAATATGGTGCCGCTGCCATGCCCTCAGCCGTGAGGCTGGCGTATTTCTTTTCTGTTTTTGAGCTCCGCTCTGAGTCCCTGCAGGATGTGCTGAGCCCAGCCTCTGGGAGCTTTAGATGCTCCCTGCGCCAAGAAATCTGCCGAATCCCGCCCGGCTAATTCGCAGCGGCTCACATCGCCTCACTGTCCACCACTCCTCTCTGGAGCCTGGTGGGCTGTTGAGTGCATTGGTTTGGTGCTATCCGGTGAGCTCGCTGCTGCTGCCGGCAGTAAGGCGCTGCTGCTGCGTCCTCGGGTGTGAGGCCGGCTTATCTCCTCTCTGGTTCTGAGCTCCGTTCTGATTTCCCTCCTTTCTGGAGCCTGGTGCTGCAAGGGAAGATAGCGCCCGCCGCTCCGCTCCGTGGCATTGCGCAGATCCACAGCACTGCGATCTGGTTTCTTTCTGGTGTCTCGTTTTTTCAGCCCTCTTTTTCTCTGTCCCTTGTAATTACATTTTTTGTTTCTCTGCTGATGGTGTTTTCTGGCTATGAAAGGCACTGATTTTGTGGTAATAGACTGATTTTGTGGTAATAGAGATTGGTTGTTAGCGGGGCTCGTAAGCCCCGCTTTTCTCTGTCGCCATCTTCCTGGAAGTCCGCAGTTATTTTAGATATCATTAAAATTTACACTATGAACTTACAGGAAATTATTATTTTATGTCACATTAAAGAATAATGATACATTTTAATAAAAGCTAAACTGAATTAATAATCTATTAAAAACAAGCTTTATAGGGTTATGATTTTATATAGTAGACACTATTAATTTAGGACATTTGATGACTATAAAATATTTGTAGAGAAGGAAGAGTTTATAAAGGAGTGACTTGTTTTGGATAACACATTTTATTTTTATATATATACTGAGTTCAAACAAAAAAAATCTGATTCATTGAAAATACTAGTATTCATATCGAAGTCAACCACTAAACCAAGCATGGAAGGGAGTGATGGGGAGGGAGTGAGGTGGGGACTGGGTGGGGGCTGGCTGGGTGAAGTAGGGATCTATAATTGAGAATAATATTCTGAAACATCTTCTTTGTCACTACAAAATATTTTAATAATAATTTTCTATGTGCATTTAAGCTATAGCATTCCTCTGCTATATAAACCTCCATCCTTTTGAAGACTCTGTATCCATTATGCATAATGTTAGTTCCTACTCAGTTTTTTTCCGTATGGTTTCCCTTTGCTTTCCCCAAACTCAGTGCATTCTAATATTCCCTAACTACTTCAAATACTTCTTTCATTGACCCTACGATGAAATATTTGTGCCAGCCGGGCATAGTGTCACACGATTGTAATCTCAGCATTTGGGAGGCTGACAGAAAGATCACAGTTCACAGAAAGCCTCAGCTACTAAAAAAAAAAAAAAAAAATTACGTCAATGAGGTTATCCCCTGTCATCTTGAAAATCTTGAATATTTAAAAAATATTATAGAATTTTTAAATTGTGGACTATTTACTTTTAAATAACAATTTCTTTTTAAAAGTAAACACATTGTTTTGTAACATAATTTAGACTAGACAGGTAAATCAGAATTTTAATTGTTTGGTATGCTCTTTTAACTACATATAATTTATTTTAATGAAATAGAGCACTCAACTTTGGAGGGTACTGGGGATTGAATCCAGGAGAATTCTGCTTTGAGCTACACCCCCAGCCCTTTTTTATTTTTTATTTCAAAACAGAGCCCTGAGCCGGATATGGTGGTGTACGCTTGTAATCCCCCACACAGGTTTGAAGCTAGCGCGCTGGTTTAAGAGACCCTGTTTCAAAAAAAAAAAGTATAAAATAGGTCTGGGAGTGTAGCCCGAAAACCCGAAGGTAGAAGGGCTTCCAGGAACCCCAGTACCACAAAAAAAAAAACAACAAAAAAAAAACAAAAACAGAGCCCTGCCAAGTTTCTGATGGTCTTGCTAAGCTGCTGAGACTGGCTTTGAATCTGCAATCCTCCCGTCTGAGCCTCACAAGTACTGGGATTATAGGTGTGCGCTACTGTGCCCTACTTAGAGCAATCAGGAGAGAGAGAGAGAGAGAGAGAGAGAGAGAGAGAGAGAGAGAGAGAGAGAGAGGGAGAGAGAAGGAAATGGAGTATTGGTTGCTTGGAGAGTTATTATTTTGATTTGATGACTTAAAAATTTACTGGATTTTAGTTGCCTTAATAATTTATTTTTGAGGAGGGAAAAAGCGTGCTTGCAAATAAAGAGTAAATGTGTTCATTTTTCTCAACAGTCATACTTTGTTTATAATTCCAACTATATACGCATGTTGGCTCTACCATAATATCTTATAATCTTAAAACTGTTTGGGGTTCATAATTATCTAAAACTAGTCTATATAAAGGGTGTCATAGGATCAAGTAAGATGATGCACTGGGGTCAACTAATGCTTATTAGTAAATGGTGTCTTTTGTTCTAGTTCTTTGTCTCTCCTCTTTCTTCAAAGACTTAGATTTGTTTAGGCACACATATTTCACCTCAGTTCTCTTTTTATTGAAAAAGGCATGGAGCTTAAGGTTTCTTTTCAGTATAAGTGGCTATAATTCTACACACAAGCCAAGACCTGAAGTTTGAATGAGACTTAGCCTGGAGAGGAGCACGTACAACCTGAAGGAGGCAAGTGTAGCTGATAATGGAAATGCCTTGAGCTAGCACTGCAGAGGAAGTCAAAGGCTAAGCATTTTGTATCTGTGTGATGTCACAGGAAAGCAGTGGGAGTGACATGATTCAATTTATGCTTAAAATCAGTGTATGTTTAAAACGCTGCAGTTTAGACAATGAGTAGGAAGGGCAAAAGAAGAAAGTGGGAGCACAGTGAGTTATTTTAATTTAGGCAAGATTTGATGGGCAAATGTCTGGCAGTCAAGAGGGGGCAAGAAAACAACTTTGAGCTCTGTTTTGGAAGAGAAGAGTAATTAATTGGATTCACAGTGTGAAGATACAGATGTGCCAAGGATAATTTACTGATTTAGGGCTTGAGAAAAATATGGGAGGAGGTTCTCTTTAGAGAGATGAAGAAGATGCACAGGAAGATCATATTTTGATGAAGAGTGGATGGAAATCAAGAGTTCAGCTTTGGCATTTTGCTTTTGAGATGCCTGAAGACATTCAATCCAAAAGTCCAAATAGAAAATTAATGCTGTCTTTATTAGACTGAAGCTCAGAAGAAAACTTCTTAAACTCACCTGCCTGTGCTTAAATGTTTGTGTAACACATCTCTCACTAGATTGTAATCTCTTTATAAAGACTTCTTTTTTTGAAATTTAGGCTCCTCCACAACATTTAATGCATAGTAGAGAATGGTTAAGGTGAATGATACAAGGAAATTGGCCTGTATTGTATCTTAGTAGGTGTAAGGAATGAACTAATTACCTTTGGATTAATGCTCATGAAATGCTATTGATTCTTAGAAATATTTAAACTGAAGAGCAATTAAACAACTTGCCAAAGCTCAGAGAAGTAAATGGAAATCTAGGACTTTTTAACTCCAGGACCCATGTTGATCACATTAAACCCCTACCATCTATTGAACCATTGGCAAATCTCATTTATTAAAAAAAAACATATATATGGTCAATCAGGCATCAAACCCACTACATGCTAAGATGCATAAACCAGCAAATAAGAAGCATGGGGAACATATTTATCCTTTTGGAGCTTATAACCCAGTATGGAAGGCAGAAAATGAGTCATCCTATGTAATAATGGAAAAGCCTTTATATAATGATATAACAAAAATGGGAGCTTGGATCTTTTCAGATGGGACTAATAATCTAAGGAGAAACTAATTTATCAGATATCAAGAATATGAATGAGGAAGTGTGCTCTATTCAGATAGAAAAAGCCCTGTGTTGCTTGATTGTGGTCAGCACGATCAGCAGTCAGTCCTGTACAGTGTGACTGCAGAGAGGAGGAAGCCACACCACTGTGCAAGACTGAACTCTCCTCTAAAAGCACTTGCCAACCATTTAGTTATTTCAGTAGGGGAAAAACATGATCTGCTTTATATTCTATAAAAGTGTTATAGTCTATAAAAGTATTATATTCTATATAACTCGTATTTCTAAGGGAAGACAGACTTCTGAGACAACAGTAGAATAAATAATTTCAATCAGATCGTTCTTGAATTAGTTCAGGTGAGAATCTGGTGCCTTCTAGAGGGTTATGGAAAGCAAACTGAAGGAAGAGCAATGACTTAAGATATGTTGCAGAAATAATACCAATAGAGTGTGTTAATGGCTGGGTTGTAGCAGGTGAAGGAAAATTAGAAGTAAAGGATGACCCTTGGGTTTGAATTTGAAAGTCTGAGTAGAGGACTGTCTAGTAAGATGGGGAAGAAAGTGGTTTGGTGGTAATTTATATATATGGAACATGTTCAAGAAACATTTATTGAATTAAGAAACCTCAATATCAGTCACAAAGAAAATTATGTTTATATGATTGCATACCACATTTCCCTGAATGGCCATTTATTTCTGAATTCCCTATAGCTACTTTCACATTGTAATAGCAGAATTGGGTCATTGCAGAAGAGGACTAATGGCCTGAGAAGCTCAAAATATTTACCTTTTTAACCTTTTATTAAAAAAATGTATTCAAAACCTTGCTCTCAGTCATGCCTCAAAACTAATTTAGAGTTATTTTTAATATAATGGCTAATCATCCTTCTATACAATCTTCTTAAAAATTCATCCTCTCTTTATTAAATGATGTCTTGCTGTTCCTGAGTCTCTGCTCTCCCCTATCTCCTTTCTCTCCCATTTTCCCCCTCTCTCTTTCTTCCTCCCACCATTGATTTTTGATATTACTCTCCTTGTTTATTTATCTTTACCTTCTAAAACTGAACCTCTCCTAAACCGCATTTCTCAGTTGTTTTCTATCATTTCAATATCCACATAACTCCTCATCTCTGTTTTTTCAGGAGCCTACCTAACTTCCAGATGACCAAAGACGCTTTCTGTCTTTGGTATAGCTTCCCAACCCTCAGCTATCATTCTCTCTCATGTCTTCTTTCATTACTGACATTCCATCTAATTTTGTCTACTAATTCCTTGTCTATCTTTCCCCAAATCCTATGTCAATGGCTTTAACTGTTTTGTTCACAGGTGTATCTCCAGTGCTCAACCCTCTGCCTGGCATGCAATATATGTTAATTAATATTTGTTGAATGAATTAATTTTTATACTATGTTTTCTTCTTGAGAAAAATTAACATGCCTGCATTACGAACTGTTACTTCTGATAAGAAGATATCCCATTTATAGTTCCATGTTGTGAATGTGATTATTCTCCAAATTAAGTCTCTTAGCTTTTAAGATCATTTTCAGCCTCTTACCTAAACTCTCTGCTCTATATACAGTACTGTTTTTCTAGAACATCTTAATCTTTCTTGTCTCATGCCATTCCTTCTATTCAAAATGTCCCTCCTTTTCCCTTCACTATTTTGATACTCTTAAACATTACTGTTGTGTGTTTGGGGAGGGTTTACTGGGGATTGAACTCAGGTTGATTCTACTTTTGAACTACATTCCCAGCCCTACTTTTTAAGTTTCCCTTTTATTTTATTTTTTTATTTTTATTTTTTTTGGTGGTACTGGGGGTAGAACCCAGAGGCTTTCTACCTCCGGGCTATACTCCCAGACCTTTTTTATTATATTTTATTTGGAAACAGGGTCTCACTAAGTTGCTGAGAGCCTCACTAAGTAGCTGAGGCTGGCTTCGAACACGTGCGATCCTCCTGTCTCAGCCTCCCAAGCATGGGGATTACAAGCGTGCGCCACCATGCCTGGCTCCCTTTTATTTTTGAAACAGCATCTTACTAAGTTGAAGAAGAGAGACTCACTAAATTGCTGATTCTGGCCATGACCTACAATCCTCCTGTCTCTGTCTTCCAAGTACTGGGACTAAATGCACAGGAGTGTGCCACCATACCCACCTTTTTATTTTTTATCTTAAAACAGGATATCACTAAGTTTCTGAGGCTGGCTTAGAACCTAAAATTCTTCTATCTCAGCCATCCAAGTTACTGAGATTATAGGTGTGCACCATTATGCCTGGCATTGTGCCAGGGAGGGAAGGAGGGAGGGAGCGAGGGAGGGAGGGGGAAAGGGAGAGGGAGAGGGAGAGGGAGAGAGAGAGAAAGAAAGAAAAAGAAAGAAAGAAAGAAAGAAAGAAAGAAAGAAAGAAAGAAAGAAAGAAAGAAAGAAAGAGACAGGCTGGGGATTTATCCCATGGGCATTCTGTTCCTGAGCTATACTCCCAGTCTTTTTTTTTTTTTTTAAATAGGGTCTCAGTAAGTTGCAGAGGACTCTGCTAAGTTGCTGAGGCTGGCTGCAAACCTATGATCCTCCTGTTTCATATTCCCAGATACTGGGATTTCAGACATGCACCACTATGCCCTGCTAACGTTATTGACTTTTAATGGGCTTTGGGTCCACAGAAGTCCCCCTTCCCTAAGTCATACTCATCTGCTAAAGCAAAGTAACAAGTGAGCTGCCTCCAGGGAGGCATGGCGTAGCTCCACCTGGTACACCTCAGCAGGCGTAGCATCATGATGGCAATTACAATCGGAATTCTCTGAACTTTTTTTCCCTTTCTAGTTATGTGTATTCCTTTCTAGACTTGAGTTTTTTAAGGGTAAAAACTTTATGTCTCTTGTTTACTTTGGAATGCTTGGTGGTTGGACAATTCCTGGAACCCTCTAGGGCTCCATAGGGGTTTGGTGGGTGGCATCTACAAATGAACTCCTAAGTCTACAAGGTTCTCTTTCCTCTTGTCAAGATGTGGCTCCTGCTCTTTGGGAAATGGATGACTCACTATCTTGAGAAGTCTCGCGTTGTGAATTGTTGTCTTCAGTTGTTGTTCTCTGCCTGTGTTAATGTCTTACTGCTTGGAGGTTCTTGTCTTATTTCCCTGTTAAGGTTTAAACAATTTTTTTTTTTTTTTTTTTTTTGTGTGTGTGTGTGTGTGTGTGTTTTCTTTTGCAATGCTGGGGATGGAACCCAGGGGCATTCTACCTCTGAGCTCTACCCTCAGCCCTCTTTTATAAATTCTTTTTTTTTTTTTTTTTTTGGAAACAGTGTCTCACAGAGTTACAAAGGGCCTTACTAAGTAGCTGAGGCTGGCCACGAACCCCAATTCTCCTGTTCCAGCCTTCACATGCTGGGATTACAAGCATGCACCACCATGCCCAGCAGGAATTCTATTCTTAATCTCACTGTCTGATGAAAAGAGGGGGAACTTATTTTCTATAAAGTATTTTCTGTATTGACTTACTTTCAGTTATGCATGCAGAAATGACCTCATTTCACATTTTATTTTTTGTTAAAAGTAGGATTAAAATTGTGAACTATTTGTGTGGCAAAGATGAACATTTGTAACTATCTATTTATATAAGACCATAAGACTACCCATTTTGGAAAGTGAAATACAATTGGTATAATCAGTTTAAATTTCCCCACTATATTTTGTGTAACATGGAAGGAATTAGGTAGTCAGAAAGAACATACAATAGAAAAAAGAAATTAAGACAGTAAAATAAACTTAGCTTTTTATTTACCTTTAAAAATGGTGATATTAAAAATAGTATCCCCAAAATATGTCTAGAAAAAACGAAGACAAATGTTTCTGTAAATGCCCAGGTGCCAAATATCTTAGCATTCATGAACCACATAGAATCCCGACAGCTATTTAATCTACTATTTAACTGGGTGATGTGTGCCTCTACCATCTTGTACTCCATTAAGATGTATGACTAAATGTACCAGTAAAAAAAATATTTCAAATTCTTCAAAACATTAAAAAAGAAAATATGTAAATTATTGGATATGGTTGTACCTTAATAAAACTATGTGTAGCCACTGAAATTTCAATTCCATATAATTTTATATGCCAAAAAAATTATTTTTAGCTGGGCATAATCCCAGCATTTGGGAGGCTGAGGCAGGAGGATCGCAGTGCACAGAAAGCCTCAGCTACTTAGTGAGGCCTTTTGCAACTCAGTGAGATCCTGTTTCAAAATAAAGAATAAAAAATAGGGCTGGAGGTATAGCTCGAAGTTAGAATGCCCCTGGGTTCCATCCACAGTTCCATTAAAAATTATTTTTTATTTTCCCCAATTGTTGAAAAGGAAAAATTATTTTTAGTTAACAAGCCGTACAAAAACAGCCAATGGGGGCAGGACTGGCCTCTGATTTGTAGTTTGCCAGCCCGTGGCCGACAGTTCAGCTTCAGCAGGAGGCATGTGTGTGTCTCTGCATGTGACCTGGGCATTCATGTCATTAAGTCCTGGGATGTGAGAGTAGCCTGGGAGGAACCTGAGGGGTCATGGAGGAAGCAGGAAGCCTGAGGGAAGGACCTCCACAGATGGCAGAGGGGCATTCCGCTGCCCGCTGCCCAGAGATGTGCAAGCTTTGAAACAGCAGAATGTGGAGCTACTTCAAAAATCATTTACAGATTTTTCTATCTGGATGCTGGAAAGTAAAATGCAAAACAGTTAATTAAGTTTCAAGACTTGTGATAGGACATTAACAACTAAGGACCTTTCAGTCGCCACATGTTTACTTCTTAACTACCCATCTAGCCTGTCGACTTCTGAGTATCAGAGAATCCTGCTTTTCTCTAAAATAAAAATTGTAAGCTTGTAAGGCAAAAGACATTTTTTATCCCAAAGTCTGGGTATGACAATCCTGGGATGTGGGATCTTAAAGTATATAATGGGGATTGTGGGGAGCGCTCAGTCCTGTGGTCCTAGCAGATGTCTGGCCAGCTGTGGTGTGTCCAGGGAAGAGATGGCTACGCGTGCCCTCCAGCAATCCTATTCTTTCTCTGCGGCACTCAGTGCTCAGTCTCAGACTTTTGGGAAGAAGACAGAGGAGATGAGGGAAGCAGAAAGGAGAGAGCAGAGAGAACAAAGACCTATCTGTAGAAATAGCTGAATGTTTTCTTTAGGCCACTGTTGCAGAATTCTAAAACATCATTTTTTCATGGTTATAACCTAAAGATTGTTCTAGGCAAGTTAAAGTGCACACACACACACACACGCATACACACACGTATATGTATGTATATAGATGTGTATATATATATATATATATATATATATATATATGTTCATGTATATATGGAGATATATGTACATATATATAGAGAGATATATCTCCCATTTGATAACTGCTGTTATTTAGTGGTATTTTTTGCTCTCTTGACAGGTATGTATTTTATTTCCTCAAACTGAATTATTCTGTCTTTTGACTCTGAAAAATATTAAATGAGGCAAAGTAAAGTTTCTGTTAATTTGCTAGATAAAAACCAAACTGGGCCACACTGTGAAAAAACATACACATCTGAATAGAGATTTGAATCCTAATGTTATCACTTATAACCTTGAAGAAGTAACTTAAAAGTCGGAATTCTCTTTTGTGAAGTGAGGTCCTGTTAGCAACAATGAATATATTGATAGTAATGATATCTCACAGGAGTGTTTTGAATATTAAATTAGATAGCTTGGTTTAAACATATGGCCAAGTGCTATGTGCAGATCAGTGCCTAACCCAAAGGAGACGTTTGATAAACACTGGGTGAATGAATTAAGAAAAGAGTGAAACGTGTCAAGCTCCTGGCAAGTATTCAATAAATGTCAGCTATCCTTCCCTTCCCTTCCTTTCCAAATGCCCTCACTATTTTACTAGGCATTCAGCATTGCTATTTAAATAAAAAAAAAACAAACATGCCTTTTTAAGCTGCTAAATGCTAAGGGTACATGTAGTCTGGGCTCAGTCTTTATCTCTTTGCTATGAATATAGTAATAAAACTAATAGGTACTAACACACTGAGCCAACACCTCACCCCCCATCCCTATATTTTTCTTATAAAGTTTTAAAACTGTACATGTGATCGGCTAGTAATTTTTTTTTTTTTTTTGCGATGCTAGGGATGGAACCCAGGAGCACTCTACTTCCATACTACACCCTCTGCCCTATTTTTTATTCTTTATTTTGAAATAGGGTCTCACCGAGTTGTAAAGGGCCTCACTAAGTAGCTGAGGTGGTCCACAAAGAACGATCCTCCTGTCTTAGCTTCCCAAACACTGGGATTACAAGTGTGCGCCACCACTCCCAGCTTCAGCTAGTAATCTTGAGTGATGTTTTCTATAGCAGTCCCATTTTGATATGGGCAATTTTGTAATATTAGCAAATCAAGACCCCGTTTGTCAACATGACAAGATCATGCAAATGATTTTGAAAATGATGCAAATTCAAATATATTGGAGACATCAATATAAGAAAACAATGAGAGGGCAATTTCAAAGGCAACCACCTTTAAACAACTCTACTTCCTTATCGGTTTGTTTATGGTTATGCAGCACTCTTGCCTGGGAATTTCTTCTTGCCATTTACATTAAGTGTAAGGAATCCAAGTGTGTGCTGCATTAAATACTTAGGAAAATGCTTGCAAGGATTGCTTACAAAAGCTCTTTTCAGACTGTAATCTTGACTATGATGGAAACACCGAATTTGTCATTCATGATGCGGTGATCTCTTATTCTCTTGAATCAATATATTTTTAACCTGATTGACCTTGTATACCCACATAACCAGAGAAGGCAGCCCTTTCTCTCTAGCAAAATCTATCAGAAAAAAAGTAAAAAAGAAAGAGAAAGAAAGAAAAGAAAAAGAAAAATGAAGCAAAAATTGAGTAAAAAAGGAACCCTTATTCAACTCTCTAGATGGCACATTCAAATTCTAAAGGATGAGCTTTACTTAAGTGCAGTTCCTGCCTTTGGTTATATGAATATATTCAACAGAAAGTTTTGAATATTTAATCTCATTCCTAGGGTCACTGAAGGACAACCAAAAAATAGTGTTTGCTGCAAAAGTCATGTACTTAATAATAATAGAGACACACCATGAGGTAGTTCACTTGTTCATTATGTTATTAGCCAACTTACCTGAGAAGGCCTGTGCTCCGGCCCTGCAGTAGATAGATGTACTGCTCTCAGCTCTTAGTTTTCTGCTAATCCTACGATGTAGCTATGACTACTGTCCTCATGTTGCAGAGGAAGACACTGAGCCACAGAAAGGTTTAGACAATTTACTCAAAGTACCAGATAAGCTTAGAGTTTTTCTCTCAGACTTGAGAATTGAAAAGGGATTCTGTTAATCATTATACAAAACAGCATGCGTGCACTGGAACTGACCCATGAAACCAGGACCAGGCTCATCCAGAGTCCATATGTAAGTCACTCTGGTACACTGCCTCCCTCTGTTGGCCTTCCTCTGTCTGTTTTGCTTATTTCTGTAGACTCTACCATGTGTTTTTGTTCTCTTGATCTCTGGTCTCTTCCTTCCACATGCATATTTCTGAATATAATTCAGCTGGTGTATCAAATTAACTCCAATTTATATATGGAATATAATACAATGGAAAAAAAGACAGACTCTTCATCCTCCAGGACCTTGGTCAGGGCACAGGGTTCAAACCTTATGATTTTTCTAACAACTAAGGTTTGAATCATTGTCTTGCACTGATGAACACCAGTGGTTACCAAGAAAAATGACTCATGTATGTTCATATCCATCTGCAATAAATCCCTCGTATGTTATTTTTTTTTGTTGTTGTTGTTGCTTTCTTTTCTCTCCTTTTCTTTTCTTTTCAGTTTTGGGGATGGAACACAGGGGCATTCTACCTCCAAGCTACACCACCAGAGCTATTTTTTATTTTTTATTTTGAAACAAGGCCTCACTAAGTAGCTAAGGCTGGTGCAATCCTCCTGTTTCGGCCTCCCAAACGCTGGGATTACAAGTGTGCACCTCCATGCCAGGCTCTTATGCATTCTAATGAACAAAAATATTACTGCACCCGAATTATTTAAGTGTGCCCAATAAAAGACATGGATACTAAGCAGCACATGGTAGCATGTGCTTGGAATTCCAGTTAGTCAGGAAAATTGTGAGTTTAAGGCCAGCCCGAGCAAAGAAAGGACATAATAATGCTTACAAAGGAATTGTATACTACATATCCATCAAAACGGAAGTGCAGCTGATTTTGTTCCAGTGTTTATCAGTGAGTCAACTGTTTTTATTACATAAGAAATCAAATTTAGTGCTGTAATGAAAATATGATACAGTGACTTTAGAATAATTCTAGGTGCATTCGAAAAGTGCCTGTTTGTTCAGAGACACTGTGTCTTTTGAGGTCTCTTCTAAGTACTGTAATCTTATATATAAAAAAAGTCATTTTTTCAATTTTTGAGGAAAGTTGCTTCACCATCTGAATTCCCACACTTACTGGATTCTATTTTGCAATTGCAACAGAAACACAAATATAAACTTGTGTTTTGAATTGATGTCCTTTTATTAGGACCACGTACATATTTATTCTAAATTTAGTTTAATATCTTAATTTTTTAATCTTACACCTCAACTCTTCACTTAACATCCTAGCTTCCAATTTTCCTAAAGATCATAACTGCGTCTAAATTTACCTAAGAATATTTTTTGATACTGGAGATTAAACCTAGGGGCATTCTATCTCTGAGCTATATCCCCAATCCTTTATTTTTTTTATTTTTTGAAACAGGGTCTTGCTAGGTTGCTGAGAGTGTCACCTTTTTAGGGTTGTCCTCAAACCTGTGATCTTCCTGTCTCAGCCTCCCATGTAATGGGATTACAGGCATGTGCCATCATGCCTGGCTACATAAGGATTTTCTTTTAACTCTGAGCTATACCCTCAGCCCTATTTTTTATTATTGATTTTGAAACAGGGTCTCACTGAGTTGCAGTTTCACTAAGTAGCTGAGGCTGGCCATGAACCTGAATCTTCCTGTTTCAGCCTCCCAAATGCTGGGATTACAAGTGAAGAAAGGAAGGAATTGAGAGTTGAATTCATCTGAGTATTTAATCTAGGAACTGAAAGAATGAGGAAGTAAAAGTCATCTTTAAATTATTTTTTGCTAAATAGAAAGAGGTCTTCCTCATTAATTACTTAGGAGTCATAAAGAACCACAGTGTTATCTGGGATGATTCTAGCTAGGTTTGAGGTAAATATATATAATTTTTTTCCTTTTTTTTATTTTCTGGGGTTCCTGGAAGCCCTTCTACTTCCAGGCTATACTCCCAGACCTATTTTTTATATTTTTATTTGAAAACAGGGTCTCTTAAGCCAGCGTGGCTGGCTTCGAACCTGTGCAATCCTCCTGTCTTCGCCTCCCAAGCGTGGAGATTACAATCGTGGGCCACCATGCCTGGCAAAATATATATATAATTTTGATGCCAGGTGCAGTGGTGCCCACCTGTAATCCCAGCTACTCTAGCAGCTGAGATAGAAGATGGCAAGTTCACGGCCAGCTTTAGCAATTTATTGACACCCTGTCTCAAAATAAAAAATGAAAAAGACTAGAAGTGTAGCTCAATGGTAAAGTACCAAAAAATTTTTTTTGAATACTTCATATTTTTAAAAGCATGTTTGTTGATCATTTGAAGGCTAACACTTTAATTATGTAAGTCTATTTCATCATAAACATTTTATAGTGGTTTAATTGAAAATATATTACTTTAAGAACAGTATTACTAAGACAGTAGATTTTAAGTGTTATCACCAAAACAGTTACAAGTATGTGAGATAAAAAAGATAATGCTTGTTCTAATTAGTTTAAAATAACTCCTCACATGTAAGAATATTTCAAAACCAACATGTTGGGCTGGGCATGGTGGAACACATCTGTACTCCCTGATGCAGAAGGATCTCAGGTTCAAGACCAGCCTCAGCAACTTAGTGAGACCCTATCTTAAAGTAAAAAGTTAAAATAGGGCTGGGGGGTAGATCAGAGGTAGACTACCTTGCATATCAATCCCAAGTTTTTTTTTTAAAAACTGAATATGATAAATCATGATAAATATATATGTATATATATAGTATTTGATTTTCCAATTAAAATATACTTTAAAAGAAAAGATAATTACTCAAGAAACACATATTCTAGAATCTTAGTTGCCATTGAAACAAATATCTTAAATGACTTAGAATCCATCTATGCTTATTATACACACAGATAACACAGATACCTAGAGAGGTATATATAAACTACATTCCTAGTATAATTAGTAGATATTAGTAGATTTCTGTATACAGAAATAGAGAAATATTTCTTTGGTTTATTTTCCTTTATAATAGAAACCAGTGATGTAAAAGAAAACTTTCATCTCTTTTCATCAGTGTTTAGAGCAGAGAAGTGATTTTCTCTAAGCCCCAAGATTTAAAGAAATTGAAAATACAAGCACTTAGGCCGGGCATGGTGGTGCACGCTTGTAATCCCCGCGCTTGGGAGGCTGAGACAGGAGGATCGCGCAGGTTCGAAGCTAGCCCCGCGTGCTCCAAAAAAAAAAAAAAGTATGAAAAATAGGTCTGGGAGTGTAGCCCGGAGGTAGAAGGGTTTCCAGGAACCAAAAAAAAAAAAAAAAAAAAAAAAAAAAAAAAAAAAAGAAAAGAAATAAAGAAAGAAAGAAAATAAAAGCACTTAATATTGCACATTGAATAAAGCTTAATTAAGAGTCTCAAGATAAACTACGCTTCCAATGTGTTGAATTTGTACCCTTTAAGGTATTTGAACTGGGTTATTTATGGACAAAAAGGTGTCTTATTTTAAAAATTAAAGAAACCAAAACAATTATGGCTATTACCTGAAAATAGCATTTAACATCCATAACTGCTTTTGTCTTACCCAGTACCTTCTTCCTTTCAACATTAGTTAGGAAATCCTTTTTTTTTAAGCTTAAAATGTTGAATTACAGGTCAAATGAGATTCTATCCTGTGCTGATAATGGATGTGTATAAATAGCCTGGAAAAGCTTTAATGAAGTATAGTTTCAATAGTGTGATGCAATAATACATAACCAATTTATTTTTAAACTAAGCCAGTTGTACAATAACGTATTTATATACATAATATTGTTAAATTTTTAAATTTTCATCTTTTTTTTTTGGTGGTACTGGGGTTCCTGGAAGCCCTTCTACCTCCGGGCTACAGTCCCAGACCTATTTTTATATTTTTATTTGGAAACAGGGTCTCCTAAGCCAGCACGGCTGGCTTTGAACCTGTGCGATCCTCCTGTCTCCGCCTCCCAAGCGCAGGGATTCCATGCATGCACCACTACGCCCGGCTCATCCTTTCTTGATTTATTTATTTTTAAATATTTTTTAAATTTTTTTATTGGTGCATTATATTCATACATCATATCGGGGTAGAAAATTTGTGTGTACATACATATACACATCACCAATTTAACCCCTACCTAATTTCCACCCCATTCCCTCCCCATCCCTCCTTCCCTTGCTTGGCTTAGTGGTTGACTTCCATATGTTACACAATGTACTTAAACATATCGAAGTCAACCTTTCTTGATTTAAATTACAAACTCCTTTAAAATGAAATCCACTTGTGAAGCCTAATGACTTTTCACATTGGCTTTCCTATTGAGATAAGTTTTTATGGGTTTTCTCACTTAACTCTTCCATGGATCATGAGACATTAATGTAGAACAAGTATTAACCTGTGTAAAATTGTACAAATTCTACTTCTTAACTGATAATATACTATAATCTGTAAGTACTTAAGTATTTATCATCTTAAAACTTAAGAACTTTTTTTGCACACATATGTATAAATAATATAAATGTACATATAACTTTTACATATAGTAAAAATATGTGCAGACATCACCAAATATATGATTTATGGTTTTTCAATGCATATTAAAATGTTTACTGCTGATAATGACACAATTATCTATTAACACACATTTCTTACTTTCAATTTTGGAGAGAGGTCTTAAGATTATGATATTATTAATCTATTTGAATGTTTCTGCATATTATAATGACTTTATAGTTGTGACAATATTAGTACTACATTATTTGGTTAATGCTTCTTTCCCAGAGCAATAAAACTTAGTTGTTCATGTCATTGTGATAACCCGCCTAATCCATAACAGACTTGTTTTGACGATAATGTTCAAATGGAAAAATATATTTCTGGCAACAAAATTCAGATTTAAATGTAAATTTCAGTTTATAGGCCAAGTATGTTAATCATACTATTTAACACAAAATACAGTATGAGCTCCTAACAATTGCAATGGATGCCAACTATGAACAACATCAAATACTGCTTGTACTCTCAGAATATTCACCACATCATTGACAATTATTATAGGACTCCTGCTGAAAGCAACACAAACTGAGAATGATAAATAGAAGATTCAGAAATCTTAATGAAAAATACTATGTAATAACAATAAATGTCTACTGTGTTGCTCCAGTGAATATAATTTTGACTTGAAATTTCATTTTGAATGTACTGCCAGGTTTAATTTGATCAAATTTTAGTACACTGAAAAATAAAGCAAGATTGGTTGACATGATGTTTTCTTTTTAATAGTGGCGAGCATTCAGAAGCTTCCTGCAGCCTCTGTCCTAACAGATATCAACTTCCCAATGAAAGGACGGAAGGGGATGGTTGACTGGGCAAGAAATTCAGAAGACAGGGTAGTTATTCCAAAAAGTATTTTTACTCCTGTGTCATCAAAAGGTAAATGTTAAATAATTTGAATTTGAGGAAAAAATTTCTTTTGTGTGTGTGTGTTGCCAGGGATTGGACCTAGGGTCATTCTACTCCAAGCTACACCCCCAGCCCAATATTTTGGAGATATGTACTTAGAACTCCAAAGAATTCTAAAAGTTTGTGATCATCACAGAAAACTTACATTGGTTTTTCAAATCTCCGAGTTTACTGAAGGAAACGGTCTATTACAGTAGGGGGAAATGTAAGTGCAAATTATTGATTTGAGCTAAACATGATATAGTTTCAATGTTGACATTTGTATCCCAGTATATAAAGGATATGGCCAAGATTTTAACTTTGCATATTGAAGCATGTTATATTTTCCACGCAAAATCATTTTTATTTCTGCCTCACATTGGTTTGAAGATATTATTTTGGTATATAGAGACAAGTTGAAAAATGGCTAGTTTTAAGAATACTTTAAGTAGGCTCTGAAACTAGTGGCTGTTTTCAAAAGTGACATTTTGGTCTTTAATTCTCACTTTGAAGCTTTTGACTTTAAAACTTAGTGGTCTGTAGGAAAACTGGCTCTCTTTCTCCATATGATTGGACATTTACATTTTTAAACTCAACTAAGCAGATTCTTATCTCAGCCTGGCTAGATGAAGATTAGTTCCATCCAAAAACCCATTTAGGAGCTAAAATTCATGTGTAGAGTATGTGGGCTAAACTGCCCCGTGTGTGGGTGGATGCATTTCTGTACCTAGCTTCATTGTATCAGCAGATCCTGGAGTCCTGTTGTGATTAACAAATTAAAGTTTTATAAAACACTATTTTTCTTGCTGTTTTGTTAATGTTTTTAATTTTATTCTTTCTAGAATTAGATGAATCATCTGTATTTGTTCTTGGAGCAGTACTATACAAAAACTTGGATCTAATTTTGCCCACTTTGAGGTAAGCTACAAATAAGCTGTTGTAATCTTTATAAATTATTCTAAAATGTGATTATGGTTCATTCTATGAAAGTAGTCAGGCTCTGGTAACACAAAAGGCTTTTTCTTAAATGAAATAGAAAACATCAATTTAATGCATAGGTTATTAGCATGTTATGCATTTTTAAATCAATGTGAAAAGACAATTTTGGTGTTGATTATAGCCCTGCAATTCTTTTGTAACAAATCACAACTTGCCAAAAGACTAAAAAACAAAAAGAAAAGAAAAGAAAAAACCTTCATGTCTCTATAATAGAACAGGTCATTGCAAAATTAATCTGCCTTTGCCTTTTATTTGTACTTAATGATGCTGTTCATTAACATTGTAAGAAATAAAAAGGAGTACCATAATAGTGGGGAAAACATGGTTTTGTTCTTCATTTGCACAAGATCTTAATTTGCTTCAAAATACATGTTCAATTATAACTACATTAAGAGAAAATGTTTTTGTTCAATTAGAGGACTATTTGGGGAAGATATCTATTGATTTCTTTTCTCTCAGATAACAAAAAAAAATACAATTACAAGTAGCAATTCTACCAACATTAATTTATTTTTACTGTTGTCTTATCTACATTGCCCCATCTTGCAGAAAACATCATTCAGGTCTATTTGGATAGTGAACTTATTATTCATAATGGCCTGTTTCTTCCACATCCCATTTTGGAGGATGGAGACGCAAAGTTGTATTTCAGTTCAACACAGCCACAGGTTCACTGAGCGGGTCCCTCACACCCTCCTATATAGCACTGTTAAGTTTTAAGGGAGGAGAGCACATGATGTGTACAGCTATACCACGAGCCCAACAAATAGTCTACTAAATAAAAACAGTACCGCCCAGCAGGAAAGGGCTTCCCAGTGGAGGAAAAATGACAAGTCAGGATTCTTCAGAGCAAAATCTCTCTGTGGGAAGTACATTATTAATGTAGGGAGTGAATCGTGCAGTGCATCCTCTTTATCCAAAGAGATAGCGATAGCGAGAGGGAATTTTTAAAAATTCCTTTTTCCGGATGGACTTTGACTTCATGTATGTGGATAGGTTTGAGTTTGGCTGTGTTTTGCTAATGCAATATTTTCAAAACTAGTAAGTTTACTCTCAACTTTTCCACTGGTTTCATGAAAATATTTTGGTGCTTATAGTTACATATAAAATAGTTATGCTGCCACTTTGCCTCTAAAAGGCCAAAGAGAAGATGTGTTCTAAAGTTAAAAGTGCCCAGATAATCAAAATTGGACCCTTATTTCCACAGGAATTCATCCATGTAAAGTTAGTCTTTTCAAAATTCTAGATACTGACTAAAAAATCAGGTGACTTGTGTCTTAGTTGAAGTTTAACATAACAAAGAATTGTATAAACTTGTCCAGTCGTGGAGCGGTTCAGCTCGGCAGTCTTCAGTTTAACTTTAATAGAAGTATACTTATGTACACCATTGCACTGTTTGTTCTTGGGGGCGATGGCAAGTGCAAGTAAAAGTCAACATGAAGTGCCTAGATGACTAGGTTCCTTCCTAAATGCCTAACCAAGTTGTAGGATTAACCTTGTTCTGTTTAACATCACAGCACGGTATTTTGTGAATTTATGCAGTCAACGAAATTGGAAATTTATCTAGAAATATCAGCCTTTTTTGTAAAAAGGTTAAAAAAAGCATTTTATTAGCGATTCTATTGTGTTTCTCCAGTCATGACAGAGGCTGTTGTCACAGGGTATTAGAGGATTAACGGATCCCTTGTGAGGGATTTAATGAATATAAGCAGCAAGTAGTCTGGAAAAACAGCTCTCCTGATACCACTTGCAACACAAACGGGTTCAGATAGGCCCTCGGCCATATTATAGGTAAAAGTCGAATTCAAATGTAAATGTTTTTGCCAACTTCAAAAATTGTATCTTGACTTGGAGATGTAGCTCACTGGTAAAGAGACTAGTGTGAATGAGGCCTTGAGTTTGACTCCCCACGCTGAAAAATATGGATGTATGTTTATTGTATAGAGTTTCTACATATTCTTAGGTTGAAGTCCTTCGTAACCTCTGCAAAAAAGTTAGTAATATGCAATGAGTGTAAATTTATAGTTAGAGAGGAGGAATATGTTCTGGTGTACTATTACACAGGAGGATTATTAGAAATAACAATAAAGTATATTTCAAAAAAGCTAGGAGAGTATTGTGAATGTTCTCATCATGAATAAATGATGTCTCATATGACAATAGGCTAATTACCCTGATTTGAACAATATACAATGTATATGCATATATATCAAATCATGACATTGAATTTCATATATATTTCCAATTGTTATATGTGGAGTAAAAATAAAGCCTTTTAAAATAATTATAAATATGTTTACTCACTCATATCTATAAAGTAATTCAGTAAATAAATATAGAAAACTATACTCATATTCAGATCATTGACCAGAAATAATGACAATAGAAAGCTCAAACAAAAGAAAGATGTAATCAAAAGAAAAATGTTTGTTTACTCTTTGAAAGGTGAGACACTAGTGGTTACTTTTTATTTTCTGTTATTTTATGTAATGAAATAATATTACATTAAGCACTCTTAGGATTGCTTTTCTACTTTTCAAAAAAAACTATTCCAGAAAGATCTAATAAGTGTGTACCAGTCATAGATCTACTAAATAAGACTATGCCTTTTAATAGACAGTAGTGATTCACAGTCACTCAGCAAACATGCACTAGTTATAACTTCAACTTCTTTATTTCTTTTTATTTTTTTATGTTTTTTTTATTTTTGGTACTGGGGATGGAACCCAGGGTTATTCTACCTCCATGCTACACCCCCAGCCCTATTTTTAATTCTTTATTTTAAAACAGGATCTCACTAAGTTGCAGAGGGCCTCACTAAGTAGCTGAGGCTGTCCTCAAACCACAATCCTCCTGTCTCAGCCTCCCAAATGCTGGGATTACAAGTGTTTTAGGAATAGAGAATTAAAATACACATATAATCTTTTTTTACTACATATGTTTATGTGACTTGAACTCAGTCAGAAAGGAAAAATCTTATTTAACATGAAAAAATGTACAAATATGTTCTATATATTTAGATATTACTTATGAACTTTCATGAAACATTTTTCTTGTGATTGTTTTACAATTTATCCATTGACATATTGAAGCCAGGTTTCCCCATGCACAAAATAATGTCAATTTTGCTCTTCGGTTCCCAGAAATGTTATACATTTTTAGAATTATACTTTGCCTAATTTCTCTTATGGGGTCTCTGAGGGAGGACTTGATAGAATGTTTCTAGTAAATAAAATTTAGAAATTTTCTTTCATGAAAAATAATAATCTTACATGTTGACTTTTATTATTTAGATACTTTTTTCTTCTTTTACCCTAATATGCATTCAATTATTATTCAATCTATAATTTTTATCTTACTCTGTCTTCCCCTTTAAAATGAAGTCAACTCAAACTGTACCTTCCACTGAAGGAAATGTGCTCTTTTTTGTGTGTGTGGTACTGGGGATGGAACCCAGGTGCATTCTATTTCCAAGCTACACCCCAGCCCTATTTTTTGGTCTTTTTATTTTTTGAAACAAGGTCTCACTGAGTTGCAAAGGGATTCTTGCTAAGTAGCTGAGGCTGTGCACAAACTGATCCCTCCAGTTCTGTCTCCCGAATGCTGGGATTACAAGCGTGCGCCACCACGCCCAGCCCCAGGTGTTATTCTCAGCATCCTATTTTTATTCTTCTTCAGAATAATTTCTAGATGAAAAAGGAAATCCTATAGAGGAGAAAACAAGACAACCTAAATGAGGGGATGGGAGGGGGAAGAAGGAAATTCTCTAAAATACACAATGTACTTAAACATATGGAAGTCAACCACTAAGCCAAGCAAGGGAAGGAGGGACGGGGAGGGAATGGGGTGGGAATTGGGTAGGGGTTAAATCGGTGATGTGTACATGTATGTACACACATGTTTTTTACCCCAATATGATGTATGAATATAATGCACCAATAAAAAATTTTAAAAAAGAATAATTTCTTACAAGGAAAAATTTTAGAGCATAGGATATTAATGTATAGTCTCTTTAAAGTTTAATATCATGAGGAATCTCATTTTACAGATGAGAGATCTGGGATCCGTATTGCTTATGTGACCTGCCTAAGACTATATGTCTACTACGTTAACTGAGTTCTAATTCAATCCAGCTCTTCTGTCTGCCCAAACCAGAACTTTTTCACTTTACCTCACTTGCTTCTGTGCTGTTATTATTGATTTCTTTAAGCAATATAGTGGATGAATGCACATGTACCTCTTGCAGAAAATCTTCTAAGTCCCAGAAGGTGGTGGCCATGCAGGGCACGTTCAGGGGGCCTGGGGTGGGCCTAGTGACCCCAACCTGGGCTGCCGTCAAAGTCAGGGCCTGAGTTTGTCACTCCCCTCATTTCCCTCATGACCATTATGGCCTCATACATGAAGACTGGCCATCTCAGGCCACAGGGTCCCCTGAGGAAGGTGAAATACTTGTGCATGCACCCCTACCAGATCAATGGATTCACAAACATGCAAGCTCATAAACTGTGAACATTTGAGTTCATTTTTACAGTATTATTGAAGCCCAACTTAATAATGTCAAGAAGATTTAAAATGAATTACCATTGAAGTAATAATTATATTTCTAAAAATTTATTTTAAGGAAAAAGAGTAGTATGTCGAAGCACATACTGAAGCTATGCGTTCAAGAAATTGTAAACAATGTTTTCTCTGATTTAGTAGATGTAGTTTCCACATTTGTGGGAAAACCACAAAACTTCCGAGTAAGTGAGCAGTATGTATTTTTTTTTTTTTTTTGGTAAGACGTTGGAAATTTAATCATGATTTTGAAAAAAAATGTATCTTTTTTGTGTGTGTGTGGTACTGGGGTTCCTGGAAACCCTTCTACCTCCAGGCTATACTCCCAGACCTATTTTTATACTTTTTTATTTGGAAACAGGGTCTCTTAAGCTAGCAAGGCTGGCTTTGAACCTGCACGGTCCTTCTGTCTCTGTCTCCCAAGCTTGGGGATTACAATTGTGTGCCACCACGCCCGGCAAAAAAAATGTATCTTAATATAATATTAATATTTGAGGTAATATAAAGAATCTAACTAAAATTACATGTAAATCCCACTATACAATTATAGCACCAGGAAAACACAGATAATGAAGAACTACAACATTCTCATAAGTCAATACAAGTTGAAAAATTACCTTTGAATAAGGAACAAATTTCAAAAATGCAAAATCATATGAAATTCCATTAAGTACATTAACTTAAAGATGACTGCTACTGAAACTTATGTATATTCCTAGAAATGAAACTCATGTGAACTCCTACTATTAAAATAATTAAACACAAATTGGAAAAAATTAAGTAAATACTATTGGAAATAATAGGAAAAGGAAGACATAATCACTCTCACACCACTCCGAAAGCAATCAACCCACAGAGTCCACTTTCTCAAGAGCCAGATGTGGTGGTGCACATTTGCAGTCCTAGTACTTGAGAGGCCGAGACAGTAGAATTGAAGGTTCGAAGCCAGCCTCAGCAACTTAGTGAGATTTTCTGCAATTTAGTGACACTCTGTTTTCAACTATAAATACAATAGGGCTAGGGGATGTACTCAGTGGTAGAGTGCCTTTGTGTTCAATTCCCAGTGCCACAAAAAAGCATGTTTTCTTTCATTTCAGGACCTAAATTTGAACCTTATTTCTATATTTTTATATACAATGAAATGTAATTTTATGACAAAATTAGTTTATCACAAAAATATTAGAAATTAAAATTGACCATGAGGATAGCAAGCTGATATAGTATGAAATAGAAAATATTTAATAGTATTAAGTGCTACATTGTATAACCAGAATGTAATTTACAAAAATCTGGAATTTGGCCAGACCATTTTAAAGTAAACTAAATTCCTGATCACTTACAATTTTTGTGACTTTAAGTTCTGTATTTGTTATGAAATAAAACTTGAAATTCTAACCAGTTTCAAAGTTCTTGGTGAATGGGACCTTCCTTTTATTGCAGCCATCAGGGGACTTTAGTTTTTGAAGTGAATATATTTATCTGTTTTATTTTGCTTTATATAAGTTAGGTGGCTCACTTAAAACAATTATGAAAACTCTCAGTTTTGAAGCTATACAAGTGATAAATCTTAAAGCGTAAAAATACAATAGGAATTTTGCTGACTTTCATTAAACTATTAACGTGTTTTATGGCCACACTTCATGTGGAACACTCTTCCGCTGTCCCCACCATTGATGTTGTTTCCTGTAACATTGATTACATTTTGTTTAATATGTAAAACACATAACACAGATTTTACCATCTTAATATGTGTGTGTGTATGTGTGTGTGTGCATATGTGTTCCTAGGGATTGAACTCAGAGGCATTCTATCTCTGAGCTACACTCACAGTCCCCTTTTTATCTTAAAAACAGAGACTCAGTAGTTTGCTGATGTGGGTCTTGAGCCTGTGATCCTCCTGTCTCAGCCTCCCAAGCACTGGGTATTAGAGGCCTGGGCCACCTGTCCCTGCTGAACTTAGCTATTTTAATAAATACTATGTCCTTCAGGCTTGTCCATGTGATGGCATGTGACAGGGTTTCCAACTTTTAAAAACTGAATAATCTATTATATGTATATTTCACCATTTGGCATTTGTGAATAATGCTTGATAAACATGGGTGTGCAATTCTTTTGGATATACCTACACATAGTATTATTAGATGATATGGTAATTCCATTTTTTGTTCTTGAAAACTACCAATACTGTATTCCAAAGAAGCCGCACCATTTTACTTTCTCATCAACATGGCATATGGGTTCCAATTTCTCCACCACTGGCACTTGGGTTTTTTTTTTTCTTCTGTTTTTAACAAAATATAGCCATCCTAATGGATGTGAGGTGATATCTCATTGTGGTTTTGATTTGCATTTCCTTGATAACTAGCGATACTGAGTATCTTTTCATGGGCTTCTTGGACATTTGAATGTCTTCTTTGGAGAAGTAGCTATTTAAGTACTTTGTCCAGTGTGTGTGTGTGTGTGTGTGTGTGTGTGTGTGTGTGTGTGTGTTTTACTGGAGATTGAACCCAATGGTCTCTGCCCATATTCTAATTGGCTTATTTGAGGGTGTTTGGCTATTGCTGAGTTGTAGGAATTCTTTATGTATTCTGGATATACCTACTTAACAAATATTGCTTACAAATATTTTTTCAATTCCATAAATTGCTTTTGCACTTTATTGACTATTTCCTTTTCTGAACAAAAGTTTTTAAATTTGAGTTAATCACATTTATTTTATCTTTTGTTTCCTGTACTTTTGGTGTCATGGCCAAGTAATTGCCAAATCCAACACCATGAGACTTTTCCCCTGTGTTTTTGTCTAAGGTGTTTTATGTCTTATGTTTAGGCCTTTCCCTCTTAGTACTGCTTTTGTTGCACTCTGTGAATTTTGATATGTTGTGTTTTTATTTTAATTTGCTTCAAGGTATTTTCTAATATGTCTTCCATGGCACACTGAATGTTCAAAGTGTGTTTTCACCCATTTGCAAGTTTTCCTGTTTATTTCCAGTTTCATTCATTGTAGTTGAAAAAGATACACTGTATGATTTCAGTCTTCATTAATTTATACTAGTTTTGTGGTATAATAGGTGATCTCTGCTGTAGCATATTCTGTGAGCCCTCAGGAAAAATGTGTATTCTTCATACACATTGTACACACTGTTGTATATAAGTCTGTTAGGTCCTACTGGACCGCAATGTTACTCATGTTCTCTGCTTTTTTAACCTTCTAATCAATATACTCATCATTAAAATGGGGTATTAAAATTTCCTAGGATTATTGTTTCTCTCTATATCTCTCATCAGTTTGTAATTATGTAATTAATATATCTAGGTGCTTTGCAGCTAGGGGCCTATATATTTATAATTGTTATTGCTTCCTGGTAAGTTAATCCTTTTATCATTACATACTGTTATTTGTCTTCTGTTTTGACTTAAGGCCTATTTCACTTAAGTATAGCCAACCCTACCCTTTTCTGGTTACCATTTATGTGGGTATTTTTTCCATCTCTTTACTTTCAGCCTCTATACACCCTTCTGTCTGAAGTAAGTCTCTTATAGGCAGCTGCACTGCATTACTTAATTTTTCTCTCTTTAAGTTATGGTTTGTGTACCCTAAACATCTTAAGATTCAAAAACTGTGAATACTAAGTTGATGTATTTTGAATGAATAGCCTTACAGATTTTAAAATGTTTTAGATAGCAACTAGCACAGATCCCAAGGACAGGAAATAATTTTGTTACCGTCGTCATGAAATCCATTTGGCTGTAAGATCTGCTTTCTTAGCAGTGAATCCAATGCATGCCCAGCCAGCAAGCATTAGCAGATCACAAGGCTGACATGGCACATTAGGAGCCAACTAGTCACTTATGCAAATTACAATACATTGATGGAATAAATTAAAGATAATTGTGTCCTTCATATATTTTTTTAAAAAAGGGGGAAACCATTGCATAATGTAAATTTACTTATTTTTCCGTCATTAAGCATTTTAATACCATGTTGTTAACATTGCATTTAAAAAAAACTTAGTAAAAAGTTTGGTATTTGGCATTCAAACATGTTCTGGGCACTAAAATGTGTTCAAAATAATGCAAACAAATATATATAAATGGTAGACATCATTCTTGCCTTTACTGAGTTTATAGTCTTGTGAAAGGAGTTATGTATAGAACTGATGGGTGCTGTGATAGAATCAGGCACATGCCACTGTGCTGTGGCGCAAGGTCAGGAGCACTCGCATAATGATATAAGCACACAGTTATGCTTAAGAGACACACTTACTTTCCCAAATAAATTCTACATATTTTACATCACATACACTCTGCAAAAGCCATACCATAGAGGCCATTGTCTCAGTACCTTTCCAACAGGCAGGTTGAGTAGTACAGTGAGCCTTACCTAGTGCAACACCCTGTACAGAGGGCTCCTGTCCTTGATGTTTCGCTCATTCGTGTCTAGTCACCCAGTGCCAAACACCTTACACGCCCACAGACACACACAAGAATTTGTAAACATCTCAACAGGATCGCAAACTTCTGAACAGAATACCCACATCTGCACTTTGCAGTAATTTGTCTGTTATGTAACTTGAAAAATACAAATAGCTTTTTACTATTAAAATTACCTAAACTTAAGTAAAATTAGTAGTCCTTCAGTTTTATTTATAGCAGAGAGGAAGGATTATAAACAGAACCGTAGTGAAGGGGCAGAGGGAATTTTGTGATGCATCAGTATTTTAGTTTTGAGTAGCCAAACCAGAATTCAAATATATTCAGGCTAACCTGACAAAGGAACTTCCATCTGTGTATTCAGAATTGATTTTTCTCTGGGAGAAAATTACACATTTTATCTGTTCAGACATCGCTCTGAACTCCAGGCTATGGACATTGCCATTCTTCAGGAAGCCTGTCAACTTTGCTAATATGATCAACTGCCCAGGATAGTCTTCCAGCTTCATCCTCACCTGATCCCCTGATTACTTTTACTCTCAGAAAAACAATTTGGCAAAGGAACTTGCCATTTAGAGCTTAGTTTTATATCCTTCTCAATACCACTCACCTTCAATTGACTCATTCAGTATTGAATGAAACAAAAGACAGTTAACCAGCTCTACAGTTTGCATCCACCTTCTTAAGAAAAACAAAATATCTCTGTGTCTTGTTGTTTTTCACATTTTCTATTAGATACCTTCCTGAATGTTTAAGAATTTGTTATTTGACATGAGAAATTAGATAAAAGATTGTTTTCTACTCAAAATATGTTTCTAGTTCCTCTGCTACTACACATAGTAAATTCCCAATTGTGAAACAGCTCAGCATTCTTTTCTGGTGAAATCTTGTGCGAAATATTCTCATTAGAGAAAACATCATAATGAATGAGAGGTTCACTTTTTCCACCATTCAATGTTATATCCCTTGGATAGTAGAGCCTCCTTGGAACACAGTGTGATTAGCTGGACATGGTGGCACATTTATACTAGGAACGCTGAGACAGGAGGTTCACAGGTTCACTCAGCAACTTACTGTGGCCCTCTGCAACTTAGTGAGACCTTGTTTCAAATTAAAAATAAATAAAATAGGGCTGGATTTGTAGCTCAGAGGGAGAATGCCCCTGGGCTCTATCCCTAATCTCACAGGAGAAAAAAAGGAGGGAGGGAAGGAGGGAAGATGAGAAGGAAGGAAGGAAGGATGGAAGGATGGAGAAAAGGAGAGGGGAAGAAAAGAGAAAACCATAAAATTTATCAATTTAAACATGTATTTATCACATGACCAAGCAATTCCACTCCCAAGTATTTACGGAAGACATAAGAAATACATGTCCACATAAAAGGCGTATGGCAATTATTCATAGTAGCCAAATGGGAATATTCTTAAAACCTAAAACAAGAAGTAACCCTAAGTTTCTTTTTTTTTTTGCTTAATTGATGAGTCAATAAACACATTGTGATAAATCCATATCATAGAATATTTCTCAACTGTAGGAAGAAACAAAATGAATCTAAAAAGTACACTAAATAATTTAAGCCAAACAAAGTCTATTTACCGTAGGACTGCATTTGAGTAAAATCTTAGAAAAGGTAAATCCAAAGCCGGGCGTGGTGGCGCACGCTTGTAATCCCTGTACTTGGGAGGCTGAGACAGGAGGATCACACAGGTTCAAAGCCAGCCTCCGCTACTTAGTGAGGCCCTCTGCAACTTAGTGAGACCCTGTTTCAAAATAAAGAATAAAAAATAGGGCAGGGGGTGTAGCTTGGAGGTCGAATTTCCCTGGGTTCCATCCCCAGACCCGCAAAAAAAAAAAAAAAAAAAAAAAAGAAAAGAAAAGAAAAGGTAAATCCAAGCCAGTTATGGTGGCACACACTTAAAATCCCAGTACTTGGGGAGCTGAGACAGGAACATCATAGTTTGCGGCCAGCCTCAGCTACTTAGTGAGTCCCTCTGCAACTTAATGAGACCTTGTTTCAAAATAAAGAATAAAAAATAGGGCTGGGGGTGTAGCTCATAGCTAGGAGGTGGAATGACCCTGGGTGCCATCCCCAGAACTGCCAAGGAGAAAAAAGAAAAGAAAGAAAGAAAGAAAAGGCAAATCCATACTGGCAGCATGTCCTTGTTTTCTTGGGACCACGGGAGAAGAATGAACCAAGGACAGAGGAGCAGGAAGAAGCTATCTAGGGTGAGAGATCTGCTTATTTTGATTGTGGTGGTGTTTGTATGGTAGTATAGAGCGATCAGGAGTGTAAAGCTGCATACTTAAAATTGGTGAACTTTATCTGTAAATAATTTCTTGAAAACAAAAAGAATAAAAAAATGAATTGGTTTTTGACATCTGGTATTAATTCCCCAAAATAGTATTGGCCTTTGGGAAGAACAAGTAATTCTTTTCAAATCAACAAGGAGGAACGAATATACTTATTTTTTCAAATACGTAAAAGTACAATTATATATTTAAATCCCTAAATAATAGATGATATACAGAATTTTGAATATTTTGAATAAAAATTTACATGTACTAGAAATATCATATTAAAAATTCCTATGGGTTATAGGCATATTGCTTATAAACACATTTTAACTTTGTGAGTGAATTAAACCTGGTAAGATATTTTGTAAAACAAAAGTCTCTTAGACTGAGGACACTGAGATGAAGCAGAGGCCTGTAAATCTCTAGTGCTGAAATGAATGATGGGTGATAATTAGCAACAACATTTATTTATATTTAAACTCTGCCTGCTTTTATGTTATTCCACATTCCAGTATTTCAACTTAGTGCATTTTGGGAGAGTCCAAAAATGTCATGATAGCATGATAGTGGGTTATTTGGTCTCCTGGAGAATAAAACTAGTAGGTCCTCCTTGAGATAATGATTTATATTCGTTCAAAGATTGCCTGAAGGCTCAAATTCACGATCCATCACTTTGGCAGGTGAATCAGATTTAACTCACTGGAAGCTTGGCAGTATTGTTGCTTTTTCATCTTTTCTGCGTATCACATGGCAGAAGCCAGGCTTGGTGACCCACGCCTGTTATCCCAGGACTTGGGAGGCTAAGACAGGAGGATCACAGGTTTGAGATCAGCTTCAGCAACTTAGTGAGGTCCTGGTTCAAAGTAAAAAATAAAATAGGGCCGAGGGGCCGAGTGTGGTGGCTCACGTCTGTAAACCCAGCATTCGGTAGGTGGAGACCAGAGGATAGCAGTTCACGCACAGCCTCAGCTACTTAGCAATGCCCTTCACAACTCAGTTTCAAATAATAAAAAGAATTAAAAAATGGGACCAGGGGTGTAGCTTGGACGTAGAATGCCCTTGGGTTTCATCCCCAGTACCAAAAAATAAAATAAAATGACAAACAGCTTTTTTTCTTCCAAAGTTTTCTAGGTCCTGGTAAGTTTTGTTTATAATAGTAAAATGTCATGAATAACATCATATTTTACTAAAGATGTATTTATTTGTTGTACTCCCGACAGGCAGTTAGCAGTATGGCATATAGTTTTATATCAATCATTCCCCCTTTTAACCGTAATTTTTCCATTTCAGGAATTATACTGTGGTTAATTCCAAAATCATCGTAGTCACAATAAGGCCTGAACCCAAGACAACAGATTCATTTCTGGAGATAGAATTGGCTCATTTGGCTAATGTAAGTACCATTCAATTGGCATTTGGATGCTCATAGAATGACCCTTTACAGGAGATTAACAATCATCCTTGTGGTAATAAGACCAGAACACAATTTTCAGACTTTTATAGTTCCAAATATATTGGTTTGTTGTGAGCATATGCATTATATAGAAACAATGCCATATTATTCTAAATCTTTGTTTATGAGAAAACTCCTCAATTTATTCAAGATAATAGTTAATAAATTTATTACCAGCCTTACAAAGATATTTTCTATATGCTGATTTAGTTTAATTTCATTGAAGAGAGAGTTTAAAAAGCCTATAGGGAATTATAACAATCTTAGCTAGAAATGCAAAGACTGAAATTAATTAAAATAAACTAAAATTTCATTATATCTCTTCCCTTTTAACTCAGGGCTACACTCCCAGACCTATTTTTTATATTCTTTTATTTGGAAACAGGGTCTCTTAAGCCAGCCTGGCTGGCTTGGAACCTGCCTTCCAAGTGCGGGTATTACAAGCGTGCGCCACCACACCCGGCTCATCTCTTTACTTTTAAAATTACATTTATCTCTTAACTTTGATTCATTTGAAGAGTATTCTAATGTTATGCCTCCTGAAAGCTCTTGGTGATTTTTATGGAAAAGTCTTGAAATACTAACCAAACAAGATTGATGGCTCTGCCAACAGCTGAAATTGAGATAGAAATTGTTCTCTATCTACACTTTTTTGTTATATCCTAAATTCCTAAACTTCAGTAAGCACCCTCAAATTTCAAATTTTGTATATTTTTTATTTGTAGTGCATAGTTGATATTCTCAAAAAGGATTTTGGAATAATTTTGTTGTTGGAACAGGGATTGGCAAATATTTTTCAGTAGAGTTGTATAGTATTTTTGGCATCAGTCACTGGTGCTCAACTATATTGTTATAGTATAGAAATAGCCAGACAAGCTATAAACAGCAAGGCATACTTCTGTCCCAATAAATTTTTACTTAAAAAATAGGTGGCAGTTCAGAGTAAATCCATGGGTAAAAACCCTGTTGGACCTGAGACTGGGCAGAACAATAATCCCTTCAATGTTTTCATTCTAACCTTTGGAACCTACAGATATGTTACTACATGTAAAAAAAAAAAACAAATTTTTGTATTACACATCAAACAGGATGTGTAATACATGTGTATTAAATGTCAAAAAAAAACCAAAAAACTTCCTGAGTGGTACGATACCTCCTGTGGTACAATTAAGGATAAGGACTTTGAGATGAGGAAAGTTTTATTTGAGTAGATCCAGTCTAAATACATGAGCTCTTAAATGTAGAAAGCTTGTGGTTAAGAGAGTGGCAATTTAAGAATGACTCAACCTGCCACACCTGTCTTTGAAGCCTAACAAAGAGAGCCATAAACTAAGGCATGCAGACCTTCTTAACAGCTGATAACAATCCCTGATTGCTAACCAGGAAGTGGAGCCCTTAGTCCTACTACTACAAGGAACTATAAGCAGATTCCTTTCCATATCCTGCAGAAAGGAATGCAGCCCTACCAACACTTGGATTTCAATTTTATAAAACACTTAAGTAGAGACTTAAGTAGAGATCCAGCTGAGCTCGCTTGACTTTGACCTATGTAAACTGGGAGATAAAAAAAAAAAAATTGTGCTTCTGCGGGGTGTGGTGGCACAGGCTTTTAATCCCTGCGCTTGGGAGGTGGAGACAGGAGGATCGCACAGGTTCGTTGCCAGCTGCGCTGGCTTAAGAGACCCTGTTTCCAAATTTAAAAAAAAAGTATAAAAAGCGGTCTGGGAGTGTAGCCTGGAGGTAGAAGGGTTTCCAGGAACCCCAGTACCACCAAAAAAAAAAAAAAAAAAAAAAAAAAGTGCTTTCCTGTGCTGTTATGTTTGTGGTAATTTGTTACAGCAGGGATGAAAATTGAATACACTCTGCATTGGAGCATTACAAAATTAATTTTAAGATGATGAAAACAATATATACATATACACTAATAGTATCATTTTTAATCAGATGTGCTACAAACCAATAATATATTAATCAATGGAAATCATTTACCAACTATAAAAGTACATTTTGTCCTGATTATTATTATGCAAGTGCTTTAGGAACTTGATTAAAGGAATAAGCAGATAATGAGAGTGGTTACTGTAAAGGGATAGGAAGATATTGGTGGTGATTGGAGGATGTCCTGCGACAGTATCACCTAGGCACAGGTGCTAGATGTGAGGCACAGCCCTGATGTCTGCAGATTTGGGACAATTTGGAAAAACCTTTCTACATTCAGCTGATAGACTATCTCAGTGGAAATCATCCCTTCTTGTCCTCATCTGCTACAAACTCATTTAATTATCGTTAGGAAACATTATGATACCCTCTTGATTGCAAAAGAAAAAGCCCTAACTTGCAAGCTATATGAAATCTAGTAATTTAAATTTCTCTATTGAAGTTGTTTGCTACTTGAACTCATAGGAAACACTTGGACAGTTTTTAGCCCCTAGAATATTCATCTGTTTACTGAGAGGCACACCATTCTCTCTGCAGCCATTGTTGGAAATGAGATAGTCATATAGGGGTAAACCACTCCAAAACACATCGTGTGGGAGCAATGACTTTCTTTCTTGAAGGATGAATATATAAAAAAATTCCTAATTATGGTTCTACTTTTTACTGCTTCCCACATGACAAATAGACAGTATTCATCAGGAAATAATGAGCATTCAGGTTAGTGATATATTTCAGAAATTAGAGAAGCAAGCTATTATCACATCCATAAAAATAGTGTCATCTGGTTAATGTGGGCTACTGTGTAATTTAGCAGAGTCTGAATTAAGTATATGTTCTCTCTTTAGGTTCCAATTAATAGCCACCAATTCCCTGAGATTAGTGATGTAACATGGGTCTAATTCCAACTGATAAAACAATATTCTGCATTTCTCGCTCTCTCTTTTTTTCTTTGGGGGGTACTGGAGATGGAACCCAGGGTCTTTGTACCTCTGAGCTACAACCCCAGCCCTATTTTTTAGACTTTTTTATTTTTGAAACAGGGTCTTACTGAGTTGCAAAGGGCCTCGCTAAGTAGCTGAGGCTGTCTGAGAACCGGGATCCTCTAGTCTCAGCTTCTGGAATGCTGGGATTACAAGTGTGCATGCCATCCTGCCCAGCTTACATTTCTCTCTTTAATCATCTTTATGTTATTCTTCTTTGGCTAAATCCAGCTGTTTCTTTTCCACCTCTTTGGTTTAGCTGGTCCATAATGTAATGCTTTCTATAGAATCCTCACTTATACTCCTAAAAATACAGGTTTGGCAATTCATCCTCCAGCTATGGAGGAATGGGCTTCAAGGAAACCTGTCCATTATCAGTAACTTTGTTCTCTACTGATTATTTCTACTGAGAGAAATACCCTAAAACTCAAAGTGTGACCTTTCCACATTTCCCAACTGCATTATCTGTGTGAAGCCATATTTTCTTCATACACTTCAACCAAAACAGTAAAGATTGAACAGATCCTGGTGTCTTCTGTCAAGCTAGACATTGAATATATTTGCAAAAATATAAAATGATACCATTGTTATCATTTTATTTTTATTTTGTGAAATGTAATTATCTTCTATAAAATATAAAAAGAACACAACATTGCATTCTCAATGAGGCTCTTTAGACTTCAGGTACATGATAACTATAACCCCCCAAAAAAGAAAAGGAGAGAAAGAGAAAGACTCAGATTTAGTTCTTTCTAAGTATTATTTTAAATTCTAAAACATGAAATAGTATTTATGATAACTCTGAAAACAGGTTTGGAGAAGAATATTCAAGAACCCATTTTCTACTGTTAAGTATCATGACATATTTTCCAAATACATCATTCCCTTGGTTATTATACTATACTTTTAGGGACTTTGAAGCTGTTTTTCTGCTAAAAGAATCCTGAAAGGGTTCCTTCTGACCATCTTTTAGTAACTTGGCATAGATTTGACTGTGGACACTTGTTTCCATGAGTTTTTTTTTTTTTTATGTGTCCTTTCTCAAGTTGTATTAAAATTATAAACTAGATATGAGTTAGTCTTTTGCAGATCAGGTAAGTTATGCTGGAAATGTTCTTGGGAAATCCCCAAAATCTACTTGTACAATTATATCTAAGAATTAAATCTTACTGGAAAATAAAGCTCAAGAAAATTCAGTTTGTTTGTTGTTATCGTTGTTGTTTTGATGGTAGTGATGGAAATTGAACCCAAGTTCTTGCAGGTGCTAAGCATATGCTCGGCCTGGTCATTTTTATGTGATGCTTGGTTGTCTAAAAGACTATTAGAGTCAGCATAGTCAGATGAAGTCTTTCCCTCTCCACACCCCAGAAGTCAATGTCCAATTTACTGAATGATGTGACAGGAAGAGTCATCCAGAGACATCTGGCTCAGAGCACTGGGAATGTTAAATAGTTAAGACGAAATCATTGCCCTTCTTCATTGTCCTCATTCCTGTCTCTGTGCCCACTCTGCCTCCAAGGCAAGAGATTATTTTTGTCTTGAGAGGGCTATGAAAGGTACAATAAAGCTATGAAGTTTTCAGATGAGTAATTCACTATAGCATATGAATACTGAGCATTTCTAAATTTTAATAAAACACAATAACCATATTATTTCTTTTAAATTTCATTTTAATTGACAAATAATAATTGTATATTTTCATGGAGTACAGAGTGATACACTGCTATATGTTTACAAATTCGATGATTAACTCAGGCTAATTAACTCATCCATCACCTCACAAAGTTTCAGTGAGATAAGAATAATAAATGAGCTTTAGTGATCTATTGCACAAAATGGTGACTATAATAAAGATTAAAATCTTATACAGTTCAAAATTGCTAAATGGGAAGATTGTAAAGGTTTTCACCATGTTGTGTGTGTGTCTTCAATTGTGATTCTCCCAATTGGATGTGGATTAAAAATTATAAAGGGTAGAAAGAGGAGTTATTAAAATGCACATTCTTGGGTTTATCCCCAATCTCAAAATTCTTGGAATCAAGGAATGTAGACATTTTATTTGTTTATTTGCCACTGGGAATTGAACACAGGGGCTTTCTATCTCTAAGCTACACTGCCAGACATTTTTATTTTGAAACAGGATCGCCCTAAGTTTGCCCAGGTTCTCACTAAATTGCTGAGGCTGGCCTCAAACCTGCAATCTTCTTGTCTGGGCTTTTCAAGTACAGAGTACTGGGATTACAGGTGTGCACCACCACACCTGGCTCTAAATCTATGCTTTAAATAATTATGCTTGTTGATTTTAGAGTACATCAAGAGAAAATGCTTTGAACATTATCAGATAGCAAGTGTGTGATTAAGATAGCATGTGAATTTATTTAAAACTTAAAACACTATGAAAATGTTTAAAGAATTTGGCCATTATTCACTTTTATTGTAACTTTATTCTTATATTTTCTATACCCAAATCTATTCATATCTCTGTTCAGGTTATTAAGGCTTATTTATTAATGGCTCCTTCCCAGTGTACATCTACTTCCCCAGTCTTACCTGCTCACTGTGGTTTATTTTTCATTATGGCACCTACTACCATCTAGCATAGTATATATTTACTTGCTAACTTTTTAAGTTTTTGTTTTCTCTCTCTGTCCTCCTCACTCTAGTGAAATTAATGAAGCAGAGAATTCATTTTCTTCAACCCTGTTTCAAAGTACCTCAGAGAGTACTTAAAGTGTCATAGGTGCTCACTAAATGGTTTTCATTTAAATGAAAAAATGAATGAATTAACTTGTTTTGATCATCTTCTTTTCACTTTCTTCTGATTTTGTGAGAATATTTTACCCTAATGAGTTATATTTTCCCCATAGGGGAGGTATATTTAGAAGAGAGTTTTGAAAGAATTAAAATGAATTTAATTATGAATGGCAGAGTTGAACCATTGAGAGCCAGGGTTAGACAGGATGTCCAAATCCCTATTTTATTAATAGGAAAACAGAAAAGATATGCGGACCATGGAAAGAGATAATCACTTCCATAGGCATTATCAAAGCTGGTGATATTTTCTATTAAATAATACACTGGGTTGATTGACACTGGAAACAGAAGTAAAAGAAAATACGAAGCATGCTCTAAAGTAATGCATGGCACACCTATGGTAATTAGGACACTCGGGTTATGGCGCATTTTTAAAAAGCTTAAGGAAGTGATTAAAAATGCCGGGTGTGATGGCGCACACTTGTAATCCCCATGCTTGGGAGGCAGAGACAGGAGGATCGCGCAGGTTCGAAGCCAGCTGCGCGCACTGGCTTAGGAGAGACCCTGTTTCCAAATTTTTTTTTTAAATGTAAAAATAGGTCTGGGAGTGTAGCCCGGAGGTAGAAGGGCTTCCAGGAACCCCAGTACCACCAAAAAAAAAAAAAAAAAATGTCTAACTTGGGTTGAATTTTTAGCAGAGCTAGAAGAGGCAGATTGTTTAGCTTGACAAAAACATGTTTGTCAAGGAAAATGTATCTCTTCCAAAAGTTTTCAAATACATGCAGTTTTAAAGTGTCAATTATATTGACATCTTGATAAATTAGTCTTTGTTTACCCATCTGTCCCGTTTACCTGACAACTTTTGTTTCCATAATTGAATGCATTTCTTGAATCTGCTCGTGTGGTCAGGTTCACAGCTCGCTTTTTCCCTCTTGCTCCTGTCATTACATTTTGCTACTGCTCTCTGTCCACCTTGCCATTTTGTGTCATTAATTTCCTGTAAGTTCCTCATAATGGACTTAGTAACAGAGAGTCTTTGAAAAAAGTATCGGAAGATTATAACAAATATTTTGCAACTAGTTTCTTAGCAAAACCATTTAGCCACATTGAGCCAGATATTTAAGTGTAGAGTTCATCATTGGTTTTTTTTGCTTTGTTTCTATCTCACACTCTCATTCTTTAAGTAACTAGGCTATCTAGGTACTAAGATTTCTTTAATTTTTTTCTCCTGGATGTTTTCTAAAGTTCAAATATTTAAATTATTGGCTTAAGTTCCCAGGCATTTGTATTTTGACTGTAGTGGAATAAATGTCCATTCCGGGGTATCTGAATGCTCTGTGCATCCCAGAATATATAATGAACTTAAGATAGAATGATGAGTATGGAGCCTATAATAATGCTCAAGTGATGGTACTTGGATTTCATGATGACAAGAGAGAAGCATGCAATAGGGCATGAGAGGTAAGGGGTTTAAGGCCAAGGATGAAGCTCAGTGTTGGTGAGTGTAGAAGGTAAAAGAAGCATTTCTGACTTTTACATTTTCATCTCAAGTTTCTTTAGGGACGGAAAAGGGAAAATCATATCTAAAAATTAAGTTTATGCTGTATTTTCTTTCTAATATTATTTGTTGTAACCTGCTATGAACAATAATTATAATATAAAATTATTTAAGCAGGTGTGTGTGTGTGTGTGTGTGTGTGTGTGTGTGTGTGTGTTTTACTGGGGATTGAACCCAGGGGCATTCTACTTCTAGCAATACCTCCAACCTTATTTTACTTTTTGGGTTGAAACAGGGTCTCAATACGTTGCTGAGAGCCTGACCTCAAACCTGTGATCCTCCTGTCTAGGCCTCAAAAAAGTATGCACCACCATGCTGGGTTCTGTATTGATTTATATAAATATTTAACTTACTAACTGGATTCAGAGAGTCTCTTGTCTCAGATTTCTCACCTACACTTGGTTTCTATACCCATGAAATGTGCACTACCATACCCTTCAATGTGGTGTTGTAAGGATATTATTGTCTTTAAAGTGCTCTGGACCTCTTTGGATAAATCCTTAGATAAATATAGCATGACATTATGATATAGAATTTTAGATATGTTCAGTATTTGTCAGAAAGTAAAAGCTATATGAAAAAAACCCAGGTAAAACCATATAGGATTTCATAAAATAGAGGAAGAAACCAGTTCGAAACACCATCCCATTCTTTATCACATGTTCACCCAGAAATGTTCCTTCTGTATGAAGAAAGTAAGACCTACTTCTTCCATGAAACTCACTCTAGCATAGACTGTCCTTTACTCAGGAAACTATTATTACTGACATTTACATTTCTATTGTGTTGTGATATAAACATTCTATTTGTAGGTTTCTTATCTACATCTACTATGATCTTGTTTCAGAGGAAGAATTGTGTTTATGTTCTAGGGGCACAGCATAGAGGTATGAGCATTTGATAAGAAGTAAAATACCTAGGATATATGGTCTTTGAGGGATTTTAGAAAATAATTGTGGTACTACAATATCAGAGTTAGTTCAGTGTACTAAATAGAATGAATAATAAATAAGGCTTGGATAGGTTTCATGAAAATTATGTTAATGATCTTAATTTTTCTTTCTTTCTTTTTTATTTTTTTGTGGGTCTGGAGATGGAACCCGGGGGCATTTGACTTACTAGCTATACCCCCTGCCCTATTTTTTATTCTTTATTTTGAAACCGGGTCTCACTGAGTTGCAGAGAGCCTCACTAAGTAACTGAGGCTGTCCGCGAACCGCGATCCTCCAGGTCTCAGCCTCCGGAATGCTGGGATTACAAGCGTGCGCCACCACGCCCGGCTTAATTATTTTTATTTCTAACAAAATTCTAGGTTGAACCTGACAACATTACGTAGCAAAGCATGGCTTACAGACTACCTAGATTTTCAGAGAGGTTGCTTTGCCAGATATACCTCAGTGGTTATCTACTTGCAATTGAAACTGAGGCCTGAGGGCTGGATCAAAGCTTGCTGGTGTGAGTGGAGCAAATCCAAGGTGAAGGTCTTGGACTTGGGAGTGGAGAAGGGAGCCAGTGGCCTGTTTCAGGACTACTCTTCAACTGTATTGCCTGTTGTTTACTTTTATCAATGACTTGGTTGGATGAGAACATACATAAACATGTTTATTTCTTAATCCTATAATATTGCAAAGCTTGAAAGCAGTAACGAATGTGTGGAATGTCAAAATCAGAATTTAGAAAGCTCCCAAGAGACTGCAGTGTATGAATAATACCTGTTAAAATGAGGAAAAGAATACAAAAGATCTGGTACAATTTTAGTTCACATAGCACTGCCTTTCTTTGGGCAGTTTGTACACAGAGTATGATTTCCCCAAGTGGACTTTAAGTGTGTGCTCCAGGAAATAAATGACACGGAGGATAAGGAAACCTGAAGTCAAGAGAATGTGGTTAGTGGATAGAAGAAGAGTCTTTGGGGACTTAAGTAAACAGTAGATATCTAAAGCTTTTGCATCAAGAATTAAGTGAGTTTCAATCGGCAAAGTAAAGCCCAATAAATGCAAGCAGGCAGATAGGAAGGTAACATTTTCCAATTATTAGAACTCTTCTAAACAGAATGTACCTGGGATAATCCCGTGTAAAAAGGCCATTCTGTCATCCTAAAGGTCATGCTAGATACTCAATAGTAATAATTATTGAGCGGAATAAAAATCCAATATGTTTTTCTTAAAATTTAATTAAATATGATCCTATTCAAATATGATCTTTTAATTAAGTAGATACTGAAAATCAACCAATTCTTTGGCAATGAACAGTTAATGCAACCACCTCTTTCCTACAGAAAGAACCAACTAGAAGGTAAAGGGGGAATGGTGGTGATTTCACACATGTATAATAGAGGATATTTTATTTAGCCATCAAGGAAATTCAAATCAAAACTATGCTGAGATTTCCTCTCATCTCTTTCAAAATAGCTGTCATTGAGAATACATATAAATGCTGTCAAGGATACAGAGAAGAAGGAACCCCTATACACTGCTGATGGGAATGTAAATTATTGCAACCACTATGGAAATCAGTTTGGAGATTCTTCAAAAGATAAAAATAGAACTACCCTATGATCCCGCTATACCAGTTCTTGGTATATACCTGAAGGAATTAGTCAATATAAAAGCACCTTCATACCCATGTTTAGCATAGCACAATTCACAAAAGCCAAGTTATGGAATCAACCGAGGTGTCCATCAATAGATGAATGAATAAAGAAAATATTATATATGTGTGTGTGTGTGTGTGTGTGTGTGTGTGTGTGTGTGTGTATTATTTAGTCATTAAGGCAAAATTATGTTATTTGCAGGAAAATAGATGGGGCTAGAGATCATCATGTTAGGCAAAATAAACCAGACTCAGAAAGACAAGTATACATGTTTTTTTCTCATATGTGATATCTAGAAAAAAAAGAAAGGATGATATGGAAGTAGAAAGGAGAGACTCTTCAATGAAGAGAAAGGGAAGAGGAGAGGGGGAAGGAAAGGTTAAGGCAAAGTAATTAGGGGGATATGGTCAAAGCATGTTATATGCATGTATGACTATGTCACAATGAAACCCATTATTGTGTATAATTAATATGCACTAATAAAAAAGAAACTCAAGAGAAAATACAGGGTGTTATTGTGATGAAAATATTGTATCAATATTTTGGTGTTCTTAAAGAAATTGGTACAACAATTAATATTTTAGAAAATAAATACAAATTTAAAATCATCAAAATATGGAGTTACAGTATATGAGAACTTCACTTTCAATTTGCAGCAGAACTAAGTACAGGATGTGACATTCAAAATAAAGGCATTGTTGCTCAGATGCAGTGGTACACTGCATCTCAATCTCAATACTATAATCTCAATGCTTGGGAGGGCAAAACAGAAGGATTACAGGTTCAAGGCCAGTCTCAACAACTTATCAAGACCCTCAAATTATTTCAGATTAAAAAATAAAATAGGGCTGGAGGTAGAATGCCCCTAGGTTTACTCCCCAGTACTTAAATAAATAAATAAATAAATAAATATTCATTGTTTTCATAGAATTTCACAAAATGAGTCACCAAATCAATAAGAAAGGAAATATAAAAAGTTGATTTAGAGTTTTTATTTGCTTTTTTATTATTTGTTTCTTATTGGTACATTGTAGCCATATATCTTAATGGAGTACAAGATGGTATAGGCATACATGCACACATCACTCATTTAGCCCTTCCCCAATTCCCACCCCATTCCCTCTCCCTCCTTCCTTCTCGTGTTTGGCCTAGTGACTGACGTAGATACATTTGTAAATGTACATCATCATCTACATAGGAGATTTCCCTTCCCACCCCTCCCATCCCCATCAGGTTGCTTTATTTGTTCATTTATGGCTTCTCCTTCTTTATCTAGAGTTCCTCCTATGACCCTTAAAACATCTTATTGCAGGAAATTCAGCCTTCTCTTTGCATTTCAAATAATTCTTAAAATTTTAAATGTATATATACAATGCACTTATTCTTTCTCTGTTTATTTTTAGGGCACTTTGAATCCCTATTGTGTGCTGTGGGATGACTCAAAAACGTAAGTGACAGATGTTTTCTTATATTATTTTGGAGTAAATATTCAATGCACAATAAATTATTTCAGATGCCTGTTAAGAGAAATATGTAAATTAGTGAGGTGCGAGTTATATGCAGGAAACATTCTATATTTTGGGTCTGCAGGACAGCATGAGGAATGTGTTGCATGTGATGATGTCATGAAGGCTACTTCTCAAGATGATTGCATTCCATAGTGTGTAAGGCACATGTGCATTCCAAGAGCATTTTTTTAAGCTCTGTTATCTTAGAATTATAAAATCTCTAATGCTATTTAAATTTCCTAGTAATTCAGTTTATAATTGCAGTCAAGCAACAATCTCTATGGACATTTAGCCCAAACATCACTTACATGACCTTGAATCCATTACCAGAGTAATGCAATGTTTATATGATCCTTCCAAATTGTATGGTTATAAAATCTTGAAGGATATTCAATTTACATTTACATATTTTATGAATTAATGCAAACAAGGAAATAATTATACTAAATAAGGATAAGTAATTCTTTTTATTTTTATTGTTGGTACAAGTAATTGCAATATATTTGATCAAACTCATTTTTATCTCATTGATAATTCTTTGACATTTTAATGTCTCAAAGGCAGAAAAAAAGCCATAGTTAAGTCTTAGACCTTAAAACATTATGGGTTACAAACTCTTTTGTTGTTGTTGTTTTGTTTTTTGTACATAGAGGGGAGATAAATATCAATCAATCTGAAAAGGTAATACTGTCATGTATACTCTGTCAGAGTGCCATGTCGTTAAGTTCTGTGTATTCAAAGAATTTTCCTGGTGATTTTTATCCTAAATATGATCTATATCTGAGCTTTTATGATGTTACTTTCTCGTACCAGAATCTAGAAGAGGGACCTTCTTAGATTTTCTAGGAAAGGAGCAAACCTCCCTGGCAATTTTTTGAGTCCTGGGGTACGCATATAATTTTAAACTACAATTTTTTTTTTTTTTTTTTTTTTTGCGGGTCTGGGGATGGAACCCAGAGGCATTTGACCTCCGAGCCATACCCCCTGCCCATTTTTTATTCTTTATTTTGAAACAGGGTCTCACTGAGTTGCAGAGGGCCTCATTAGGTAGCTGAGGCTGTCCACGAACCGCGATCCTCCAGTCTCGGCCTCCCAAATGCTGGGATTACAAGCGTGTGCCACCATGCCTGGTAAACTACAATTATTTTTATGTGGGTGAGAATTCAGTATTATTATGAATAATTTTTTGGTACAGATTCTGATATTTTAGGAATCCTGTCCTTCAAGGAACCCTAGTACCACAAATAGAGCCCCAACTTTATTTGTGATAATATGTGCTGATTGCCCTTACTGGTGCTATTATTTTTTTTTCTGTTTCAAATCCCATAGAAAAACTTAAAGTAGTAAATCTTTCCCAAGCTTTGCTTTCTTTGCCAATAGCTAGATAATACTTTGGTGGTATATTCTAAGGTCCTGCTTTGTGTGTTATAAAGCCAAGAAAAGGATAAAATTCTATTAAAATCTAACTGGTATTTTTTGTTCAATAAAAACATTCTATCTTAATCTCCTTATTATAGCAATTTAAATATCTCAGTTAATAATAACCAGCTTTGACTTAGTTTGTTAAAGCAGAAACGGTGTTTATCCAAACCAGGGAAAGTTTTAATTATTTCCAAATTCCTGTAGGATAATGATATTACAAGAAACATTCCCCTATTTTGTACCTTTGTTTCATTTGAAGACATATTGTTAAATCTAGAGTTATTGATGTTTGTGGTCAGTGTTAGCCTTAAAAATCAAGTAAAGTCTAATTTACCTAATATCTGCTGATAACATTTTTATCCATCACAAAGAACATATGTAGCTTTATAAAATTCAACTTTTAAGTTGTCCTTGAAGAAAACTATCCTGAGAGAGGATAGTTTGTTTCAAAGCAGATAATCTCAAGAGATCAATATATTTCATGTTTCCTTGATGTATCAGAAAAGTGATCAAAATGCTTTCACTGTGATAGTTCTGTGCCATCACACTTTTTACCAGATTGTTTTATCATTAATATCATTTTTCCATGAAAGTTATTAAAAATGAAGGTTAAGACAATTTTATTTCTTTCTTTACATCTTTTCTGCCATTTTGGTCATGTTTCATGATAATATACATGACAGTTTTACTTCTGTGATTATACTATTAAGTATACTTAATGGTGGAGAGATGATACTACTTTTTTAATGTAGAAAAGAGCTGACTTAAATGACATTTTTAATATTGTATAAATAAAGACAAAGTTATAAGTTGTGTTTTCTTAATACTTGTACTGGTACGTCGTAATTATACATCAGAGTGAAGTTCAAAGTGCTGTAAGCATCCATGAACACATCATTTGGTGTGTTTCCTTCTACATTTCACCACCCTGTGCCCTCCTTCTACATGTTAGTGAGATTGGTGGTAATGCCTTCCTGTGTGGACATGACACTATTTAAAATATTCCCTTCCTCAAAGCCTCCTTTTCTCCTCCTGTCCTCCCTCTCCCAATCTTCTTCCACTATCTTGCTGGACTCTCACCTAATTTATCTCAAGTTTTTTTGGCTTCCTATTTTCCTCCTATTTCCTTGATTTTGGTTTATCAAGTTTCCATACTTCTTAATATTTTTAAAGTATTTTAATTACAAAAGCAATGCATGAGTATATTTTACTTGTAAAATGTTAAAACATACAGTTAAAGAAAAAGTCCCAATGATCATCATCACCTTGGGTCTTCACATCCACCTCTATATCCAAGGTCATCTCTATGTATATTTTATTGTGAATAATTTCTGACATTCATTTATACATTTATATATATAATATATAATCAATATATATATCAGCATTCCTTTCACATAAATATCATATTATATTTAATATTTTGCAACCTCAATTTTAAATTCAAAATATGTCTTGAAAAAGTTTTAATATCTTTTATATTTGACTACCTGTGTGCCATTCCTGTATCTGCTGCATTGTATGGGTATATCAAAATCAGCCTAGTATTCAATGAGAGCTAATGAAGAAGGTTCTAATTTATTTCATTCTGTAAATCATTTCTGTGTTCCTCCTGTAAATGTCCATGATCACTTATATCATAGTTTGACTCTCTTATTATCTGCGTATCACCCTATTTTATATTCTTCAAGGCAGACCGTCCTACTCTCTTATTTGTTTACTTTTCATCTGTCTTTGCCACTAAGAAATGACCACAATAAGAAGGATGTTTTATGTTTCTTATTTATCACTGCACTTTTATGACTTCTATACTTGTATATTGTATACATCCGGCAGATGCAGCGAGCTCTGCATGAAGATGCTTTGCCTATTTCCCAGCTATCTGTTTTTAAGAATTTTTCTCATATGCATTTGGTCAGTTGACAAATATTTCTAGTAGTTATTAACCTAATATTAGGAATTCAAAGGGAAGTTACTCCAACTTGTCATAAATAATTTTATTTCTAAGGGTAATCTTACCTAATAATCTCAAAACAGAGTTATTTTATTTCCTTCTTATGAAGCATAACAGTTTTAGACAAGTGTATATATATTTTATTTGCTTTGGCTCACTAATTAACAGATGTCAAAAATATTTAATCATATATGACCCATGAAATAAGTTGCCAATAACTTCAAAATGAGTTTATTTAGAGTAGGAGAAATACTTCTCTTTAAATATTTTCTTTTAAAGTGTCTTAGAAAGTTATTATTTGAGTGATTTAGAGTGTGCACATTTTTAGCTACTCTAAATTTGGGTGTTTAGTATTGAAATATGTGGGTGACCTGTAATCTGTCCTTTAAATTTTCCTATAGACTTTCTGCATGATGCCATCCACCTGATACTCTCAGGTTTATGAGAGATCACGTTTGTTTAAAAAAAAAAAAGTGTTCTTGTTTTAGTTACCTGAGTTTTCATTGAGAATTCTTACCCATTGCTTAACTGTTGTTGGACAGTTTTATCAATATGTTTGTAATTTTATTTGAAGACAAAAGCTTTTAGGACTGAACTTTCCCACTTTTCTTCACTTCAAATTGATTTATTGGGAGCAGCACAATTCACATCTTGACCCAGAAAGACACTGGGTCGTTTTATCTTAAAGCTAAATGCTTGAGTTAAAGTCGTTTCACCTCCTTTGCTTCCATTTGCTTTATTTCTTCATACCCAGGACATCTTCCCTTCCTTTTGTCATTCACAGTGGAAGTCTCCATTTCATTTACTTCTGAGGTAACTCCCCAGTCTTATCTTATCATTCAAGGGGCTGTTATTTTCTCCTGTCTCTGGATGACTGACATGCCTATTCATTAGACACATTATACTTATACCCAAAGAAAAAAAATCTGTTACTATTAGAAATTCAGAGCAATTGTACAAAGCATTACTCTTACTGGACAGCCAACCTTTTCCTTCTAGGGAATAACCACATGGTACAGTTCTTTAACAAGACTATTTAAACTGAGATGGAATAGAGAAAAACTTAAATAAACAGAAATTAATTTTCCTTCAATTATAAGAAAAAAGTAAGAAGAATAAGGTAAGGTTTCTTGTTGGGTACATTATTCAACAGTTAATGTAGAAAATAGAGCAAAAACATCTATGCAAAATAATGTGATGATATTATTTGAGAGGGCAGGTCTGAAAGAATTCTTTATGGACTTGAAGTATCCTGTCTGGATTCTGTATTTATTTCAATTTTTTAGCCACAATGAAGAAAGAAAGTATGTATTCAAAGTAGCATATTGATAGCCAAAACTCTGTTGGACCACTACTTCCAGAATTTCCTGGTGCTTCAATTTATTTGTATTTTTATTGGTATATTGTAATTATGCATCGTAATCTGAGTCTATTATTCTATTCAAATAATAGAAACAAATATGCATATAGCACTTGGTGTGTTTCCCTCTAAATACGGCTATTCCCTCCCCCTCCCTTATACTGAAAGACCCCCGCAGAGGGGAGACCCTCAAGCCTTGGGATTAGCGATGCCAAGTACCCACGAGAAACTTTACCTTGATGCAAAAGCAAAAGGTTTATTAAGAAGCCAGTGCGCACTGGGATCGTCTCATGACTCACACAGGAGCTGAGATCGACCCCGAGTGCTAGGGACTGGGATTAATTATAGGGAAAAATCACAAGCTGGGGAGGGGGGTGGGCCGGATTACATACGTCAAAGGAAAATTACAAAATCATTTAAAAAGCACAATCTGGGGTCAAACGTTGGACAAGATACTAGGTGTGTCCATCTTGTAGTCAGCAGATTTCTGGAACAAGGCGGGCTGACCTGGGGGTCACACTGACCTGGGGGTCACACATTTTTTATCACTGTTCCCTTAATCATGATATTTCCTAAGCTTGTACTTTTCAAACTGCAGCAGAAATATATCCTAAGCTTCCACTTTTAACCCGTAGCAGAAAGATTTCTCAAATCTGCACTTTAACAGAAATGAGGAACTATTTGCTATGCATTTGGCTAGTTGCTAGGGGCTTTATAATTTTTCATTAGGGTCTTACAATAAAATACTGAAATTGGTATTGATAATTTCACATATGATCATGGCATCATTTGAACTGTTTCCTTCATTATGTCTCCCTCTCCTCTTCCCACCTGCCTCCACTATTCTACTACTATCTGCCCTCCTTTATTTATTTATTTTTTGTGTGTGTGTGGGTCTGGGGATGGGACCCAGAGGCATTCAACCTCCAAGCTATACCCCCTGCCCAATTTTTTATTCTTTTATTTTGAAACAGGGTCTCACTGAGTTGCAGAGGGCCTCACTAAGTAGCTGAGGCTGTCTGCGAACCACGATCCTCTGGTCTCAGCCTCCCAAATGCTGGGATTACAAGCATGCGCCACCATGCCCGGCTTATCTGCCCTCCTTTATCTAAAGTCCGTTGTGTTTTCTAATCTCTCTCTAGTTTTCACATAGGAGAGAAAACATGTGCTTTTTACTTTCTCTGACTGTCTAATCTCACTTTTTATAATATTCTCTAGTTTAATCCATTTTCTTGAAAATTATATAATTTTGTTTTCTTTATGGCGAAGTAAAATTCATTGTATATATGATTTGTAAAAAAAAAAAAAAAGTCAGGAAGTTTTATCATTGTATTGCACATATTGGTCTGAGAAAAAACCCTAAAAATCTAACTGAGTAAGTCATGATAGTCAGTATTTTGGGAAGAAGCCATAAGATTATTTGACAAACAGGTGATGTTCAGAGTTCCAAGTTAGCACTGTTCTGTGCAACCTCGTAGGCTATGTCCTGGGTGTCAACATGTTCTATATTACTGTCTGGTTCCCAAGATCAAGTTGGCTTCTCTGTAGATGGAGTAGTAGGAAGTATCCATGCTGGCTGCACTTGATGTAATGCTACCTCAGTGAGTATAGTTATAACCTGGGTGAATAACTGAAGAAACAGTTAAAATAAATTTTTGGAGTTTTCATCTAAGGCACAAAACCTCTCCTTATTAATTTGGGTCTAATTACCAATTCTTTTTTCCCACCTTCATGAATTTTATTTATTTATTTTTAATTTTTTTTTATTGGTGCACTGTATTCATACATCATAATGGGATTTTAAAAAATAACTTTTGTAGACATACATGCACACATCACCCAGTTAGCCCCTACCCGATCACCACCCCGTTCCCTCCCTATCCCTCCTTCCCATGCTTGGCTTAGTGGTTGACATCTAATATTATAGCATTTTATCAAAAATTAACAATGCTAATCACACATAACAGTTTCATTTGTCTGATACTAAGCTTTTGATGACTTAAAGATAACATTTCAATATTTCTTTTTGCTTTCTTTCTTACCAGAGAATATTTTTTTCTTTTTTTTTTTTTTAGGTGACACTATCATACATTTATTTATTTATTTTTCAGAAAAAATTTATCCTAATATGGAATATGGACTCTAGATACACAATCTCGAAAAAGAACAAAGATAGAAGATGTATATTTTCTGATTTCAAACCATATAAAGCTACAATAATTGAAACAGTGTAGTACTGTTTAAAAGGCAGATATATAAACCATTGGAGTTAAATAAAAGCCTAGAGATAAATTCTTCCATATATTGTCAAGTTATTTTTGACAAGGTTTCCACAAATATTTGGTGGAGGAAATAATAATCTTTTAACTAAATATTGTTGAAAAATAATCCTTACATGAAAAAGAATAAAATTGGACCCTTACCTAACACCATATACAAACATTAACTCAAAATAGATAAAAGACCTAAATATAAATCTTAAGACTATAAACTTTTAGAAGAAAATATAAGTCATAAAACCTCACAACATTGAAATTGGCAGTGATTTTTTGGATATGATTTCAATGGCACAGGCAACAAAGGGTAAACAAACTCCCTAAAAAATAAAAAAAATATTGTATATCCAAAGACAATGTAAACAGAGTTAAAAATTACTGATAGAATGGGATAAAATATTTCCAAATGCTATATCTGAAGGTATATTAATATTCCAACTAGAAAACCTAAAAATTAGCAACAATAAAAGCAAATAATACAATTTAGAGGTAGGTAAAAGACTAACATAAATAATGAATCTCCACAGATAACCAATCTTTGTTGTCTGTTGGATGGAAAATCTTGTTTTCTGGTTCTGGTGTGTGTTATCTATTTCTTCTTTGTAGTTAATCTCTCTGAGTATTTTCTCTAGAGCTGGATTTGAAGACATAAATTCCTTCAGTTTCTCTTTGTCGTGGAAGCTTCTTATTTCCCCATCTAATTTGATAGAAAGTTTTGCTGGGTAGGAAATTTTTGACTGGAAGTTGTTTTCTTTCAGGGTTAGGAATATGTTACTCCAAGCCCTCTGGCTCTCATGAATTGGTTTGGGAAGTCTGGAGTGATTCTAATTGGTTTGCCTCTGAATGTCAGTTGGCCCTTTGTTTTTGTTGCCTTTAAGATTCTCTGCTTGGCTTCCACACTGGTCATTTTGACAATTATGTGGCGTGGGGATTCTCTTCTCTGATCCTGTTTAAAGGGAGTTCTATAAGTTTCCTGGACCTGTGTATCAACCTCTTGCTCTATGTTTGGAAAATTTTCTGCTATTACTTCCTTGAAGAGATTGTTGATCCCTTTGGTTTCACCTTCTTTTCCCTCCTCTATTCCAATTATTCTTAGGTTAACTCTCTTAAAATGGGCCCATATTTCTTCAATGTCAGATTCCTGCTGTCTGATTTTTTTTTTCTAAATTAGAAACTATGCGTTCATTTTTGGAATGATCATCTTCTAAGAGCGAGATTCTATTCTCTATGTGGTCTAATCGGTTATTTGTACTTTGAATTGAGGTCTTTACTTCATTAATTGCATCCTTTATCTCTTTTTGGCTCTCTCTGAATTCTTTTCGAAACACCTCTATTCTTTCTACAGTTATTTTCCTGATTCGGTCTTCTAGAAATCTCTGAATTTCTGTTTTATCAGGTTCTGATGTTGTGCGATTGTGGGCATTCATTGCTCCATTGTTATTCCTGTTTCCCATGATTTAGGAAGTTTGTGCCTTCTCTGGGTTCTTCCCTTGGGTCACTATGACTTCACTTAAGGTGCTCTGAATCTCGAGTCTGTGGTATCTCAGTCCCCACTACTCCTTTACTAGGTTGTATCGCAGAGTCTCAGACCCAGGGAATCATTCGAGGCTGCTTTAGACCATGGGGGGTGCCAGGTTGGGCGTTTTCCTATGGTGTGATATCTCTGCCACCACCACTCCCCCACTGGGTCAAGTGCCTGGGAGTACAGTACCGGGATTTCTTTTCTAGGGGCCACAACTTGACTCACTGTTGTTGAGTGCGCTGATGGAGCTGTAGTGGACTCAGTGAATTTGCTGCTGCTGCTGCCAGTGGCAATATGGCGCCTCTATTATGCCCTCGGCTGTGAGGCTGGCGTATTTCTTCTCTGGTTTTGAGCTCCACTCTGAGTCCCTGCAGCATGTGCTGAGCTCAGCCCCTGGGAGATCTAGACGTTTCCTGCACTGAAAAATCTGCCGAATCCTGCCCGGCTAATTCGCAGCGGCTCGCCTCGGCTTGCTGTCTGCCGCTCCTCTATGGAGCCTGGTGGGTTGTTGAGTGCGTTGGTCTAGAGCCGTCCGGTGAATTCACCGCTGCCGCCGGCAGTAAGGCGCCACTGCTGCGTCTTCGGCCGTGAGGCCGGAGTATCTCCTCTGAGCTCCGTTCTGGGTCCCCCTCCTCTCTGGGGCCTGGTGCTGCAAAAGAAGATGGCACCCGCCGCTCTGCACCGTGGCTCCGGCAGCAGCCCTGCAGTCTGGTTTCTTTCTGGTGTCTCGTTTTTCCAGCCCTCTTTTTCTCTGTCCCTTGTATTTACATTTTTTGTTTCTCTGCCGATGGTGTTTTCTGGCTATGAAAGGCACTGATTTTGTGGTATAATAGAGCTTGGTTGTTTGCGGGGCTTGTAAGTCCCGCTTTTCTCCGTTGCCATCTTCCCAATTCTTTAGTAATATAAAACTCGGTTATATTTTTGTCTCTTGATTATACTCACAATAAAAAAAAAAATAAGAATACTGGCCCTTTATTTTATCTAAACATTAGCCCTGTAAATTAAATTAAAATCCACATAATCTCCATAAAATAAAGTATGTCATAGTCAAACGTGATGCACAATATTAAAATAATTTGTTGATTTTATATGCTATTGATAAAATTTTTGCTTCTGCTTGCAAAGCAACCATTCTCTTTTAAAACAAACTCTAAAATATTTAGAAAGCAATATAAAATTCTTTTTTTCTTTAAAAACGGCTATAAAAATAAAGATTCATTTGTAAGAAAGGCAACAAAGCTTTACTTACATTTTGCTTTTCTGCCTTTTAATAGACATTACCCTGCAATTGTATGATATCCAAAATGTGTGTTTTTTCATAAAGCCATTCTACTTTGAAATGATCTTGTTTCAGATTTCTTCAGAGTAATTTTTCATTTTTATTTCTTAAAATATTCATAAAATTTTAGAATGTTTTAAATTATTTCATAAATGTTGTGATATTGAATCTTAAGTGACTAATATCCTGAACATATTCTTAAATCACTTTGTGTATAAATTGTATCTTTGTAACTAATAAAGTTTACATAAATGCCTCCAATATTATTAACAACCCATAATGGCCATTTGTATGAGCTATAAAGTTCAAGAAACACTGTATATTTCCTCAGTGTCAAACCCAAGGGCTCATATTGGGAAGAAAACAGTGCCAAATATTTTTTATTGTAGCCCTTGCACTGATCCCCCTGATGTGGGGTTTGGCAAACTATAGCTGGTGACAAATACACATAGATGCCTGCTTTTGTCAATAAAGTGTTATCAGACAAAGTCATACCTGTTTGTTTATATGTCACACGTGGCTGCTTTTGTGCTACAACTGCAAAACTGAGTCACAGCAGAAATCAATATTTACTAACTCGATTTTTATTAGAAAAAAAATTGGCAACTCTGCCCAAAACTGTGTTTGTCCAGCGTTTTTTTCTCCCTTGGCACACAGGAAGTATTGATCATATATCATATGATGGTAAATGAATGAAAATATTTGCAAACGTGTATGATGGGGTAAAAGAATTGATATTAGTTCCAGAAATTTCTATTAGTTTCAAAAATTTGAGTCATTAATTTTTAATTGTAGCTTCACTCATAATCTTCATCTTGAGCTCTGAGAAATGTTTTTCCTATCTTCCATACCTCATAAATAATTCTTCATTTTCCCTCCTCCTCCTCCTCCCCCTCCTCCCCTTCTTCTTCCTCCTCCTCCTCCTCCTCCTCCTCCTCCTCCTCTTCCTCCTCTTCCTCTTCCTCCTCCTCCTCTTCCTCCTCTTCCTCTTCCTCCTCCTCCTCTTCTTCTTCTTCTTCTTCTTCTTCTTCTTCTTCTTCTTCTTCTTCTTCATTGTCATCTTCTTTATGGTTTGGATATGGTTTCAGTTTGTCTCCCACGGATTCATGTATTGAAGTGTAGTCTCTATTGTAAAGTATTAAGAGAATGAAAATTAATCTGACTGTGGTGTTTAGAAGTGGGACCTTGGGTAGATGATTAGTATTAAATAAGATTACCAGGGTGGTGCCCCCATGATTAAATACTAGTTCTTGTGTGTGTGTGTGGTACTGGGGGTGGAACCCAGGGGCATTTCTACCTTCAGGCTATACTGCCCCCGACCTATTTTTATTTTATTTGGAAACAGGGTCTCACTAAATTGCTGAAAGCCTCACTAAGTAGCTGAGGCTGGTTTTGAACCTGTGCGAACCTCCTGTCTCAGCCTCTTAACCTGGGATTACTAGTTTTTTATAAGGAGAGAGAGAGAGAGAGAGAGAGAGAGAGAGAGAGAGAGAGAGAGAGAATTGAGAGAGAGGCCAGTCAGAGGAGACACACATGCATGTTGTCTCTTGCCTTGTGATGCCCTCTCCATCTCAGTACTCTGCTAGGCAGAAGACCATAACCAGATACAGGCCCTTGACCTTAGATCTCCACAAATGTGAACCAGAATAAATTTTTTTAAATGTACGGTGTAGCCTAGACTCAGATACTTTGTTATAGTAATACAAGAATAACAATACATTTTCTCAGTTTTCCATTTCAGTATATCATTCAGTCTACCAAGTCTCTCCTCAATTTTTTCTAAACTATTATTTAATTATCCACATTTTTTTTTTTTTTTGGTGGTACTGGGGTTCCTGGAAGCCCTTCTACCTCCGGGCTACACTCCCAGACCTATTTTTATATTTTCATTTTTGGAAACAGGGTCTCCTAAGCCAGCACGCGCGGCTGGCTTCAAACCTGCGCGATCCTCCTGTCTCTGCCTCCCAAGCGCGGGGATTACAAGCGTGCGCCACCACGCCCGGCTAATTATCCACATTTTAAAATTTAAGCTATTATCATTTATTCATTCTTAGAATTCTTATTTGATATCTTTTTTAATCTGTTTCATTCCTTTTTAAAGTGTTCTACTTTATGGGAAGTGTTTTTACATGTTTTATATGTTACTTTTTTAAACCTAATAAATACAGTTCACTTATAATTTATGCCTACTGTGTTTTTGTTTTTGTTTTTTTAGCTACACCCTCTGCCCTATTTTTTATTCTTTATTTTGGAACAGGGTCTCGCTGAGTTAGTTGCAAAGAGCCTCACTAAGTAGTAGCAAACCGTGATCCTCCTGTCTCAGCTTCCCAAATGCTGGGATTACAAGAGTGCTCCACCACACCCAGCTGCCTGTTGATTTTAATACCTGAGATATTTGTAGGTCTACCTCTGTTCGCTTTAATTTCCTCATAATTCTTACTCAGGGCACTTTATTTCCTTGTGTGATGGTTTGTGTCATAATTGTCATACAAAATAAAGTGCTAAGAATACTTTGTGGCCAAGAATAAAAGTGCATCTCCCCAAAGATTATTTGTATTTTCTTGTGTTTAATGCTTGGTGGGACTACTTTAACCCAGAATCCCTTAGACTGGAATGAGTCTAGAGGATGACTGGACTGCTCAGGTATTGTGAGCACAGATTGCAAATCCATGAGAGGTCTGCATCATGGTCACTTTTGCTTTTTACATATATTCCAAAAATGTTCAGATGATTGATTTTTTAAATACCTGTTGCTCAAAGTAGGATTTTTTTTCCCCTATACTGGGGATGGAACTCAGGGGCATTGTACCTCTGCGTTACACTCTCAGCCCTATTTTTTTAGTCCTTTTTATTTTTTAAACAGTCTCACCAAGTTGTGAAGGTCCTCACTAAGTAGCTGAAGCTGTCGGCGAACCACAATCCTCTGGTCTCCACCTCCAGAATCCTGGGATTACAAGTATGCACCACCAGTATCTTTTTACAGCTATAGTTCTTCAATAGCACACCAGTATGTCACAGCATACCTATTAGAAAATAGTACCCTAAAGTACTTTAGTAGATTATCTTTCACAATGCTTTTCTGCCTTACTTTATAACAATTTCATATTCCCTTATAAACCTAAGTATTTGAAGACTGGAAATATGTCAGAATTTTTGTAAATTCTACTGTGCTTATCAAAGAGATTTCAAAATAGTTCTCTGTAGACTCAATAATTCATTTGACAAGTATTTCTTGAAAACCTATGATTTGTTCGGCAGTTCAAGGTCTTGGCACATCTATCAGTGAACAGACAAAAATGCCTACATTACAAGGCTTAAATGGGGAGAAGGTTGTGGGTGGTGATGAAAACATAAAAAATTATGGACAAATAAATAGTATCTGAAAAGGTGAAAAGGCACATGAATGGATCAGTCAGGATAAGGAGGATAGGAAATGTCACTTACCTAATTGATTTATAGTTCTTTGACTTATTCCAAGATGCCTTCATTCATTTATACAATAAATGTCCACTTAGCAAATGCACAAAATGGGGAAAGTATCAATTACATATATATATATATATTTACATATATATTTATATATACATATATATTTTTTATTATTGGTGCATTGTAGTCATACATCACAATGGAATACAAGATTGTGAGGATATACAAGCATACATCATCCTATTAGCTTTTATCCAAACCCCATCCCATTCCCTCCCCTCCCTCAATCCCATGCTTGATTGGTGATTAACTTTGATACATTTGTATACGTACATCATGAGTTTTAAAGAGATTCCATCTTCCCCTATCCCATCCCCTCTGATTGGTCACCTTAATTGGACCTCTATAGGGCCTTCTTCAACTAGATCTTCTCCTATTACCTATTTCTTCCTAGTTTTTGCACATTAGGGAAAGCATCTGTTTTTTTTTTTTTTTTTTTTTTTTCTTTTCTGTGATATTTCTCTGTGTATGCCACATTGTAAGTTCCGATCCTACTCTTGAAGGCCCCGGCACAAAAGTATCATTTCAATATCCCTCTCTGGCTGTCCTGAACCAACTAACTCTTGTATATTTCTCTTCCACTTCTCAAATTTTTGACCTCCCTCTGTTACGGTGAGATGTAGCCACAGGTTCTTGTTCTTAGCTATGTGTAGAAAATAATAGCCAGGTCTCCTTTTTTTTCAGAAGCTTAAGCAATTTTATTATTACAATGATGGAAAGATAGAAACAGTACTTAGCACTACGTCATAGGGAGTGACTTAGTGGAGTGAACTGAAAATAAGTCTCTCAAGTTTTTGGATACAGAACAGTTTTATAGATACATGTTCCTTCATCTTATTCTATCAATAACCTTCTGACCCGACTAGATCTGCCCCTTCTCTGGGGCAGGTCTTTTGAGGTGGGTATTCCTTCCTGTAGGCCTGCCCTGTCTCTGGTACAGACCCCAAGTTCCACCTCAAAATGTGTTAATTGATTGAATGAGTCTGGGATATTTTGAAGGCTTATGGCATCCCCCCACATTCTTGGGGAATTTTGCTTGTTTTTAAACTGTAAAAGACCCTGGGCTCCCTCTATTCTCTTTTTCATCACCCTTGGTGCCTGGATTCTGCAGGGTCCTGTCGCTGTCTGAGTTCCTGCCTGCACTCAAGCTCCAGCTTTCTAATATCAAAGCTATTTTCAAATACATTTTGAAGCTATGTCCCAATACCAACACACCTCTTCTGTCTTCTTTATAAATGTCTTTCCCCTGGCTTTGCAGTGGTCATTATCCTAACTGTTCAGTTACATTATGTAATGCCTAAGAAGTGGTAGACATTGTTAGATGAATTAAGTTCTTACTTCAGAACCGCCCCCCCAACCCACCCTCCACATGAGCTAAGTTTCCTGAAAGGCCCTGGTCTGACCAGTTAAGCTACCACCCCCCTCTGACCCCACCTGGTCACTTACCTGGGAGACCTGCCCCCTCCTGGTGCCCTTGGCCAATCAGTGAAAGGGACATTCCCCGCTGACCCTGAGCTAATTCCCTGGCCAAATGACGCCCTCTCATGGGACTCTAGCCAATTAGTTCAAAGGGCATTTCTCCTAGCCTATTAGCCCCCAATCCATAACCCCAAGTCCTTATATAACACTGACCCCAGTGTGTGCTCCCTTTCTTCCTGGATTCTTCTTTCTCCACCCCCTCTCTTCCTGGATTCTTCTCCCCCCACCCCCTTCTCATTTCTTCCTTTCATACCGGCCCTTCCAATAAATCTCTTGGCTACAAGGAGGTCTCTGGTGTGGTCAAACTTTATCCTTTCACTTATAAAGCAAGACAGTTATAATATTGCCTATTGTATGGGGTAGTGATTAGTTACTTGGAGAATCTAGTAAACAAGGATAGCTATTTATGTTCTGTTATTTGAAAAATGAGTTTATGTTTCCAGAAAAGTTATTATTTATTTATTTATTTATTTTAAAACAAAATTTTTATTGAACATAAATGGTAAACATTTAAACTATATTTGGTGCCCTCTCCCCCCGCCCCCATTTTCCCTTCCCCCCTCCCACCAATGGTTGTCCAAGTTAACCATGTCATAGCCATAATTTTACACATATTCAGATGTAGACCCTCATTAATCAAGATCAGCCTTCCTCCTCTCCTATCTTTCCATTCAAACTTTGCTGATGTTTCCCCTCCATTATCTGGAGTCCCACTGGTATCCTCTGTGTTTCCTACTTTGGGCATATTAGAGGAAACATATGTACCTTTTCATTCTGTGCTTGGCTGATCTCACTTAACATAATGTTCTCCAGGCCTTTCCATCTTCTTGCAAATGATATACTTTTGTTCTTCTTTATGGATGAATAGAATTCCATTGTGTGTATTTCCCAAAGTTTTGCTATCCATTCATCTGTTGATGGAGATCTGGGTTGGTTCCATATTTTGGCTATTACAAATTGTGCTGCTATGAACATAGGTATGCATATGTTGCTGTATTTCTCTGAATTCAACCCCTTTGGAAAGATACCCAGGAGTGGTAGAGCTGGATTATATGGTGGATCTATTCCCACCTTTCTTAGGAATCTCCACACAGATCTCCATAGTGGCTGAACTAGTTTGCATTCCCACCAACAGTGTAAAAGAGTTCCTCTTTCCCCACATCCTCGCCAGCATTTGTTGTTGTTTGATTTCTTTATGCTTGCTACTCTGACTGGGGTTAGATGGAATCTCAGTGTAGTTTTGATTTGCATCTCCCTGATGGCCAGTGATGAAGAACATCTTTTCATGTATCTATTGGCCCATTGTATCTCTTCTTTTGTGAAGTGTCTATTTAGTTCATTTGCCCATTTCTTGATTGAGTTGCTTGTTTTGCTAGTGTAGAGTCTTTTGAGCTCTTTGTATATTCTGGATATTAGCCCCCTATCAGAATGGTGGCTGGTAAAGATCCTTTCCCATTCTGTAGGCTTCCTCTTTAGGTTATTGATAGTTTCCTTTGATGAGAAGAAACTTTTTAGTTTGATGCTATCCCACTTGTTAATTCTTGCTTTAATTTCCTGAGCTTTGGAGGTTTTGTTGAGAAAGTTACTGCCTGTGCCAATATGTTGTATTGTTGAACCTATGCTCTCCTCTACTAACTTCACAGTCTCAGGTCTAATTTCTAAGTCTTTGATCCATCTTGAGTTGATTCCTGTGTTAGGTGAGATATAGGGGTTTAGTTCCATCTTTATACAAATGGATAGCCAGTTCTCCCAGCACCATTTGTTGAAAAAGCTGTCTTTTCTCCAGCATATGAGTTTGGCCCCTTTGTCAAAGATTAATTGACTAAAGATGTGTTTGTTTCTGTATCTTCTATTCTAATCCACTCGTCAGTATATCTGTTATTGTGCCAGTACCATGCTGTTTTACTATTGCTCTATAGTATAGTTTGAAGTCTGGGCTAGTTATTTATGTTCTGTTATTTGAAAAATGAGTTTATGTTTCCAGAAAAGTTATTTTTTAAAGGTTTTATTTCCCTTGGAAAAGATCTCAAAAGGAGAAAGGGAGAAAAAATAACCTACATGAGGTAAGGCAAAGAGATTCCAAGCAGCAGACTCTTGGGCACCATAAAAGTTCTCAGTGTCTGCACTTTGTGAAATATACCTTCTACACATTGTTCCACCTACCTTTTTACCTCTTCTTATTTTAAGAAAATCATTAAAATAAGTTTTCAAAGTATTTATTTAAACTAAGTGTTTAAAAAAATTAATAATAGCAAACTGGGAATTCATCCAATATTTCTCACCAACTGTTCTTAGGGTCCCAGAGATGATTCCAAGAGACACTTTAGATAAGATTTTTTAAATTATGTTATTAAAGTATTAATGGAGTTAATATTAATAAAAGTAACCTAGAGCTGGCTGGTAAGGATTGGCCCCTGGTGAACTGCTCTTGATTTGCTAATGTCTGTGGTTCTATTTCAAAAGGACACAGGCTTTAAGTTGCTGAAGATTCATATTAAATAATTATAGATCTGTATGTTTTTCATCCCTTAAACAACTCTAGCTAAAATTTCCCTTGCATATATATCCTATAAACAATAGATAGTATTTCCTTAGCTATTTCCCTTTCTTACTTTAAGCATCAGAATTGCCTACTTGTGTTATAATTAACGGCACCTAATGTTCTCCTTAGAAGTTATTAACCAGCTGTATTAGTTCAGATTCTAATAGTAATGACCTGAGGCTGGGTAACTTATTTAAGAAGAGAGTTTATGCTGCTCACAGTTTTGATGTCTGGATATCTAAACAATATAGAGTTCGTTCTGGCAAGTATATCATGGCAGATGGCTTCATAAAGGCAAAAGTGCATGGGAAAAGGAGAAAGCCAAAGAGAAACTGGGGTGTCAAAGGGAAAACTGCATTAATCCCTTCCAAGGGAAGGCCTGCAAAGACCTACCAACATCTCACTAGGCCCCACCTCTTTGAGATCTCTGCACAATGGGGAAAAGCCTCTTAACACATGAACCCTTGAAAGGAGGATGCTTTCAAACCATATCCAAACCAGAGCACCACATAATCTATTATGTATTTGTAAATATCTTTTAAAGATATTTAAAAGATATTAGTAAGATATTAAAAATATTAGTGAGGCCTTTGCCTTATTAAGTTTTTATTACAAGTATTTTATTTAAATATGTTATTTAAAATACAGATTTGAATGAGTCATGTGTCAATCAACCACCAGTTGGAGCAGCAGCCAGTACTCCTGAAACCACAGCTACAGTGTGGCTGAGTGCCTGGGTGGCTGAGCACAGTGAATAAAACCTGGGGAACAACTTCTTGGATAGACTCAGGTCTATTCAAGAGCTCCCAAGGGTATTTTTAATGCAATGCCATTCAAATGAGTTTTTATCTTTGCCCCCCCCCTCAGCCTGAATAGGTGGGGAGTCCAGACAGTTGCTGAGATGCCCTTAAGGCATATTTTCTATTGTCATTGTGCAAAGTAGTTAACTTCTCTTTAATGAAGGTAATAACTTCAGCAACCGTAATTTCCTTGACCCAAATTCTATGAGCACTTTTCTGGACAATAAAATGTTTTAAATTTTTTCTTCTTCTCTGCTTTCTGCTTCTTTCTAAACCTCCTAAGTAGGTGAGGAAGTAGCGGAGGCTGGCTTCGAAATTGTAAGATCCTCCTGTTTCAGCTTCCCAAGCACTGGGATTATAAGCCTGTGCCACCGCGCCCAGCGATGAAATCAGTTATTACTATCTTCATTGTTACAGTTAAAAGATGTTACAGTGAATGATGAATGTTACAATTTGGGGGAACTGTTCCCAGGGACCCCTGTAGCCCTGTGGAAGCAATTCCCCTTAAACAAAAACCGTGGGTTTTTGTCCTGGGCTAAGGATAGGTATGCAATAGCCTAGACTGTTGCTGAAGATTTAAAGGAGTTTATTAAAAATAAATACAGAAGACAGTTACAGCCCCATGCCATTCAGGAGTGGCATGGGGGGAGGGATGCTTCGAATGAAATCACCAAAATACAAAACATGGAACAGACATTTTATATTCATGACATTCTCCAACTTGTTTCACATAATTCTGTAAAAGTCCCTGTAAAGTTCCTCCCCTTACTTTTCCCACCGAACTCTTAGTGTTCACCCAGGTTTCTCCTTTCCCAAAGGTCCACCCCTTCCTCCCATTCAAACTAGATTATCCAGTTATTATGTAAACCTTTCTTTAGAATGAGGAAGTCCTAGCTCCCCTCTTCTTTTGACTTGCTAATTACCTTTAGCTAGGTTAATTTACATTAGAATATTTGCCTGCTTCTTGGCAGAAACCAAGTCCTTTCACAGATCTGCCCCTCACCCAATTTTTGAAATATATTTATTAATAATCAGAGCTTTCTCAAATCTTCCTAGGCCATTCCCAATACTGGTACATTCATTCCTTTCAGAATCCCTGCCTCCCAACTGCCACCAGAATCTCTCATTAAGCTCTGCTTGCAGAGTCTAGGGCATCTCATGAAACAATTCTAAACAAAATCCTAGCCATACACATTCAAAACCATATCAAGAGAATAATACACCATGACCAAGTTGGTTTCATCCCAGAAAAACAAGGCTGGTTCAGCATATACTAATCAATACATGTTATTCACCACATAAATAGAACCAAGAACAAAAACCACATCATCATAGTAATAGATGCTGAAAAAGCATTCGACAAAATCCAACACCCATTTATGTTAAAAACATTGCAGAAAATTGGAATAGAAGGAATGTACTTCAACATCATTAAGGCAATATACTGTAAACCCAAAGACAACATTATATTGAATGGGGAAAAACTGCAAGAATTTCCGCTACAGTCAGGAACAAGACAAGGATGCCCACTATCACCACTCCTTTTCAATATAGTCCTTGAGACTCTTGCTGCAGCAATAAGGCAAGAGAAGGAAATCAAAGGAATTCACATAGGAAGAGAGGAATTAAAATTATCCTTATTTGCAGATGACATGATCCTTTATCTGGAAGACCCAAAGAACTGAACCAAAAGACTTCTGGAGCTGATTGACAAATTCAGCAAAGTTGCAGGATACAAAATCAACCTAAAAAAATCAGTGGCTTTTCTTTACGCCAACAATGAATCCACAATGAAAGAAATAAAGTAAATAATTCCATTCACTATAACCTCAAAACCAATAAAATACCTAGAGATAAACCTAACCAAAGATGCAAAAACTATAAAACATTAAAAAAAATTGAAGAAGACCTTGGAAGATGGAAAGATCTCCCGTGCTCATGGATAGGCAGAATAAATATCATCAAAATGGCCATTCTGCCAAAAGTGATCTATAGATTCAATGTAATTCCCATTAAAATACCAGTGACATTCTTCAAAGACCTAGAAAAATCAATCATGAACTTTATATGGAGAAAGAAAAGACCCAGAATACCAAAGAAATTCTCAGCAATAAGAATCACGTAGGAGGTATCACAATTCCAGACTCCAAATTATACTATAGAGCAATAGTAGTAAAAACAGCATGGTATTGGCACAATAACAGGTATACTGACCAGTGGAATAGAATAAAAGATACAGAAACAAACCCACACACCTATAATGTCAATTAATCTTTGACAAAGGGGCCAAATTCATATGCTGGAGAAAAGACAGCCTTTTCAACAAATGGTGCTGGGAGAGCTGGCTATCCATTTGTAGAAAGATAGAACTAAATCTTTACTTCTAAATCCATGCATAGGAATCAACTTGAGATGGATCAGAGACTTAGAAATTAGACCTGACACTGTGAAGTTATTAGAGGGGGACATAGGCTCAACATTCCAACATATTGGCACAGGCAGTAACTTTCTCAACAAAACCTCCAAAGCTCAGGAAATTAAAGCAAGAATTAACAAGTGGGATGGCATCAATTAAAAAAGTTTCTTCTCATCAAAGGAAACCATCAATACCTAAAGAGGAAGCCTACAGAATGGGAAAAGATCTTTACCAGCCACCACTCTGATAGGGGCTAATATCCAGAATATACAAAGAGCTCAAAAGACTCTACACTAACAAAACAAACAGCCCAATCAAGAAATGGGCAATTGAACTAAATAGACACTTTTCAAAAAAAGAGATACAAAGGGCCAATAAATACATGAAAAGATGTTCTATATCATTAGCCATCAGGGAGATGCAAATCAAAACTACACTGAGATTCCCCAGTCAGAATGGCAAGCATAAAGAAATCAAACAACAACAAATGCTGGTGGGGATGTGGGGAAAGAGGAACACTTTTACACTGTTGGTGGGAATGCAAACTAGTTCAGCCACTATGGAGATCTGTGTGGAGATTCCTTAGAAAACTGGGAATAGATCCACCATATGATCCAGCTCTACCACTCCTGGGTATTTTTCCAAAAGGGTTGAAAGAGAACTAACTACAGCAACATATGCATACCTATGTTCATAGCAGCACAATTCATAATAGCCAAAATATGGAACCAACCCAGGTCCCCATCAACAGATGAATGGATTGCAAAATTATGGGAACTGCACACAATGGGATTCTATTCAGCTATAAAGAAGAACAAAATCATGTCATTTGCAAGAAGATGGAAAGCCCTGGAGAGCATTATGTTAAGTGAGATCAGTCAAGCACAGAAAGAGAAGGGACATATGTTTCCTCTAATATGCCCAAACTATGGAGCATAGGGGATACCAGAGGGACTCCAGATAATGGAAAGGAAATCTCAGCAAAGTTTGATTGGAGAGGAAGAAGGCTGCACTTGATTAATGATTAATAACATTTGAATATGCGTAGAAGTATGAATATGGCATGGTTACCCTGGACAATCATTGGTGGGAGGGGAGAAGGGAAAACAGGGGTGGGGGGAGAGGACCCCAAGTACAGTTTAAATGAATGCCATTTATTTTCAATAAAAATATGTATTAAAAAAAAGAGTCTAGGGCTTCTCCAGCCTGCATCTCCAAACCTTTCCAAATTCCTCCCTCAAACCAGCTACAAAGGTTTCTGAATATGCAATCAGGCATGGTCACAAAAACCACCTCATTACCAAGTTCTCTGTTAGTTAGCTTTTTTAGGGCTGTGACAAAAATTCCTAACAAGAACAATTTTAATGAGGAAAAGTTTATCTGGCTTATAGTTCTGACATTTAGTTGATGGTCAGCCACCTCTAAGAAGAAACATCATGGCAACAAGGTATGGTGGAAAAAATCTGCTCAGCATGGCAGCCAGGAACCAGAGAGAGACAGAAAGGAGCCAGGGACAGATACGGTCATCAGGGCCATTCCTCCAGTGAGCCACCTCTTCCAGCCCCCACCTCTGAACCCTCAGCCATTCTAGACAATACATGAACTTTGGGGGGAACATTCCAGAATCAAACCATAACAATTATTAAATACAAAGTGAATACAAAGAAAATTATTTTAATATTTTGTCATAAATATATAGATTATAGGTCCAACTTTGGGGCCAATGAGTAGAAGCAATACACTAAGATGCATTGAGTAGTGGTGATTTGTGTTGAATATTAAAATGTTCTGTTCAATCGTTATCATTTGTTTGATATGATGGTCATAAGTAATTAGACTTGAAGGATGTAAGTCAGTAACAATCCTTTTTTTTTTGTTATAGCAACCAAAATGAATTAAATATAAAATTGAAAGAAATACTTAATGTAAAAGGTATAAGTTGAAGAAATTGAAAATAATTCATAGACAGCTGTCTTGTGCTACACCTAAGAGAAGTATAATACCTTCATTTAGAAATATCTCAGACTACTCATGAACCTATATTACAGATGAACAAATTATCCTTTTAATAATCAGTACAGTTAAAAGACAATTTACACCTCATAATGTCATTTCTGTGGTGAAAGACCTTTCAGCCTGACCTAAGTACAAATCACAAGTTGTTGAAATGTATGATCTCTTTCAAAAAATGAAGATAAAAAACCACTTTGCATAGATTCAGGCACACAAAACTTAATGGAAAGTCTTGGATGACACTGGCTTCTTCAGGGAGGTCTCTTCTCATCCATGGATTTCTTTGAATCCCCCATTTCAGTTTTTCCAATACCTACCACACTATACCTGGATCAGCCTTGGTATGTAAGAATTATTTAATGAATCAAAATTGAGGAAACTGTTAAATTTTGTAACAAATTCCCATAGTTAGTCCTTGTCTACCTGCATGCATATATTACATGAAAAGGTGGTTAGTTTTATGGATAGATGTAAATAAGAATAAAATACTATTTCCAAGTTGACAGGTCATCTCTGTCAAAATAGAGCCATCTTATGTTTTTCTGAAAGTTAAAATGCCCTGTTCTTTTTTTTTCTTTCAAGAGAGAAATAAGTTCTTTTTTGCCACAGAAAATACAGTGATTCAGTGTTCATGGGAGGAATTCATAATTCAGGCTCTTATTTTCACACTGCCTTTCAACAACACCTACGCCACCCAGAATAATAATGTGCTAAGCTGAGTGCTACAAAGTATTTCAATAAAAGAAGGAAATTATTTTCATAATTGCTGATGAGTTCTTAATTTGTTCTGCTAAATGGTAAATCAACCACAATTGGTGAAAGACACTATTCTTATGCATAGATATTACAGGTTCATAAAAGGAGGCTTGCATTTGTCTTGAAATACTAGGGAGTGGTCATTTAATTTTAAGGAGATAAAGGGTTAATTAGTATAAATTCTTTGAAGCTCTAAAGAGAAGTATCATATTGCTTTCTGATATTTAGAATCCTCAGTAAAGTCATTTACAGATTTGTTACTGTTACTGAAAGTAGACAATAGTTTTTTGTTTTGTTTTGTTTTGTTTTTTGGTGATACGGGGGTTTCTGGAAATGCTTCTACCTCCGGGCTACACTCCCAGACCTATTTCTTTTCATATTTTTATTTGGAAACAGGGTCTCTTAAGCCAGTGAGGCTGGCTTCGAACCTGAGCGATCCTCCTGTTTCTGCCTCCCAAGCGCAGGGATTGCAAGCGTGCGCCGCCATGCCCGGTGACAAACCACGCTCGGCGACAGTAGTTTTTTTTCCATGAATAGTATGCCAAGATGTCAGGACAGAAATCAATTCAAATTCAAATTAAATTTGTCAAAAAATTAACATGAAATATTTATTGAGACATACTCTGAAATAAGCATAATCACTAGTTTTATAAACTATACTGGTTTGGATTTTATATGTAAATTAGGTGCTCAATAATTAGATATTAAAGGCAATATTTGGTGAATGAGTGAATGAGTGAATGATCTAACACATTCCTCTTTTTTATTCTGAGCTCCTCTCTCCCTTACAGACTACCTAGAAATACCAGAAACTCTTCTGAGCCTGTCACTAGGGATATGTAAATTAATGATTCACTAGGACCCCTCCCCCACTGCTTTCCGTGATCATTGTAGAGTTAGTACTTGCTGGCAAAGACATTCCTCTAAAGTGAGGATATCTTCTTTAGACCACTTTACTCTGCTGCTAATTCTTCCTAGGCATTCCCCCCCGCCTGGTGTCTGGATTGTGAACATGCTCCAGTTTTACGCAGTGTCGCTGTTCTAGAGCTCTCATATTACCAAGCAGCAGTGTCTCTCAACCTTGGCACTGTCAGTTTTTAAAGCATCCATGGCTGCTACCCACTAGAGGCCAGTAGCACTCCCCTCTCCTTACATGTGACAACCAAAAGTGTCTAGATATTTCCAAATGTCCCTGAAGGTGGCAGGAACAAAATCATCCCTGGTTGAGAACTACTGATGTCCAGGAACTTGTTGAAAACTGAAAATTTCTATCCCCAACTTAGATCTACTTTGGAGATTATGCAAACACTATGTTTTTTTTTTTCCCCTAGAAATTTTTTTTCCCCAAGTGTGTCTAACATACATTAAATTTGGGAATTGTTATTTAAAGTATCTCTCACTGATTTTAATTTTCTAAATTTCTGCTATCTCAGTGCAAAATCAAATAGCCAAACTGAATGTGTAAACTTAATATTACACATATTTATTAGTGTGTATATTTGGTACTGGTGATTAAACCCAGGGGCATTCTACCTCCAAGTTTCACCCCCAGCCCTTTCTTATTCTTTTGAATCAGTTTGTGAGGGTCTTGCTAATTTGATGAGGCTAGCTTATTCAAATCTGCAATTTTCCAGTCTCAGCCTTTCAAATACTAGGATTAGAGGCATGTGCCATCATGCCTGGGATAAAATCACACATATTTATAAGCCATTACTAGTCCTATGGTTATTCAATACTTTTTCTCCAAGTAAGTACACAGACTATGGCATCCTGAGCCCCGTCAGTACTTCTGGGCCTTCATCTGCCATTTGGCCTACTAGGAGTCCTGATCATGCTGAAATGTACTGTAATGATGTCCTGTACAAACCAAAGTAAGGAGTGATATCACTGAACAGACCATCCTTTGGCCTCACCTTCCAATGCACATGATGAGTTTTCCCAGATGAACCCAGTGGTGACCACAGTGAATGGAACTTGAGCCTCCATTCAGTCTCATTCACTCACACAGTCATCTTATTCAGTTGCTATTGAATGGATTCTTGCATTCATTTTATTCAAGAACTCTTCATTGGTCACCACAGTGTCTCGAGCACTCTGTTGTGTTCTGGGGAAACAGTGAACGAGGTACAGAACTTGCAACCGGTAGGCAAAATGTTAAAAGATACAGGCACAAAGCCAAAAAAAATCCACGCTTCTCACTAGCAAGAGACTATAACTAAGCTAACTCATCTATTTGGCAATGGAAATAGTACCCCAATTGTCTGGAGAAGATAATTTGGTACCTGGTGTTTCCATAGGGAAAATTAATTTAAGAGTGCTATAAACACATTTCCTGCATTCTTACTCTTTTGGAGAAGAAATTTTTCTGAAATTTAATTAAATTACCATAATAGTTTAATTTTAGGCATAAAAGGATATTAAAATGTAGCCTTCCATATCTTCTATTAATTTTAAATAAAACATCATTATGTTAAAAGTTGAGTATTTCTGGACAAGATTAGAAAAAAATCTAAAAGTATTACTTTTATTTATGGGGTTGGAAAATAAAAAATGAATGAACCATTTGTTTAAGTTCCTGTCTGGCACCTATTTTTCTGTAGGCAGTCTGGGGATGGCCCCATTTCCATTTCAGTCTGGGGATGGCCCTAGATTTCTATTTCTTCAGCTTCATCAGTAACTTCCACGGCTACACCACCCCTCTCATTTCTTTGTTTTCCTCTTATTTCTTCATTGTTTCCCTCTCCATGACTTTTTCTCCTCTGCTAGAAAAATTCCTCAAGAATCTTTTAAAAAATAAGCACCTTTAAATCTGTTTACATTGTGTGGCCATTTCATAGGCTTGAGTCTTCTGTCCTGTTCTTTTGCTATGCCTCAGAGGCTTGTTTTAACAAGCACCAGAAACATTTAGTACCTTTATATCTTGTCCATCCTCTATTCTGGAAACAAAAGGAGTATACTGGCCACTCCCGGTATCTGCTTATTGAATGGTATTATGGAGCAACATTTCTAATAAACTTTTCATGAGTTAACTTCTTTCACCAAATATGCCAAATGTCTTGGATACAGAGACTCAATTTTACTTGTACATCCACCTTGTATTCCTTCTCAAACCCATGCCTGCCTCTGGGTATAGGGAGTGATTAAAAAAGACTCTGGAGGTTTGATTTGTGGATAATGCTTGTAACTGGCATGCATGGAGAATGTTTTGTGGGCATGTCATAGTGCAGGACACTAAGTACACAAAAATAAATAAGCACAGATCCTTCCTCATAGAAGTCATCATTAGTAATGAAAAAAAAAATTTAAGATACAAGTAGACTTGAAAAGCAAGGCCTTAGCATCGATACAGACTCTTATTCTCTTCTGGAAATACATTTAGTGTGGGCAGAACAGAAGCTCTCGGGCTTGGAGACCCAGGAAAGATTTCTCAGAAGAGAGATGTCTGAATTGATTTCTTAAGGTAGTATTAGCCTATTAAATGATAGGTGTGGGCAGAGGGAAGATGTTTTCAAAACATAACAGGCAATATGTGTAAAGGCATCGGAGGGTATTTGACCTTGTAAGAGCTTAGAGTCGTTGAGGGTGGGGTTAGCTCTAAATGTTAAAGGTAGCAAGGACCAGAGAGAGAAGAGTTGTGTTTGCCTTTCTATGGAGTTTAATTTTTTCTAAAAGTTATGGAAAACCATAAAAATTGTTTAAATTGGGAAAATGTATAAAATAAATATATTTTTCAAAAACAACTGTAGGCAAAGGAAAAGTGGATCAGAATGATCAAGACTGAAGGCAGTGAAGTGCTTCTGAGTCTTCAGTAGAAATGCAGGCCAGACAGACAGTAGAGGGATTGGGAGTGAAGGTACTACGTGGATATGTAGACAGGTTAGATGGGTGTCTAGGACCTAAAACCAGCAGAAATTGTTGATTTGAATCATGAGAAAAAGGAAGGAAAAAAAGTTGTGACTGATTCTGAGATTGGTCTAAAGGGCCAGTGCAACACTTCATTTTGATGCAGGCTCCTACTCTCTTCTAGAAGGAAATTCACCTGATATATTTTGATAAGATACCAAAATTGATGAAACTCTAATGCTCTGACCTGTAATTGCTTAAATTATTAAATATGTAGTTTCTTCTTTCTGAAACTTCATTTATTGCTACTACACTTATTGGCAAAGGTGCTGGCAGTGCTTGTTAGGCTAAAGTTCTTATTAATCTGGCACAAACAGTAGTCTAACACATAAATGCTAATTAATATTTAGCATCTAGATATCCATATTCAAATTAAACTGGCATTCCAAAGATGAAATATTTAATTATTGCCGGGCGCGGTGGCGCACGCTTGTAATCCCCGCACTTGGGAGGCGGAGACAGGAGGATTGTGCAGGTTCAAAGCCAGCCGCGCTGGCTTAAGAGACCCTGTTTCCAAATAAAAAAGTATAAGATAGGTCTGGGAGTGTAGTCCGGAGGTGGAAGGGTTCCCAGGAACCCCAGTACCACCAAAAAATAAAAAATTTAATTATTTAGCACATGTTGAAAACTGTCCTGTGTTTGTACCTGTAGTTATCAGAAGCTTGCTCCCGTTATTCCTTTAAAAGCATCTTTCTCATATATCATCCAAACACCCATGATTAGTTCTCTATATTACATTGCATTGAAGGCTTTGAATTTAATAGCATATATAAAATGAAAAATATCTAAATTTGTCCTGTAAACCACATCAGTCATTTGGTGTGGTTTAAAAGGCATATTTAAATGCCTTTCCATTTGTAGAGATACTACCTGTGCTTAGATCAATCATGCCTAAGGTTAAATACTTATTTAGAGCATGCAAGTGGCAGCATACTTTTAAGAATGCTTAAAATAATACAAACCACAGGTAAGTCTGGCTTAAACTACATGAAGAGAACAAAATCTATAGATCTATTTGATGCCATCAACATGGCTTTTGTGCTTTAGGTTTTGTTAAGCACAGAAAAACTTACTCCCTCTTGGGTGTGTATTCCTTTGTCCTAATTATTCCACAGAATTCATGAACCCCTCTCTATGAATTGTCTTACGATTTTCTGTAAGCTGTTTTCGCATATGTGTGTACTGTCTACAGGTTGTTCTAACATGGACAAAGACGCTGGAATAAATGGCAGGAAAAAGTAGAAGAGTAGTGCGGTTATTGAATTGTTTCTGAGTTCCATTAGGCAGCGGTCAGAATGAGAAAATTTCATCATGGGAGGCTTTCAACAGAGAAGCATCTGAACTTGATTTCATGAGGGCAGAAAGCTGTGCATCCTCACTGATGGAGTGGGTCTGAGAGGCACAGCTGAGGCCACTTTTCCATGGGGAGGGGAATACATTTGTACAAAGGCACAACCAGCATATTTAGCTAGTTATCATAATCAAAATTAGGCTGGTAATGTAGGAAGGTCTAGTTAGTGAATGGTACTTAAATCCAGGCTGAGAAGGTTGGGTTAAGTAATAAGATGCATTCATTTGCCCAATTCCTTTACTTTTTTTCTTTTTCTTTTCTTTTCCTCCCTTCTTTTCTTTCTTTCTTTCTTTCTTTCTTTCTTTCTTTCTTTCTTTCTTTCTTTCTTTCTTTCTTTTTCTTTGTATGTGTGTGTGTGCGTGTGGTACTGACTGAACCCAGGGGCATTCTACCTCTGAACTATACCCCTTCTATTCTTATTTTGACACAGGCTGTCCCAGAGTTGCTGAGACTGGCCTCCAACCTGCAACTTTTCTGTCTCAATGTTCCAAGTATTACAGTTATAAGCACGCACCTTCACACCCAATTTTTCTAATGTTTTATAACTTTGGCATATTTTTACTTCATGAATTCCAACAATATGAACTACTCTTGTTTATTTCTTAAAGTAATCACTATTGGCTTTTGGAAATAGGCAAAGATGCCTATTAAAATTTATTGTTTCAGTGTCATAGGATTGTAGAACACACACGCACACACACACACACACACACACACACACACACACCGCACCTTGCTTATTTGGACTACCATATTGACTTTTTTTCTTTCTTACTGTCTAAGGATTATATTAGTTTTGATAAATTCTTTGTTAATATTGTGTAGAGCAGATATAGTGAACAGTAATTTAATGTAAAACAAGAAACCTAGAATACCTTTAAGATGATTAAAAATCAGTACTTGCCAGGTATGGTAGCGCATGCTTGTAATCCCAGTACTTGAGAAGCTTGAGATCGGACAATCGCAGGTTCACAGACAGCCTCACCTACTTACTGAGGCCCTCTGCAACTTAGTGAGACCTTGTTTCAAAATAAAGAATAAAAAATAGGACTGGGGGCAGAGCTCATAGGTAGGATGCCCCTGGGTTCAATCAACAGTACCCCCCCCACCTGACACACACACAAACAAAGGGGAAAAAATGGGTAAATGAAAGCATCTGATTATTCAACCCAACCTTCTCATCTTGGACTTAAGCAACGTTCACTAACTAGACCTTCCTACATTACCAGCCTAATTTTGATTATGATAACTAGCTAAATATGCTGGTTGTGCCTTTGTACAAATTTATTCCCCTCCCCATGGAAAAGTGGCCTCAGCTGTGCCTCTCAGACCCACTCCATCAGTGAGGATGCACAGCTTTCTGCCCTCATGAAATCAAGTTCAGATGCTTCTCTGTTGAAAGCCTCCCATGATGAAATTTTCTCATTCTGACCGCTGCCTAATGGAACTCAGAAACAATTCAATAACCGCACTACTCTTCTACTTTTTCCTGCCATTTATTCCAGCGTCTTTGTCCATGTTAGAACAACCTGTAGACAGTACACACATATGCGAAAACAGCTTACAGAAAATCGTAAGACAATTCATAGAGAGGGGTTCATGAATTCTGTGGAATAATTAGGACAAAGGAATACACACAAGAGAAAGTTAATTTTCAGATTGCTCTTTCTTTCTTTCCTTTTCTTTTACTTTTTTTTTCTTCTTGTCATTAAATCCAGGGGCATTCTACCTCCGAGATTCACACCTAGCCCCTTTTCTTTGGAAAAAGGGTCTCACTAGAGTACTAGAGCTCTCACTAAGTTATTGAGGCTGGCCTGGAACTTGCAATCCTCCTGTCTCAGCCTCCCAAGTACTGGGATTACCTGGAAGTACTGGAATTTGTTTGTTTTTCGTGGTGGTAGTACACGGGATTTAGTCCAGCAACATTCTACCACTGAGCTACATTCCCATCTGTATTTATTATTTATTTTGAGACAGTTCTACCTAAATTCCCTAATCTGGCCTTTAATATGTGCTCTTTTTGCCTCAGACTCCTGAGTAGCTCGGATTATGAGTGTGTGCCACCTGGCTACCCACATTGGCTTTTCTGGTGGAGATTTCCATTTCTTCTTGGAACTTTCAAAATACTTCTATTACAGTGTTTCTAATATAACAACATAGAAATCCCTTTAGATCATTTAACTTCCTCATTTTCCACTAAAAACCATTTTAGTTAAAAGTTTAAAATTTAATTTACTATTATTATATGGTGATGTCTAGCATCAAGATACAAAATCAAACCAAGATTCAAAGCTATGTGAGCTTGCTTTAATTAAAGACTATTATGTTCTGTCTATGAAAGATTCCTTTCAGTTCTTTCTTATTAAGGGCATTGTCAATTGGATGCGACTATGACACACATTCATATTTTTCCTCAGATCTGTAAGAAAAGAATTTATATTAATTATTGATACTACTAAAATAATTGTAAATAAGTTGTAAATAAAACCTTCTGCAAATATTGGCTCTCTTACTACTCAATTGTAAAAAGTATTTAAGTCCTTGGCGTGTTATCTTTTTATTTGTGTGTGGGGGTGGTGGTTCTGGGGATGGAACTCAGGGGCATTCGACCTTTGAGCCCCTGCCCTCTTTTTTATTCTTTATTCTTATTCTTATTTTATTATTATTATTATTAGTAGTAGTAGTAGTAGTAGTAGTAGTGGTGGTGGTGGTACTGGGGTTCCTGGAAGCCCTTCTACATCCGGGCTACACTCCCAGACCTATTTTATATTTTATTTGGAAACAGGGTCTCTTAAGCCAGCGAGACTGGCTTAGAACCTGCGCGGTCCTCCTGTCTCGCCTCCCAAGTGCCAGGATTACAAGCGTGCACTACCACGCCTGGTGCTTTATTCTTTATTTTGAAACAGGGTCTCACTAAGTTGCGGAGCGTGTCACTAAGTAACTGATCCTGCATGCACCACCACCCCCGGCTTTTTAGTTTGTTATTTTAAATACTGATGTAGAGCCCAAGTCACTGTAATTTTCTTATAGATTGTAAAGAACATTTTCTTCACTAAAATCTTTGCTTCTAGTTATTTCTGCACATGTGACCCTGCTTTCATTGCTGCTGGTTAGTTTTAAAAGTCACTGGTGCACCCTGCCGAGTACATTGTGTAAGCCTCAGCTTCACCACAGAAGACACAGGACCTTTCTGACCCCTGTTAAGTGCCTCATTTAATCTTAGGGAACAGTGGAGGCGCCCAGAGGTTTTGTTCTGTGTTTTAGCCACACTAAACACTGCATTTCAAGTAAAATATAAAGTGAGTCTCAAGGTCTCTCTGGAATCCAAATGGAATTTGCATAGTCTGAAAGAAAATGATGTCACATTTTCTCTGTGAGTTCTCCATTTGAATCCCTGCCTTATATAAATACCAGAAGCTAACCCTGGTGTCCTCTAACATTAAAGTAAAAGAGGACACTAAGAAAGCAAATCCACTTAGAAAGCTATAGCAGGTAATGAGAGTTAAATATTACGTTGTTTTATTTTATCTTTGGGGCTATTCAATATTGTTTAAGGATAGGTCAGTTGATACCATTCCCCACGTCATGAGATTAGGATATATTGTGATTCAGACTAAGCTATGCACAACGGCCAGCTTAATAAGAATACTATAAATGTGTCTCTGGATTTAAACATTTCAAGTGAATAGTAATATTACTAGATGAACAGCTTTAAGCCAAATGATTTTACTAGAAGAAAGTGTTTTTTCTTTAAAGTAACTGCTACGTCATAAGTGAATTAATTAACCTTTTACTTAAAGTACCTTGCATATTTGGTGATCTTGAAGGGTTATAACTTCTTTGGTTTTGTTAAAAAAGAAGCATTCTTTCCATATACGCAGTACATCCAGCCAATCATGTCTATGTGCTTGAGATAAATTCTCTCCATAGATTCTACTTTTCTGTGCAGTGGCAAGAAGAATTCTACATTCCAGAGCCATCTGCAATACCACAGTGCCACATGCTTTCCTTAAGGCTATACTCTGAAGCAATTACATTATGAAATATATTGTATATGCAATATATATACATATACATATGTGTGTGTGTGTATATATACAGATGTTGGATAGATGCAGATGTTGGGAAAATCTGTACATATCAACCACTTTGGAAATGTTTCCTAGAGTTTTTTTTTTTTCCTCCTTTTTGCCATTCTGGGGATGGGACCCAGGGGCATTCTACCTCTGGGCTACACCTCCATTTTTTACTTTTACTTTGAGGTCTGTGGCGTGCTTCACTAAGTTGCTAAGGCTAGCTCTGAACCTTCAATTCTCCTATTTTAGCTTCTCAGACACTGGGATTACAAGCATGAGCCTCCACACCCAGCCTAGTTTACAGATTTGTTGTCATGACAGGGTTCAGTTGAGTAGACAGAGACCAACGATGCAGCTGTGCGACCTACAATGCACAATACAGTCCACACAGCAAAAAACTATCTGGTCTAAAATGCCAGTAGCAACAAGGTCACCCCAAGGCTCTAGTAAGTCCATCTAGTTAAACTAAGAGAGTAACAGCTTCTGATTAAGCCTATATTTCTGTTTTTTGTTTTTTTTTCTGGGTTCAGATTCTACTAAAACTTATTTAGATAGTGCTGATTTCCTTCTATGTAGAGTATGTATTTTGGAGAACTTCCTCCCCATATTGTTACTAGCAGAAAGAAAGAGAAGCAGAAAGTCCTTCTCCTTTGCTTATTCACTAGTACAAAGTTCTTTTAAACTAGAATCTCTATATATAGTATCCCATGGAGATTTTGTTTCTTTGCAAAATGTTCTGTAAAATACTGGCCTTCCTTTCTCCTCATTATGCTGTATTTGCTACTACTAAGTATTTATTCATTCTTACAAAATATAAACACTCAGAATTCAGTGGTGTTTAATAAGTGGGAGTCTGAGATGAAATAGATTTCCTTTATTCCCACAGGACAGAAATGTGGTCTTCATCAACCCCTCAAAAGGCTGACTCTGCTTAACTATTCCTTACACAGTTACCATGTAAGCCAGGCACAATGCCATCACACAGAGATTTAAATATAGAATCTGCATTTTATAATATTTTATTTCTTTTTTTCCCTTTTTTGTGGGACAAGAGATCTAACACAGACCTTTTCATTTCATTTTTTATTTTGAAACAGGGTTTTATAAGTTGTTGCACAATGGCCTCCAACCAGCACTCCTTCTGTCTCAGCTTCACAAGTACTGGGATTATAGGTGTGCCCTACTACATACTTCTTCGTTTCTTTTTTTTCTTTCTTTCTTTCTTTCTTTCTTTCTTTCTTTCTTTCTTTCTTTTTTTTTTTTTTTTTTTTTTTTTTGGTGGTACTGGGGTTCCTGGAAGCCCTTCTACCTCTGGGCTACACTCCCAGACCTATTTTATACTTTTTATTTGGAAACAGGGTCTCTTAAGTCAGCCCGGCTGGCTTCGAACCCGCGCGATCCTCCTGTCTCCGCCTCCCAAGTGCGGGATTACAAGCATGTGCCACGATGCCCGGCACTCCTTTGTTTCTTTATGTGAATATTTGGTTCTTGCATAGATAACCATAAAGAAGAATGCAAGCAAGAAAGCATAATTATTTAAAATGTTGAAAATAGTTTCATTCTATTTTGTAATTCTTGTTTTAGATTTAGACTCATCAGTCATTTACACTTACATAATATTACTTTCTATAAAAAAATTCTAATGGCCCTTCTCTAGATATTAACTTGTTTTTTTGGTTTTTTTGCATTTTTTTAGGGGGGTACTGGGGATTGAACCAGGGGTATTCTACTTCCCAGTTATACCTCAGCTCTTTCCTTCCTTCCTTCCTTCCTTCCTTCCTTCCTTCCTTCCTTTCTTTCTTTCTTTCTTTCTTTCTTTCTTTCTTTCTTTCTTTCTCTCTTCTTTTCTTCCTTTCTTTCTTTCTTGTACTGAGGTTGGAACCCAGGGGCCTCTGACTATACTCTCAGACCTATTTTATGCTTTATTTGGAAACAGGGTCTCACTAAGTAGCTGGGGCTGACTTTAAACCTGTGTGATCCTTCTGACTCAGCCTCCCAAGCTCTGGAATTACAAGGGTGTGCCACCACACCGGGTTTATATTAACATTTTTAAAGATGGTCATTTGTTTAGCTGGGCATGGTGGCACATGCTTGTAATCCCAGCATTTGGGAGGCTGAGAACGGAGGATGGCGGTTCTCGGACAGCCTCAGTTACTTAGTGAAGCCCTCTGGAACTTAGTGAGACCCTGTTTCAAAATAAAGAATAAAAATAGGGCAGGAGGTGTAGCTTGGAGGTCAAATGCCCCTGAGCTCCACCCCCAGATCCGCAAAAAAATAAAAAAATAAAAAAAGATGCTCATTTGCAAAGGAATGTGTATCAATGTGTTTCTTTCTATTACAGTACTGGATTCCATATAAATAATTCTGTGCACATTTATATTTTTAAATATATGTCTTATGTTAACATAACTTTTTCTATTAATCTTCTTTCCTTTTGATTATATTTCCCTTTACATTCTGTGAAATGCACATATTATTCTGGATGCAGAATAACTAAACAATAAAAACCAAAATGTTCCCATCCATAAAACATTCACCAGGAAAACAGTCTTTAGAAATGAACCTCAGAAAGTCATTTATACTCTGAAGCATGAATAATCTCCAACAAATATATGTTCTATGCTACTATTTATTCTATATACAATTGAGAAGTCTGTATAGTTTGATTTAATGCATATCAGGTTTTTTATACTTAAAATGATAACCAAAGAGCTAACAGTATTCACAGTTATGAATTTCAGCATCGAGCATAAGAGATGAAAACTGCATACTTCCTTAGGCTAATATTTTTCTCTGACTTTTTTCATCTAAGATGTTACTTCTATATTGAGGAAGAGAGAGGGAATGAAGGAGGGAGACAAACAAATCTTAAAATCTCTATTTTATAAATAGAAACTGGGAAGTTTTTACTCCCAGTTACTATTTATAACTGAATTTCTCCTGTAAAATTGAGTAAATAGGAACCTAAGGAGACTATCTTTGCTCATACACTGACTTCTTATTCAAAGACAGTAGAACCTGATACTATTCCAGTTGATAGGATTCCCCCCAAAAGATACCTTACGTTTGCATAATGATTCCAGAAAGATAAATTACCGCAAAATGTTTGCCCTTCAAAGGCCTTTGAATTCAATGTTCTTAGAAAAAAATGTACAGCCTCTGAAAAGTATATCTTTACTTTACTTGAATTAAAACCTCTGCCTTTATCTGTGAAAAAATATGTACAGGTTTAATGGAAGGAGAGAAAGAAGGAAAGGATGAAGGAGGAGGAAGAGAGGGCTGTTAAGTCCCACTTGCAGGCCTGACAAGAGTCCGGAGGTGCTTGGTGATTACTGATGTGCTATCTTGATCTTGAAAGTATGTTTTGCATTTTTTCCAGATTAAAAGCACTTAATCTGACCAATTTTTAGTAATTTTTTTCTTTTTTTTTTTTTGGTGGAACTGGGGTTACTGGAAGCCCTTCTACCTCCGGGATACACTCCCACGGGCTACACTCCCAGACCTATTTTTTAACTTTTTTATGTGGAAACAGGGTCTCTTAAGTCAGTGAGGCTGGCTCCGAACCAGTGCGATCCTCCTGTCTCCGCCTCCCAAGCGCGGGGATTACAAGCGTGCTCCACCACGCCCAGCTAATTTTTAGTAATTTCTGTGTTGTCTGACCATTGCCCCCACACAGTGAAAAATTTGCTTAAATGAATAAAGTATTGTGGTTTAATAGGAGTGATATATGTAAATGAGTATTGAGTACTAGTCTGTAAGGTTCTATAACACAGTAAAATAAAATGTTGTCTAAATTTTTTCTTAAAAGTTTTACCATTTTGCTTTAAGCACAAGGTTATTCTGAGAATTGGGAAACCCTTATGGCTACAAATGCAAATATTAACCACAGTGGTATGTTTTTGTACTATAGAATAGTGCTCAAAAGAGGGAGATAAAAGGAGTCTGAGCTGAATCAGCACATAACTGAGAAAGTTTGGAAACCACTTAGCTTCTGTTCAGATTTTTACTTGCCATTTATTTTTCTTATAAATTTTGCTTTTCATCCTACTATGTAAGAAACACTTCCCATGTTCAGGGCATTGTTATAAATGTCTTATCTAAGAGAAGAGTTGCACAGTATCACTAGGCTGCTGAGGCTACTGTCAGCAGATTTTTAAAAATATATATATTGGTTAAAGAAAAGAAAAAGGTTCATTTAGCAATGGACTTTTTGACATTTATTAATTGTGATAAACCCACAGCTTGTGTCCAATTAAAATATTTTATATTATCTCAAAATGTCTTAAGGATTTTAAGCAGTCTTTTCTATGGCTTCCATCCTTAGTTCCATCCTGTAATAAATTGTTAAAGTAATGACCAAGAGTAACTGATGGCTCCCCTTGCATCTGTACTCAGAATCTGAACCCCGTCTATTCTAGCGCGGTCACTATTGCCTCCTGATGTATTGAGAATCTCCACTGTAAACGCATTTACAAAAATGCTTTCACATTGGGATCCTTTTCATCCACATCTACCAAGCTTAGAAAAGTGATCACAAGCAGCAGAGACATTTCCCCTCCTGAAATTCTCACAGAGCTTTTTAAGTCAGTGTGGTGAGAACCCTGGAATAGGCCTGAAAGATATTGCAAATACGTGTTCTGTTGTACATTTTAAATGTTTTTAAATGTACATCTAAAACTCCTTTCAAAAAATACCCTATCTATATCTATAATGTATTTCGGCTTTTAAGAAGCAACCGTGAAAAGGCAGGACATTAGGAGTTGGAGGACCCCGGCCTACGATTGAGGCCATGTTTCCTGGAGGGTGGGCATTTGTGTCACCCTAAGTGAAGTTAGCGCCAGGGATGAGTGAGCAGCAGCCTGCAGAGGCAGGGCTGGTGGAGCCCAAATGGAAGAGAGAGCTTCAGTAATTTTATACTGATTACTTGGTAGAAAAGAGTCTACCTGGTGCCACATCTGATTTATGGGACAGATTGGAATTGGAATGAGAGTCCAGATATAAATGACCTCTTTAGAAGGAAGTCGCAACTTTTTTATATACTTCCTGTGTGGACTCATGCAAAATTTCTATCTGTGCTGCCTTTTACTTTATTCTGTATTTCATCGTTATGTTTAGATTTATTCAAATTTCTCTATTGGAATAGACAAGCCTAGATTCCAAAGTGTAATTGCTTTACTCCTTTACTGCTCCATTCCTGCTATTTTTATTTTATTCTATGTATTTTTTTCTTAAAAAGAAATGTCCTTGTGTTGCAGTGTATATTTGTTCTCATGACAACAGTTGCAAGAGGGAAAATATGCTTGGAATGAACTCATTTCCATGGTATTTTCAAAATGAAAATTTGAAAGTGCTCAGATGTTGTCCTCAAAAAACCTATCAGAAAATCTGCTGACCTCAGTAAGGAGGGTGGCAGAGGCCTTGTTAAAGCACGTGCAGATGCCATTCAACTAAAGTGAACTCTAGAGTCCAAATATTTCTGGTGTGCTGAAATTCTGTTTTGTTTTATTTTAAAAAGTGGTTTATAGCTGCAACTGTTGCAGAATTTGCTGAAATGATATTTATGCCATGCCAATATATTAAAAAACTAATTTTTATCAGGCAGAGTATAAAAAAAACCCTATCATACAGCTTTGCTTAGGTGACTACATTGGACGAGTTATTTTTATAGATTTAAGTATGCATGTACTAATTGGAGTGTGCCAACCTTCTGTCTCAATAATAACATTTTTATATATTGGTTAAAGAAAAGAAAAAGGTTCATTTGGCAATGGGCTTTCTGACATTTAATAATTATGATAAATCCATAGCTTATATCCAGTTAAAATATTTTATATTATCTCAAAAGTAGTACAGATATTTTAAGCAGTCTTTCCTATGGTTTCCGTCCTTAATTTCGTCCTGTAATGACCAAGAGTAATTGATGGCTCCTCTTACATCTATACTCAGCAAAGTTCTCTTAGTCCTTTATATAGCCAAGTGATTTTATAAAAAAAAAAACAGTATCTATAATTACAAAGTAACATAAGGTAGAAGAGTTTGTGTTTAAGAATCATGTAGTGACAGTAGAAGAACTTGTAGAGAAACTAATTAACAATTAGGTCCTATCTCAAGACTTTGTGCATTAATGAGCATTAATATGCTAGGCACTGGATAATAAAGTGCTATGAAATTGGAATTTTTGTTTATATCCCAGATTCCCAGAAACTGCAAATTTTAATTTGCTAATGGTTTAGGACAGAGCTTACATTCTACTTGTTGTCAAATGTTAGTTTAGAATTTTTGTTTGGTTTATTCGATTTTTTGCAGCCTTTTCATGAAAATGTAAAAAATTATGAAGTTATTTGTGAATTATATTCTGCCCCTCTCTATATAGTGAGGGAGACATGAAAACTTCTTCTTTTTTTTTTTTTTTTTTTGTACTGGAGATTGAACCCAGAGGCATTCTACCTCCAAGCTATACCCCCAGCCCCATTTTATTTTTTATTTGGAAACAGGAAGTCACTAGGTACTGAGAGCTTTGCTGAGTTGCAAAGGCTGACTTTGAACCTGCAATCCTACTGTCTCAGCCTCCCAAGTACTGAGATGACAAGCGTGCTCCACCACACCTAGCTGACATGACCTGACATGAAAACTTCTAATCAACTGTTTTGTGGTAAGGAAGCAAAGAAAAACAATAAAATAGTATTTGTTTTAATAAAATCTTCCCTAGTTACCTAACAATTCAATGAAATTCAACATTTTATTCTCCTATTTTCTGGTCATTCTTTTCTGGAATTTTTTTAGGAATAATTCATATTTAAACAATTTATTTGTAATCTGCCCCAAAGAGCTTTAAGAAAATATGTGTATTCTGCTTTACTGTCTTATTTCATCCATTTTCATCCCAAATATATATATATATATTTGTTATTGAGAGGCATCAAATATCACAAGAAACATACAGATTTTTTGTGTGAAATTTAGAAAGTGAACATGTTTTAACACTGTAGTTTATATCAAATGTCTGACTCTCAAATACGTGAGGTAGAGCCTAGTGTGGCGGCACACCCTTGTAATCCCTGTGCTTGGGAGGCTGAGACAGGAGGGTCGCACAGGTTCAAAGCCAGCTTCAGCTACTTAGTGAGGCTCTCAGCAACTTAGTGTGACCCTGTTTCCAAATAAAGTATAAAATAGGTCTGGGAGTGTAGCCCGGAGGTAGAAAGCCCTTGGGTTTCACCTCCACTACCACCAAAAACAAACAAACAAACAAAAAAGTGAGGTAGAAGGCTAGTCAAAATTAATAATAGTACTAAGCCATTTGGGAACCACTATATAGTAGATAGAACTTGTGGCCAAGAAACTCTGGTTTGCAAGAAATATTTTTCTCAAAATAAAATTTAATATCCAAACTAATCCTCTCTTAGAGGTGTTTTATTTTTTCTCCTTCTTTTATGGAAGAGAAAACTGAGGGCAGGACAGTTTGAGAAGCATGCCCAAAGCTATGCCAGCAGGTAAGCGGCAGAAAGGTCTAGCACAAGGGAGACCAGGCCACTTTGTTTAATGGACTCAGTACTAGAAGGACAAAAAAAAAAAAAATGGAGGAAAAGGACAAATCATTTTACATTATTTTTCACTTGTTAATAGTTTGACCTATCCAGCTGTGCATTTCCAGGCATGTGCTTTAAAGAGGTATAAACAGCTTTTAACTAAATGTGGTACAAGTACCCTGGCTTGCTAGGTTAAAGCTATTCTCTTGTCACCTATCACTTTTTTGGGGGATAATAACAATTTGTGTGTTTTCTTTGTTTTTTTTTTTTTTGGTTTGTTTATGTGGATCATATTGAAAATGGCATACATTCAGACTGTGCTTGGTGCCCTCTCCCCACATATTACTTTTATTGGGCCGTACTCTTACCATCCCTACTGTACTGATAATGTGGGCAGACACACTTGTTTGCCCCTCTCCCTCCCAAAAGAAAGTAAATCACCTTTCAAAGAGCATCTAAGTAGGTAAAAGCTTTTGCTCCTTGGCCCACTCATTTCAATCACTGTTGCTGGTCAGGGCCATTTGCTGGAGAATTCATTGGGTTCAGCAGTTTACTGGAGGCTTTAATCCAATTCTGTATCGTAAAGTAGAAAAGGTGCTTTCTCAGGGGACTTCTGTTGTGAAGGACTGCACCTCCAGGAAAACATTTATCATGAATTATTTGTTCACACATGCATTGTGGGTGATGCAGAAGTGATCAGTGTGCAGGTCATATAAAAGACAGTGTGGAAAGAGCTGAAAGCAAAGCATGTCAGGATTAAAGTATGCTTAGAGTTGTACATTGGGAATCATACTCTAACTCTGCCCCTGTGTGTGTGTGTGTGTGTGTGTGTGTGTGTGTATTACATACATATATACAGAGAGAGAGAGAGAGAGAGAGAGAGAGAGAGAGAGAGAGAGAGAGAGACTGAAAACTATGGTTCTCTCTCCTCCCTCTCTTCTTCCTTCCTGATTGCATATATCGGGGATTGAACCCAGGGGCATTCTCCTTCTACCTGCAGCCCTAATTTACTTTCTGTTTTTAAACAAGGTCTTACTGTTGTTACTTAGGCTGGCCTGGAACCTGAAATCCTCCTGTTTCAGCCTTCCAAGTATGGGAATTATAGGTATGGGCCACCTCAGCTGGCTCTAAAAGCCTTCTTATAAAAAAACAAAATAGAAGTCGGGTGTGGTGACACACGCTTGCAATCCCAGCATTCGGGAGGCTAAGACTGGAGGATCACAGTTCACGGACAGCCTCAGCTACTTAGTGAGCCCTCTGCAACTCAGTGAGACCCAGTTTCAAAATAAAGAATAAAAAATAGGGCAGAGGGTGTAGCTCGGAGGTCGAATGCCCCTGGGTTTCATCCCCAGATCCACAATAAATAAATAAATACATAAAAATAAAATTAAAAAAACAAGATGGAAAAAATTATGGTCCATTTACATTAGATGACTCAAATATAAATTTTGCCAAGCTCTCCAGTCTCTCAAAAATTCTATTTCACTTAAGATCTTTATGCTGCTGTTATACACAAATCTTCTAAATAATTGTTGTCCCTGAAGAATATCTAAATAAATATGTGATGTTCTTACTAGCAAAACAATAGATTGATCTTTGTTAAGCATCAGTAGGTTACATGATGTATGCAAGTATGATTTCTTACTGATTAGTTTCTTTTTATTAAAAAATCTTAAGAGCCAGGCGTGGTGGCGCACGCTTATATTCCCAGCATTCGGGAGGCTGAGACCAGAGGATCGCGGTTTGCAGACAGCCTCAGCTACTCAATGAGGCCCTCTGCAAATTAGTGAGAACCTATTTCAAACTAAAGAAAAAAATAGGCCAGGAGGTATAGCTTGGAGGTCAAATGCCCCTGGATTCCATCCCCAGACCCCCCCCCAATCTTAAACTAATGGATTTTATTTATTTATTCATATTTTTTGTGGTAATGTGCAATGAACTTAGGAATATCTTACCTCTGAGTTACACACACGAGCCCTTTTTTATTTTTTATTTTTTGAAACAGAGGCTCTCCTCTTGAAGGGACCCTCCTGTCTCAGCCTCCCAAGTATTGGGATTCTACTCAGCAAAACAAAGGATTTTAAAATTTAGTTTTTCTAAACAAACACAATGTTACATATCTGTAATCCTAGTACTTAGGAATCTAAGACAGAAAAATTAAAAATTCTAGGCCAACACTGCCAATTTAGTGAGACCCTATTTTAAAATTTAAAAAAATAAGGGCAGCCTGAGAGTATAGATTGGGGGTAGAATAATCTTGGGTTCTATATGCAGTACCAAAATAAATAAATAAACAAGTAAATAAATAAAATTTGTTTTTCTAAAACTGAGGTTTCTTTAATTTCACTGAATTCTCATAAAAAGATCACTTTCAAACACATATCATTTTAATAAAGCACATTAAATATACACAGAATACATAAAAATTATTCACAACAAATAAATATTGAGTGCCTAGTATTCGAAAACACTGTGTAGGGTGCAAAGAATATGAGTTTTGCCTCCTATACTTTTTCTTTGATTATAGCTTTCTCATTGTGAGAAATTAGCCCAGACTGTGCAAATTACTAGCAGTCACAGAATACACTCTTTTTATTAACTTTGCCCCATGTGTGCGTGCGTGTGTGTGCATTGTATCACTAAGCTGAAGAACAGTAGGCAAGGATGAAGGAACTGTCAAAATTATTTGGATTTTGGAATCAGTATTAAGAATTGGAAATCTTAGCTCCAGGTCACAGGTATTAAGCCTAAAATGCAAAACTATGACAAGCAAGACTATAAATGCCAAACTTTGCCAAGAGTTCATTTTAATGCTGAAATACCTATATAACTCCTTTAGAATGAATAAGAGTGAAGTAGGTGAAAACAATTGGTCTTTTATAGGGGTGAGGGGACTCTAACTTTATATAACTACTAAGTGAAAAGTGGAAATTCTTCTCAGGATGTCTGCTGGCAGAGCCCGCTTCAACTGTCTATACATAGGACAGCCTTTCATGGCTTTTTAGAACTCTGTTTTGATGATGCAAAAGAGAGAGAAAGGGGATATATTATCTACTGGGCTTAGGATAGAAAATCCATGCCAATAAAATAATTTTATTGGCATGGAATCATAACTGTACAAATTAGTATATCTCTGACGATATGATTAGGCATGTCAGTACTTCAATTAAAACAAGAAATTTGAAGCCTTTTATATTTAAAAGTCTCATTAAAATCAAAATGGGAATCTGAAAAGATCTCAATTAAGTTTGAGAGGGAGCAATATTTGGCAAGTCTAGTTTCTAAGGCCAATTCTGTGTACAAACAAAGTTATGAAAGATGTCTGCGGGTTTGGTACTCTGATTGCCTTTTTTGGGGGTACTGGGGATAGAACCCTTCTACCTCCGGGCTACACTCCCAGACCTATTTTATATTTTTTTATTTGGAAACAGGGTCTCTTAAGCCAGCACGGCTGGCTTCGAACCTGCGCAATCCTCCTGTCTCCGCCTCCCAAGCGCAGGGATTACAAGCGTGCGCCACCACGCCCAGTGCCTTCTATTTGTTTTAATCAGATGAACTATTGCTATATTTTGAGGTTGTGGTATTAACTTTGAGATAGTTTCCATGCTTAAAATAACAAGATTAAAACATTCCACATGATGAGGTAAAAATGGAATAAAGCCATATTTTGAATGTAATACCCCAATAGTCTGAGCAATTTATCACTACCTAGTCAGTCTAACTTTGCTAAAAAAAATCATAACTTAGAGTATTGCTTTAAGAAACCTAACTTATAATAATAAAGTTTAAAATTATTTTATGTATAGGTAAAATGATATTGATTGCTGTGTGACATATTTTATGAGTATTTAAGTCCTTCACCATTTTTACACAAAGTGTTTTATTTTTATTTCCTCTTTTTCTGATTAAAAAGAAGAAACACAAATGGCCAATCAATGCATGAAAAAATGCTCACCATCATTAGCAATCAGAGAGATGCAAATCAAAACTACCCCGAGATTTAAACTAACTCCAACTAGAATGGCAATCATTCAAAACACAAACAACAACAAACACTGGCGGGGATGTGGAGAAGTGGGAATTCTAATACATTGTTGGTGGGGTTGCAAATTAACGCAACCACTTTGCAAAACAGGATGGAGGATCCTCAGAAGAATGGAAACAAATTTACTATATGATCCAACTATACCCCTTCTGGGTATCTACTCAAAAGAATGGAAACCGAACAAATGCATGTGTATCTATGTTGATAGCTGCGCAATTTCACAATTGCTAAACTATGAAACCAGCCAAGATGTCCATCAACATATGAATGGATTACAAAACTATGGAATATGTGCACAATGAAATTTTACTCAGCCACAAAGAAGAACAAAATTATGTCATTGCAGGGAAAGAAATGGATAGAACTGGAGAGCATTATGCTAAGTGAAATTAATCAGTCACAAGAAGTAAAAAATTGGATGCTTTCCCTAACATGCAGAAGCTAGGGAGAAATGGGTCATAGGAGAAACTTTAGAAGAAGGAGAAACCATAGATGGGTAAATAAGGCAACCTAACTGAGGGGGATGGGAGGAGGAAGAGGGGAATTCCCTAATGTACACAATGTACATTCACAAATATATCAATCACTAAGCCAAGCATGAGAAGGAGGGAGGGGGAGGGAATGGGGCAGGAATTGGGTAAGGGCTAATTGGGTGATGTGTGCATGTATGCCTCCACCATCTTGTGCTCCATTAAGATGTATGACTATAATGCACCAATAAAAAAGAGGGGGAAATAATTTGTTTTAAGAAATTAGCTTGCATGATTGTAGGAGCTAGCAAGTCTGAAATTTATAGGGCAAGCTATCAGGTTGGGAATTTAGCTAACTGAGTGGCTTAGTCTTAATTCTGAAATCTGTAGGGCAGACCAACAGACTAATAACTCATTCAAAATTCCTATGATACAGTCTGGAGACAAAATTTCTTCTTCCCCAGGAAACCTCAAGTTTGCTTTTATATTAATTGGATAGACAAAGCTCAATCATGTTATGGAGGGCAATATGCTTAAAGTCAACTGATTGTAAATCTTTATACATCTATAAAACACCATAGCAACATCTAAACTAATGTTTGACCAAACAGCTGAGCATTACAGCCGATCTAAGCTGTTGCTTATAATGAACCATCACAGTGGGTTTCCAAATAACACCTCATACATACCAGCTTTCACTCCTAAACCTTCTTTTATGCAATAATGTAGAACTAAAGCGAAATTAGAGAAATTGTTTTAGGCTTCTCACAAGGTGGATGGGGCTATGAAAAGACTGGACATGGAAGTTATTTTCCAAAACACAGATAGAGTTTAAAGTTGTACAAAATAAAATTTTCTCTTCTATATCTTCTGTAAGGAGAGGTCAGGAAAAATGAGAAACTGGGTGCTATATACACTCATTGCAATAACATTGTCTTGCCCAGCTAGTGTAAGAAAGTGATGTTCTAATACTTAGAAGGCTGAAGCAAGAAGATCAAGTTCTAGGCTAACCTGAGCAACTCAGGGTGTTCTTGTTTCAAAACAAATAATATAAAAGAGCTTGGAGGTAGAATGCCCCTGAGTTCAAAACCCAGTACCAAAAATAAAGTAAAATAGAATAAGATAATGAAACAATAAAATAAAGTAAAGATATAGATTAAAAGGGCAGGTGGTATAGCTCAGAGGTAGAATGCTTCAGGATTCAATCTCCCGTACACACACATAAACACGCACACATGCACTCACACACACACACACAGAGTTGTTGAAAGATAGAGTACTAAACAACAGTGGCCCCTCCTTTAAGACTAACACTGCTGGGGTGACTTGAAGGTCTATGGTTTTCAGAAGGAAGCTTTCGTTAACCAACTGTCCTTAGGCAGGTGGCGCGTTTCCAGGGGCTTGTGAGAGCACCTAGGGCTCCTGCTCTGCAGGTTGGTGTGCAGCTTCACCCGCGCCTGCTGCTGGGGATTCAGCACTGCAAGCCTGGCCCTTGGCTGCTGAGCCCCCGGCGGCTTATGAGCTGCCCGTCTGCAGCTGAGTCACCCTGACTTCATTAAGTTACAACTCAGGAGAGACCTCTTCTGTTTTCAACGGTTTATTTTCTTATTGCAAAAGTCATTTTTTTAAAAAATGGAAAATGTGTCTGTAGTCCCACCATCTCCGTTGGTGAATATTGTCATAATTTTTTATTTAGTATGGATGATAATATGAATGTGGCTATGGATATAGTTGCATTTATATAGTTGCCTTTATATAGTCCTTTCTGCTCTACCTTATCACTTATTTTATGATTAATCTAGTTTCCCATAAATTCTACATTCATTGCTATTGCTCGGGCTGTAAAATACCAGTACATTGACATTTTCAACACTAGTTCCTGAAATAAGGTGTATAATCCACAGATAAAATGTAAAGTATGTGAATTTACTAGACCACACATTCCTGAAATTTTTGTGGCACTCAGACTACCAAGTGTATGTTATTTTTTTTCCTATCGTAAAGCAGGAGGAACAGAAAATGATACAGTAGTGCACCCTAAATCATCATACTCACTTAAGTAATATTAGAGCCACATTCGTGGTAAACCAAATTCTTGGAGGCAATAAATAATACTTCAGAAATAAACATCAGTTTAATTATCTCAACAAGCTCAGAAAAAAACAGTGATGAATGAAGGACAGCTCATCTTTAAGTTTTTCATTATTTTGAGCTTTAAGGTGGCACTCTCTAAACCCAAGACAAATTTTCAGTGCCCTCTAACTATTTTCTTGTCTTTTACTGCTGAATAGGATGTTATTGAATTAGATTAAAATTAGGTTTGTAAGCTTATTATGTAGTAGTCTCAAAAAACACACTTTTTAAAATTAATGCATGTTTTATGAATTGCTTATGTCCTCAGTGGGGATCTGCATCAACTCATTTCTAGCAGGACTGTCCTGACACATGTGATGATAACAGCATTATCTAATTGTAACAACCAAATTTTCTTCCCTGTTTTTCTCTTTCTTCTAACAATATTTGCATTTCCCCAAATCACAAAGATAAAAGCATAATTAACATTTGGGGGGCCGAGTCTACATGATATAGCATTAACTATACTCTGCATATAATTAGGGGCTCTGGAATCTAGATATGGCTGTATCTTTGAAATCAAACTGGGAAGTAGCTGGCCTCTAGTTCCCCAACCTGAAACTGAAGAAGTGGTTGAACTAAATAAGCAATGAGATTCATGGTTGTGTGTGTGTGTGTGTGTGTGTGTGTGTGTGTGTGTGTGTTTTCACATATATGTATTCATATATTAGGATATAATTATTAATTAGATATAATTCTGGTATTTCTAGTATAGTATTCTTTTTTGGAGACTGAAAGCTTCCTCTAACTCTTGCAATAATGATTGATACCAGATCCTGGAATTCTGTGGTGGTTAGAATTAAAATACCAAGAAACAATCTATTCCAGCAAGTTGAATATCTGGTGTTAAATGGCTTATTGAGGTAACTATGCTGGACTTTAAGGCCTCCCAAAAACCTCAGCACAGAATTTGGCTGGGCAACTAGTGTGCTATAAAAGATGAAAGCCAAGGTACGTTTGTACCAACAAAGCAAGTGCCCAGCACCCTGCTTCTCCTTTCATTTGCCTCAGTTCCAGAGGTGATGATGAGTGCAGATGAGTGCATATGTAAGTTGTATTCAGAAACTCAGTTGCAAAGTTCTCTCTGACATATCACACTTAGAGTCCCAACCTCTGAGGCACATAGTATTGCAATGGGTGGAAAGTAGAGGTAGATGTTAAGGGAGGAGTCAGGTCTAGTCCCAGATATTCTCAGTTTCAAACTGATATTAGAAACCTATGAAGAGGCCACTGCTTTACAAAAATTCCTTCCACATATTAGTAAGTGCATAGACTTATTTTACATAGAAACTACTGTATAGATATAGAAATTACTGTATAAAGTTTTGAAAGGTATGATTTAATAATTAAAAACTAATTTATATTTGATCTATCTATAATACAATTGCTGTTTGGTAATAATACTCTAATTATGTTTATCTTGAAATGAAGGGCATATGATCAATAAGCCCTAAAAAATAAGATCTGAGTTAAGCTGTAATTTGGTTTATATTTCACTCAAAAAGAAATAGAGCTTCTATAGTAATGGACACACACTGGGCTTTGCATTACAGATTTTTCAAACCTGACATTTATTATTAGTAGTATGTTGAGTCCACATGCCACCATATAAATATCCCTCTGCCAGTTTGTAATGTCATAGAAATTTCTAATTTACATAAGAATCAGAAATTATTGATACTTGCATTTTATGTGTCTGGCTGAGCTAAAAAGTTTTTTCAGAGAGAGAAAGTATTGATGAGTGGCTGATTCTAAGAGCAGGTTATTACCATAGAATTTATCAACATACGACAAAATGTTAGATGAATATGAAAATGCATTCCTTCAGCAAGTATTCATTTCTCTACTGTGAGTCAGCACATATGAAGGGTCTGGAATGTTCTGGTCTCTTGTAGCAAATATTCTAACTGCATACACAGAAAAGAAATAAGAAATATAAGAAATAAAATATTATGGGAGGTGCTAAGAGCTTTAAAAAAATAAAAGGTAAAGTAAGGCGATGTAATATGGATTCTAGGGAATATGATCAACATAACCCTCCCCGAGAAGGGAGTTTTCAGCAAAGACTTGGAGGAAAATGGAAGTTTATTTTGGAGATTTCCTGGATGAAGGTAGTTTCAGGCAGTAGGAGAAGCTGGAGTAAGAGGCATCAAGCTGTGGAGCCCCAGGCGTGCGCAGGGAAGACTGAGGAGGCTGCGATGGCCGGGATGCGGAACGCAAGCAGACCGGTCAGGCAGTGAGCACAGAGAGCTCAGAAGGCCGCCTCACGTTGGCCTTACTGGCTGTGCAAAGACTCGTGGATCTGAGGAAATGAGGAGTCACCTGAGCAATAATAAGAACTTGGGTTTTCAGAGGCTCTCACTCTAACCACTGTGTTGGCAGCAGGCGAGCAAGTAGGCCAGAAAGGAATCTATCACAGCTACTCAGCTAAGAAGAGATAGTGTCTCCATTAGGATGGCAACAGCAAGGATAGTGAGAGTGGTCATACTTTGGATGCAGTTTGAAAGAATAGATTTAGAATGTTTGGGAAATAGAAGATTTAGAAATAATTTGAAAGAGCCGGGTGTGGTGGCTCACGCTTATAATCCCCGCGCTTGGGAGGAAGAGACAGGAGAATCGCGCAGGTTCAAAGCCAGCCGCGCTGGTTTAAGAGACCCTGTTTCCAAATAAAAATATAAAATATGTCTGGGAGTATAGCCCAGAGATAAAAGGGTTTCCAGGAACCCCAGTACCACCAAAAAAAGAGAAAGAACTTGAAAGATGTTAGAGTGAGTACTAGAAGAGTGGACTTGCCTTTGAGTGAGATAGAAAAAAATAGAGGTGGGTCAAACTTGGAGGGTGAGAATGGGAGCTGTGCATCATTTTATTTAAGACTGGAAGATAAGCGTTTGTGTATTTCAGTGCTTCTTGAAGCATGTTACTTGGATCAACGGCATCAGCACTCCTGGGAACATGTTAGAAATTCATACTCGTGGGCCTCATCCTAAATCTATTCAGTCAGAAACTAACCATGGGGCTCAGCAATTTGTACTTTATCCAGCCCACCATGTAATTCTGGCACACATTCAGGTTTGTAAAACACTGAATAGCATCTTCAAGATATATGGGCAAGGGACTGCTGTTTCTGAATGGATTTTGGAGTTAGAAGACCTGAATTCAAATCCTTTTTGACTTGGGGCAAGACTGTCCACCTGAACCTGAGTGGATAGCTTACCTGAGAATCAAGATTGACTGGTATATCAAGATGGAACAATATAACAACTTTGTCTAATCAAGTACCTTATAAACACTGGGAATGGGAACTCTGCGCGGGGGAAGACAATAGGCCTGAACAATTTGCCTTTATTTTTAAATATCTTCTAGATTTTTTCTTTTTTCTTTCTTTTTTTTTTTTTTTTGTGTGTGTGTGTGGTACTGGGTTCCTGGAGGCCCTTCTATCTCCAGGCTACACTCCCAGACCTATTTTATATATATATATATTTTTTTATTTATTTGAAACAGGTTCTCTTAAGCCAGCGAGGCTGACTATGAACCTGCGCGATCCTCCTGTCTCCGCCTCCCAAGCACAGGGATTACAAGCATGCGCCACCACGCCTGGCTAGATTTTTTCTTTTTTAATTTAATTTTTATTTTACTGGTGCACTGTAGTCATACCTCTTAATGGAGTACAAGAGGGTAGAGGCATACATGCACACATCACCTAGTTAGCCCATACCCAATTCCCATCCCATTCCCTCCTCCTCTTGTTTGGCTTAGCGATTAACTTTGATATGTTTATGAATGTACATCATGTACATTAGGGAGTTCTCTCTTCTCCCCTCTCAACACCCGCAGTTAGGTCGCCTCCTTGGCTCATCTATAGTTTCTTCTTCTTTGTCTAGAGTTCCTCCTATGAGCCATTTTCTCCCTAGCTTCTGCATATTAGGGAGAGCATATTATTTTTATGACTGACTAATCTCATTTAGCATAATGTTCTCCAATTCCATCCATTTCCCTATAAATGACATAATTTTGTTCTCTATGGCTGAGTAAAATTCTATTGTGTATATATTTTATAATTTTGTAATCCATTCATCTACAGACATCTTGGGTGTTTCCATAGTATGGCAATTGTGAATTGTGATGCTATAAACATATATATGCATACATTAGTTTGGTAATTTGGTTTCCATTATTTTGGGTAAATACCCAGAAGTGATATTGCTAGATCATATGATAGGTTCATCCCATTCTTCTGAGGATTCTCCACCTTGTTTTTCAGTGGCTGCACTAATTTTCATTCTCAACAACAATGCAGTAGAGTTTCCACTTCTCCACATCTTCGCCAGCATTTGTTGTCAGAGTTAGAGTTAAGTGAAATCTCAGGGTAGTTTTGATATGCATCCCTTTGATTGCTAATGATGTTGAGCATTTTTCATGCATTTTTTGGCCATCTGAATTTCTTCTTTTGTCAAGTGTTTTTTTAGTTCACTTGCCCATTTTTGATTGGGTTATTTGTTTTCTTAGTGCTGAGTTTCTTGAGTTCTCTGTATATTCTAGATATTAGTCCTCTATTGGAATATTAATTGGCAAAAATTTTCTCCCATTCTGTTGGCTTTCTGTTGAGGTTCTTGATAGTTTCCTTTGCTAAACAGAAGCTCTTCAGTTTAATGCGATCCCATGTATTGATCCCCCTTTTAATTTCTTATGCCTTTGGGGTCTTGTTGAGAAATTTTTATCTGTGCCTATGTGTTGAAGTTTTGGACCTATGCCCTCTTCAAGGATCTTCAAGGTCTCTGATCTAATTTCCAAGTCTTTGATCCATCTTGAATTGACTCTTGTGCAGGGTGAGAAAGTGGAGTTTATTTCCATTTTTCTCCTTATGGCTGGCCAGTTTTGTCAACACCATTTGTTGAAGAGGCTATCTTCCCAGAATTAATAAATCCATGGAAAAAATCAGAGGTTTTCTTGAAGTCCTCTAGGCCTTTAAATCACAGGTATTAAAAGACTGCTTGTCAAAAGGCAAGCTGATGGTGCTCTGTGTATGAATTCAGTAGACAGAGTGGTTATTTGAATGAAATAATTTTCTTCACTTGCATATAGAATGGATTTTACTATAAGATAGAAAAAAATCCCACTCCACTCACCATATGAATTTGCTTCTCCAAGTCTATGCAGTTATCTTTTTACATCTGTTTAAATTTGGTTTGCAGTCTATAAGTTTGTTTTTCTTACTTCACAGAGTGCTATATAATCCTATGAGTTTCATAGAAGTCTGCAGATAAGTTAAAAATAGTGAGAGATACAGTCTTGCAACTTTTTTTCAGGAAAACTTATTATTCACAAAAAAACCTAATTATTCTTTCAATTTTTTTTTAAAAAAAGATATCCAAGCTATTTAAGACCAAGTATAAATAGTGGCAAAGTAATGGCTTAAAGCTAAAAGGATCCATTTTATGGTATGAAAATTTTTTTTTTAACATTTGAGGTTAGTAATAAAACCTGTTGTTGAGAATGTTTTGTCTTATTTTTGTGGTACAGGGGATTGAACCCAGGAGCCATCTACCTCTGAACTATATTCCAGCCTTACTTTATTTTTTATTTCAAACCAGAGTCTCACTATGTTGCTAAGAGCATTGCTAAGTTGTTGAGTCTGGTTTTGAACCTTCAATCCTTCAATCCTTCTGTTCACTACCATGCCTGGCTTGTTGGTGATGTTTTAGCAAAAAATATGTTTGAAGCCAGCTTGGTCCTGCCATACTTATTTCGAAGCAGAAGTGTCACCTAATAGTCATGTTGATCTTCACTTTCTTAGGTTTCTGATTGAGGAGCTATAATGGTATATACAGACATGTATAAATTTGCATAATATGGACAAACATCAGTGGACTGTGAAATTACAAGTTAACTACCATTTTGCATTTCTGTGCCTTCAGTAAAGAATGAATGTAAAAGGTTTTACATATATATGTATATATCATAGTCTCATATATATCATATATCTTACATCATAATACATATATGATTAAATGATAAACAGAAAAAATAAGTTTCGTATAAGTACAAGTCAATCTTCATCTGCCTGTATTAGAAACTTTTACTTCCTACCTCTAAAATTTTCTAGAAACGTTCTTGTACATTGTTCAGCAGTCATCCAGCAAATACATACTATGTACTTACTATGTGCCTGATGCCATTCTAGATACTGACATTAAAACAATAAACTAAATACATAAACCCTCACTATTCTACAAGTTATATTGCATGTGGAATTGCTATGCAGAAAGTTAAAACAGGGGAGCAGGATATTAATAATGGGGACATAAGAGGAAAACAATTTTACAATAGAGGGTCTAGGGTAGGAATTGCTGGAAAGGTGGCATTGAATGTAGACTTCCTGGGAGTGAACAGGTGAACCCTGTAGGTATTTGGAGAAGAGTTCTTTAAAGACTCAAAAGCATATCTGACCTTTTCTACAAAGTTGGCCTTTGTGTATGTATATAAAGGAGACTTAAGAAATGAGGACAATAAGATGCAAAATGTAGAGAGCCTTGGAGCCTTTGTAAGGACCTAATTACTTAGAGTAAACAAAAAACTGTGGAAGTCCTTAGGGCTCATATGATCTAGCTGCATTCAGAAGGTCTCTTCCTTCCACGATTTTAATTGATTGGTACTTACCTGGAAATGAACTTCTGAGTGGATCTTTCCCCAAAACTCTGGAGTCATTGCTAACCCCACGACATGGGATGTTGACTGTTGTTCCTTTGTAGGTGATTTTTCAACACCTGCAATGTTGGACATCTCTCATTATCTGCACATTTTACATTGTCTTTATATTACTGGCTTTTTTCCCTTTTTCCAAAAGTTATTCTTCTATAGATAAAACTTCCAGCCTTTCTTCACCTCAATTAAAATTCCTTTTATTATTTCTTTCCTTTAAAATTTTTCTTATTTATTATCTCATATATTCTATTATTCCCATAAGATGAACTAATGGACTTTCTGTATCTTTTGATCTCACTAAATTTTCCTCATAATTTGCATGTATTGGTTTTTCTATATTATAGATTGCCAGAGTTAGAATTCTGTATCTCCCAACTTACTTCTTCTTTGACCTTGGACTATTTACTTAATTTCTGTGTATCTGTGATTCTTCATCTAGAAAGTAATAATGATGATGATAATTTTATAGGACTACTGTGAAGTTTAAGTAACTTCACATGGAATCATAAATTAATGTTTGCTATATATCTTTCAGATAACGAATTCAACGTTCAGTCACCATTCTATTATTGAACTATTTTTATCATTTAAATTTTTAAGGCAATTATGATTTCAGTTTTTAAGGATATTTTCCCACTTTTTGAATTATTTTTCAACATAGCAGCCTTTTTCATATATCAATATGCTATCAAATCTCATAGGAAAACAAAATCTCTTTTTTCTCAAATTATTCTTATTTTCTATAAAATCTTCCATTCAATTTCTATTTTCTGGAATTTATATTTTTGTCACTGTCTTTCTTCAAATACCTTGAGATACTCAATTGTTGAACCATATTAATGGGTAAAGCATGTGAGTTTTTAGCATATAGATAACTGACACCAGGAAACCCTATATATAGTCAAGTCTTTCTTTTACTCCAGATCCTCCTGTCAAGTGGTGAGTCTCACTGTAGGGTTGACATCAGGCGAAGTGTTGACAGACAGGCTTTCTATTAGGACACATGGGCAGGCAACAGGCAGGAAGACCAAACAATTGCCAACCTAATATCCCTTTTGAACAGTGTTACTTTTTCCTGTTTGCGTCTTTCACTCATATCGTTTATGGAAGTCCAGAAAACCCTTAGCCTCCCACTCTGATTCTTGCTTCAGCACCCAAATATATACATAGAGTTCTTTTCAGACAGATGAAGCACTTTCTTTGTGGCCTCCTCAAACATTTATTTATGCATATCTACTGTGATCTGAATGTTGCTGTCCCTCAAAATGAATATATTGAAATCCTAATCCCCTTGCCAGGAGTGGTGGTGCACGCTTGTAATCCCAGTACTTGAGAGGCTGAGACAGGAGGATCACAGGTTCAAGGACAGTCTCAGCAGTTTAGAGAGGCTCTCAGCAACTTACTGACACCCCGTTTCCAAATAAAATATAAAATAGGGCTGTATCCCAGAGGTAGAAGGCCCCTGGATTCCATCCCTAGTACCACCAACAGAAAAAAAAAAAAAAAGGAATCCTAATAACCAAGGTAATAAATACTATTAGGAGGTGGACCTCTGGGAGGAGATTAGTGCTCTTATTAAAGAATCAAAAACACCCAGAGAGGTCTCTTTTCCTTTCAGTAATGTAAGGACACAACTTAGAAGATATGTACCATCTCTGAACCAAGCACTGAACTCTATCAGAACCTTGATCTAGGGCTTCCTAGCATCCAAAATTATAAGAAATAAATTTCTGGGTTTTTTTAATAAGCCATACAGGATACTGTGTTTTTTATATAGCAACCCCAATAAGCTAAGATAATATATAAAGAGGAAAAGGGATCTGACTATCCCAACAACCCTAAATTTATTTTCTTTAATGACTCTGAAAGTTATCTACTGTTTCTTTAAAAACAATAATGCTGACTTGGGCATGGTAGTGCATGCTTGTAATCCCAGTACTTAAGAGGCTGAGACAGGAGGATCACGGCTTCGAGGACAGCCTCAGCTACTTAGTGAGGCCGTCTGCAACTTAGTAAAATTCTACTTCAAAATAAAGAATAAAAAATTGGTCTGGGGGTGTAGCTTGGAAGTAGAAGGCCCCTGAATTCAATTCCCAGCACCACACAAAACAAAACAAAACAAAACAATAATGCTTACCACCTGCTTTGAAGGCCATTTGTTCTGCTCTGGTTTCTCTTTCCAGCTACTTCTATCAGTATCCATGGTTTCACAATTTCTACATGGCCCTTTGTACCTGTTCTTAAGAATATATTTAATGCTAAGGGATGAAGAAGCTTTTGCTCTGTCCACCAGTTGGGCCAGAGTCAAGTCCACATCTCTTAAATTGTATGTCCTGTGCTTTTTACCCCAGTTACTTTCAGACTATGAATAGATATGTCCAAGCCTGAAATAATAGTTTGTAACACGAGGAAGTATATAACATTTAGAATTTCCCTTCTTTCTTGTATTAGTCAGGGTTCTCCAGAGAGACAGACTAAGAGGAGAGGTGGGGGGGGGGGGATAGAGATAGAGAGAGAGAGAGATGACAGGGAATTTATTAGGGAAATTGATTCACAGAATTCTGGAGCCTAAGAAGTCCCATGATAGACTGTCTGCAACCTGGGCAACCAGAGAAGCTCTGGAGTGATTCAGCCAAGTCTTATGGCTTCAAAACTAGTATAAATGAAAGTCGTGGTCTGAAACCATAGGCCTGAGAACCTAGGGATCACTGGGGCAAGTTCTCAATTCCAAAGGTTAGAAAACCTGGATCTGTGATGTTGAAGGGTAAAAGACAGTTGTTCCCACTCCAGAAGATACATAATTCACATTTCCTGTGACTATATTCCTTGTTCCATAGCTGACTGGATGATTTCTGCCCACATTGAGGAAAGTGGATCATTTTTACTCAACCCACTGATTCCAATGCTAACTGTTCCCAGAAAAACTCTGATAAATATACCCCAAAATAGTGCTTATCAGCTCTCTGGGTATTCTTTAATCCAGCCAAATTGATACCTAAAAATTAGCCATCATACTCCTCTTCCATTAGAGTTTTGCACTTCCCATTCTAAGCTGAGTGGGCCAGGAAAATACAGAGGTATAGGGAAGTGACATTGAGTTGCATACTGGAGACAAAAGAACCGGAGACTATCATGTGGGGGACAAAAGTGAGATAAGTTGATCTTCTCTGTTTCTGCCCATGAGGATATGTGTTGGACATGGTTCTATATCACATATCAGGATTTCAATTAACAAGAAACATTAGCATCCAGTTCCTTGGCTAGAAATACCTGACTGAACTCTTAATCTATTCTCATAACACCATGAAAGGACAATAAAGAAATTATGGAGTTGTAAAAAATAAATTGGGAAGGGTTAAAAATTATCCTTTCCTTGATTTTCTGCAAAGTAAATGAGCATGTTGTGAATTCTGAAATTTTCTATGGACCTAGAGATAGCCAAGGAAGGTGGCTTGGACACCAAGGTGCTCCCCAGTGAGACAAAGAACAATACAGGTAGGGGATGGACTGCCTGGCTGTTCTTCAGGAGAGTGCATGAAGCCATGAGACTACAGAGGGTCAATTAGCTGGATACCCTCAATCCATCACAAAAAGCCACATAATAAAGCCAGAAATGGGATACAATCTTTAGCCAGAAAAGGTGTGGGTTGGCCAATAGAGAATTGGGCAAAACTCAACTCAGATTTTTTATTTATTTATTTATTTATTTATTTATTTATTTATTTATTTATTTATTTTGGTAGTACTGGGGTTCCTGGAAACCCTTCTACCTCCAGGCTACACTCCCAGACCTATTTTATATTTTTCATTTGGAAACAGGGTCTCTTAAGCCAGCAAGGCTGGCTTCGAACCTGCGGAATCCTCCTGTCTCCACCTCCCAAGCCCGTGGATTACAAGCATGCGTCACCACGCCGGGCTGAATTTTTATGTTTTCACCAATTTATTTGTGCCACCAGGATTCCTTTATGTGAATACTTTTTGGACTGCTTTGAGATAGATGTTAACCAGGTAGGAAGGGAAGAGAGTAGGAAGAAAGGAAGTTTGGAAAGAATATTGAGTGGAAGAAAGATAATAGAAATGTTTGGATATAACCATATGTTTACTCAAGGGACACTAAGTTTTTATCTGGAAATGACTGAGAAAACTGTAGGACTGAAGTAAATATGAGGTTGAACTGAATTTAATTTTCCCACTGAAAATCACTACTCCCTCGGACTAAGGTCATATCTCAGAAGAGTAAGAATGTTTTTTTTTTTTTTTAAATAAATACGTAAAGGCATTTTACATTCAACTACAGCTAAATGACAGTATAATTTTGAGCTCTTAATACCCAGATCAATGTGCACTATAGTGGGGTGCTTTACAAATGTCATCTAATAAAAGTACTCCATTTACCATCAATTAAATAGTAATTGTATTTCAGTGCTAAGAGATAAAATATTCAAATGTGTCTTTGTATTGGTTTCAGTTTAGGGACTTGTCATTGTTTCTAAGGCCTGGATATAATTACCACACAAACCAGTTAAAGGTTATTCATACTATGCCTCAAACGATCAACCTCAGATCTTTAAAAACTAAATAGGAGGAGCTGAGAGTACAGCTCAGTGGTAGAACATGTGCTTAGCATGTGCAGAGTCCTGGGTTTAATTCTCAGCACGACACACACACACACACACACACACACACACACACACTGATAAAGAGGCTTTCACTGATCATACTCAACCATAAAAATGGAAGTCTTGAAGTGTCATTAACAATTCATTATGAGCACACAAAATATACTTTTCTTATTATTAGTATTATTAGACTTCCAAGCCAGATTCTGAGTAGGTATATTTTCATCACTCAGTAAATGTTCTGTACTGGAGGAAAAAGAATGGCACAAAACTTATGGAGTCATTTCCTACTTGACATTCCCATATCAATTCAATTTGTATTCTCACTTGGATTTAATGATGTGACTTAGAAATAAATCAAACTATATTTCTTACCTATATATTTGAGTATTTGTCATTGAAGACAGTATTTCTAAGTTGTAAGACTCAAATTGGATTTTTGCCATCTTTTGTGTGAAAAATGTGCATAGAACTCTATGCAAATCTCTTTGGTGTTCAAAATTACATGTTTCTTTCTGCCATAGGTTTCTGAGCTGTGTTCTCTCTCTTTCTATGTCTATTTTTTATCTCTCACTCTTGTAAAATTGATCTTGTGCAGGTCAGTCTGACCCATAAACTACACAAAATTGTTCTTGAGATGTGAAGCCTTAATACCAGATAATGTCTACATCTGACTTAAAAATTTACCATGTGCTTTCTGTTCCACAGATAGAAATTACCTCCTTTATAATCATATTCAAATCTTGGTGGATATGTTACATTAAGTACACTAGGAGAAAAAAATCTTTTTCTTAAGTACTTCATGCTTTTCCTCTTGGAAATTAAATATGAATACCAACTTATAAATGGAGACTTCTCTTCCATAATTTTTGTTTTCTTCTTCACTCTAAAAAAAATGACTGATGTTGTAAATTCAGGTCCAGGTCACTTATATGTGAGTGTGTAGCTCCACATTATTGAACATGAGAAGTCTGCTATATGGGAAATTCCCAGTGTCTTAAAATACATTTCAGTTAACTGAAAGTTGGTCAAATTGACCCTTTCCTAAACTACACAATGAGGGTTGCTGGTTTGGTTATTTATCTAAGTTTTAAAATAAAATTTATCTTCTAATCCACTTTCTTTGCAATAATTGAGTGACTTAGGGGGATGTTATTTGGCCTTTCTCTGTCTTACTTTCCTGTTATAAAAATAAAGATATAAAGTCAACCACTTGATGTATATTCAGTTCAGTGTACAAAAATCAACTGGATCATGGTTAGTAGCTTTAAAATTTAACCTTCTTTTTTTCTTTGTTTTCACTGGAGAAATATAGTTTTATTTATTTATTATAGATTAACCTCTTACTTAGATGTGATTTTTTTCAAAAATTCTTGATTTTGAGAATACAAATAGCCAAATAGGGATCAGCAGTTCACAACTGTAAACATTAAACTCTTGTTGCTTGAGCGTGCTAGGGGCTTGCCAGTGTGTATGAGGTGGGCCCTCAGAGCAGTGCTACATCAGTGTTCTGTTGTGGCATTTGGACACAGATGCCTCTAAAGGTTTCCTTCATTTCCTTCCTTTCCACCACCCCCTCCAAAGAGATGCTAGATAAAGAGAGAAAGGAAATTAAGTGTTTAGTCAGCATAACTTGTTCACCTATGAACAGTTCTTCATTTTTAAAAAAATCCATTTACTCTCTAAGTGAGAAATTGTAAGTCCTCGGTTAGTGAAAAATGCAAGCTGTCAGCTGTCTATGCTTATTATCAGTGTTTTGAACACATCCTTTTACATTCACCACCCTTGTCTATTCATAAGACAGAGTATCTAAGAGCTATTCCTTTATTTGAAAGTCAAATGTATTTCTGTATCTTTGCAACATCAATTTTACTTAAAGACTTAATTCCCCAAAGCCAAAATGACAAAACCCACAGCTTAAAGTCATTTATTAAAATTTAAAGCCTCAGATTAAGTGAAGAGGGTTGTTAGGGATTCTGTGGTCCATAATTAGAAGACAATTATTTATTCTTCAGTGATAATATTGACAGCTTAAAATGCTCCTCCTCTGACTTTAATATATATATATATATATATATATATATATATATATATATATATATATATAATCATAGAATTTATTCTGAGATCTTTTTTTGCTATTTGGTGATTCACAAGCAGATATGAAACCATTCTACCTCCAAAAAAAGAAAAAAAGAAAGAAAACTCCAAGAATCATTGATCCAGGCTTGAAGCCAAGCAATCTATTTTTAGCACTTTCTCAACGAGCTGCACAATAAAAATGTAAATGTAGTAGTGGTACTTTCTCCTGAGATCATTTTTTTTCAAAGTGTAAGTTTGGCACTATTTAAATTTATTTTCAGAGCATCTTCAAAGAACTTGATTACTTTGGTTTCTGTGCCTTTATATCTTGATTTCACATTAATTATAATTTCCAGGTTTTTATAGCTTTATAATACCCAGATTTGATAAAAATCCAAGAAACTGCTTGATATCTCCTCTTACTGCAGGTTGTTGAGATAGCTCAGTCACTGGGTCTCATCTAGGTCTTCTTGTGGTTAATAAACCAGTTATTTTCAGATTATGAATACTTTCTCTGTGTGCCGCTCATTTTAGAATAGATGATTAGGGTTCTTCTGTTCTTCTTAGAATAGATGATTTACCTTTCTAGAATACCACTGGACTATAAATTTTTTATGAATGGGGAAACATTTTAACTGTTTGTGTTAGCTTTCAGAAGTTTGTGAGGTAGATATTGCTATTGTCTTCATTCTACAAATGAGTTAATATGAAATGCAGAAGGCAGGTAGTCAAAAGGACACAACTACCATGTGAAGTAGAAAAACTGAGCCCAAGCAAACTCTCAAATCCAACCCTTTGCCATCTATGTACTAGTGGAGGGTAGGAATTCAGGACATGTGTGTAAAGTTAAATAAGTTTCTATGGAGCCTAATGGAACTTTTTAAAATTGTAAATGTTGCAAAATGAGATGCAAACAGAAATGAGAGAGAGAGAGAGAAAGAGATAGAATATAGAAGTTGGAGAGTACTATCAAAGAAAGATTAAGGATCAGGAAATGACAAAGAGATTGGCCCAAATGATGGAATTGGCAGGGCATAGTGGAAGAGTTAGGTTAAAAAGGGCTTGAAAGCCATGCGTGGTGGCTCACTCTTGTAATCCCAGCATTCGAGAGGCTGAGACAGGAGGATCATGGTTCAAGGACAGCCTCGGCTACTTAGTGAGGCCATTTGCAACTCAGTGAAACCCTGTTTCAAAATAAAGAATAAAAAATAGGGCTGAGGGTGTCGCTCATAGGTAGAATGCCCCTGGTACCACAAAAAGGGGGGGGGGGGTTGGAAAGAAAAAAATACATTAGATGCATTAGAGTTTAATAGTCTTCAAAAATATTACTAGTGGACTGGAAAGAGTATAAGAGATTAAAGACACAAAGTAAAAAGTAGCTTTATTTTTAAAAGTTTGATGGACTTGCTGTTTATTCCTTCTCAGGTTACATTCACTATGATCTCTCATCCTCGGTGGTCCCAGGTGAATCAACATCAAATACAAGCTTAGACCAGATGCCAGGGGAAGCATTTCACTAGACTATATCTTTTGATAGACTTTTACTGTTCACCGAGTCTTTATATTGTATAAACCAAAGAAAGAAATGTACTCTAAGGGCTCTCTTTGGTGCAGAAATTATCAGTCCTCTCATGGAATATCTGCCTTAGACTCTGTCTCATTACCAGTTTTCCCTGTCAGTAAATAGTCTATTATAATTATTTATAACCAGTTTTTGTAGAGTGTACTTGTTTACCAAGTGGTGGGAAATCCCTATCTTAGATCATTAAAACTGAGTTGCTTATAAGCAACAGAAATGTATTTCTTATAATTCTGTAGAGTGGAAAGTCTAAGACAAGGTATTGACAGATTCTGTGTCTGTGAGGAACCTGTTTCCTGGTTCGTAGATGGCTCCTCTTGCTCTCTCATAGTGTAAGGGGAGAATGAGCTAGCTTGAGTTTTTCTCTTTCTGTTTTCTTCTATCTCTCTTCTTTCTTTCTTTCTTTCTTTCTTTCTTTCTTTCTTTCTTTCTTTCTTTCTTTCTTTCTTTCTCTTTTTTTTTTGTGGAACTGGGGATTGAACCCAGGGGCGTTCTACCTCTGAGCTACACCCCAGCCCCATTTTTTATTCTTTATTTTAAAACAGAGTCTCACTAAGTTGCAAGGGACCTTACTAAGTAGCAGATGCTGACTGCAAATCCAGATCCTCCTATCTCAGCCTCCCAAGTACTGGGATTACAAGTGTGTGCCACCATGCCTGGCTTGGGTCTCTTTAACAAAGACACCAATCTCAATCATAAAGCTCCACCCTCGTGACCTAATTATCTCCCAAATCCATACTTCTTAAAAACTGGTTGTAAGGATTTCAACATGTTAGTTTTGAAGGGGCTTAAGCATTCAGACCATAGTTTCTATGTTTCATTCTTGTTAAGCATCAACTAGGCCATTTTCATCCAAATTAGATTTCCCCATGTAACCTTATCCTATTATTCTTCCAAGAGAGAAGAGGATGCTATTCTGAATTGGGTAAAGAATGGTTGCCCTCCCACCATGCTTTCTTTTAACATTATTTAATGTTTTCTCTCTTTTACTTTATCTGGGGAGGAAGGAGGGGGTATATTAAACCCAAGGCCTTTCACATGCTAGACAAGCACTCTACCACTGAGCTGCATTCCAGCACTATATAAGGTTGTTATTTTTAAAAATACCTTTATTGGTGCGTTATAGTCTCACATCATAATGTAGTTCACAGTGACCGTGACATACATGTTACAGTACTTGGTGGGCTTTTACCTGATTTGCTCCGCCCTCCTCCCTCCCCTCCCCTCCCCATACATGATATTGATATTGGAATTGGTATCTCACATATATATATATATATATATATATATATATATATATATATACATACTGTCAAAGAGGGCTTCCTTCGTTAACCCCTCTCCACCTCCCCAGGCCACGCTCCTGTTCCACCAGGGTTTCCCCTCCATTATCTAAAATCCCTCTTATATCCTATTTGTGTCACTTTTCTGATTTTAGAAGTTGTGTGTTCTGTTTTTATTGTTTTAGTAGTTATTCTTTAGTTTTAAGTTGTAAACTTGACTTGAAAAAGTCTAATGTGGATCAGTACCTTAGCCCTTTTCCTGAATGATAGGAATATTTGGAGCTATCATAATGCCCTCCTACCTTACCTGTTATTGTTTTTCTGATTTTTACAAGAGGAGTTATTTTCATCCAAATTAGATTTGCCCATGTAACCTTATTCTATTATTCTTCCAAGAGAGAAGAGGATGCTGTTTTTATAAGGCTACCCAAATTTAGTCATCATTACATTTGATTTTAAATAGGTACTTTTAAAGTTTTACTTATGCATTATTAGTACATTCTTTGCTCATAATCTCTTTTTACATTTCATTCCTTCCTATTGTATCAATTTTCTTTTGCTTGACAGACATTCTTTTGTGTTGGAGAGGGGTACTGGAGATTGAACCCAGGGACATTCTACCTCTAAACTATATCCCCAGACCGATTTTTTTTCAAACAGCGCCTCACTACATTGCTGAGTATCTGTCTATGTTATTGAGGCTGTCCTTAAACTTGTGATCCTCTTGTCTCGTCCTCTCAAGTACTGGAATTCCAGGTGTGTGCCACCATGCCCCCCAACTTGAGACATATTTTTAAACCTTCTAAGTAGAAGACATTTAGTTAGGAATCATGGAATTATCATAGAGGTCTAAGAGTAGAATAATAAAAACTAATATTAAGCCGAGCATGGTGGTACACACTTGTAATCCCAGCATTCAAGAGGCTGAGACAGGAGGATCACAGTTCACAGCCAGCCTCAGCTACTTAGTGAGGCCCTCTGCAACTCAGCAAGACCCTGTTTCAAAATAAAGAATAAAAAATAGGGCTGGAGGTGTTGCTCAGAGGTAGAATGCCCCTGGGTTCTATCCCGAGTACTGAAAAAAAAAAAAACCCCACCAAAACCTAATATTAGAAATTATCTTCAGTTAAAATGCAATTAAGAGATTATACTGAAAATTATCATTATGTCTAGCACCGATCAGCATTGAGGAAAGTAGTTCTAAGTTTGAATACAAGCTTATTTTTCCCTGTTTTCTGTTGCTGTAAGGAAATACCTGAGGCTGGGTACTTTAATTTGAAAAGAGGTCTTTTAACTCACAATTTTAGAATATGCAAGCCCAAGACTGAGAAGACCATCTATCTGTCCTCTGGTGAGATGGAAGATGGCATCACAATGGTGGAGTTGTATATTGAAGGGATTGTATGAGTAGATGAGAAGCCAGAGTGATTCAGAGCCAGGCTTGCTCTTTTTACAACCCACTCTCAGAGGAACTAACTGGGGGCCTGTACATGAATCCTTTCTGAGGGCAGAACCCTCCTCCTACAGAAATAATTACCTTCCACCAAGCACCACCTCTTAAAGGTTCTACCATGTCAATACCACCACATTGAAGAACAAGCTTCCAGCCCCTGAGCACCTGAGACAAAATCAGACTACATGCAAACCATTGTAAAATTCATGGTATGTAATCTCAAGAAACACAGTTTCTATATATGTCTTTATGGTTGTAGCACAAGAATTTAAATGGAACTGTTTGAAAAACTCATCAGTGTGCATTAAATGAGCTCTCTCCATATGAACTGTCTGCTCCATTCTTCACCCCTCTTCTATTACCATTTATTCTCTGTACTCTCTTCTACTGGTGCACCTCTTACCTTCACTGAAGGTGCAGGTAAAGTCTCATTATCTTCTAAAAGCTTTTCCTTGTCACTAGAACTTCCTGTTATTTTTTTTTACAACACTGTTTATGTTGGCCATTACACACTCATTGTTGCATTAGCTAACTTTCCATGTGTTATTTTGCTAGTTGAACTGTGTGACATAGTTGAGATTGGGGACCATACCTTTTACTTCTCTGTAATTCTAAGGACATTTCAAACATCACATTGCACAAATCATTCTTACTGCATTTCTTTATCCATTAGCAAAAGTTAAGCACTTTGGAAAGAGGACAGGAGGCTATCAAGATGTCAAAAGAACAGTTTCTGCCCTCATGAATTTAGTAAGGTTAGTTCTCTGATTTAGAGTACATACATACATACAAACATACATACATACATACATACATACATACATATCTAAAATAATTGAAGGTCAATTTTAAGATCAAACATGAGCATGTGGACAAAGGGAATACAAGCCAAACAGCAATGTTTCAGGTTTTTTTGAGGGGGACAGTAGAGATTGAACTTGAAGGTATTCTATCTCCAAGCTATACCCCCAGCTCTTTTCTGTTTTCAAATCTAAAACAGCCTCACTAATTTGCTGAGGCTGTCTCCAACCTACCATCCTCCTGTCTCAGCTTCCTAAGTACTAGGATTATTGGCATGTGCCACTATTCCAGGCTCAAAAGAATTTACAGAGCAATGTCTCCATTTAATACAGTAAGTCAGAGAAAGTTGGCTTCATAGATTTTAATGTGCATTTTTTCTAAGTGCAAGTATTACCTTTGACATACAAACAATGTATTTATAGATTTGTTTTTAGTTTTCTGGAAAGAATGTGTTTTTTCACAGTATTTCCAGAGAAGTTTAAATTTCAATGCATTGACAATGGCATTTAGGACCAGATAGCCAGGCATGGTGGCACACACACTTATAATCCCAGAACTTGGGAGGCTGAGAAAGGAGGATTGTAGGTTCGCAGCCAGCCTCAGTAATTTAGTGAGACCCTCCACAGCTTGGCGAGACCCTGTTTCAAAAACAAAGGAATGAAATAGGACTAGGGATGTAGCAGAGCTAGAATGCCTCCGAGTTCCATCCCGAGTGCCACACATACACACACACACACACACACACACACACACACACACACACACACACAATGAGGGACTGGGAAAGAAACATGAATGACCACCTGCCCACATAGATGTTAAAACTGAGGAAGCTTTTACAATTCCAAATAAGTAATGAAGCTTATTATGTTAGTAATTACCTTTGTTTCCATTAGAGACTTCCTATCTTCTGATTCTTTTTTTCTGGAAGTAGTCTAACAGATGCAAGTATTAACTCAGCGAAAATCACAACTCCTCTTTATTTGGTAAGAATTTTGATACATTACATCTAGAACTTTTAAGTACAATGTCTTTCAGATGTTCACCTGGTGACACTGATTTTAATTTAATAGGGTCCATTAAAAATGTCCTCTATAAGCTAATTTAATATCAAGAAAAACGTCTTTTAATTCAGCAGAACAAATGCGCGGCCATATTAAGCAAAGAAATGTAGGTGTATGAATTAATTTCTACATATGAATTTTGTAAGTACAGACCTATGGCATTTTTACTTTGATATCATTAATAATTTGAAATTCTTATTACCCCCCAAAAAAACACTCTGCAAGTGAAAGCATATTAATTACTAGGAATTTTCAGTCTCTTCTGTCTAAATGATACCAAAGGATCAATTTCAACTTTAACTTGGAAAATTCAGCAACTTGTGTGTGGGGTTTTTTGTTTGTTTGTTTGTTTGTTTGTTTGTTTGTTTTGGGTAGTACTGGGGTTCCTGGAAGCCATTCTCCCTCTGGGCTACACTCCCAGACCTATTTTATATTTTTTTTTATTTAGAAACAGGGTCTCAAGCCAGAGAGGCTGGCTCCAAATCAGAGTGATCTTCCTGTCTCCGCCTCCCAAGTGCGGGGATTACAAGCGTGCGCCACCACACCCGGCGTAACGTGTTTTTTTTGACTTATGGTTATCAAAAGCCTGCCTAAAGATAAAAGGCTCATAATAGCAAGGAAAAAGAGACTATGGGGACAACTAGGAGGACAAGAACAAATGCCAAGTGTTGAGTTTGGAAAAGAAATAACAGGTAACTTTGTGGCAATAAACAAAAAGCAAAACAGAATAGTTTCCTCTACAAAAGATGCCCTGTGTAATTGAAATGAAATACAAGGAAATATAGCAACACATACTGAGATTAAATAACTTGGGATAGGTCTTTTACAGCATAGTCCTTAATAAAAAGTAATAGCTTTTAAAATATACTCAGTGTGGCTATACACACCTACTTATATAACTGTATGTGTTTTATACATGGTTGTAAGTATGTGCTTCATTGAATACAGATTTCAATCTCTGACTATTTGTTCTCACCTTTAAAAAATAACACCTTTTCTGATAGAAAATATTTTTTCCTCCCCATTCCAGCCCGGTAGCAATGTTTCCTTTTTGGTTAAATTTTATTGAATCTCAAAGATGAGTTAAAATAAATGGCCAGTGCAGTCCTTCACACTCTTGTGCTCTGCCTGATGTAAAATCTCAGTCCTTTCCCTTTGTCTCTGTACAGATTTTTCTCTCAAACAACAATGTTACTCTTTGCCCAACAGATTATATTTGTTTTTTTTGTTTTTGTTTTTGTTTTTTGTTTTTTGGTTTTTTTTTTTTTGGTGGTCCTGGGGTTTCTGGAAGCCCTTCTACCTCCGGGCTACACACCCAGACCTATTTTTTATATATTTTTTGGAACAGGGTCTCTTACGCCAGCGTGGCTAGCTTCGAACCTGTGCGATCCTCCCGTCTCAGCCTCCCAAGCGTGGGGATTACAAGCGTGCACCACCACGCCCGGCTAACAGATTATATTTGAATGTTTTCAGTGATTTGTCTGTTTTGCTAACAACTTCAATTCATCAAGTGATAAAGTGAACCCGTGGATATACACCCCTTGTGTTTATTTGGATAGCCTATATGGACTAGCTTATGCTATGATAAATTAAAAACAAGCATACAGGCAGGGCATGATGGCACACTTCTGTAACCCTAGTTACAAAGACAGAAGGATCACAGGTTTGGAGGCATCCTCTGCAATTTAGCTAAACTTGAAGCAATTTAGCAAGACCTTGTTTCCAAAAAAAAAAAAAAAGCAAAAGCAAACATAAAAACAAGTAAATCTCAGTGGCTAAAAAAAGACATTTCTGGGCAGAAGCCCTGCCACAATCCTGAGCAAGGCTTCTTGCTGTGGCTTCTGCCCCACAGCCCTATAGAAGTGGCTCCGAGGGGCCCACGGTGCCGACTAGCTGAGCCCGACCAGAACCAGGGCGGCGGCTTGACCCTGGGAGTCCTGCTGCACAGCCGTGCCGGCCGGAGCACCTGTGCAGTGTCCAGGAAAGGCTTCAGGTACAGCTCCGGGCTCCTCGTCATGCAGAGGGTCCACATGGGCAGGAAGCCTTCCCGGTGCCAAGTGTGGACAGGGCTTCCTGTGCACCTCCTGCCTTCAGAAATACCCGCAGGTCCTCAGGGCAAAGAAGCCCTGGCATGTGAACAGCAGCAAGGATTCGGCTCTGGCTCCAACCTGCACCCACCGAGGCAGCACACGGGAGAGAAACGCAGAGGTGGCCTGAGTGTGCAGAGGGTTCAGGCAGTACTCAAGAGCTGCATCTGGAGTAGAGGAGTCTGCGTGCTCCTCCAGCAGCCTCCATGATGTTACAGCAGAGCCCAACACTACGCTCCCCGTGCCCTCCCTGAGCTCCTCAGACGGCACCTGCTGTAACATGGACCAAACCCTGAAGTCTCCAGAACTCCTTATTGTTGTTCCAGCAAAGTAGCTCAACAGCCTGGTGTACCCTGCGGCTTTCTCCAGGAAGGAAGCTCCTCTGGGAAGGCACAGGCTGACTCTAAGCCAGGCCTGCCACTAGCTGGCTGTGTGTCTCTGGCTGGCCCCTTCATCTCATTAAATTCCTAAGGGCTGTGCCATGCACATGACCCTTGCCCTCTAGGAGCCACACAAGAAGCAAAGCTCCCAGAGGTCCCTACACAGGAGAGAAGGAGGGCCTGTCTCCTTTTGTCCAGTTGCCCATCTGCTGAAGAGCCTTGGTCCCCATTCCTCCAAGCCTGCAGGAGGTCTGCAGAGGTAGCCAGAGATGCATCCTGGTATAGCAGGCAGAAAGGCAGAAGGACTTCCCGTCAGTGATGACTACCATTAGCAGAGGCCACTGGCCCAGCTCTAACAAAATGCCTGCGAGACTGCATAGGAAACTGTGGCTCTGCTTCTCAACAGCCTTGGTGACACGCACCTGCCATAGCACAGTTCTCGCCTTAGCGGCCAGCTAGCCTCAGATGGTCGACTCAGGGAGTGGACTGCCTCCTACCAAGGGGACGTGTGGTCCCAACACTGGAGCTCCTCAGGCAGGTTCTAGATGCACACTACTGAGCACAGTTCCCTGCTGGATGGTACAGAGGCTGGGAAAGACTGCTTAGAGAGCCATACCAACCCAGGCCAGCTCCACCAGGCCCAGCCAGGCTGGCCTTCAGCCTGCACCGTCCTGCCTGCGCTCTTCATGTTCATTGGGTGAGCATGGGGACTAGCTCAAGGCCCCTCATCCTTAGTCTAGCACATTCTGTGTGTTTCTTGTGTGTTCTCCAGTGTGTACTGGCCCCATTAAATACGCTGTCCTGTTTTGTCATATTACTTTCCTCAGGAGTATTGGGAACTGATTGCTACCAAAACCTATAGAAAACCATGTATACAGCAGCCGGTGCTTGTTTATAATTGGCACTGGCCAGGCCCCAGCTGTACTGAAGCTGACAGATATATATTTACAACTGCTGAAGCCATAGGTTGAAGGGCAACATGACAGGGTGGGTGAGAGGAAATAAAACAGTCTTCTGGGTGGCTGTGAGAGCAAAGTGTGTAAAAAGAAATGGCTTGGTTTGTCTCCCTTCATTCCCATTTCTACCCCAGGCCCTGGAACAAGTATATGAGAATAGGAAAGACAAACTGTCATTAAGAAACTGACAGGTTGATTTCTGAAGTCTAGGTTTAAACAATTACCATTTATCTCTACATTATTTTGTAAAAACACCCATTCTATAAATGTGAGAAGAGCTTCATGAACTTGGTGTGCCTTGAAGCCAGCTGTGGAAACGCAGGACCTACTCGTGGGACACAGTATCAAAATGGTGTGGGATCAGCCGGGTGTGGTGGCCCACGCTTGTAATCCCCGCACTTGGGAGGCTGAGACAGGAGGACTGCGCAGGTTCGAAGCCAGCCTCAGCTGGCTTAAGAGACCCTGTTTACAAATAAAATATGAAATGGGAGTGTAGCCCAGAGGTAGAAGGCCCCTGGGTTCCATCCCCAGTACCACCAAAAAAAAAAAAACAAAAATAAGATGGTGTGGGATCCCAGAACCTGTGTCTTCCTTATCAGCACGCCAGGTGATTCTCATGCAGGGGAGCTACAGACCACTGACTACAAAATTTTTCAATATTATTGCATCATGACAATAAACATTTATTGGGAATTGTGAAATTATCACAAAAAGTAAAAAATCAGATGCTTTTCTAAAATGCAGAAGCTAGGGAGGAAAAGGGTCATAGAGAAGCTCCAGATGAAGACAGAAAATCCATAGATGAGCAAATAAAGTCCCCTAACAGAGAGGGATGGGAGAGGGAAGAGGGAAATTCCCTAAGGCACATGACGTACTTTCATAAACACATCAATCAGTAAGCTAAAAATGAGAAGAAGAGAGGGGGAGAGAAAGGGATGGGAATTGTGGAAGGACTCAGTAAGTAATGAGTAAACATATGCATAAGATGTATGATTAAAATATGCCAACTAGAAATTATAAAAAAATAAAAACTATCATTTTGTGTAAAAAAAGACATTTCTGAAATGCAACAATACTTACATCAATTATAATATGCTAATTGCTATAAGAAGTAGCCCTTTACTATATAATTGTTCAAACATCATAATAGCCTCTGTTGTCAGAACAATTAGGTAAGGTAGGTTGATCTTTTTGAAGATATAATTCAGCAACCCAGGTAGTAAACGTCTTCAGAGTTCGTTTTCAGGTGAGATCCATCTGGGCAACAGAACATACGTAGAGAATAACATGGAAGAACAAGAAGGAGAAGTTTTAATCACCCAGGCCCAGAAGTGGCGCCCATCACATCTGGGTGCTTACTGTGGAGTACGACTGCATCATGTGACCATACTTGTAGTTAACTGTGTCGAAGTCTTCACTGTGCTCGGATACATGTAGTTGCCAACTTCCAGGGTTGTTTGGGGCTCAGGAAGTGCTATGTAATGGTTCTGATGCTGTACCACCATGTAACTCTCACAGGTTACTTGCAAACTTATTCAACCACAACCAGTGTTCAAGTATTCACCTTATAAATGTGCCGAAATTAGAGTAAGATTTACACCCTCTCCAATTGGCAGCTTACTTGACTATTGCATAATTTTTTTTTTCTGGAAGAAGGAAGCAGGCCCAGTATCAGCGGGGGTTTTGGTGGTTAAAATGAGTTATCAGATACAATGAGTACTTTTTATTGGAGGTGCTATTTTTTTCTTCCCTGAATTCCAAATTAATGAGATTTACAATAATAAGTTTATGAAATGTTAAGTTAATAAATTATAATGAGGAATAAAAATATTTCATCATAAAGCTGCGATTAATACTAAAAGGGAGAGCTATATGAAGAAATTCACATCATAATTCAAATGACTTAGGAAAGCAAAGGCTATAAGAGGAAAAATGTTAATGTGAGAAAAATTGCTTTACTTGACTTTAAAATTAACTAGTTTGTGGCTCTACTCACAGTAAGGAGACCTTGGTTTCTGAGTTTACTGTCAAGAATTTCTGTTTGAAAATTGGCCAATACTGAGAAAAATTACTTACTCTGAGGTAACTACTACTGGTGTCTCTGTGCGATTATAAAGGCAGGTGCCTTGCCAAATCCTGCTGCTGACCATATGGTGAGCTTGGTGTTAATGGCCCAGGCCCAGAAGTGGCCCATGCCACTCTGATCAAGATGCCTACCATGACCCATGACTGCATCGTCGCATGATCTTAACTTTAAGGAGGAAACCCAGAATACACACTTTACTATAGTCTCAGGAAAAAGAAAAAAATCATTTTTTGGAGACTAGCTGCCATCTACTTTAGTTAGCAATACTGTCCCAGAATCAGGAAAGTATAGTAGGAAGACACTAGCTACAGCAGCTTGTGGTTAACCGTGTCCAGGTTTTCAGTGTATGCCGCTGCCTGTATCTAGTTTGTTTTCACCTTATTGTCTCTCCATACCAGCTCTGTTCTTACATCTCAGAGGCCAGAGCTTCCCCAAAGTAGGGCCTCCAGGACTTCCCCTTCCAGCCTGGGTCTCTGCTGCAGTCGCCTACTCCCTTCTGCTATGGCTCTCATGCGGCAGCAGCCCCGCGGGCTCATTCTCAGGCTCTCCACCTGGAATGCTGAGAGATGCCTGTCACTCACTGATATTAGGACTGGCTCTTCAAGACTCAACTGTGGAAGCAGGTATTCAGGGCATTCTGTACTCAGGGAGGATTTTACTGGGGATGTATCTTCATTGTCCCTCAAATAGGGACATATATCCATTACACAAGGCTAAGTTTTCTGTGAAGACCCAGTTCCATTCACTTTTCTATTATTAATGAAATGGAAGTATTTCATTAAGTACACAGACTATGAAGGAAAAGAGATAATCATAATGGGCATTTTGATTGTTATGTGCCAGTCACCTTTCTAAGTACTTTGTTGCTGAATTTATCCTCCCAAAAACTGTTTGTGCATTTTCACTCTTGTTTTACAAATGTGGTTTATAAAGTTAGAATTGCATAAATTTAACCAACTAGTAAGTGGAGGTAAATTTAGAACACAGATCTGCCTGGGGTCAACAGCCATTGCTTAACCACAACTAGATTATTGTGAGTTCAAATACTTAATTTCACTTTCAATCTGAATAGGAAATAAATGAGCCAGGCATGGTGATGCATGCTTGTAATCCCAGTACTGGAGAGACCAAGGCAGGAGGATTACAAGTTTAAGGTCAGCCTGGGCAACTTAGCGAGACTCTGTTTCAAAAAAATAAAATAAAAAGAAAATTTAAGGGTTGGGAATATAGCTCAGTGGTAGAGTGCCCCTGAGTTCAATTCTCAATACTAAAAAGAAAAATACCCCTGAGAAAAATATAAAATAAATGCATTCTTTTTTATGTTTCGAAGGCAATTTTGTAATCACCTTATATAAAGTGGTTATCAGTTATATTAACAGTTATATAGAAGTAAAGTGCCCTACTTCAAAGTAATCTAATGGTTGACAGCATAACACAGGCTAGAATAAGAGTCAGTGTTCTTGCCTCTATAACACGCTATCTCCTGTAATGTAGTCTGGATAATTTGTCGAATATGGCATTTTTTGGTGGTACCTGGAATAGAACCCAGGGGCATTGTACCTCTGAGCTACACCCCCGTCCCTAGTTTTTAGTCTTTTCATTTCTGAAACAGGGTTTCATTGAGTTGCAAAGGGCCTCGCTAAGTAGCCGAGGCCACAAACCATGATCCTTTGGTCTCTGTCTCCCGAATGCTGGGATTACAAGCGTGCACCACCATGGCCAGCTGAATATGCCATTTTAGTAACTGATCTCTTTCAAAACTTATCCCTTCAACATCTTAGCATTTTAGATGCAAGCATCACATGCTGGAAAACGTAGAAAGAGTCTATACATAATGACTGCACAGTGGTCAGCAATACTATATCCCTAAGTTCAGGACTTTGAGAGCCTCCACTGCCTAGGAGTAGAATAAATAGGGCAATTCACTAGAAATGTAGCTGGCCTCAGCCTTTCAAGAACACAGAAAAAAACAAACAAGAAAACATGCAGTCTTATTTGAACATATCCTAGATGAGGTCTGTGTGTATTCCCACACAGAGCCCCACTGAGAGCAGCTCTCAACAGAGACCCCCTGCGGACATGAGCCATTCACACCAAGAAACAAAATTGTGGTTCTTCTGCCTTTGTTGTCACAAGCCAGGGAAGTACCAGCTTTACTCCACTCAGGAGTGATCAGTGTGTTGGCTGAATTAGGAAGATGCTGCTCACCCAGTAACACTTTGGTGCGTGCCCTGTGCGGTGTTTTTTGTTTTTTGTTTTTCCATTAGCGATGATTGCCCTGTGTGGCTCTGTCCTTCTTGTAACCAAGGGCATGCATTTTCAAGACAGCTGGTCTGAGTTTTGGATATATTCTGCAGCTGTGCTGGGGCCAAGGTACAATCCCACACAGGGAAGAACTCATGCTCTCAACTTAATTAGCTTCAAACCTTGACCGACGAAGCTAAATGACCATAAAGCCCTTCCCCACAAAACCCTGCCTGTGTAGATACACTCACATGCAACTGCAGACAAAAGACAGATAACGTTTAGATTTTGTGAACCACAGAGAACCATCATAGGCCACGAAACCAGATTTTAAAGTCATTCAAGTTAACCCCCAAAGAGAAGTGTAAGATCAATTTAACCACTTAAAATCTTTCTCATGAAACATTCTTCTCTAATGACATCCAATAAATGGAATACTTGCCAAAATCAAGATCAAAGAGAAACATTAGAAAATCCCATTTTACTCCCAACATTTTGTTAATGATTATTCATCTTGGCGCCACTTATTCTAAACTCATCAATACTGATATCTGGTTTCCTTGAAGCAATGACAATCCTTCCTGAGGTGTGTTTATGAACCTCTAAGACAGCATTGGTTCAATTAGGATTTGGCTTCTGGTCCCAACCCTTCTTATTAGCCACACCTGGGCAAATCCTAGCTGCTCTGAACTTGGGCTTCCTCATTTTTAAATGGAGCACTTAGACTTAGTCATGACTAAGATACCCTAAATTCTAAATTTCTCACTTTCTAAAATTTTGCAACACCTTTTTCATTTTCTGTGCCAGCAGTAAGCAGAGTTCCTCTCACAGCATGTATCTAAAGTAAAGACCTCCATCCTAATTGTGACAGCCAAGGCTTAATTCCTTCTCCCTCAGACTCCCTCCTGCTCCCCGTGTCCCCTAGCCTCTTCCCTTTCCCCATGTGTGCCCACACCTGGTGGCCTCTGCTCCTCCTGAAATGGTTTCTGTCCAGGCAACACTGCCTTCGCCTGTGTTTCAATCTTCTCAGTCAGGCCTTCTCTGGGCATCCTTATGAAATACCCTTTCCCCACACTGACTCTTCCTATATTCCTTCTCCTACTTTATTCTTCTTAGCATTTGCTGTACAAATACTGTGTGTTTTAATTATGCCTGCGAGTATACAAGTTCCATTTAGAGGAAGGATTTATGTCTATTTCATTCACTGCTGCATCTAAATCAGTGCCTGACACCAAGTAGGTGCTCATTGAGTTAATAAGTGAATCCCTGTCAAGAGATTCCTTATATAGTTTTGACACCACGAGTGGTATGTCATTTTATTACAGTATTCCAAAAAGCCCAACAAATCGCATATCACACTTTCTTCTTCTTTTTTAAACAACAACAACAACAATTCAGGGGAGGGGTCAGGAAAGAACAATCTTCATTCAAGTTCTAATTCTGGTTTTATGTTTCAAAACTTCGTGCATTATTCTATAATTATTCCCTCAAAATAGATTGCTCTTGTGGAGCTATTGCTGCTTATAGCTTCCACAGCATCCAGGAGAAATCTTGAAATGAGTGTTTAAATTCGGGTCCCAAATGTGACTCTTCTTAATGCAAATCGAGTATGAATTTATTAGAAACCATTAGTGGGATAAATGTTCTCCTATTATGTAAATCTGTGTCTTTAATCTGAAACGTGGAAAGTGAATTGCTTTTCAGAATATCTAATCTGTGATTTTCTAATGAGGAGAGCAGGTGGTTAATGACAGGTGTTGTTAGTGACTTGCCCCTCATCACAAGAACACAAATTCTATGTGCCCCAAGCCAGTCATCATGAAAGTTGTGTTGGCTACACAATTTCTAAGTCCACAAGTGTGTTAAGTGCCTGAATACATAAGCAGAACTGAGTGTGTGCTTTTGTTTTCTAAATATCAAAGTTGATCATTCTCAGTTGATGCACATCTCAGACTTTACAGCAGGTATAAATACTGTGTCTGTCTGCATCTTTCAATAGTATGTTGTAATAATATTCCACAAAGATACAAATAACCCCTTTTATTAAAAGTATTACAATTAAATGCTAACCTGTAAATAACATTATATAGAAATTAATGGCTTTTTCAATAAAAAAGGTCATTTACATCTCTCTGACTAAATTGAGGCTCCTGGAACTGAATTGAATTACTCGGTTTATGATCTCACTTATTTTCTAATAACTGTTTAAATCAAAATGTTAAGGAAAAGATTACAAAACATGTTATAGTGCTAAGCTTAGTCTTATAACCAATAATATGTAACCAAGCAAAGAAGTTAATTGCATATGATATATCTTCATGGATATTAAAAGTATATTTAAAATGCAGATAACCCAAGAAACTCAACATAAAAATGGATTTTCATTTCCAAACATTGTTAATTGTTTTAAAATGTGAGAAATTTTTATAAAAGACAGAAAGAAAACATTTGTGTGGCAGAGACTGACCCATGTCAGAAGACAAGAAAAGAGAAATATGAAGTTGTCCTTGAAGACTTAGGAAGCCGCAACTCTTCCTTCCATTTCTAAACACAAGCTTTGAGATCCAGAGAGTTGTATTATAATATTTTTAAGCTTAAATAACTCTATAGACATTTAAAGACATAAAGATGGAATACTACAAGGAAAGGAAGTTTCAAAAAAAGAATCCAAGAGCCCAAGATGTATATTAGAATAGCAAGCTGAAAGTAACTGAAGAATAAAAAAGGGCTTAACATTCTGAACTCCAAATTGTTGTTGTTGTTGATGGTGGTGGTGGTGGTGTGTGTGCGTGTGTGTGCGTGTGTGTGTGTGTGTGTGTGTGTGTGTGTATGTGTGTGTGTGTCTGGTATTGGGGATTCAACCCAGGCAGGGGCATTCTACCTTAGAGCTACATCCCCAGCCTTTTTTATTTTGTTATTTGGAAACAGGGTCTCACTAATTTGCAAAAGACCTCACTAAATTGCTGAGGCTGGCTTCAAACCTGCAATCTTCCTGTCTCAGCCTCCCAAGTACATGGATTACAAGCATGCACCACCATGCCCAACTAATTTTGTTGTTCTTTATCGCTGACTAAAATTTTATTGTGTATAAATACCACATTTTTTAGCCATTTATCTGTTGACAGATATCCAGTTTAGTTTCATACTTTGTCAATTATGAATTGTGTTCTGTAAACATGGATGAGCATACATTACTATAGTATTTTGATCTTAATTCCTTTGGAAAGATACGGAGGAGTGGTATACCTGGATCATATGATAGTTCCATCCCTAGTCTTTAAAGGAGTCTTTATGCTGATTGACATAGTGGCAGTACTAATTAGCAATTCCACTTATAGTGTATAAGAGTTCCTATTTCCCCACATCCTTGTCAGCATTTATTGTTTGTATTCTTGATGATTGTCAATCTAACTGGAGCTAGATGGAATCCCAGTGTAGTTTTTATTTGCATTTCCCTGATTGTTAATGATGTTGGACACTTTTTCCCTGTATGTCTTGACCATTTGTATTTCTTCTTTTGAGAAACATTTTATCAATTCAATTGCCTGTTTTGATTAGGTTATTTATTCTCTTAGTGTTAAGTTTTTAAAGTTCTATCATTTTCTTTCAATGGGAAAATGTCAACAAGGTCTGACACCATAGCCTTGTTACAAAAAGAGCCAAGTTCAATTTTATAACCACATAATAATGTGGGGTGCTTCAAATGGGATGTATCTGTTAAATATCATCAGATCTTTATCAAGTACCATCTCTTTGTGGTACTTAGGATTGAAACTAGGGGCACTTTACAGTGAGCTATTCCCCAGCCATTTGTTTTTTTTTTTTTTTTTTTTGTCTTGAAACAGAATCTCACTAAGTTACCAAGCGCTGTCCTTGAACTTCTGTCTCAGCCTTCCAAGGAACTACAGGCATAAGCTCCCAGACCCAGCTTCACTGACTTATCTCTGAAACCCCTCCCCTCCCAAAATAGTCCGATATTGAAATTTTATTAGTAACTCAAATTACATTATAAACATGATAGTAAAAGTAGAACTTGTATAATTTTAATAAAACAAAATAAGCTGTTAGATGCAGCTATGAACCTGACTCCGAGAGCCACACATCAAAGCAGGTCTCTCCCAAGTTCATAGTCAACTTCTTTAAATGCACCTTTTTGCCCAGAGTTCTTTGCTTATTCATTGTCACCATGATAGATCAATGTTGGTTAAAGGATGACTCCTACTTTTCATGTCATGATAAGAGACCTGTATTGATAACAATAATCAGCAATAGGAGACAAGATTTGATCCCTGATCTTTGACTCTCAAACCTTCTATTTTTATCCCAGAATATGTCATCTTTTGATGGCTCCTTATCACCTCATTAGATGAAATGCAGGCCCCATGCTCAGGAGCCTACACTTTATGTGGGTCTCCAAGGTCCAGTTCCATCTCCCTCACCCTCCTGACCCCTCTGTGCCTCTGCCTTGTCATGCCAGTAGCCCGCCATCTGCAGTTTTCCAACATACTACACTGCATCATATGTTTCTCCATGATACGCTTGTCTAGAATAGCTTGCTCTTTGTCTGGCAAATTCAGGTCACAACTCTAGTTCCCAACTTCCCTTTTCCCAAAGCACCCTTTACCTACCTCATATAGAACATGGTAATGAACTTCTGTGTCATTGGCAGTCTCCCCACAGAGGGCAGGACTAAAGGTCAAAGACTTGCTCCTTATACTTGATTTCCCCAGTCCCCCGCACGGTGCCTAGCATGCCTTCATTGTCTGTTGAGCAGAACCGCACAGCACACCTCAGGGTGTAGCATACAGTCATCCATCCATTCCGGCAGGTATTGGATTTCATGTTGTTCACTATCGCCCTTGCTATTTGCTAAGATAGCAAGAGTCTTTTAAGTAAAGAATGATTAGCTTAAAGGCTTTAATATTGCTACAGCTTTGATGGTTTAAAAGCGATAAACTGAAGAGAGAAAATTGAAAATGTATTTTGCCTGCATCTGGTTATTTAAGTAGCAGTGAAATACTTAATAGGCTTTACAAGTATTCTAAAATCCAAGACCTGATTTATTAAGTTGGATTTGAGAGCTAATTCTCCTCCAGCTAATAACCTAATGTAACAAATTGCCTCATATGGAAGGAGATGCTCAATATATCTAATAAGAAGAGAGAAATGAATAAGCTGATACTTCATACCTTGACAGTGCTTGCCCTTGCCAACCATATTCCCCAAAATGCTGCCTTCATCAATGTTAAGACAAGAAATACAACTACATTTGGTACAGGCCACCAATAAGGTTTTCTATGTTTGTATTTATCTTCCAAAATAGAAATAATAATCTGGGTATAGGGGTGTGTGCCTGTGAGACAGGAGAGTCATGGGTTCAAGGCCACCCAGAGCAACTTAACAACATCCTGTTTAAAATTAAAAAAAAAAAATATGTGCTGCCAAAGCATCACATGTTTTCTCTTATATGGAAGCTAGATTCAACGCACAAAACAAAAAGGACTTCAGTCAGTTGAGGAAAGAAAGCAGTAGAATAGTGTAAGGGGATTGGGAGGGAGACATGGGAAGGGGAAAATGAAGCTTGAGGAAGGCAATAGCTCAAGTAACCTTATGTTAAAATGTGAAGGCATCACTACCATTCTTCAACATGTTGAAGGAGTGGGGGAGAACCAGGTGGGATGCAATAATAAATACAACTAGTGATTTGTGCAAGTATTGATGTGTCGCTCTGAATCTCACTATGACGTATAACGATGCACCAATAAAAGTATAAAAATAAATAAACAATAAAAATAAAAGAGCCAGAGGTGTAGATCAGGGGTAGAATGCCTCCAGGTTTCAATCTCTATTATAAACAAACTAAAACTAATTAACAACAATGTACTTGTCTCCAGGAAAATGAAAAAAAGAAGTCCAAGAAATACAAAATTTAACATTATGCCTTCATATACCACTGTGAAACCTATGTTATTTATCAGTATACATTATAAACTCTAAATTATTACAAATTTAACTTGAAATATTTTAAACTTTTTTTTGAGGGGTAAGTTACTGGGGATTGAACCCAGTGGCAGTTTATCTCCAAACTACACAGATAGCCCTATTTTATTTTGAAACAGGGTCTTTAAAAGTTGCCGAGGCTGACCTTGGACCTGCGATCCTCCTGTCTTAGCCTTCTAAGAACTAGGACTGCAAGTATGTGCCACTAGATAGAACTGCCAGTAGTATTTTTTAAAAGAATTATTAATGCAGGCATACTATGAATTTTTACAGTGTGAAGAATTAAGAGCAGCCAGCTACCAACATCAATACTAATCATTTTATCTACTGTTATCATTTAACACTGAAGCTATTGCTGAAGCAAATACTGGATGCAAATAATTTCTATCATATTTATATCATTTGGAACATACTCATAGACTAGCCTGTTTCTACAATACATGCACGCGTGTGCACACACACACACACACACACACACACACACACACTTAAACTTATTTCATAGAAGACAAAGAAACATTGTTTTTCAAAAACTTTTAATTGGATATATTCAATTCTAGGTTTTCTGTTCAACCCTATACTAGTAAAAGATATATAAACCCTAGTAGCATTACGATGACTGATGATTTCCGTATTCATTGTTTACTTCTTTGATTCTTCTCTACCATATTGTAAATAACCTGAAGCCAGGAATTGCTTTTTATTTGTTTCCCTCCTCACACCTATACAACACCTGCTGAAGCTCCCTGAGTACCAGATGAACTTGATTAATGTTTATTGAATTGTATATTGAATAGCTCTGGATAATTGCATCTTCCTTTCCCCATTTCTTACAGCTATAACTCCATATAACCTAGGGTGATTAAACTCAGATTGAAAAACACATATTACATTAAGTATTAATTTTCTCACCCTCTACTAAAGTTCAGTAAAAAAGAAAGCAATAGAAAATGAGGCTTGAGCAGTCTTAGAATCACTGTGAAGAGATGTATTGCTCTAATTGAAAAAACATTCTGGATAAGAATTATGTTTGGCTCGAGTTAAATATGGCATCATAAAAATAAGAAAAATAAACTTTATTTTGAATTTACATTATTGATAATCTTTTCCTAGTAATACTATCCATTAGAAGATATTGGGGGTACCTATCTCATAAACCTTTCAGCAGTGCTGTGACATCTTTCTCTGAAAACTCCTGAAGGTCTTTTACCATTTCATTTGCTTCCATTCGGTCTTTTCCCATATACTTCAAAGTGAATGTAAGAGCACTTTCCAGAGTGAGCTGGTCTTCTTCCAACTCCAAAGCAAAAAAATACAGTAATGCAGACTATAATACCATTTGATTATGACAATTTTTCAGTCTTTTTGAAGATATGAATTAGGCAGAATTGAACTCCTATGTCTATAGTTTCCTTATAGTATTATTCATCTATTTTTTTCTAGATTCCAAACTCCCCTCGTCCATGCCATGTCTTAAGAAAGAATTATCAGGTGTTATCAGGGCAGAACACTGAGAGAGTGTGACTTTAGTCTAATGCCTGAAGTTTCAAAATGTCTTTTGTATTTCTCCATAGAATCTGAAATGTAGAATTCATAAGTAGCTAGGCCTTAGATACCTACAATGTATATCATCTTGTTGTCTCTGAAATTCCTTCCATATACTTCCTAAACCACTTTTCATTTTATCCCCAAATAAGTCTGAATAAGTAAATAGAATTTAGAGATCACATGCTAAATTCCCTTATATTTCTTTACTTTTTGGGGGGAGGTGGTACTGGGGTTCCTGGAAGCCCTTCTACCTCTGGGCTACACTCCCAGACCTATTTTATACTTTTTTATTTTTGGAAACAGGGTCTCTTAAGCCAGCGCGGCTGGCTTCAAACCTGCGCGATCCTCCTGTCTCCGCCTCCCAAGCGGGGATTACAAGCGTGAGCCACCACACCTGGCCCTTTACATTTCATCAGCATTTTAACTGTGGTTTTCCCGTTATGTAGGGACTATAATTGATTCTTGTATCTTATTTTCTCACCTCAAGTATTAGTACAGTTGATTATAGTTAATGGATTATGTTTTTACAAAATATGAGTTATAAACTTATTATATGCCAGGTACTTGGAATGAAAAAGTGAACATAAATAATTTATACCTCAGTGATTCTTTCAGTTGGAAAGAGAAATAACCAAGCAGATAAACCAAAACCAGTTAGCTGCTAGGCATACAGCATTTTTAATAGACATTTAAGAAGGGAAATAAAGCAGTGACAAAGGGCTGTACTTGAGCATACCAATTTTGCTTGGAGTCCTTTGGTTTTATATTTATTCCCTAATGACCTCATCTGATCTTACAGTTTTATATACTGCATATAAACTGAATTTTTTATTCATGTCCCTAACATCAAATGCTCCTCTGATTTGTTTGTATATATAATTTGTTTGAATATCTCTACTTTGTTATCTGATCACAAATTTGACATTCAAAACTCAAATTTCTGAAAATTTCCTCCAAACCTCTATCTTACACATTCTTCCCTGTCTCAGTAAAAGACAACTCCATCCTTCCTGTTGATTAGGCTGCCAATGTTGACTTCTTTCCCTCTCATATTCTATGCCACATCCTTTAGTAAATGCTGCCAGCTCTGCCTTCATGTATCCAGAATCTAATGACTTCTTATCATTTCCATTGCTGTCATTATGGCTCAGACTTCCAGTGGTAGTCTACTGAAGTAGACTTGTAAGACTTATAACTGGTCTTCCTGCTTCCCCTCTTGCCATACATCCTATGCCTAAGAAGAATCTATCAACCAGAGGGATCCATTGAGATAGAAATTTAATCATGGCAGTCCCTCTGTTCAGCATGGTTTCCCATTTGATGCAGAGAAAAAAGTGAGCACTCCTCATGACAAGTAGGTTACCAAAAAGAGGATACTCCCCTCCCCAAGTGCAGGTTGAGATGTTACTGGAATGAAATATACGTACAAAAAGAACATAAGTTTGTCACTGCATCTTTCTATTTATTCATGTTAAAAAGGCAGATTTCCAGGGGGATGCTGAATAACTTTTTTTCTGAAAAGGGCACTAAGCCAGATAGTTTTGGGAACGTCTGGGTTAAAAGGGCCTTCCTGGTAGTTCCCCTTTCTTTGATGTCTTCTGCTACCTGCTTCTTAACTCAGTCCACTCACGCATACACACAGGTCATCTCGATGATCTTTGAACATGGCACACACTCTCCTGCCTCAGGATCATGGCACCTTCTCTGATCGAATCTTGACATTATCCTATTCAAGCTCCTAGTTCCTTGGTGGCTATTAGCTGACAATCCTCCTCAGGCCTCCACCAGGTAGCCTTTCCATAGGGCAGCTCATAACACGGTTGCTGGCTTCCCTCATAGCAAGCAAGCAAGAGAGCCAGAGGTAGCCCCCCATGTAAGAGCCACAGACTTTTTAAACTTCATCCCGAAATTGGCATACCATTACATCTGCCACATTTTGTTTAGCAGAAGAATATAAATCTAGCCCACACTCAATGGGAGGTGTTATATAAGAGTGTGAATACCAGGAGGTGAAAATCATTGGTGGTCAAAGTGTAAAATCTCTTGCTCTTTTGGAGTCGTAATCTGAAACTATTTATGTAAATAACTGTCAGCAACTGTGTGGCATAAAAATGTCTATCATGTAAAGGAATTTAAAATGGAGGTAGCCGGGCGTGGTAGCGCACGCTTGTAATCCCCGCGCTTGGGAGGTAGAGACAGGAGGATCGCGCAGGTTCAAAGCCAGCCGCCCTGGCTTAAGAGACCCTGTTTAAAAAAAAAAATTATATATATATATATATATATATATATATATATATATATATATATATATATGTATATATATTTAGGTCTGGGAGTGTAGCCCAGAAGTAGAAGGGCTTCCAGGAACCCCAGTACCACCAAAAAGTAAAAATAAAAAAATAAAATAAATGGAGGTAAAAATTAGTTAGGAAACTATGATGGCAATCTACATTACTTTTTATATTTAGATAATCAGTATTATGGCCTACTTAGAAAATTAATACTCTTTTCAATGAAAATTTTAATAATTAAACCTACAAATTTTGGTATAAACCTCCACTAAAAATTAGATATTTTAAAATGACTTTTAATTGTATCAAAATAACTACGGGGAGCTAAATTCTGTTAAGGCTTCAGTATGATATCTTTTCTTTATCATTAAGCATGTATTGAAATAGAAAGAGGTTGCAGCTTAGAGTATCAGAAAAGATATTTTGGGCTTGGCACTAACTACATTCCAAGCTGTAGACAAGTGATGGCTATAAATAAGTATACACATTCAAACATATCTATATCCGAATGCTTAGACCACCCAGCAAGTTCATAATATAATCAAGAAGATTGATTACATTATTAATTTTTAAATGTTAAAACTGATATGAGAACATAAATAATGAAGCAGAATTTTATAAAATGATGGGAAATTATTTGAATTTAAAGATAGTAGTAAAGGTAGATTTTTAAAGTATAAGAAATTACACAAAATAAGTTGACTTGGGCATTATTTTAGGGGATTGTTTTTACCTGAGAATAAATGGTATTTGATATTTTTCAAAAGCTTTCAGTCCAGTTGAAGCTCTGCACAAAGAAACTGTTGCCTTAGCCAAGAGGGGCAGGCCATATGCTTGGTCCCCTCACCCTTCCCACCCAGACTCTGGGAGTTGGTGACATTTTAGTCCAAGGGCAGCTTTCATATCTTTGCCGCTGCTCCAGGAGGCAGGTTTAGCTTTTTCAGTTGGGGAGTCTGGTCCCTTGGCCTGCTTATTGGTCTAAAGTCAATTCACTTGCCTCAGTCTGTTCTTACCTCCTGGTTATTGATTTTGGCTGACATTTAGTTCAACATGCTATCAATTCTCTTAATCATCTCAAAGGGAGAACAGGGAGTAGAGACGCCCTAACCATTAACCATCACATTGGCCCACGACAGTTGTGGGTCATCTGTTCTCCAGACAGCAGCTCAAGTTGAAGTGTTTTTCTTACCTTTCCTTACTACTTCAGCCACAGCAAGGGCAATGAGAAAGTTAGCTCATTCATCCAAGAGTACATCAAACACTGAATTCTCTACTTTAATTGAGCAATTCTTCTCTACCTCTATCGCAACCAAGTATCTTGCCTTCTCCATATTACCATAGGATAAATGATTAATGCTCAATGCATATGATTTGAAAAGGTTAATTACTACTCATAACACCTACAAGTGAAACCATGCAAACCATATGAAAAAAAATTAAAGGCAGAGAAAGTCGACATTTTCAGTTTGGCCTTAAAAATGCTAATCAGTTCAGTTAGAGAACCACAGGTAAAACAAACTGCTTTGAAATGACCCAAAGTCCAGGAGAAATAATATGGGCAGGTTGGTGCAAGTCTCTGTGATCGCCTGAGGATAGATAAGGAGCTGAATGAATTATATTTATTAGTTCCTGTAGGGAAGAAATGCTAGATTCTGCAGTACTAATATAAAAATAATTAAGCAACCAATATTTTGCAGAATTATCTTGCATTGATTCTGTGGGAAAAGTTCAATAATCATTTGAAAATTTGATTCTTTTTAAAATTTACACTGTATTCAGAATAATCTCTTTCAGATATTGCCTTACTAAACCATTTCTAGTTTCAACCATGACTTTCTCTTAAAATTCACATCAGTGTTGTTAAGGACCTAATGAGACACCCTTCAGGTAGGAGCCTGCTCCACCTTCAATATCCCCAATTCTCTTAAAGACAAAAATTACTTAGCTTATGAGATATCTGAAGGTGAGGTTTTGTTTAATGCAACTTTCATATCCCCAGCATTTTTCAAAGATAGAAAGGACTTGCCCTCTATTCTCATAGCTCTTTGGATCACATTACCTGTACACATGTATATTTGTCATGATCAGCTAAGGACTGACTGTGGGAAGTACTTGGGCCTCACTTATTTCTTCTCTGCCTGAACCTTACACAGTTCCTGGTATATGGCAAAGAGAGAGTATATTATCAGAATAAAGGTAAAGAAGACTGAGGGAAAGACAAATCAAATGAGTATTATTCTATTCTTATCAAGGAAAGGAAAATAAAAACTTCACAAAGGAAATGGTTTGATGAGTAAAACATGTAGGATCAGAGGCAAATCACATCGACACTTTGATATGATCCCACATGGAGATCAGAAATAAATGAAGTTATTATTTTGTAACTTGCAAACTGTAGGTCAACCAAAGATATCTCTCTGTGCAGGACCTTGTCAGTAAAGAAGACAGGCATTAACACCAGATGCCTGTAAAAGTGTTTGACTATCAAGAAAGATAAGGACCCAGAAGCCAGCAAAGGCAATAGAGAGCTGTTACTTATTCTATGTGGGCATTGAGTGCTTTTTGTAAGCCAGTTAGAAGATAGATAAATAGGTATAGATGTTGAACTCTGGAAACACCAATGTAATGGACAGGCATACCACGTACACAATTATAATTAATTTTACCATTTCTCAGTTTCTTCTATTAGTTTCAAAGCTCTCTATGGGTTAGAATAGTCTATTCCTGTCAGCCAGCACAGTGTCTGGAACATGCTAAATGTTCCATATATCTTTGGAGATTGTATGAGTTGTTCTCCTTCCACGTGAAAAGCAATCAGCTCTCCTCTCCATACATGCTGTCTGCCTCACTCAGGTCCTTACTCTGTCCAGATTCTTGGCAAAGACCCATTACTCCTCACTCCACAGCTTTTCCAGCCAGCTTTTCTCACACAGCTGAGAGAGAAAACCAAACATTTTGTAAATCCTTAATGTCATTCTGAATGAGTAAAGGTAGTCTTTTTATTTTGGGATATAGATCCTTTTGAAAATCTAATGAAAACCATAGAACATGTCATCAATTAAAATGCATCTAAGGCCAGGCGTGGTGGCGCACACTTGTAATCCCTGCACTTGGGAGGCTGAGACAGGAGGATCGCACAGGTTCGAGGCCAGCCTCAGCTACTTAGTGAGGCTTTCAGCAACTTAGACTCTGTTTTCAAATAAAATTTAAATAGGTCTGAGAGTATAGCCCGGAGGTAGAAAAGCCCCTGAGTTCCACCCCCACTACCACAAAAATAAAATAAAATGCATCTATAACATAAAAATTTTCACTTAATTTCTAGCAGTTTCTGGTCTCTCACAAATTTATTTTCTAAACCCAGATGAGACATGTTGACTTAAGAATCTCAGTAAAAAATCTAAACTATCCATAACTTCTGTGTTAACTATTGGTACTATCCTTCCCCCAGTGGCCGTATCTTCAACCCCACTTAACACACCAGAAACTCTGATCATTTTCCAAATAAGCCATTCTCTTTTGAACTCTATGTATCTTCCTGGACTTGATTTTCTGGTCTGGCAATGCCAAGCCCCTCTCTGATTGGTGAATCTTAATCACCTTTCAAAAATAAACTCTCATTCTGTGTCCTCTACGAAGTCTCTCCAGTAGACCCTACTAAAAACCATTCCTTATTTCCTTGAGTTACTTCTGTGGCTTCTGCAAATCTGTAGAGTTGCTTTTTTGGTAATAATTAGCTTTGTTCACTTCTCTCCACTAAACTTATAATTACTACTAATACTACTACTAATGGCTGGTATTCATTGAAAGCTTACAGATGAGTGAGACACTGTTCTTATTTCATATGTATAATTTAAATCTCACAGACGTATGGGTGGATATTATTATATTTATTTCATGGATGAAGAAGCCAAGCCACAGGGGTTAAATTTTTATTTGCTTAAGCTAAGAGCTTTATTTGAAAACATACTTATAAAAATGAATTAAATTGAGCTGGGTAAAGCCAGGTGTGATGGTGCACTCTTGTTATCCCAGCATTCGGGAGGCTGAGACCAGATGATCGCGATTTGTGGACAGCCTCAGCTACTTAGTGAGGTCCTCCGCAACTTAGTGAGAACCAGTTTCAAAATAAAGGATCAAAAATAGGGCAGGGGGTGTCAAATGCCCCTGGGTTCCATCCCCAGACCCACAAATAATAAAAAATAAAAAATAAATTGAGCTGGGTGTGGTGGTGCATGCCTATAATCTTTGTGCTTGGGAGGCTGAAAAAGGAGGATCTCAAGTTCGAGGTCAGCCTCAGCAACTTAGTGAGACGGTCTTTCAAAATAAAAAGGGCTAGGGGTGGTGGTATAGCTCAGAGGTAGAATGCTCCGAGTTCAATCTCCAGTACAAAAATAAAAATAATTGAATTGAAATGCATTAGTAGAAATATCAGCAAATTAATGAAGCAATGCTTATGAAAGCTTTTATTTCTGAGCATTCAAATGTTACTCTTACTGTGCACTTGGTATTCGCACTTCAGTGAGACAGGTATTAGTTTCCACCATTAACTATGAAAGAAACAGACCCTCTATTTAATCCCTTGACACTACAAAAGCTCTCTGTACAAGCTGAATACAGGAGAGGGGAGCTATGGGAAGACATCTTAAGGGGCTGTTCTTTGGGAGAATATGATGAAAGTAAGAATTGCACATTTGTAGCTTGACAAAAACATACCGTGTGATGCAGATGTGTTATCTAGGGAAGGCCATTTGTTTTCTCACAAAGATTTAATACAATGAGTAGAAAATTAGTATGATCACATAATCTTATCCTAAGCTTTGTAGATCTACAGGTTTGAATTTTGATGCTTCTAGGGGTCATCAGTTTCAGAAAGATTGACTCGAACAAATTAATAAGAAGCCAATATATAAAAACTTGAGAGATACTTAATTCCTCATTTGTTCACCAATCAATACATTCATTACTTATTGTTAAATTTGTATGAAAAGCTATAATTAAAAGATTGTCAGAAGCCACAGATTCAAAGCTGTGGGAGCCAAAACTTAATTTTTCAACAAATATAATGCCACTCACTGTTATAGGATATTAAATACAAAGTTTGCATCATTATATCCCAAGCCTGGCTCTTTCATCTTGATGACAGAAAAAAATTATTGTGCTAATAGTGACTGTGGGACACTGTGTTGGAAGAATGCAAAAGAGTCTCAATATTTGGTTTTTGATTTCCCTTATATGTCAATGCTCTTATCATTGATTTTTTAAAAGTCTTCTTATGTTTATTTTTTCTTTACTAATACTCATTCTATAAATTTGATTCAGTCCTAATTGTGTATGTATGCTTTTCTTTCTTTTTAGTTTGAAATAATTTAAAACAAAAAAAGTAGCAAAAATAGGCTGAAGAGCTTTTGATTCTGAGCCATTTGAACAAGTTGTTGATAAGAATCCCCCTAACTCCAAAATACTTCCATGATGATTTTCTCCAAATAAGTAGTTATCTGCATAGCCACAGTAACTTCATTAAAGTCAGGAGATCAACAATGATGTGTTACTACTATCTAAATCACAGATAAATTCAAGTTTTTGACAATTTTTCAAATAATACCCCTTATAAAATAATCTAACCCATGATTAACTATCATGTCTTTGTTCTCTCCTTTAATCAGCAACATCTACTCAGTCTTTTCCCTTTTTATTTTCATGACATTGACAATATTGTCAAATTAGTTTATAAAAGTGTTTCTAAATTTGGGTTATTAAATGTGTGTATGATTAGATTAAGTTTTGCTTCCTCTGGGACTGGAGTATCACAGTGATGGTTTTGTGTTCTTATGACATCCAATTAGATTGTTCATGCTTTCCATTTGTCCCATTACTGGTTTTAACTTTTTTTCTTTGGCTCCTTTTTAAAAACTTTTAACTGTATCCAGTTGTGATGGCATACACACACACACACACACACACACACACACACACACACACACCTGTAATCTCAGTACTTGAAAGGCTGAGACAGAAGGATTGGAAGGTTCCCGGCCAGCCTCAGCAATTGAAGGGGACCCTCAGATATCTAGTGAGACTCTGTTTAAAAATAAAAAATAAGAAGGGTTGGGGGTATGCCTCAGGAATAGAACACCCCTGGGCTCAATCCCCACTATAAAAACAAAACAAAACAAAACTTTTAATTGATACATAAAATAAAAATTGCATGTGGTACCCTATGATGTTTCAATATATGCATAATATTTAAACCAGGTTAAATAGATCACTTCTTCATGTGAAAACATTCAAAACCTGTTCTTCTAGCTCTTTGAAATCTCTAGATCTATAAGCTGTGACTGTTATCTAAAGTCACCCTATGGTAGCATAGCGCAGTTTGCTCTTGTCTAACATGACTCAGTGCCTGTTGATCAACCTTTCTCTCTCCCCCTCAGGCATGCTCCCCAGCGTGGCTAATGCATCTTCCACTCTCAACTTCTAGATTAACTCTTGGGTTCCATGTATGAATTGTGAATTGTGCCTGTCATTTCACTTATCATAGTGATCCCCACTTCCATCTATGTTGTCAGGTTTTATTCTTTTTATGGTGAATTGTGTAATGTTTGGTACCTATGCACAGTTTTTTGTCCACTTATCATGAACACTTAGGTTGATTGCACATCTTGACTACTGTAAATAGTGCTGCAGTGAACATGAGGGTACAGATATCTCTTCTACATATGGATTTCATTTCCCTTCCCTAGTGAGGTAGTTCTATGTTCAATGTGAGGAGTAACCTGCATACTGATTTCTCAATTGGCTGCCTTAAGTTACATTCCCAACAGTGTGTAAAGGGCCCCTTTTCTCCACAGCCTTGCCAACGCTTACTATCTTGTCTTTCAGATAACAACCATTCTTACTGAAGTGAAGTAACATCTTATTGTGATTTTTATGAGCATTTTCCTCATAATTAGCGTTGTTGAGCATTTGCTTATATACTTATGGCCATTTCTATGCCTTCTTTGGATAAATGTCTATGTAGGTCTATATTTGTTGCCCTTTGGGGGGAAGGGGTTACTGGGAATTGAACCCAGGGTCATTCTGCCTCTGAGCTACACCCCTAGCTCTATTTCTTATTCTTTCTATTTTCTTATTCTGTTTCTATTTATTTTTTGAAACAAGATCTCACTAAGTTGCAGAGGGCTGCAAATCTACGATCTTCCTGTCTCAGCCTCCTAAGTACTGGGATTACAAGCGTGTACCACCACACCTAACTTTATTGGTCATTTTTAATTGGCTTATTTGTTATTTTGCTATGGAGTTTCTTTCATTCCTTATATTTTCTGGCTATTAACTCTTTGTTGGATGCATCAGATTAGGTTCAAATCTTGATCTGATGACATTCTATCCCGTAAAGAAAACTTTGCCTATCGTAATCTGTTCTCTTGATTGTTTACTTAGATTTTAGTTCTCAGAGGGCAGAAAACCTTCCTTCTCTTTCCTCAAGTTCTTGAGCGCTTCATTCATGGCTCTGAACATCATCTATAGAGACCAGCCTGAGAAGAAGCATGCTCTGTTCATATTTACAATTGGCAGATGGGTCCTTGTGTCTATGTTTATAATATATAGAGAGAATGGGCTTATAGCCAAAGAGGAGAATTTTGAGGACCAGCATAATGAGGTAAAGACTTTATTATGTATTTGGTAAGAAGACACTGAAGGTTTTAGAAAAAGAAGTGATATAATTGAGTTTGTATTTTTATTTTATTTTATTTTTTTGCGGGTCTGGGGATGGAACCCAGGGGCATTCGACCTCCGAGCTATACCCCCTGCCCTATTTTTTTATTCTTTATTTTGAAACTGGGTCTCACTGAGTTGCAGAGGGCCTCACTAAGTAGCTGAGGCTGTCTGTGAACCGTGATCCTTCAGGTCTCAGCCTCCCGAATGCTGGGATTACAAGCATGCGCCACCATGCCCGGCTGTATTTTTATTTTATTAAAAATTTTTTTTTTTGCAATACTGGATATTGAACCCAGGGGTATTATAACTCTGAGCTACACACCCACCCCTGCTTTTTATTCTTTTTTTTTTTTTTTTTTTTTTTTGCAGTACTGGGCATGGAACCCAGGGTAGAATGCTACCTCCAAGTTACATACCTAGCCCTATTTTTTATTCTTTATTTTGAAACAGGATCTTACTGAGTTGCAAAGGGACTCACTAATTAGCTGAGGCTATCCTCAAACTGCAATCCTCCTGTCTCAGCCTCCCCAATGCGGGGATTAGCCACCATGTCTGGCTTACTCCTTATTTTGAATAGGGTCTCACTAAGTTCCTAAGAGCCTCACTAAGTAGCTGAGGCTGGCTGTGAACCTGTGATCCTCCTGTCTCAGCCTCCCAAGTACTGGGATTACAAGCATGTGCCACTACACCCAGCTCTTAGTTTTGTATTTTTAGAAGGTATAAATTTCAGGACAAAACTACAATTAATTATTTTCTAAATCTTATTCTGATTTTTATTTCATACCTTCATTCTTCTAATTTATACAACATAATCCTAATTGGTTTAGGGCTCTGGTTTCTTCACAGAAATCAATTTCTTCTAAATTTGAAGATCAGAGACTTTTTTTTTATTCACATCACTTCTAATTACTACCTCCCTGAATAAGATTATAATAATGCTTCCCCAGATAGATTTGGGAATGTAAGAACAGAAGAGACATGTTCCACATTCCTGAGGAGAGCCCAGAAAAATACCAGACCCTTGGGTTCTGCCCTCCTGCAGGGTGCAGAAGCTGCACGGAGTAGCTGGTCAGCCTGTGTTGGAACGGGCAGAGGACCTGAGCTGTAACTGCCAGTGCAAGGGGCAAAGAGACTAGTTTACCTGGACGGCATTCTCAGGCAACTTCAATGAGTTTCCCACAATCTCAGGATATATCTTGCATGCCCAAGAACACAAAAATAGCTAAAGAGGGAGCTGGCTTTAGAGAAGCTGTACAGTCCAGAGTGAATTGCAGTGCACAGGTTACTAATAGTAGATTATTTAAACTCCTGGAACTTGGCTGCAGACTTGAGGCTCATATTAGAAATTATGTGTGCCTATGTCTAACTAAATTGTCTAAAATTCTGGCCTGCTTCATAGTTTATAATCCAACAAATTTTAAGTCTGTACCTGTTTTAAAAAGTTCTTTAGTCAACAGAAAGTATGTCACCAAGTAGGTGAGAGCAGGGGATTCCAGGTTGAATTTCATCAGTTAAAAAGTAGTTTCGACAATCTCAGCTACTCTAGAGGCTGAGGCAGTAGGATGGTAAGTTCAAGGCCAGCCTCAGCAACTTAGAAAGACCCTGTCTCTAAATAAAATAAAAAGGGTTGAGGAAGTACCTCAGTGGTATAAAGGCCTTGGGTTCAATCCCCAGTACTATCAAAAGAAAAAAGAAAAAGAAAACAATTATAGTTAACTGATAATTAAATGTGGAATTAAAAACAATTCTACCAAGAGAAAATAGAATCTATGAAGAATCAACAAATAAAGTTAATTGATTAGTTAATATAAGGGTATATTAATTGTCCAAATATTCACCATCTGAGTACTCAAGTCTGATGTTGATAGAGAACTAAAGATTGTTTTAAAAGGGAAATATTGAGTTGGTGTGGTGGCATATGCCTGTAACCCAAGTACTTGAGAGAGTGAGACAGGAGGATTGCAAGTTTGAGGCCAGCCTCTGCAACTTAGTGATACCTTGTGTCAGAAGAAAAAAAAATAAAAAGGACTGATAGTACAGCTGAGTAGTAGAGGGCCCCTGGGTTCTATTCTCAATACAATAAAAAAGAAAGAAAAGAAAATATTTTCTGACAAATGAATGTTTTACTAAACAAGTGCTCACTAAAATTTAACCTCCACAATCCATAGCGGTATATCTCCACCAGTCCAATCAAGGCCCCCTCACTGGTTATGGCTAATATTCAATAGCTAACTTAAAACTCAATTTTAGCACAAATTAGTTGCTAACTGAAATTTCAAAATTTTCAGTATGTAAATCTATGAAGTTTTTATCAGTAATATAGAATGACTCATATCACAGTAAATCATTGACAGAATCATTTTGTTGTATCTTTTTTTTTTTTTTTTGGTGCAATGTAGTCATACATCTTAATGGAGTACCAGATGGTAGAGGCATCCATGAACACATCACTCATTTAGTCCTTCCCCAATTCCAACCCTATTCCCTCCCTCCTCCTCCTTTTCAAGTTTGGCTTAGTGATTGACTTTGATATGTTTGTGAATGTGCATTCTGTATGTTAGGGAATTTCCCTGTTCCCCCCTCCCATCCACCTCAGTTAGATCACCTTATTTCCTCCTCTGTGGTTTCTTCTTCTTTGTCTGGAGTTCCTCCTATGAACTTTTTTCTCCCTAGCTTCCACATATAAGGGAGAGAATCAGATCTTTTACTTTTTGTGATTGACTAATCTCACTTAGCATAATGTTCTCCAGTTCCATCCATTTCTTTGCAAATGATGTAATTTTGTTCTTCTTTATGGTTGAGTAAAATTTCATTGTGTACATATCCCATAGTTTTGTAATCCATTCACCTGTTGATGGACATCTTGGCTGGTTCCATAGTTTGGCAATTGTGAATTGTGCAGCTATGAACATATATATGCATGCATTTGTTTGGTATTTTGATTTTCTTTTTTTTATGGTAGGTTCATTCCCATTCTTCTGAGGATCTTTTATACTGTTTTCCAAAGCGGTTGCACTAATTTGCAATCCCACCAACAATGTACTAGAGTTTCTACTTCTCCATATCCTTGCCAGCATTTGTTGTTGTCTGTGTTTTGAATGATTGCCACTCTAGTTGCAATTAGGTGAAATCTCAAGGTAGTTTGATTTGCATCTTTCTGATTGCTAATGATGTTGAGCATTTTTTCATACATTTATTGGCCATTTGAATTTCTTCTTTTGTGAAGTGTCTAGTTCACTTGCTCATTTTTTATTGGGTTATTTGTTTTCTTATCTGTGCGTTTCTTGAGTTCTCTGTATATTCTAGATATCAGTCCTCTATTGGAAGAATAATTGGCAAAATTTTTCTCTCATTCCGTCAGCTCTCCATTAAGGTTCAAGTTCTTAAAAGTTTTCTTTGTTGTACAGAAGCTCTTCAGTTTAATGCAATCCCACGTATTGATCCACCTTTTCGTTTCTTATTCCTTTGTGGTTGTTGAGAAAGTTTTTACCTGTGCTTATGTGCTGAAATATTAGACCTTGCCCACTTCAAGGAGCTACAAATCTCTGGTGTGATTTCCAAGTCTTTAATCCATCTTGAATCCATCTTGTGCAGGGTGAGAAAGTGGGGTTTATTTCCATTTTTCTGCATATGGTTAACCAGTTTTGCCAACACTATTTGTTGAAGAGGCTATCTTTTTTCCAGTGTATGTTTTCGGCTCCTTCAATTGGCTATAAATGTGCGAATTTGTTTCTGAGTCTTCTATTCTGCTTCACTGGTCTATGTGTCTTTTTTTTTTTTTTTTTTTTTTTGGTGCCAGTACCATGCTGTTTTTATTACTCTAGCTTTGTAGTATATTTTGAAGTCAGGTATTATGGTGCCTCCTGCATAGTTCTTGTTGCTAAGAACAACTTTGGCTGTCTGGGTTTTTTGTTGTTTCAAATTAACTTAAGGGCTGATTTTTCTATGTCTTTGAGGAATGTCCTTGATAATTTAATGGGTATTACATTGAATTGTAGATAACTTTGGGGAGAATGGCCATTTTGATGACATTTATACTGCCTAGCCAAGAGCATGGAAGATTTTTCAATTTCCTAAGGTCTTCTTCAATTCATTTTTCAATGTTTTATAATTTTCCTTGTAGAGGCAAAATACCTCCTTGGTTAGGTTTATTCCTGAGTATTTAATTTTTGTGTGTGTGATAGCTTGAGTGGAAATGTTTTCTGGATTTCTTTTTTAGTAGATTTATGGTTGGCATACAGGAAAGCTGATTTTTTTAAGATTGATTTTGTAGCCAGACACTTTGCAGAATTTGTTAATCAGTTCTATAAGCTTTTTGGTTCAGTTTATTGGGTCTTCTAAGTATACTATCATGTCACCTGTAAATAGGGAAAGTTTTAGTTCTTCTTTTTTATTTGTGCTCCTTTGATTTTCTTCTCTTGCCTTATTGTTCTGGCTAAAGTCGCAAGTATTATATTGAAAAGAAGTGGTGATAATGGACATCCTTGTCTTTTTCATGTTTGTGGAGGGAATTCTCACACTTTTTTGCACTTAATACGATGTTGGCTGTATGCCTATTGCATATTGCCTTTAAGATGTTGAGGTATGTTCCAATTCTATTCCGATTCTCTACAGCGCTTTTAGCATAAATGGATGTTGGATTTTGACTAATGCTTTTTCAGCATCTATTAAAATGATCATGTGATTTTTGTCCTTGGTTCTGTTTATATGATGAATTATTTGGCTGGTTTTTCAGCCAACTTTGCATTCATGGGATGAACCCTACTTGGTCATGGTGTGCGATTTTCTTGATGTGGTTTGGAGTGTTGCTAGTATTTTGTTTAGCAATTTTGCATCTAAGTTCATCAATAATATTGGCCTGTAGTTTTCTTTCCTGAGTTACCTTTATTTTGTTTTGGTATTAATGTGATATTGGCTTCATACAATGTATTTGGGAGAGTCCCATCTCTTTCTATTTCACAAAACAGACTGAGGAGTATTGGGATTAGCTTTCTATAAAGGTTTTATAAAATTTACTTGGGAGCGGGACCTGGTGGGGCATGATTGTAATCCCAGTATTGGAAGGCTGATTCAGGAGGATCCGGGTCCTTGGATAGCCTCAGCTTAGTGAGGCACTCTTCAAATCAGTGAAACCCCATTTTTAAATAAATAATAAAAAATCAGGCTTGGGTGTAGCTCCGAGTTAGAATGCCCCAGGCTAAATTTCTAGCACCACACACACATAAAAAAAAAAAAAAAAAAAAAAAAAAAAACTTTTGGAAACCATCTGTCTCTGGGCTTTTGTTTAATGGAAATATCTTTGATTGCTATTGGTCAGTTTAAGTTTTTTATATCTTCTTGACTCAGTTTAGGAAGTTGTATTTATCTAGAAATTTGTCAGTTTCTTCCAGATTTTCCATTTTGCTGTAGTATAATTTTTCAAAGTAGAATCTGATAATCCTCTGGATTTCTATACTGTCAATGGTAATATTTTCTTTTTAATCTCTTATTTTATTTTATTTTTGCAGTATTGGGGATAGAATCCAGGGGCATTTTCCCTCTAAGCTACACCCCAGCCCTCTTTTTTATTCTTTATTTTTTTGAAACAGGTTCTCACAAGTTGCAAAGGGCCTCACTGAGTTGCAAAGTTGCTGAGTCTGTCCACAAACTGCTATCCTCCAGTCTCAGCTTCCCAAATGCTGGGATTAGAAGTGTACACCACCAAACCTGGCTCATCTTTTATTTTAGTACATTTGGATTGATTCTCTCTTTCTTTTGCATTGATTTCTTTCTTTCTAGTAGTTTATCTATCTTGCTTTTTTTTTTTTTGAGAAACCAGCTTTTTGTTTTGTTGATTTTTTTTTGTATTTTTTTATTCTCTACTTCATTGATTTCTACTCTGATTTAAATAATTTTCTGTCTTTTACTGGCTTTGGGATTAGACTTACTTTTATTCAAGGGCTTTACAGTGTGTCATTAGGTTATTTATTTGGTGATTTTCTGTTCTTGGGTAGGCACTCAGTGCTATGAATTTTCCTCTTAATACTGTCTTCAAGGTTTCCCAGAGGTTTTGATATGTTCTATCTCTATTTTATTAGTTTCTAGGAATTTCTTGATTTAACTCCATACTTCTTCTTTGACCCATTCCTCATTCAGCAATATAGTGTTCAGTGTATACATGTTTATGTGCTTACTCTGAGTCTTCTAGTTTTATTCCATTGTGGTCTGAAAAGATGCAGGACTATGTCACATTTTTTTATTTGCTAATGCTCACTTTCTGGTTCAGATATGATTTATTTTGGAGAAAGTTTGTGAGCAGCTAAGAAAAATGTGAACTCTGCTGTAGTTGGGTGGAATATTCTTTATGTGTCTAATAGGTCCATCTGATTTATGGTGTGAAGTCTAAGGTATCTTTACTGACCTTTTGTCTAAAAGATTGGTCTAGCTGTGTGAGAGGAGTGTTGAAGTCTTCCAGAATTCTTGTATTGGGATCTATGTGGATAATGTCACAAAGAATTTGTTTTATGAAAGTGCCTGCACCCATGTTTGAGGCATAAGTGTTGACTATCGTTATTTCCTCTTGCTGGATTGTTCTTTTTACCAGTTTAAAAAAAAAAAAGAGCTGTTTTGTTTCTTCTGATAAGCGTGGCTTAAAGTCTAACTTGTCTGATATCATAGTTGCTACTCCTGCTTGTCTTCATGTGTCATTGTCATGGATTACCTTGCTGTTGCCCTTCAACTTTAGTTTGTGACTATCTTTACTTGTAAGGTGTGTTTCTTGCCAGGAGCAGATAAATATGTTCTGGTTTTTAATCCACTTTTCCATATTACGTCTTTGCATTGGGGAGTTGAGGCCATTTATGTTTAGCATGATTAATGAGAGATGATTTTTAGTTCCTAACATTTTGAGTTTTAACTTATGTTTAAGGTAGAGTTTGTTTTTGCTTAGTTCTTTGTTTGATAGAAATTATTTTTTCTCCAGTTCTGGTGTTTATTACTTATTTTTTTTTTGCAGTTAATCTCTTTTAGTATTTTCTCTAGTGCTAGTTTGGAAGACATAAATTCTTTCAGCTTCTGTTTGTCGTGGAACATTTTTATTTCCCCATCAAATATGAGAGATAGTATTACAGGGTAAAAATTTGGGGCTGCCAGTTGTTTTCTTTCAGAGTTTGGAACATATTCCTCCTGGCACTCATGACTTGGTTTGGGAAGTCTGAAGTGATTCTAATTGGTTTGCCTCTGAGCATCACTTGGTCTTTTGCTTTTTTTGCCTTTAAGATTCTCTCCTCAGAGCCGGGCGTGGTGGCGCACGCTTGTAATCCCAGCACTCGGGAGGCTGAAACCAGAGGATCGCAGTTCGCGGACAGCCTCAGCTACTTAGTGAGGTCCATCGCAACTCAGTGAGACCCTGTTTCAAAATAAAGAATAAAAAATCGGGCAGGGGGAGTAGCTCAGAGACCAAATGCCTCTGGGTTCCATCCCCAAACCTGCAAAAAAAAAAAAAAAATTCTTTTTTACTTGTTCTTCTGGCAATCTTTGCAATTCTGTGTTGCCAGGTTCTGTTATTGTGAGGTTGTAGGAGCTCATTGCTTTCTTGTTATTCCTACTTCTCATGATTTCATATTTCTTAAGTTTGTATCTTTGTTGCTTTTGATTGCTTTCTCTCAGTCTATAGTTGTCAGCTCTGATATACAAGGGCAAGTTGTGCTGTATGCATTGGTGAAGTCTGAGTGAAGAGGAAAGCGATGAAGTTGTAAATGCAAGAATAGGGCACAGTCAATAGGATTGAAAAGAATGAGGGTATGAGTTTTGTAGGGTAATATAAGAGATAACAGATGGTAAATATGTAGTAGGATTATAGTAACCAATGTATAGTATTTAGTATAGTAATATAAAGTAGATTTAATACAAGACAAAGAAAAGAAAAAAAGGAATACAAATGAAAAGAGATGGAGAGAAGTAGATTTGTATGAGGGAAGATGCCTATTAAAGGGGCAGGAAAGAGAGCAAACAAAGCACACACACACACACACACACACACACAGTAGGAAAATAATAAAATCCTACAAATATATAAATACTGAGCAGACTTGGCCCCTGCAGTCATCCTGGGTCTGCTTGTATTCTTTCAGCTGTTTAAGGTTCACATTCTATAACAGGTTCTTGAGCATGTTTCAATCACTCTCATTTGCTATGTAACATATAGTAATAATGTCGGTTTACAGCCCCACTTTTTGATCTCCTTCAGGGTTGGGACCCTGACCTGGTGTCTGTCTGTGCAGTCTCTGAGTGCCAATGGCATCTTTCCTGCTCTAAGTCTGGGTCTCTGAGCTCTCAGAAAGGTCCTGTCTCTGAGACTCCCTCAGTCTATACAGGCAGCAAGTATCAGTGGGTTTGGATGTTTTCCAGTGATACTAAACCTGAGTCTCTCCATGCCTGTGTGCATAGGCAGTGGGTGCCATGGAGACCAGACCCAATGTATACATAGGAATCTGTGTTCTCCACAGCTAGGGCTGGATTGGTCTGACTTCTCCCCAGTTACCATGATTGGGTGGCCTGTGGATCCCTGGAGGCCTTACTAGGGATCTGAGCACTGAGGACTGTAGACCTTTTTACCTGATTGGCCCCGGGGGCTGTCTGCTAAACTGTGCCTCTGCTATATCCAACAGCAGGCTCTACTCCCACCTTCACCAAGGTGAACCACAAAGTCTCAGACCCTGTGAGTCTATTGCTTGCTTCAAGAATCCCTTCAGCTATGCTGGGCAGTCTACCATAGAGATGGCTGGTTCATTTATGATGGCGTTGAGCACTGCTCTGCATCTCCACAGGACATTGTGAGCTTGGCTGCCCCTAGTACAAGTCTTTGCTGAGTCCAGGTAGGAGGCTGAGCACTAAAATTTCAAAGAGCTGCAGCCGCTTACTTCATTTTAAGTGATTGGCTTTTTATTTGCTGTGGATCTCTGGCAGTCCTGTTATGATCAGGCAAAATAGCTCCACCACAGTGCCTGGGGCCAAAGCTATTGTAGGCAGGCCGTGAACTTGTCTGCTCTCTGCTCTGCCTTCTAGCCTTGTTTTTACCACCTTTCAATTCTTGGTGCTCTTTTTAAAACTTATGCTGATATTTTCCTTTTGTCAAAATGCTATAGAGATTAAGCATCAACAGGACTGATGTGTAACGCTTAGCTTGGTCACTATCTTCACGGAAGCCATTTTGTTGTAACTTAATATTTTGGGATAATTAGCATTTGGTTTAGTTTGTAATTCTAAGAACTGATGCATAGTTGAAATATGTAACAAAATTATTAAGAGAAAATAAATATACCATAAAATTTCGAACATTTTTACTTTAATATAACTTCCCCCATTTAGTTTGTGCTTGTCTTTTGCATATTTACCAAAATAGCTTGATATGTTTTTTCCAGAAACTTTATCCAACAATATAATGGGTATCTGCTATATTATATAAAGTAGATGGAAATTTATGCAGGAAAAAAGAGAGTTCTTCTATAGCCATCCTGCCTAGGGGTAAATATACCTTAAAAATCAGTGAATGGTAATGAGGGAAAACTGGATCAGATTGATGGATGGGTTGGAAAACAGTTGTCTACTTGATATAAATTCTCATTATGCAATTCTGCCACTTACTACTAGCAATGCAGTATACTTTGAAATATGCAGAGACATCTCCCAAATATGAATGTTTTCATGGGCTACATGTTATGCAAAATGCAGCTTTATATTAGAGTTCACTCACCTATTCTTATTTTGTCTATTCTTACTTTACATATATTTTATATTTCAAAATGTGAGCTATCTGAACATATTTAAGTTACAAATTTGTTATAAATAAAATAAACCAAATATAACAAACTTTCCAAAAGTATAGTGCTATCTCCTGAAGATGAATGTTTTGACCTAAAAGGTAAATAAGATCTTCCAAGGAAAAACTAAAGAATGATAATATTTTATAGTGCTTGGTGCCCAATTTAAGTGCCTGGAAAGATGAACCTTTCTTTTTCTAGTCATGGGGCCCAGCATATGATAGTTTATAGCTTGACCTTAATTAGATTCTCATGCACTATGCCTATTAACAGCCTTGAGGTACTTGGATAGCTAAATGCAGAAAGGCTTAGATTTGGCTAGAAGCTCTCTGGTGCACTCTTGGAACCTGATAATTCTAGCAGGAAGTCAGATCAAGACTATTTGAGTTTTAAGAAGACCTTCTAGTTTTAGGTACCATTGATGAGGAGTTGACCCTAAGGAGCAACTTTGGATGGATTTTCCTTTCCCTGTCCTCAAGGGACTCTAGAATTCTGAAATATCATGAACATTCTATAGTGTTTTAGAAAGAATTGCATTGAGACACTCAAAAGTAATTTTCCAAATTATTATAATAAGACCAGGTATGAGACATTTTTCCCTTAATTGATTTAGATTCAAGTACATGTTGAAAATAAAGAATTTCTCAAAAAGCCCTGAGACCTACATTCTTTGAATAATATAGGTTATCGACAGTATGCTTCCATCCTTCACATGAATTGTTCTTTTTCTTCATGCCACATAACTAATACTTTATCACTTTCAGTGGTCCTCTGGGCCACTGCTCTTTCTCCAGCACTCACTCTGTGATCTCTTGGCCTTTCTGCCTGGATAGACCTGTCTCTTTTGTTTCTCACATCAGCACTATATATTCTCCCACTCATGGATACTTTTCTAAACTTCTCTCACAACCCAGGGGTTGGAAAAGATACAAAGACTCTGAAACATAATCTCTGCCCAGAAGAGAAAGCCTAAAGTGTAGAGGTGTTAAAAACATATAAACAATTTTCTTAATATAATGTGAAATGTATTCTCTACCATAATATTGTACAGGAAAAGTTGTATTGGGGAAGGTGAAGCTATGACTTATGTTTGGGAAGGAATTATGGTAAGGCATTGAAGCAATACTTGAACATGAGAGGTGATAGGAAATTCTGACTTATAGCATGTCAGTTACTAACAACTCAATTTTACTTGAAGGAAGAAAAAATAAAAGTAGAGAGCTTATGTAAAGTGGTATATTAGATGACAATCAAAAATCTTTTTGATGAATGCTGTCCAGTTGAAACATAATGCATTATATATATATATATATATATATATATATATATATATATTTGTATGATATATGTAATATATTAATATATTGTTTTATATGTGTACTGTTTATATATGTATATGTTTTATATATGTATATGTATATATATGTGTGTGTGTGTGTGTGTGTGTGTGTGTGTGTGTGTGTGTAGATATATATTTGTACCAGGGCTGAACCCAGAGGCATTCTTCTACCTTTATACCTTCAACCTATGCCACAGCTGTTTTTTGTTTTTTATTTTGAGACAGAGTCTTACTAAGTTGCTGAGGGTCTTGCTAAATTGCTGAGGCTGGCTACAAAACTGAGATCCTCCTATCTCACCCTCCCAAGTACCAGGATTATAGACATGTGCCACCATGTCCAGCTCCAGTGTATATTTTATGCATAAGCATAAAAACTCAATAGCCACATTTGGCTATTGACTTCCATATTGGTCACTGTATTTCCTTCACTTGTGTTGGTTTTAGTAAATAAGGGGTAGCCCACTATAGTTCCAGGAATGATAAAATTGTATTGTGAAAGAGACTGGATCAGAGACCAAGGACAGCTTAAAACTTATTGCAAAAATAAGAGTTTAAGCATTAGCACATGACGAACCAGGTCTTCAAGCTCCACTTCACACATGTTGACATGACTCAAATTGGGTTGTGTCACAGAGGAGGAATCCTAAGCTTAGGGACTCTGGATATTTTATAATAGGCTGAAAGAATTCCTGTCTTCTGCTCCAGAAGGGAAACATTATCTCTGTCTTGAAAATATAGTCAAAAAAAAAATATGGCAATCAGTGACTGGCTCCCAAGATATACAAAAACATGACATATCCATGGAGAATTGTCTCCCAACAACTTCCAAATTCTTACTTCCATCATCTTCTTAAGCTTTGTTTAATCAATTTTATCCATCCACAAAGGCCAACTGAAAACTATTTGACTAGAAACTGCCTTTATATAGTCTGAAATATACTGTTCCTTCTTTGAATGCATTCCTTTGTACCCCTTCAATTTATGTACCTTATAACAGTTTTTACTATAGTCATTTAGTTATCTAGATTCTTTTTACAGTCAACTGGAATGAAAATTTCTTGTTGTTAGGGATATTAGTACTGTTTCTAATGAAAAGATACTTAGTGAACAGGTAAGTTGTATAAAATTCAGTAGTTCCAATAAGAGGACTTTTATGACAGATGTTAATCACAGAAATAAATGCAAGTAAGCATGGAAGAAAAAGGAACATTTAGTCACTGTTGGTACGATTACAAAGTAGTACAACAAATATGAAATTTATTCTGGAGGTTCCTAAAAAAAAAACAAAACTAGCAATGAAACCACCATATGACCCACCTATACCACACCTCAGTATCTTTCCTCAAGAATGAAACTCAGATTACAGTGATATGTGCATGCATAATTATGTTTATAGCAACAATTCACAATAGCCAAATATGGAACCAATCCAGGTGTCCATCAACAGATGAATGGATAAAGAAAATGTGGTATATACACACAATGGAATTTTACTCAACCATAAAGAACAAAATTATATCATTTGCATGAAAATTAATGGAACTGAAGAATATTTTGCTGAGATCAGTCAGTCTTAGAAATTTAAGGGTGTTATGTTTCCTCTCATTTGTGGAAACTAGAGAGAAAGTAGGAAACATAAGAGACGTTAAATAATGCAAAGATAGGTAGAGTAGTTGAAGGGGATTAGGGGTAAAAGTTAGGGAGGGGAAGAGAGAGGGCTGGGGAAGGAAACAGTTCAAATAATATTATGATAGTGTGTAAATATATTATTACCAATCTTGCTAACTCATGTGTGGAAGGAAGAAGGAGGAGCAAGAAGGGATTGGAGAGAAATACATAAAGAACTGTGTTCATGTACGTTTTTAACACATGGAACTTCACTATGGTGCATAATTGCAGTGCATCAATAAATAATGAAAAAAAGAAAAAATTGGCTCACCAGATTTTCCAATCTTAGTAATTTTGACTTGAGACTATGGAAAGGAACTATTTGACTACAAAGACTGAAAATGAACACACACACGCACGCACACATGCAGGCATGAAACCAGAGGGGGGTCTTAATAAAAACACATATAAGACAATTGTGAGTGATTCAAAATCATAAGTACGCACAAGCTAAGACAGAGAAAAGTAGAAGGGAAGAGTGTGAAGTACCCAGTTAGTACTGGGAAGATAGGCACAAGGAGGCAGAAATCTATTGAAAGAAGCCCAAGCTAAGACTGTACTTGCGAAGAATGCAGAGTTGCCTTGAATTCTGAACCACTGACTTATCATTTCAGTGATGTTCTTAGTTCTTCTTCATTTGGTTCTGCTCTTCTTTTTTAGGACTCTTCCTTTGTCTCAGACTCATTTTCCCTTTATTCTTCTTATCACCGCCATAATCCCCTCATTAATAGAGACAACCTAAATGAGACACTCCTTGGCAAATGAGTGAGCATAGAAATAAATTAAACATAACCAATGGTAGACTGGCAAACATTTAAGAACTGATTCTCAAAAGGAAGAGGACTCCAGTTTGTAGACTTAACGGTTTTTATGGTGTAAATATTTCTACCAGGGCTGATGTCAAGCTACCAACTTAACATTAAAGAATGATACAAAATTGGAAATTGCTAAGTTGATTCCTTTGAAATTGTATGAATTTACTCAAGCATATCACTGGATGAACTGTTAAAATCTCAGCATATAGATCTTGTTTTAAAAAATTCTTTCTTATAAAATTCCAAATGCTTTCTTAGCTAGTACATTAAAATACAGTATTTCTGTCATAGAGATATTATCCTTCCTACCCACAATTCCACTATTTTAGGCCAACTAAACAACTTAAAGGACAACTTAACATTCTTTTATATTTTGAAACATATACATTATTCTACAATCTTTTATTTCCTTCTAACCATATTCCCTTCATTTTTGCCATACTTTTGGTTAAATTTGAAATCACTTAGTGTGTTTTGAATTGCTATGTTATAAAGGCTGCTTGACTTACTTTCAATTTGGAAGCCTTCAAATGAAACAAGAAAACCTGCAAGAACTTTAGTGCTATAAAATTGCCCTACACTCTACAGAATGATTTGAAATTATTGTGGTACTTTCCTTTTTGTTATAAGTGCCTCTTTTTATAAGTAGTGAGGACTCTGAACTTACAAGGTAGAAAATAATTTAAAATTATTGGAATGCTTCAGGTTTTTAGGAGACCTCCATTTTTTCAAATTGGAATTCCAATTTGTGAAGTGCTCCAGTAATTTTAAATTGTGAACACTATAGATCAAAGATTCTGGTTCAAAGTGCCTTACCAAAATTCTTGTAAAACATTAAAAATCCCTCAACTAATTCTCAGAGGTCATAGTCATATTATTGATTTAATTTTTTTGAATTGCAATTAAGAATGAGCATAAAAGATATATATGAAGAATAACAGTGGATCCATATTTTAATCTTCAGTATAAAATCTTATCTTTAAATTTTAAATTTCTCTAAGACATAATGGTTTATCTTAGACGTTCTGAAATACTACATACTTGAAAAGATATGAATAGAAATAAATTTTATAGGTAAGAACAAACTCATCCTTTGGGGAGAAAATACCCTAAATGTGATAGCTTATACTTTATAGATATGATAATATAAATATACTCTTAATATTCTTCATATTATAACATTTATTATTATGAAATAATTAACTAACAAAATATTATTATACAAGTTGAAACAAAAATAATTTCTGCAAAGCTCAACATAGAACATGTAATGATATGTAGGTAAATGGGAGAGTAAAACATTTTTAAGTCTTTATAACTCAAATAACAATTGAGACTGCTGATACTTTATGTTTGTCTATCCATGAAGAAAGAAATTCATCAGTCTCATAGCACCACCATCTCCTCATAGCCCTGGCAAGTCATGATTGAAATCAATGATTCCTTGAAGGTCCATTCATGACAAAGAAAGGGCCCCTGAACTGACTTCTAATGCCATTTCCATCAATGGGTACAGATGGAGACCTGAGAGTTCACCTTTTCTCACCTGACTTGAGAAAACATGTGAAGTGTGGTTTTCTTTTCCACCAAACCCAAGTGAAAATTAAACCAACATCATGGCTACTCCCACTTCCACAAAAAAGGGACAAGTTACAAATAATTTAAAATAAAATAAATTAGGGAAGATATCACTAATTTGTTCATGTACCTTAGCTGTACATGAAGTTTTTGTAATTTTCTGTCACACAAAATTTACTATCCCCAAACGAATATAACATGCAAAACCAGCATTGTTTTATTTTTTAAATAATAAACTTCATCATTATCTTCCTAAAAGAAGGTTGGCTTTTAAAATACGTTTCATCCTATTGATTTCTTTTATAAAAGGTGGAGAGACAGACACATAGATCTGTGGAAAAGATAAAAGGCACCTTCATATGAACCCAGAAGAAAAATTTCTAATGGGAAAGGAAAGAAAGTAAATGAAAATGCTCTAATAAATATTCTTGATATACTAAAATCACAATTTCCATGAGGCGTGTCTGTTGCAGGAGTGATAGTGTGCTCTAAAAATTACTTGCAGATTAGAACATTTGCTTTTTAAATGTTCGATTTTAAAGTTTTGAATTATTTTCTTTAAATGCAATAAAGCCAAAGCATGTTTTCTATATGGCAGTGACTTTTTAAGAAAGAAAAAAAAAGCATATTGAGCAATCCATGCAGTATACCTATGTAGAATTTAACTTGTCAGGGGGGTCACAGCCTTAGTTTTTAAATTTTTTAATATTTCATGAGTCTAAATCGGTGTTAGCCTTAAAAATGTTTTCTTGAAAGAAAAAATATATGTATAAAGAGGAAAATAAATATACCTTCACTTATAGGGCCACTTTATAAGTTTAATAAAAATTTAAAACCAAATAGAGTATATTCAAACTGTAATATTGATAAAGTAGAGGTAACCTGTCTGAAACAGAGAACAATATAGCATGAAAGTCTTCTTGCAAATTCTCAGATGCTTATTCAGGGGATTTATGATTTAAAAGTTTGGACTATACCTTCCCTTGGCAATGGGGCTGCTGAGAGAATACCTAAGCCCACCCACATCTTTCATGAAAGGAAAACTACTATATAACTGAAGAACAAGATGAGACTGGATCCAGGAACATTTTCACACGGAACAGAACATGGCAGATTGGTACAAGTACTAGCGTACTTTTTCTCAGAATTGCTGCTTTCAGTTTATCTATCTCTATTCACAGGGTATGCCCTTTGAATAGCAAAAAGCTTTCTGAACTTTTAAAGGACCACATTCATTCTTATCACTTCTTTTACAAGGAGCGTAAAGTTGATCTTACTTCAGAATGCTCTATTTAGGGTCCATTCATGTAATTGAAGGAAATAAAGTGTGTATGCACCTTATCTTTCAAAAGCAGGGCCACTTTATCATTGACTTTTAAGTTTTCAAAGAATACAAGATGACTTCTGTATGCTTTGAGGAGCAATTTGCATATGGTAAATTCCCATAAGTTAAATGACGGCCTTACGAGAGAATCTGACATCTAATGCATTTTGAATTTCTATTTCCAATAAAATATCTGTGTGGTCTCTGTTTTAGTTGCGAACATATGAAGTCAGGATAGGTCAGAAGAACCAAAGCAATCCAATTGAGGAAAAGAAATTAATACTCTAGTTAAAAACACAAGTAACATACTTGCATGTGTGTTGGGAGGGTGGGGGTAGAGGGGCAGGGGCTGGTCATCCATCAGCCATGTTGAACATTTTTGCCTACATTAAGAGTTAAATAAAGCCTGCTAAGAGGAGTAAAGGAAACTTGATAGTCTCCACTTGGCATTCAAGTAGCTCTTCAAATATGCCACCAAATGAAACAGCAAAAAACAACTGTCAGGTGGCTTGGCTGGCAATTCTTTACTGACTAAATAGAACTTTAAATTTTATTGTTGTCCTTGGACACAATTCAACAAAAAAGCACCATTAGTCTTCTTTTAAAAGTAATAGGCCCAGGTGGGTACAGTGGCACACACTTGTAATCTCAAATGCTCAGGAGGCTGAGGCAGGATGATTACAAATTTATGACCAACTTTGGCAACTTTAGTGAGATCCCAGGAGACTCCACACCAAAATAAAAATAGAAATGGCTACAATGTAGCTCAGAGGTAAAGCACTGCTATATTCAACACCTGGTCCAAAAAAGAAAAAAGTTATAGAAATAAACACATTTTATTAATCTCGTGTATAGAAGCAGCACTAGAAGGCAGCATTGATTTTACTGCCACTCAGAAACTTGTAAGCTGTGGTGAAGAGCGGCTGTGTGCGCACTTCAACTGAAGCCCTTTCCTCCATCCTCCCTGATCCAACTTGGTCCCTGACATGCACAGAACGAGAATATAACTACCACATAGGAGAAGATCTCTGCCTCATTATATTTCCAGTACGTGTGGAAAAATAAAATAAAATAAAATAAAAACTCTGCAATGTACTAAAACTTCAGTTGCTATATTTTAATATAGATAGGAACAAATGAAAATCTAAAACAGAATAAACTAGAATTTCCAAGTTGTTTCATCAACCTTGAACCAAAATTCTGTTCCTCAAATCTACCTTTCAGGCCTATAACAAAACCAAGCTGAATTTCTGTCTATAAAAGTATGGAAAGTCAGCACCAATGTCTGAATACATATGTATGCATTTGTGTTTACATATTTTTTTCTGGTACTGAGGATGGAACACAAACACATTCTACCAATGCATTAAACTCTCAGTGCTTCTTAATTTTTTTTTTGAAGCAGGGTCTTGTGAAGCATGCATACATTTTATTTTTAAATCAGGATGTGCCAGGCATGGTGAGACACACCTGTAATACCAGTACTTGGAAGGCTAAAACAGGAGGATCACAGATTTGAGGCTAGCCTCAGCAACTTAGTGAGACCCTGTTTCAAAATAAAAACATAAAATAGGACTGGAGGTCAGTTCAGAGGCAAAATGCCCCTGAATTCAATCTCAAGTACAAAAAGGGGAAAAAAAGATCAGGTTGTTTCAATTGCTTGGGCCTTTAATTCCATGTGTACTTAGAGAAAAAAAAAAATTTTAAGAAGGTATGCAACTGAATTAATTCTTATCTAGCTTAAGCAGTAAAACAATAGTTAAGATAGCAAATGCAGTGTTTGGAATGAGGTTATTTCTTATTAATTTTACTCATTTTTCCTGTTCATTTTTTTTCCCTTTGTGTGAGTGTGTGAGTGTGTGGTACTGGGATTGAACACTGGGCATTCTACCTCTGAGCTACACACCCATCCCTATTTTATTTTTTATGTTAAAACAGGATCACATTAAGTTGCAGAGTCCCTCATTTTTTTCCAAAATCATAAGTATCCCAGAAACATTACAGTAATTTACATTAGCGTACTTTATAGTGCATATGTATACATATGGAGTGATAATTATTTTTGGTTTAAAAATATTCTTGGTAATTAAAATAACAATCATAAAATGAAGATGTTTACCTATAATGTTAGATCTGAAGCCTCAAGGGCCAGAAATAAGAAGTTTAGCCAGATATGAAACTTTGGGTGATAACTGCTTTTGTTTGTATGAGGCTGCCTAATAATCTACTAAAATTATAATAGAACATCTTTATAGTGATAGTATCTGACAGGAATAATATACTAATATAGGATAGCTTAGATTAGGTCTTCATTGAATGATATTTTTTTCATCTTTAAAATGAAATTCTGTGACTCATGTAATATTCAAATTCAGGAAGCAATGTACCATCAGTAATAATTTCATATACTGCTATTCATAACGTGGCTTCTCATTCTCTTTGAAGTTGTTACTTTGTTTCCGGGAGCTTAGCCAATTTAAAAGCAGAATGAAAATCAGTTACTTCAGCTTCAACACAAATTAAAGAAGGGTGTTTTCTAGTTAGGTGCTCTAAACATAAGGACTTTTAAGAGCCCACCTTTCTATGAAATTTCCATAGCTCCTGATAGCAGGTTTTTGAAAAGAGGTAGGAGGCAGGTGTGAGAGGAAAAGCCAGCTGGAGGTGCCAGGCAGGCCAGATGTCAGCTGGTCCCCACGTTCTGCCTGCCCAGATAGTCCCACAGTCAGCCAGGAGGACCTGGAGGCTCCCAGTTCCTCTGATTTGGGGGCATTCAGAAAATGAACTACGGGGGCGTGTCCAAGGAATGACTAGACTGTTGATAGCTAAAGGTACTTGTTTTTTGCAGAAACCATGTTCAGATGTGGTTTCTTTTGTAAAAGGCCCTTTTTCTCACGTTTTTATTCTCAGATAGCTATTATGTGATTGATATTGCCTTGTTTTAGGTATGACTAGAGAAGAGAGTGAGCTACAGATTCAAGAAAAGACTATTCTGAGCTAGGCTCACACCTGAAATCTCAGCACTTGGGAGGCTGAGACAGGAGGATCACAAGTTTGAGGACAGCCTCGGCAACTTAGTGAGCTCTCAGCAAACTAGTGAGATGCTATGTAAAATTAAAAAATAAAAGGGAGCGGGAGGTATAGTTTGGAGACAGAATTTGCCTGAGTTCAATCTCTAGTACAAAAGAAAAAAAAGGGAGGGAGGGAGGGAGGGAAGATAGATTCTGGTAAAACTAAAAGGTTGTTTTTGTTGCTATTATTGTTGATTAAAAAATAATAAATAGTCCCATGAAATGCCTGTTTTTGTTCTGGGAGTTACATAACATGTAAAAAATTTAAATATACTTTTTGCTGGGAATGGTGGCACACTCTTGTAATCCCAGTACTTGGGAAGCTGAGACAAGAGGATCGCAGGTTCAGGGACAGCCTCAACTACTTAGTGAGGCCCTCTGCAACTTAGTGAGACCCTGTTTTGTTTTGTTTTATTTTATTATTTTGTCTTTTTGTGTGTGTGTGGTACTGGGGATGGAACCCAGGAGTATTGTACCTCTGAGCTGCACTCCCAGCCTTATTTTTTAGTCTTCTTATTTTTTAAACAGGGTCTCAGTGAGTTGCAAAGGGCCTCTCTAAGCTAAGGCTGTGCGCAAACTGCCATCCTCCGGTCTCTGTCGCCCGAATGCTGGGATTACAAGCATGCACCACCATGCCCGGCTTTAGAAACATTTTTCATACATGTTTTTATTGGTGCATTGTATTTATACATCATAATGGGGTAAAAAACTTGTGTAGTCATAAATGTATACATCACCCGGTCACCCCCACCCAGTCCCCACCCCACTCCTTCCCCATCCCTCTCTCTCATGCTTGGCTTAGTGGTTGACTACGATATGAATAAGTACATCGTGTGATTTAAAGAGTTTCCTTCCTCCCCCCTCCCATCCCCACAGTTACGGTGCCTTATTTCCTCCTCTATAGGATCTCTTTTTTCACCTGGAGTTCCTCCTGTGACCCATTTCTCCTTAGCTTTCACTTATTAGGGAAAGCATCTGGTTCCTTACATTTTGTGAGTGACTAATCTCGCTTAGCATAATGTCCTCAAGCTCCATCCATTTCCCTGTAAATGCTGCAATTGTGTGTGTTTTTTATGGTTGAGTAAAATTCCATTGTGTATATATCCCACAGTTTTGTAATCCATTCATTGTTGATGGACATCTTGCTGGTTCCACAGTTTGGCTATGGTGAACTGTGGTGGTTTGATTTCCTTTCTTTTGGGTAGACACCCAGAAGTGGTATTGCTGGATCAAATGGTAGGTTTTTTCCCATTCTTCTGAGGATTCTCCATACTGTTTTCCAAAGTGATTGCACTAATTTTCAATCCCACCAACAATGTTTTAGAGTTCCCATTTATCCACATCCTCGCCAGCATTTGTTGTTGTTTGTATTTTGAATGATTGCCATTCTAGTTGGGGTTAGGTGAAATCTCAGGGTAGTTTTGATTCACATCTCTCTCATTGCCAATGATGTTGAGCATTTTTTCATGCATTTATTGGCCATTTGAATTTCTTCTTTTATGAAGTGTCTATTTAGTTCACTTGCCCACTTTTTGATTGGATTATTTTTTTAATGTTGAGTTTCTTGAGTTCTCTGTATATTCTAGATATTACTCCTCTATTGGAGGAGTAGGTGGTAAAAATCTTTTCCCATTCTGTTGGCTCTCAATTTAAGATCTTGACAGTTTCCTTTACTGTACAGAAGCTCTTCAGTTTTATGCAATCCCACATATTGATTTGCCTTTTAGTTTGTTGTGCCGTTGGGATCTTGTTGAGAAAGTGTTTATCTGTGCCTATGTGTTAAAGTATTGGACCTATGCCCTCTTCAAGGAGCCTCAAGGTCTCTGGTCTGATTTCCAAGTCTTTGATCCATCTTGAATTGACTCTTGTGCAGGGTGAGAAAGTGGGATTAATTTCTAATTTTCTGTATATGGTTAACCAGTTTTGCCAACACAATTTGTTGAACAGTCTATCTTCTTTCCAGTGTATGTTTTGGCCTCTTTGTCAAAAATCGATTGGCTGTAAGTGTGTGGACTTGTTTCAGGGTCTTCTATTCTGCTCCATTAGTCTGTGTATCTCCTTTTGTGCCAGTACTATGATGTTTTTATTACTATGGCTTTGTAGTATAGTTTAAAATCAGGTATTGTGATGCCTTCTGCATGGTTTTTGTTGCTGAGAACTACTTTGGCTATTCTGAGCTTTTTGTTGTTCCAAATGAATTTAAGTACTTATTTTTCTATGTCTGTGAGGAATGATCTTGGTAATTTAATGGCATTGCATTGAATCTGTAGATCACTTTTGGAAGTATGCCCATTTTGATGATATTTATTCTGCCTATCCATGAACATGGAAGATTTTTTCCATCTTCTAAGATCTTTTTCAATTTCTTTTTTCAATGTTTTATAATTTTCTTTGTAGAGGTCTTTTACCTCCTTGGTTAAGTTTATTCCTAAGTATTTTATTTTATTTTATTTTTTGGAGAGCCTGAGTGGATTTATCATTGGTATACAGAAAAGCTTCTGATTTTGTAAGATTGATTTTGTATCCAGGACACTTTGCTGATTTGTTGATCAGTTCTATAAGCCTTTTGTTTGAATTTGTTGTGTTTTCTAAATAAAGTATCATGTCATCCATAAATAGTGAAAGTTCTTCTTTCCCTATTTGTACTTTTTTGATTTCCTTTTCGTGGCTTATTGCTCAAGTACTATATTGAAGAGAAGTGGTGATAATGGACATCCTTGTCTTGTTTCTGTTTTTAGGGGGAATTCTTGAAGTTTTTCCCATTTAATATGATGTTGGCTGTGGGCTTATTGTAGATTGCCTTTATGATGTTGAGATATGTTCCTTCTATTCCAATTGCCTGAACTGCTTTTATCATAAAAGAATGTTGGATTTTATCAAATGCTTTTTCAGCATCTATTGAAATGATCATGCCATTTTTGTCTTTGGTTCTGTTTATATTATGAATTACATGATTGATTTTTGTTGAACCAGTCATGCATCCCTGGGATGAACCCTACCTGGTCATGATGTATGATTTTCTTTATGTGTTTTTGAATGTTTGTTGCTAGTATTTTGTTTAGCAGTTTTGCATCCAAATTCATCAAAGATATAGGCTTGTAGCTCTCCTTCCTTGAACTATCTTTATTTGGTTTTGGTATTAATGTGATGTTGGCTTCATAGAATGTATTTGGGAGAGTTCCGTGTTTTTCAATTTCACGAAATAGATTGAGGAGTATTGGTATTAGTTCTTCTATAAAGGTTTTGTAGAATTAACTTGGGAAACCATCTGGTCCTGGACTTTTCTTTGATGGTAGGCTCTTCATTGCTGTTTCAATCTCTTTGATTGTTATTGGTTGATTTAAATGTTCTATATCTTCTTGAATCGGTTTAGGAAGGTTGTATTTATCTAGAAAGTTATCAGTTTTCTCCAGATTTTCTATTTTGTTGGACTATAGTTTTTCAAAGTAGTTTCTGATAATCCTCTGGATTTCTACATTGTCAGTAGTAATATTTCCTTTTTCATCTCTTAGCTTCATAATTTGGGTTGATTCGCTCTCTTTTTTATTTAGGTTGGCTAGTGGTTTGTCTATCTTGTTAATTTTTTTGGAGAAACCAGCTTTTAGTTTTGCTGATTTTTCTGTATTGTTCTATTTTCTATTTTGTTAATTTCTGCTCTAATTTTAATAATTTCCTGTCTTCTACTGGCTTTGGGGTTAGATTGTTCCTGTTTTTCAAGGGCCTAGAGGTGTGTCATTGGGTTATTTATTTAATGATTTTCTGTTTTTATTATGTGAGAACTCAGTGCTATAAATTTTCCTCTTAATACTGCCTTCAAAGTGTCCCAAACATTTTGATATGTTGTATCTTTATTTTTGTTTGTTTCTAGAAATTTCTTGATTTCACCTCTTACCTTTTTTCTTTCTTTCTTTCTTTCTTTCTTTCTTTCTTTCTTTCTCTTTCTTTCTTTCTTTCTTTTGGTGGTACTGGGGTTCCTGGAAGCCCTTCTACCTCCGGGCTACACTCCTAGACCTATTTTTTATATTTTTGTTTGGAAACGGTATCGTAAGCCAGCATGGCTGGCTTCAAACCTGTGCAATTCTCCTGTCTCCGCCTCCCAGGTGCAGGGATTACAAGCATGTGCCACCACACCCAGCACCTCTTACGTTTTCTATGACCCGTTCTTCATTCAGAAGTGTGGTGTTCAGCCTTCACATATTCATGTGGTTTCTCTGGGTCTTCTTATAGTTGGTTTCTAATTTCATTCCATTATGGTCTGAAAAGAAACAGGAAGTATTTCACATTTCTTTAATTTGCTAGTGCTCACTTTGAGGACCAAGATGTGATCTATTTTGGAGAAGAAGGTCCATGAGCAGCTGAGAAAAATGTGCACTACGCTGTAGTTGGGTGAAATATTCTATATGTGTCCAACAGGTCCATTCGATTAATGGTCTTCTTTAGTTCTGAGGCATCTTTACTGGTTTTTTTGTCTGGAAGATTGGTCTAATGTAGTGAGACATGTGTTGAAGTCTCCCAGTATTATCATATTGGGATTTATGTGTGACTTCATGTCACAAAGAGTTTGTTTTATGAAAGTGGCTGCACCTATGTTTGGGGCATAGATGTTGATTATTGTTATTTCCTCCTGCTGGATTATTCCTTTTACCAATAAGAAATGACCTTCTTTGTCTTTTCTAATAAACTTGGGCTTGAAGTCTAACTTGTCTGGTATCATAGATGCTACTCCTACTTGTCTTCAAGTTCCATTGACATGGATTACCTTGCTTCAGCCCTGTACCTTAAGTTTACTATCTTTACTTGTTAGGTGTGTTTCTTGCAAGCAGCAGATAGATGGGTTCTTTTTTTTAATCCATATTGGCAGTTCATGTCTTTTTATTGTGGAATTGGGGCCATTTACATTCAGGGTGATTATTGAGAGATGATTTTTAATTCCTATCATGTTAAGATTTTATTTGAGTTTGAAATACTGTTTGTTTTTCTTTGCTTAGTTGTCTGCTGGATAGAAGTTCTTGTTTCTCTGGTTCTGGTGTGTATTACTTATTTCTTCTTTGCAATTAATCTCTGTATTTTTTCTAGTGCTGGTTTTGAAGACATATATTCCTTCAGCTTCTGTTTGTCATGGAAGCTTCTTATTTCCCCATCAAATTTGATAGAGAGTTTTGCTGGGTAGAAAACTTTTGGTTGGAAATTGTTTTCTTTCAGAGTTTGGAATATGTTACTCCAGGCCTTTCTGGCTTTCATGACTTGGTTTGGGAAGTCTGGAGTGATTCTAATTGGTTTTCCTCTGAATGTCACTTGGCCTTTTGTTTTTGTTGCCTTTAAGATTCTCTCCTTGATTTCCACAGTGGTCATTTTGACTATTATGTGGCATGGGGAACCTTTTCTCTGATCTTGTCTAACGGGAGTTTTATACATTTCCTGAACCTGTGTATCAACCTCTTGCTCTATGTTTGGAAAATTTCTGCTATTACTTCTTTGAATTGACTGTTGATCCCTTTGGTTTCACCTTCTTTTCCCTCCTCTATGCTGATAATTCTTAGGTTAGCTCTCTTAAAATAGGCCCATATTTCTTCAATGTCCAATTCCTGTTGATGAATTATTTTTCCTATGTTATAAACTATGCATTCATTTTTCAAGTGATCATCTTCTAGGAGTGAGATTCTATTCTCCATGTGGTGAAATCGATTGTTTATAGTTTGAATTGGTGCCTTTACTTCAATGATTGTATCCTTTATTTATTTCAGACTCTCTCTAAATTCTTTTCTAAAATCTTAAATTATTTCTATAGTTTTATTCCTGATTTGATCTTCTGGAGATCTCTGCATTTCTGTTTTATCAGGTTCTGTTTTTGTGGGGTTGTGAGAGCTCATTGCTCCATTGTTGTTCCTCCTTTCCATGATTTCAGAGGTTTGTACCTGTTGCTTTTGGTAGGTTTCTCTCCCACTCTAGATGTCAGCTGGTATATTCAAGTGCAAGTTGTATTGGATTCAACAGTGAAGGTTGAGTAAGGAGGGAAGTGAAGGAGTAAATGGAAGACTAGGCTAATGTCTCAGATAGGGTTGAAAAGTATGATTATATGAGTTTGTTAAGGTAGTATATGCTATAGATTAGGGATAGTACCAATGTAGTAGTATTCTATTAACCAATGTAGAGTTTCTGGCATAGTGATATGAATTGGACTTAATACAAGGCAAGGGAGTGATAAAAAGAAGAGAAAAGATAGAAGAGAGGAGAGAGTAGGTATGTACAAGGGGAGAAGCTTGGGAGAGGATTTGGAAAGAGGACTAAATAAAACCACAAAAACAAACAAAACAAAAGTCATAAAAACAAAACAGATTAAAAAAAAACCCACAAACCTTCCTCCAAAAAAAGAGAGAAAAAAAGGTATACACTCACAAAAAAACTAAAAAACCCAAAAAATCCCCACAACAAATTGATGCGACTCTACAAATAAATTCAGCAGTGCCTCTCTGTGTAGATATCAAGTGCCATCCTCTGTTATTCTGGTTCTCTGATTCTTCTCAGTCTATGCAGATGGTCAATATCAATGGGGTTGGATATAATATTGATTGAAGGTTACCCTCCACACTTTCCACAGACTTGAATTCTAGGTCTCTCCCTGCATCTCTTGGAAGCATATGCCTCTGAAACCAAACTCAATGTAGGAGTCTCAGTTCTCCCCAGCTAGGGCCAGGATAGTCTGACTTCTCCTTGTCTGAGCTTCTGATATGATCAACAGCAGATCCCACTCCCACCTTCTTTCGGTTCTTCTCCAAATCACCACAGCCTCACTTATTGTGCTTTATATCTCTGGGGTGAGTTGTATCGTAAAATCTCAGACCCAGGGAGTGAGACTGCTCAAGACCCTGAGTGTACCGGGCTGGGTACTTTCCTTCAGGGAACTGTGCCTAGGGTGTAGTAATTTCTGCCAACCCTACTTTTGCACTGCATGGACCTGCTAGATCTCAGACCCAGGGAGTTTATCAAAGCTGGTTGAGTCCCTGTGGGTGCAATGCTGGTATTTCTCCAGTAGGGGCTGCAATTTTACTTACGATTGTAGAGTGCACTGGGCTGGAGCTCTCACAGGCATGGTGAACTCGAAGCTGTTGCTGGCAGTATGGTGTTGCCACCATGCCCTTGGCCGCGAGCCTGGTGTATTTCTTTTCTGATTTTGAGCTCCGCTTTGAATCTCTGGAAAATGTGATGGGCTTGGCCGCTGAAAATTTCAGTCCATCTTAGCGCTGAAAGAACTGCTGAATTACATCTGACTGGGCTGCAACTGGTCACTTCAGCTCCTTTCCTTTTCCTCCCTGGAGTCTGGTTCTGTGAGGCAAGATGGTACTGGGATGGTGGAGGCCGCTGCTGTGACGGTGGACCCAGTTTCTGTTCTCTGGCTGTTCTTCTAGTCTCCTTTTACTCTGTCCCTTCTATAGCTTTTATTTCTCTATTGATATTATTTTCTGGCTATGTATGGCATTATTTTTGAAGCTATGGAGATCAAGTGTCAGCAGTACTCATAGAAGCTGCTTTACTCAGTCGCCAGCTTCCCCTCTCTCTTGAGTGAGGATTTTAAAACTAAAAATATTTTTAAGGCCATTTTCACTAGGTCTCCTTCCAAGAGCATCTTGCTACTTGGTTTGTGTTTCATGACTTTTCACAACAGATACAGTGTGTGTGTGTGTGTGTGTGTGTGTGTGTGTGTGTGTGTACCTATGAATGTGCAAGGCCTTCTGAAAAAAGATGAAAAACCATGCAACTCACTCTCAAAATCTATGTGTATAAGCTTAATGAAATTTAAAAATCTTTTTTAATTGTAATGGGCAAATCTGTTTGGAATGTGTATACATCTAGATAGAAACCATTTGTCTCCATGTATCTTTACTGTGCTCCACAAAGAAATGAAATTTAAAATACATGCCTCTTCATATGATTAAAATTAAATTTTACTACATATCTGCAGTAAGATAAAATAACATCACAGATGCACTTTGGAATTTTACAGTAAAAATAGAATTTTAAATTTAATTGAAAAGAAAGTATGTCTTTGTCCTTTCTCCACATATTCACTCTGTGGATTCATATCCACTAATTTTCTTTTCTTCCAGAACACTGTGTATTTTGACTCAAAATGGAAGCCAACTACAGTTTCACAATTTGGAGATAACACATATAACTATTAAATTATGTTGATTAATAACAGCATGTTTTCTGTGATGCAATTGGAATAGGAACTTGAATGCTTCATCTGTATTGGTTCTGGTACTTATGATCAATGGCTTTGGGAACTGGTCACCCACGAATTACTGCCAGTTCAAGTCTGTTTTAGCATTTGCATTACACAAGCACTTTTCATGCTGACAATTCCCCTACTATGGTTTGTCCTCAATGGTACTACTGCATTTTAAAGACTTTGCATTAGCAAGAAAAGATTTCAGGATTCACTATTGACACAGCACAAGAAGAGGCATAAATTTCTTTTGTTATTGCTTTGTTAGGAATGCTATGGCATTATTAATGTGACTATAATCATAGTTTACACATATTAAAGTTCACATTCTTTTCTGTGGAAGAGAGTCTGTCTGGTAAAAATGCCAACTAGTTCAATATGACTCTCCTTAGGGAATCTCTTGGAATTATAAATAGGCACATCTATTATAATGTAGTCAGATTTTTTTCTAAAATGAGTCAGCAGTTGACCTTAGATTGTTCATCAATAAAATTTCAGTCTCTTTACTTTGTAAAATACATACAGCATACTAAATTTTATTTACTAATATTTAACTTTATTTTAGGATAGAAAGGGCCTTTGTAGAATATAGCAGTAATATTGTCTTGTATCTTTATGTTTCTGTTGAGTTTACAAAATGCTTTCATATACTTAACCTCATCTGGTCCTCTCAACACATATCACTACCCTTTGGAAGTGAAATAGCAGCTTCGAAGTATTATAACTCTTACTTGAAATCACACAGTTAGTAGTGGTAATGTTAAGAATAGAACCTATGGCTTCTCCCTCTTATTAAAATGGTTTTGCAAACCACCTTGAGGCTTCTACTTATAAGCAGTCTCAACAATTTAAAATGGAAATAAGATGAGCTTTTTCAAATACAAAGGATTTTATTTCTAGATAAATGGTTGAAGAAAGCATAGGCCTGGGATAGAAATGCACCTTAGTGGTTGAACGTATAAGCTAGTATGGAAGAGACCCTGGGTGTGATGCCCAGCACCACAAAGTAAACAAATAAATAAATGATGGATGCAGCTATCATATGAAGTCCATGAAAATAATAGAAATATAAACTGATATATCCTTTATTGGCAAACACTAATGCAATCATTGTATTTGTTCTTTAATTAGCATTAGTATTACAAAATAAAATGCAATTTTAGTAGGTGAAATAGTGACTCAACTATATCACTTTTATGATTCATAATAATAGTAATATATTTATATTTAAAGGTTGTATAACAAATGCACTTTAACATGTTATCTGAAATAGTTACTTTGCACTTCTTTTGGCTTGTCATATAATATAGGTCTGATGGAGGAAACTTTGGGGATTCCAGAGCATGAGAAGAGCAGTGCACTTGCAATATACCTTAGCTGACTTGTTAGATATTTGTTGAAGGCCTACTGTGTGCCAGTCAGCTCTGTTCTTGGCTGCGACAGAGAAATCGAATTACGTGGGGACAAAGGGAAGACAAGTACACAAGTGGGAAATCAGTACAATACACTGAGCTTAACAATTGGACGGTGCAAGGTTAGAGGGTTGGCAAAAGGGATACAAGTACATCTGGGACAACTGCGAGCTAGGTGTTTCTTCATTTTAAAGTAGGGAATTAAAAACTAGGTTGAGAGAATGAGGAAAGAGCAATTTGGTAAGCAAAGTCCTGGTGATCTAACAATCTTAGCCTTAATTCTTACCCTTGTGAATCTTAACCAATGCTTTTTCTTTCTTCTGTCATATAAGATGGCAAAATGGTTCTAAAAGTTTATGTGTATAGTGCTGATCTCTTGTGAGATCTTGCTTACATCTTGTATTTGTTTTTTTATTTGTTTTGGTGCTGGGTGTTTTATCTCTGAGCTATACCCCTGGCCCTATTTTATCAGGGATGTTTTATCTCTGAGCTATATCCCTGACCCTATTTTTTTTTTTAAGCAGGGTCTTTGCTAAATTGGTAAGGGCCTAAGTTGCTAAGGCTGGCTTTAAACCTTAGATTTTCATGAGTACTAGGATTATAGGCATGTGTCGCTGCCCCCAGCTTCTTGCTTACATCTTAAGAGATATACAACTTATCTATACTTTTATTCACTAAACAAACGTTTTGAGGCTCTATTATATTCTGCGTTAAATTAGATGGAGGAGATCCATGAATAAGATAAAAACATCCCAGTTTATTTAAAGCTTTTGTCAATGTTTATCATAATTTCACTGCTAACTGTGATATTTTGTTATAAGTTACATCAGTCAGAGGGAGAATAAAATCAACTAGGTTATCATTTTCCTAATGCTTATATAGGAAGTTTATTTATTTATTTATTTATTTATTTATTTATTTATTTATTTATTTATTTTGGTGGTACTGTGGGTTCCTGGAAACCCTTCTACCTCTGGGCTACACTCCAAGACCTATTTTATATATTTTTTTATTTGGAAACAGGGTCTCTTAAGCCAACGAGGCTGGCTTCGAACCTGCTCGATCCTCTTGTCTCTGCCTCCCAAGCGCGGGGATTACAAGCGTACGCCACCATGCCTGGCTATGGATATATTTTTTTAACTTTTCAGTATGAGGAGTCCTAAGCCATCAAGGCAAGTTACCTTAAAATGTGTTTCTTTTTGCTTTTAAGTCAAGAGTTGGACTTACTCTCAGAGATTTTCATGTAGAGAATTATGCCAGTTTTTGTTGTTGGTTTGTTTTACCATCGAGGCTGTGTTCTCCTCTTCCACATTCATCCCCTCCATTCCATCCCATATCCAATTTCACCCTCCAGGGCCAGTGCCATCTTTCTTGGCCTCAGCATTCCATACTCTGCAAGTTGCCTTCTTCCTTTCAAAGATTAGGCAGGCATGATAAGAGAAAGGAAAAAGCTATACTGCAAATACTTTCCAGCAAGAAAAATAATTGAAAAGACAGCACAAATTAAGAGAACATTATTTCAGGACTTAAACTACAAGAAAGACAGTCTAGTCAGAAAAAGAAAAAAAAAAGCCAAGACAAAGACCTGAAACTGCAGCATTATTCCTGGCCCCTGGTAGTTCTCACCCCTCTTCTAGGACCTCTTCTGCTTTTCCATTCATATATTCATTTTCTTACTTTATTTCTCTGTGTCCTTCTGACCGTTCTTACTTCTCTTTATAAATCTTCAAACTAATGAGCTCCATCTCAGATATTGTTTTTCTTTCTCTTATTTCTCCATTAATCTCTAGGTTTCTGGTTTGCCATAAACTGCTAACAAAATAAATTTAGATTCATTCTAATTTTTAAAATTAAGTCATACAAAAGATGGTGAAGGAAATGGAAGGTAATCTTAACTCAAAATCAAAGAGCAATAGGCAGCAGCTCGCCAAATAAACCAGAACTGAGATTGTGTGGGATTAGACTTCATTGTGCCTTGTTCTGCAGGTAGAAGAGTGTGAAACACTTCACAGAGAACTCACACCTTTCTAAAACACAATTTAAATTAACACCTATGATAGTTATTCTTTGTAAAGCATAAATATGTTATAGAAAGGTCTTATTTATCTTTTGACATTTTAAGCTTAGAAAACAATTACTGATTTCAAAGAAAAAAATGAATATTCTACTGACTGAAGTTGTACATTGGCTAAAGGGAGTCAGGTTACTTCTAAATAAAAGTTTCCATTTATCTTGTAATGTTCATGATATAAAGCACAGGTGCATAAAATCTAAACTTTTGCATCATAAAAATATCTCTTTCTAATTTCATGTGAATCGAGCCCAAATAAGGGTCCATGTAATAATCGGCCCAGCATGCCAAGCTACATAGTGTCATACAGGTCAGCCTTACTGTACTGGCTTGGACTGAATAACAAAGTACCAGAAACTGGGTAGCTTAAAGAACAGAAACATGTTTTCTCACACTTCTCAAGGTCACAGGTTAAGATCAAGGTGTCCGCAGACTTTGTTTTCTCTCTGGCCTCTCCTTTGTTTTCAGGTGGCTGTCTTCTTTTTGTGTCCTTACCTGGCCCTTCTCTGTGAATGCACCGCAGTGGCAGTGTTGTTGTTGTTGTTGTTGTTGTTGTTGTTGTTGTTGTTGTGTTGTTGTTGTGTGTGTGGTGGTGCTAAGATGCCTTTGAGCTATACCCTAGCTCTATTTTATTTTTTATTTGGAAACTTGCAGACAAGCTATTTTTACCTCTCAGGGCCCCAATATTTTATATGCAACCTGGAGTGAATACTACTACCTTGCTACATTGTGTGAGAATTACAAATAACTACAATTGGTACTCTGTCAACCACATCTGGTATACATTTGAGTGTCAAATGGGGAATATATTGTATTATTAATATTAACATTATATATACTTGATATATTTTAAGTACAAGACAAAAAATACAAGATCAAATTCACAATTGCAAAACTATGGAACCAGCCAAGATGTCCATCAACAGATGAATGGATTATAAAACTATGGGATATTTACACAATGGAATTTTATTCAGCCATAAAGAACAAAATTACATCATTTGAGGGGAAATGGATGGAACTGGAGAACATTATGCTAGTGATATTAGTCAAAAAGTAAGAAATCAGATGCTCTCCCTAATATGTGGAATCTGGGGGGAAAAGGGTCATAGGAGGAACTCTAGACAAGGAAGGAGAAAATATAGATGAGCAAATAAGGCAACTTAACTGAGGGGAATGAGAGAGCAAAAGAGGGAAATTCCCTAATGTACATGATGTACATTCAGAAACATATCAGAGTCAATCACTAAACCAAACACGAGAAGGAGGGAGAGGGAGGGAATGGGTTGGAAATTGGGGAAGGGCTAAATGAGTGATGTGTGTACATGTATGCCTTTACCATCTTATACTCTATTAAGATGTATGTATACAATGCGTTGATAAAAAAATTAAAAAGTTGTTAGTATATTTTATCTAAATTTAACTTTTACTGACAACTTAATTTTGCATACATTTATATTAAGTAGTTGTTATTCAGCAAGTTTGTCATTTTCTCAAAAACAAAAGTACTTCAACTTTTATTTTTACAAATTTATATGTTTAATACTAGGTAAGTGCTTATAGTGTTTTATATATATTGAGTAATGTGATTTGTATTTTTTCTAAAAAAAAATGTGTTTTAGAAAAAAAACCAAATCTTTAATGACAAATGAACCTTTGTGATAAGTAAAGGAATTGCCTCTAAAGAAAAATGACATTTTTAAACTAAAGTGTATTTGTGTACTTGCAGGGGGTTTACCAGGGAGTGTAACTTGGAAGGCATTCTACCTCCAGGCTACACTCCCAGCCCCATTTTATTTTTACTTTGAAACAGACTCTTGTTAGGTTGATGAGAGTCTCGCTACTTGCTGAAACTGTTTTCGAACCTGCAATCCTCCTGTCTCTGTCTCTCAAGTACTGGGATTACAGGCATGCACCACCACCCCTGGCTCCAAAATACTTTGTGATCAGTATTGTAAAGACTAGGAGTTAGCTGGGTGTGGTGGCGTATGCTTGTAATCCCAGCATTCGGGAGGCTGAGACCAGAGGATGGCGCTTCGTGGACAGCCTCAGCTACTTAGTGAGGCCCTCTGCAACTTAGTGAGACCCTGTTTCAGAATAAAGAAAAAAAATAGGGCAGGGGTGTAGCTCGGAGGTAGAATGTCCCTGGGTTCCATCCCCAGACCAGGAGTTTATACTGTTGGATGTTTTTAATCAGACACCTACCTTCTTAAGTGAAAAATTACAAAACATTGACTCATTCTAGAAAATGTACACAAACATGTATATGCTTGCACATAAAAAAGACATAAATATATCAGATACTCAGTAGAAATTTCTACTGACTTTTGCTACTTTATATTTCTATTCACCTGCTCTAAATGTAGGAGTCCTGGGTCCCTTCTGTCTTCTAATCTGTGTTGTACAACTGAGACAAAGCAAAATTTTGGAGTTAAATGTAAATTAAAACCTTCATACTTAAATTTCTATCAAGTGTAGGTGATTTATTCATGTGATTATGATGTCATTTAAAGGTTAAACTAAACAATATGTAGGCTAGGAGGAAATAAGACAATCCAGCCATCCACCCCATCTTATTCTTATTCAAAACTTACCCTCTTTGATTGCCTACTACCTTTACACTTCTGTGATTTTTGCCTTTTTAAAAATTTGTTATTGGTGCATTGTAATTATACATCTTAATGGAGTGCAAGATGGTAGAGGCATACATGCAGACATCACTCATTTAGCCCTTCCCCAGTTCCTACCCTATATCCTTCCCTATTTTTATATGACTTGATTCCTTTGTTTTTATAAAAATAATTGTAAGTTTATCAGGGTAGAATTAATATTTTCTACTTACCATGTTTCTGGAGTTCTTAACAGTGGTGTGTACTATAGGCATTCTATTTCTATTTATTAATTCATTATTACTTGCTTTCATTATTATTTGCTTTTTTTTAATCAGCCTTCCTCACCATAATATAAGTTCTGTAAGAAAAGGGCTCTGCCAGTCTTGTACTTGATTGTATCCCGGAATCTAGAATAGTGCCTGGAAAAGGAGCCCAAGATAAGCAAATGCAGTCAGCCAAGAACCATTCAGAGAACTGGTGATACAGAAAAGAGTGAGACTACTGGAGTCAGATTCTCATGAGTTTATATTATGTGTAGAAAAATATGAACACACACACAGTGTCAGCAATTCAAATCAGTGACCTGAAGAAAACGTCAGGAGGAGCAATGGAGAGCAGGTGCCAGGGTGGCGCTTGGATGCAGTGAGGAGGAAAGCCTCCAGGAAGTGAGCAGGGACCTGCTCAACATCAAGTCCTTGTGACGAAGGTGGCAGAAACTAATGGGCACAGAGCACTGAGGTGGGAGTAAATTCTGCATGCTTGATGGGAAGAAAGCAAAGAAGGGAGCTTAAGGGGGAAAAATTTAGAAACAAAGGTGGAGTCATTAGTAGGGACCAAATCATGTAAGGCGGGAAAGAATTGAATTTGATTCTAAGTGTACTGAAGAATCCCCTCAATGAGTGATAGAAAGAAAGAAATGATATAGTTGATGATGGTCAAATATGTGATCTACATATATTTACTTAGGAAAAATCAGTTGTCTAACTGCTACAGTATCCTTTTCTACATCTTAATCACCCCCATCTATCAAAACTCTAAAAAATTCTGGCCATTTCATAGGAATCAAGCCCAAGGACTGGGCTCACTGGAGCAAATGATGAAAAGTACTGAGCAGCTGAGCAGCTGACTGACTGCAGGTCTATTCTTCACCCTGCCAACACAGTCCAGGGTCCTGTGGAGGGGAGGGAGAAATGGGCGAAGAGACAGGGTGCTCACAACAGCTGTGCACGTGGCACTACAGCTCTCCAGAGTGGATCGACTTCCTCACTCTGAAAACATTATTTCCCTCACTCTTCCTTTTCGTTGTTCAGCACATCTCGGCTAACACTTCCTTGGGTGTGGCATTATTATTCTGGAGGAAAGGCTTTCTCAGTAGATCAGCTGCATTACAAGTATTTGAAGGAAGAGGAGGTATGTACAGAAATTAATCGTGCAGCCTCTGCAGCCAGACTGCTTTGAAGCCAGCTAGGTGACCTTGGACATGTTAAATAATCACAGCCACATTTTCTAAATTGCTAACATGAGGATAATCATAATGATCTTCATAATATTATTGTGAGAACTCAATGAAATAACTCATGTAAAGCACTTAATAATAGAGTTCCTGGTATGTGATAATTGCTCAAGAAACATGATTTTTTTCATTCTAACCAAGAAAAGATAAAATTACTTTGGCATTGAGCATTACATATTTACTTCTACAAGTTTCTGAAGGCTAAGTTTGTGTTAGCTTCTTTCTGAGAAAGGAAAGTTCCATCTTATTCTTAAGTCAGTAGTTCAGAACAAAGTATTCCTGTAACAGACGATACGAACATTCTCAGAAACAATAACATACTGCTTGAAGGAAATGTGAAATTATCAAAAGATCTTGAGGTTTGAACCCAGGAGATGTGTACTTGAACTGTCACTCAGGTACCTGCTTTGCAGATGACTTGTAGAGTTATTTGAGCTCTCTATTCTTTCTGGCCTTGACTACAAAAGAAGAGTAATAATAATAGTCCTTTTGCAAGGATTTTGTGTGAATTAAAAGTCAAAATGTGCATAAATGTCTTTTGAAGCCTGTATAACTCTATTCAAATGTTGGCTATTTGTTATTAATGTTTTTGATCCCTTCAAATTTGTTCAAAAGAGAGCTTATTGGGATGAAAAAGAACACAGCCAGTTCTGGCATTTGTGTCCTGAAATAGAAGTAAAATGTTATTGCTCTGTTAAGATTGCTAAAACTTGATGTCATTGGTTTTCTAGTTTATGGACATTTCATTTTTATCAGAAATGAATAAATTGAGTTTAAATTAAAATAAATTTTAATTTAAAATTATAGAGAAACTCTATCAGATCTGTTATTCTACCATATGCGGTTTTAGTCTACAATATGAAGTTTAAAGAAACAGAAGAAACCAAAGGGTTTGAGCAGTGCCTGCATTTCATAAAAATAGCTATTCTGGTAGTGGTAACTTGAAGAAAATCTCTAGATACCCTATCCTTGACATTAGTTTGGCAAGCATATAGCACAGATGTGGCAGAGAGAACATTAAGGCTAATTTTAAAACATCAATCTGTTGTCATCAGTATACAAATGAAATTAAACCCACATTGACAGATTAAATCACTAAAGGGAGCCATGTGTGGAGCAGAAAGGTGCAGAGGCCTGAGAACAGAGACCTGGTGATACCAAGACAAAATGTCTGGTGTCATATCCAAGCCACAACCGGGCATTCTAGACATGCGGCTTTTGATTTTACTAAAAATTCTGACCAAAGACATAATGCTTCTGTTTTAACTGGGAATCTAAGTATCTGTAGAAAAGCAAGTGGCTATTCTGGCCAGTATAGCCAGATGGAGACCCATAATGGCCTGTGGCCCCCGCACTGCATTTCCCTAAAGCCCCAGGGGGCCAAAAGGAACACACCAAGACAATCTACAGACTAAAGCAGACCAGGAAGGTAGCTTTGGAAAACTGAAAGAAGCCAACTCCTAGATCTTCAGAATGGAATTTTAAGCCCAGGGACAATCCAGGTGTCATGGCACAAGACTGTAATCCCTGCGCTTGGGAGGCTGACAGGAGGATCACAAGTTTGAAGCCAACCTCAGCAACTTAGGGACACCCTCAGCAGCTTAGTGCGACCTTGTTTCAAAAAATAAAAAGGGTTGTGGGTATACAGCTCAGTGGTAGAATGCCCCTGGGTTCAACCCCAATCCTCCCTTACTCCATCCCCACCAAAAATAAATAAATAAATAAAGACCAGGGATTAAAAAAAAAAAAGAAATGAAAGAAATGGCAAAGGGAAGAAAGGGAAGTTTTTCTAAGCCAAAGCTAGACCCCATTACTATGTAGTTTCAGATGGACTTAGAGTCCATTTTTCCATATCTACTGACTTGTTTTACAGATAAAAAACTAATTAATAAATGATGACAAAGTGCTTCCCATACAAAGCATCACAGCCTTAACGTAAGGTTCACTATGCTTATTTCATCCCATGCTCCTCTTGTGAACATGCCCCATAAATCACCTTTCCTTTCTCTAAATTTTCAGACACTTCCATCTAGATTCTTTACTCTGAAGAAACATACAAAGAACAAAACAACAATAAAACACTGTGATTATTTCTCCCCCCTTATCTTAAAATATTTTCCTTGTTGCCCTTGAACCAGCACCCCATTTCTCGAAGTACTTGATCGGACACTCTCCACAAAGTTGTCTGTGCTCGCTGCCTCCTACTCTCTCGACCCTGGCTCCATCTGGTTTTTTCCTCCAGCTCCTTACAAATGACAGTTCCCTGGACCTTGTCTCAGCAATTCCTTCCTGGATCTCTCTCTGTGTAGCAATTGGCACTCTTGATTTCCTAACTGTATCTTGGAATTCTCTACTGGTTTTCTCCACCTTTTCTTATTTTATATATATTGCCTTCTACTTATTATGTTTTCTCTGTTCCTCTATCGTTCTTTTTTAATTTTTTTCTTTTTTTTTTTTTTTTTTTTGCAATACTGGATATGGAACCCAGGGGCATTCTACTTCTGAGCTATACCCCCAGCCCTATTTTTTATTCTTTTATATATTTTATTTATTTATTTATTTATTTATTTATTTATTGCAGTTCTGGGGATTGAACCCAAGGGCATTCAATCTCTGAGCTATACCCTCTGCCCTGTTTTTATTCTTTATTTTGAAATAAGGTCTCACTAATTTGCAGACGACCTCACTAAGTAGCTGAGGCTATTCGCAAACCACGATCCTCCAGTCTCAGCCTCCCAAATGTTGGGATTACAAGCATGAGCCACCACGCCAGGCTATTCTTTTATTTTTGAAACAGGGTCTCTCTAAGTTGTGGAAGACCTCACCAAGTAGCTGAGGCTGGCCTTGAACCTCGTTCCTTCTGTCTCAGCCTCCCAAGTACTGGGATTACAAGCGTGCACCACCATATCCAGCTCTATAATTCTTACTTTTCTTCTTATTATTATTTCTGTTTCCTAACTCCTAAAAGTAGGCCTAGATTTCTGGTTTATTTGTTGTTATTGTTGTTGATTTTGTACTGGGTATTAAACACAGAAATAGTCTACCTCAGAGCTGCATTCCAAGCCCATTTTATTTTTTATTTTGAAACAGGATCTTCCTAAATTACTGAGGCTGGTCTCCAACCTGCAGTCCTCCTTTGCCTCCCAAATACTGGAATTCCAGGCCAGCTAGAGTCGTTTTCTGGCTCTATTCTCTTCTCTACATTTATTCTTCATTGATTTTAAATATCAGAAGTAGACACTTTTATCTTCCTTGTATGTCTGTATTCCTAACTTCATCATTGTTAGCATAACCACTCTCTTTCCTGTTTCAGAATTGCAACCATATGGTATCCATCATGGGCCTATTCTATATTATCTCTCCTCTTTTGTGAGACTCTTTGTATAACAGAATTCCTACTGAGACCCTACCTCCCTGAATAGACTACTTCAACTGCCTTTGGGATATTCCCAGTACTCTTCAATCCAATTTATCAATTCACCCTTATGACTGATAATCGCACAAATAACATGTCCAGAATTATACCAATTACACTATGGCACAAATTTTTTATCTAGGAAAAAAAAAAAAACCTGAGCTCTGCTTTATAGCTCTTTGTACTTTGGGCTATGTTTTAACTGTGGCAATAGGACACAATTTGTACGTGCCAATTTGGTCTTCCAGTGTGATTTACAGTCCTTTATGAATGTTTTATAGCAACAGAAGTTGAATTTAGAATATTACCTATATGTATGTACATATATTTTGAGGATATATTGTTTCTGTTGATATTTAAATTAGTGAGACCATGTTTTAGTTACAAATATGGAAATGTTAATAAGCAAGTGGTCTTATGAAATAGATATTTCAGGCTTCATTTTTAATTGTAATATTAAAAAAGCATTCTGAGAGCAACTTAATACTGGATGAAGTTAGAAGTTATTTGTGGCATCTATGAAAGATTCCTGAGACGTCCACACTTTTCTGTACGCTGTAGTAAAGCCTGTCTTTTCTCTTGCTTCTCAACATAAAACCAGTTGTCTTTCCCAATTTATCTTAAATTCTAAAACATTCTAGCCTGTGCTTTCCACTCCATTTATTATATAGATGTATGATGGATAAATGGGTGAATATATAGGTAGAATTTTACTCTGCTTGTCTCAAAATTATCACACATTTTACACTTGCAATTTTAATTGACCTTTTTATGGGTAGAATTTATGATACTCTTATGTATAACTAAAATAACTTGGTGAAGTGTCCTAGTTGAGAATTCAAATAATATTTAGAGCTAAGTTAGTCTCCAACTGATATTTGAAAGTTGAGTGTGTAGGTAGCTGAATTTTTATGAACACCATTTCCTACAACTACTGAATTTAAAAAGCTGTGTTTGAGGACAGAGGACATTTGAGAAATCATATACTTTATTGGCAGATACCAGAAATAAATACCTACTGGCTTCAACTTTGCTGGTTGAAAAAGTGATAACTTCCACAGAAGCCTAAGGGGTTGCCAGAATAAAGTCTCCAGCAGGGCATGCAGGATGTGTTCAAGTGCTCTAACAGGACATCAAGCTACGTGACCTTCAACAATAATAGCCAAGTAATAAATTAGTCTTTCCAGCTGCTAGCGCATCATCACAACAGCAAATATTACATGAAAATTAACAGCAAGACAGAATTATGGCAATATGACGTAGTGATCAAAATCACTACAGGATAGAGTACCAAGGTATAAGAAGAACTTAGTTTAAAAATACAGATATTTGATTAAAAGCTACTTATGAAATTAGCATGATATAATACATAGAGGTTTTATTTATTTACTTATTTATTTTGGTGGTACTGGAGGTGGAACCCAGGGGCTTCTCTACCTCTGGGCTATACTACAGACCTTTTTTTTGGTGGTGGTACTGGGGTTTCTGGAAGCCCTTCTACCTCCGGGATACACTCCCACGGTCTACACTCCAAGACCATTTTTTACTTTTTTATGTGGAAACAGGGTCTCTTAAGCCAGCACGGCTGGCTTCGAACCTGCACGATCCTCCTGTCTCTGCTTCCCAAGCGCGGGGATTACAAGTGTGCGCCACCACGCCCGGCTATACTGCAGACCTATTTTATACTTTATTTGGAAACAGGGTCTCACTAAGTTGCTGAGAGCCTCTCTAAGTAGTTGAGGCTGGCTTTGAACCTGCAGGATCCTCCTGTCTCAGCTTCTCAAACTCGGAGATTAAAAGCGTGCGCCACCAGGCAGGGTTTACTTAGAGGTTTTAAAAACAGTTTCAAGTCACACCTTAATCTTGGAGAGTTACAAGGACATACTGGTACATCAGACCATTATTGCCTTGGTTGTACTATCACTGAGTAGGTTTTTAGCAACTACACCTTGTTATAAATCATTGATCAGTGGCAAAGGAATTGTTAGAATTAAATAAGGACCTCAGTTTTAGGGACAAAAACAGATCCCTATCTTTTGTCCCTTTTTTTTTTTCTTTCTTAAAAGTTCCTCCATCTGTCCCTCTTCTTTAACCATATCTAATTACACTAAGATAGCTTAGGAAATATTGAAGTTGACAGAAGTCCTGTCATTGTCCTCAGAGTCTCTGAATGTTGAACCATAACCGTTAAGATAAACGCCTGTCTTGGACATGTGACCCCTTTGCATCCTTTAGTGCTTGGCCCCTGCTCTTTTCTCCAACCACAATACTTTCCACTTCCTGCCTCACACTTTATTCTCTGCTACAACTATTCATGTCTCCTTAGGTCTTTCTTCTGACTTAACAAACATATTGGTATTGTTATACATAACCCACACAAATTGGGCTTCATAATCCCATTCCAAAGACCTGGACATTTCTTATAAAAGAATACATTGTTAGCAAATTTATGGCTTAATTTTCTTCTTTTCACCATCAAAATTTTGTCTATGAGTAAATTCATAATAATTTTTCCAGTATAGAAATCAAGAGGCCTGTCACCAGTTTTGAATAAACTAGTGTTTTATTTCACTGGAAGTTTCTTATTGCAGAATGTTTTCAGTCAACTTTTAGATAATAAATAGATTTTTTTTTTTTTTTTTTTTTTTTTTTTTTTTTGGTGGTACTCGGGTTCCTGGAAACCCTTCTACCTCGGGGCTACACTCCCAGACCTATTTTATACTTTTATTTGGAACGGGGATTACAAGCGTGCGCCACCACAGCCAGTGCTAGAGAATTGATAGTTTTGATAAGAGAAACAGATCTACCATTTGTTTGTAGCATGAAAACATTCAGCATTTGTTCGTTTGTTTGGTTTGTTTCTGTGTACTGGGGATGGAACCAGGGACAATCAACCTCTGAGCTACACCCCAGCCCTATTTTCTATTCTTTATTCAAAACAGGGTCTTATTGAGTTGCAAAAGACCTCATTAAGTAGCTGAGACTGTCTTTGAACTGCGATCCTCTTGTCTCAGCCTCCCAAATGCTGGAAGTACAAGCATGTGGCACCACGCCTGGCCTTGTAACACATTCAGGTTCTAGTAAATATCACTTACCAACCTGCTGGCTGACCAGCGGTATACAAAGAATAGGCACTAACCTTTATTCTGGACACAAACTTTCAGATCCTCTCAGAAAGTTGGCATGGATTTCAAGCCTAAATGTTTTGTATAAGAAGTAAAATCTTTAAGCTCTTGAAATAATTTTTTTCTTTTTATAAAGCAAAGGAATTTTCAATGATAATTATATTTTTAGCTAATACTTAAATTATATTTTTATTACAATAATGAAAAATCTCAATTGCAACAAATCCAAAGAATGTAAAGATAATAATAAATAATACATACAAAATTGATCCATATATGTACCAACATTATCACTGGATGTCTTGTGGTACCTTCACTTTTTTTTGGTGTATATGGTACTAGGGATTGAACCCAGGGCCATTCTACCTTTGAGCTATACCCTAGTTTTTGTTTTGTTTTGTTTTGTTTCCATTTTGAAATAGGGTCTTGCTAGGCTGTTGAGAATCTCGTTATATTGCTGAGGCTGGCCTCAAACCTGCGATACTCTTGTCTCAGCCTCCCAGGTACTGGGATTACTGGTGTAGGCCTCCATACCTGGCTGGTCCTTTTGCTTTAGAATTTGGTATTTTGAGGATGCTGGTAAGAGCCGGGTTTATAAAAATTTATCTGTTTGGTTATTTTTTTCTGGCTCGTATTTATTTTTCTAAAAAGCAATTTCTCTTAAAATCAGAAGACTTGCTGCCTAATTGCCACCAGAGTTGTTTCTCCTGGGATAACTCCTTTAACCTCCCTGCTCTAGGACTATAAAATTATAGAAGTTACAGATTATCACCAGTTTCTTTTATAGCTCTATTACTAATAATGAACAAAGTTAAGTGATACCTAAAAGTAGATAGTAGGTTATGTATACTTTATAGAATTTTTAATTTTATAGAATATGTAATGTGCTTATTAACATTTTTCTAATTTGGTGAAACCTAGTATAATAAAACTGGTAGTGCATGCCTATTATTTCTGTAATTGGAAGGCTGAGACAGGAAGATCGTAGGCTCAAGGCCAGTCTTAGTAACTTAGAAAGGCCCCCAGCAACTTAATGAGACCCTATTTAAAAATAAAATACAAAATAAGACTGAGAGTTTGGCTCAAAAGTAGAATGCTTTGGGTTCAATCCCTAATACCAAAATAAATAAATAAAAATAAAACTGGATTTATTTTAAAAGCAAGTTTTTTTGTATTATATGCTCGTATATTTTCCTTATTTAAAACATCACTCAAGTAAATGTTAAATCATTTATAATTTTTTCACATTAGAAAACCTAACAAGAAATAACAGACTTTTACACATGGAACCAATGGTTGCCTAGCACTCTTTTCACTAAAATATTCACTTAAAGTAGATAATATCTATTCAACACAAGAAAATTTTATTCAACCCACATCATCTGGGCCCTTGTTCCTGAAGCATTCTTACATTCTCTAAGGTGATAGAAGAGTCTCAGAGTTACTCTAGATAGAAAGGTGCTTTGTACTTGGAGTGCTTATGTAAGATAGACTCCAATTATATGGGCCTCATGTAGCAGAGCCTGATTCTGCCAGTAATAGTCTGCTTCTTTTATATAATAAAAGTTTCTTTCCAAAATAACTGCTTTACTGACATTTTATTTAAAAACCAATAAATTTTTATTTAAGGAATTTTACATGTTTGGATTCCTTCAGTGCATCACCATCACCTTGGTTCCATGTATAGCTGATGATGTTCTAAATCTCCTCTAAGCTGAAGCTTTATCTTCAGGATAGCCCTCAGGACAGTGGACATTGGTTAAACTTTAAGATGATATCAATCATAGGTTACATCATAATTATGAGTGGATAAATTTTTTATCTCCCCAGGGAAACACAGCACTAATGATTGACTGTGGCACCTTGTGGAGAGCTCCAGTCTTTGCACTGCGTTAAGAGCTCTTGGGCTCACGGTGCCTCAGGACCTCTTTGAAATGACCTCCTACTGACGTTTTATACCCTAGATTGCCTACGTTGCAACCTTAGTAGGACCATCCTGTATGTGCTCTTTTGAATGTAATGTCTTTCATTTGGCATTGCATTATTGTGAGATTCATCAGTCTTGTAGATAGCAGTCTCATTCCTGTACAATATTTCATTGTATGAATGTTCCACAATCTGTTTATCCATTTTAGTTGATATTATTGATGATCATTGATATTTATGGTTATTGTGAAAATGCTGGTACATGTCTTTGGGGTGTATGTACTTCCCAAGATTTTGTGTGTGTTAAATTCTTTTTAGATATGTCATATATCCCGAGTGGGATTGTGCCTTCTGCACTTTTGAATCTGCCATCTTTCACATCACATGGTGTTACTGAGATTTGCTCGTGGTGTGTGTTGTGGTAGTTTGCTCATTTTCATTCCATTAATATTCCATTATATGACTATACCATAGTCTGTTTAAAGGGTTGGAATTGTGTGATCATAGGGGCTTGTACATGTTCCACAATGACAGTGTTAGTTTTCCCAAGTAGATGTCAGTTTACACTCTCACCAGCAGCGTTTCAATGTTTCAGAGTTCCAGTTTTGTTTTGTATTTTTTGTACCCTTGTCAACACTTGCTATTGTTAATCTTTTTAAATTTTACCAATTTTGATGGATATTTAGTGATAACATAATAAATTTTTGTTTGTTTTGTGCTACCAACCATATCTGAGTTACACCCCTTCACTCCAGCCCTATTTTTAATTTTCTATTGTGAAACAATGTTTAACTAAGTTGCTGAAGGTCTTACCTGGTTGCTGAGGCTGGCCACGAACCTGCAATCCTCTTGTCTTAGCCTCCCAAGTACTTGGATTACAGTTGTACACCACCATGTCTGGTTCATGATTTTAGTTTTAATTTACATTTTTCTGATGACTAATAAATTAAACTTGAGGCTGGGAAAGTAGCTTATTGGTAGAGTACTTACCTAGCATGTGCAAGGCCCTGAGTTCAAACCCCAGCACTAAAAAATAAGTTTATACTCCTTTCAGTTTGATTATGTATTATTTAGTTGATTTTCTCCTTTTATAAAATGCTGATTTAAATTCTTAAGTGATTTTTCTATTTGGTTATTTATCTTTTATAGATATGTAGGAATTCCTTATATAATGTAGATATCTATTTAATTTTTCATTTAAATTTTTAAATTTTTAATATTTTTGATTCTGCTACTTTTTGTTGTATTAACGTACACAATACCACTAGAACAGTGGGAGAGGATCTGGGAAAGAGGAGGAGAGGGGGAAATGAGGCTTGAGGAAGTAAACCAACCAAGTAAAGTGCTGTTTGTATGTGAATAGATAATTACCAATCATGTATGAAGAGAGGAGGGAGCAGAGAGAAATGCACTAATTGATGTTGTGTGTATATTTGAATGAGTCACTATAATGTATAACTGCAATGCACCAAAACATTTTTTAAAAATAAAAGTATATGTATATATTGTCTGCTCATCACATCTTGAGTTTAAGAATATTCATTTATAATGTTATCTGAAAACTCATAATTGGAGATTCACTTACATGATAAATTTAACATCATTTTTAGAGTCTGGAATGCCACTTTACATTTGCATTTATCTTTTGATTCTAATAATCTTGAAACAACTTTCTCTACCAGTTTTCTTCTCTTTATTATTATAGTCAGGAAATGAAAAGAATCTGGAGTCAATGATGCACAAAAGTGTAGTGTGATATTTGGCGCAATGCAAAGGCAGTGACTGTTTATTTTACCTTTGTTTTATTCTTTTAGGCAATCCTATCTTTCTTTTGGTTGTCTCCCTATTTTAATTTTTTAAATGTTGTTAAGGACAATTGATATGTAATGATAGTAAATATTGGATTCTAGGATAAAGAAATTACAAAATGCTTCAAGATATAGAAGGATATCCTTAAAATGTCAAATTTTATCTTAGATTTATGAAAGGGTCTAATGGAACCAAATGATAATTGCAAAATAATATGTTTTTTTCTGTATTTAAAAATTTAGTTTTCTCTTTATTCCTTGGTAGGCCTGTAAGAAAAAAAAATGTTAGTCTTTACAGATAATTAGGACTGTTTTAAGAATGTGAGAAATAGCCAGGCGTGGTGGTGCATGCCTGTACTCCTAGTACTTAGGAAGCTGAGACAAGAGGATCATAGGTTTGAAGCCAGCCTTAGCAACTCAGTGAGGCTCATATCAGCTTAGAGAGACCCTGTTTCCAAATAAAAAAATGAAATAGAGCTAAGGGCATAGCTCAGTAATAGAATGACTCTGGGTTCAATCCCCAGCACCACACACACACACACACACACACACACACACACACACACACACTAAATACCTTTGTTTATTTGTAGATAAAATGTATTGCTTCATATTTAAAATCAAACAAAAAACAATCCCTAAAAACTAAAAATATTACAGGGTTAGCTTTTCATCTAAATCTGGCTATTCAGTGAGCAGTGATGGTATAAATCATTTTTCAGGAAGTATCCTTTAAGGAAAGAGAGAAAATTCTCTTTCCACCTTTTTTTTTTTCTTTTTTCTCCATGTTGGCTGGAATGAAGATGGAGCCTGAAATGGAGATCAGGCATGAGAAAGCAATAAAAATGAAAAAGAGCCTGTACCCCCGACACAGGAGAATGTCATACCAGTCCTGGACCACCATATTTATTTTTCAGATTTGATCTGAAAGAGAATATATAATTTGAAATTGTCTTCCAAGTCTAATCCTATAAAACCTTACTATTTTGGGGGTGTATCTAAGTGCCACACTTTGCCTAAGCATTTTATTTGTATTGTATTATTCAATCTGTTACAACAACTCAGCAAGGAAGACAAATCATAAAAGATGTAAAAACTGGGTTTAAAGAGGCCACCATGCCCAAGTAGAAGCCCTTGACCCTTTCTGTCACTAACGATTCCTTATCCTGCTCTGGTTTATATGACAGTAATTATTGGTTCATATCATCACCTGTGTTGAGAATATATAAGCAGTAACTTTCACTGTAATATCCCCAGAACCTAGAACTAGACCCAGAACAGTATCTGTTGAATACATGGCTAGATGACTATTGTTGAACACATGAACAGATAACCCCAAACCCAAGCATTCAATCGTAGGACTATCTACGATTGAATTGTAAAAGATTGTAAATCTTTTACATGTAATTCTAGTATATTTCTATTGTAGCATATTTTTATTATAGAATAAACATTTAGTTTTGCATAATCCAGAGAAATTTATGAAGAAAAGAGGAAATAAACTCAAGAATGTTGTTACTGTTTTACTTAGTGGATTTTTTATTATTAAGTATAAAGGAAGTTTAATATTTTTGGCCTTATAAATTCTGATATAAAAATACAGTTAGTTCCCAGTATTTATATAATGAGTTTTCAGGAAATAAAGTTACAATAAATTCACTTTGAACAATACAGCATTTGAAAAAGCACCAACATTCATTCTTCTTGTGATTTGCTCATGAAATGTTCTTTATAATGACCTTTTTCAATATTGTCCTCTAATTGAATTAGTTTTACTGAATTAGTGAAAACATAAATCACATAAGGCTACTTTTTAAAAATTAAATTGCACACACAAGTTTATTAGTCTGAAATGGGGAATATACAAGATTTCTTGTTTAGGAGTAATTTCTAGCTGAGTCTGGTTGTCCAGTCCTGTAATCCCAGTACTTGGAAGGCTGAGACAGGCAGTTTGCAGGTACCAAGCCAGTCTCAGCAACTTTGTGAGAACCTTAACAACTTAGGGACACCCTGTTACAAAATAAAATATAAAAACAGGCTGAGAGTGTAGCTTGGAGGTAGAAATTCTCTGGGCTCAATCTTCAATTCCAAAAATAAGAATAATTCAGACCAAACTATTTGACTCTCCTATTTTATATGGAACACTCAAATTTTTTTCAAAAGATGACCTCATTTATAGTATTTTCAAATGATTTTAAGGTTAAAAGTGATTAGCTATTGTATTTATCTCATAAGAATTTATTTTAAAGAAAGAAAAATAGAGGAACCCCCAGCAGAAACTGTAATATTCCTTTTTTTTTATTCCTCCAGACTAATGAATACTCATAAAGTATACTCCTTGATTGTTCTACCACTCCCCTGATTTGGTAGGCAGAATATTTGAAATATTTAATCGGCCAGTTATTCCTATTGCAAATCCCACTGCAGACAATGACACCACTGGTTTGGTAAGAAAACTTAATGTGTCAGAAAAGAAGGGGCAGTGTTTGATCAAGGGTCTTTGCATGTAACCTCTATCGGCAAGTCGGAACCAGGTTTTCATCTTTCTTATTTTAGAATGTTCTCCTTGATCTGTGGGCCTGAGATGATTCTTTATAGTGGTAAAAAGGTGGTGGGAGGTAGCAGACATAATTTTAGCTTTAAATTTATAATAGAGTGAAAGGAAAAAAATGATACTATCATGTGTAAAAAAGCTGATAATGTAGCTCGACAAAAGGGTTCCTGTAATATGATCAAATAATGTTTCACTTTAACCCACTAATCTAATGAGACATGTGAGTAGGTGCACATTATAGATGAAGAATCTTTTCATAGAGAAGTCATTTTATTTTGTGATGATTGTGAATATTTAGCCCAAAATTAAAGTGCATGCCTATGAGCAAAGTTCTTGCTCAGATCTCACTCTTCCCACTGTAGCACAAAAAGCTTTTAGTGCAGCAAAATTTTCATATATATCTTTTCTAGTAGTAAGAAAATCCAACAAGCAGAATTACTTTACACTTAACTCTCATGTTGTATTTAGCTCATGAGTAACACATATATTGCCCTTACTTCCAGGGACCTTCATTCCAGAATCACAAATGTGAACAAGTGACAGGTGTATGCACTGCTTAAGCAAACCTTGACTAGCAATCATGAAGTAATTTTCACGACTAAGGACTATTCTGATATTTTGGTTTTAGAAATTAATATTTTCCATGTATTAGCTTTGGGTAGAGAAATCAGCACACAGAATAGTTCATGTCTATATTGCATGGTCCCATGGCTTTCATAACATTTTGGGAACTTTTTCATATTTATTGCAAGGCTTAGTTTACTCCCCATATCTAGCAAAAGTAAGAAACATGCATTTTGCTTGATAGATCCCTGACTCTTTCCTCCTACCCCTGCTTTTTATAGCTATTTTTGTTTAATAGTACTGTCTTTAGTTGTATATGTTTAAATGTCACCTTAAATCTTTTTTTTTTTTTTTTTTTTTTTTTTTTTGGTGGTACTGGGGTTCCTGGAAGCCCTTCTACCTCTGGGCTACACTCCCAGACCTATTTTATATTTTTTGAAACAGGGTCTCTTACGCCAGCGCGGCTGGCTTCGAACCTGCGCGATCCTCCTGTCTCCGCCTCCCAAGCGCGGGGATTACAAGCGTGCGCCACCACACCCGGCACCTTAAATCTTTTTTTAAGCAGGATGCCAAAGCTAGATCAGATAGAAGGATCGATAAATAGATCAAGAGGATGTGATTCAGCATTTACTGTGTTACTGTTTTTGAAGTTTGGAGCTCATTTGCTTAACAAACATTCATTTACCACTCAATATGTTCAAAGCTGTGTAGATATTGTGGTTCTGAGCAGACTAATATGGTCTCTGATGTTAAGGACCTGAAAACTGAGTAAAGGAGAAGGAATCTCTATGACTAATCACTTTACAGTGTGCTATTTTTTTTTATAAATGATGTAAAAATGCTGTTAGAACACAGAAAACTCTGGGAAGTCCTCCATGTAAGAGAATAAGGAGAGTTGCACAGAAAAAAATATATATATTTCTACTTGGACTGGGGAAGGGCATCCCATACAGGTTTGTGGTGAGAACAAAATTAACAAATACACATAGGCATGGATCTGTATGGTGGACTGAAAACTTTATTTTCGTGTTCAGTTGTCAGGAGCGGTGCTGCATTAAGATGCCAGCTTTGTTATCAATGGCATGAGAAAGCTGATGGAGGGTTCCAGAAGCTCTCGAGTCATGCAGCCCCTGCTGCTGGACCAGGCACAGATTTATAGTAGCCTCTGTCCTTGCTGAAGCAGGCCCATTTTACTTTTCTACTAGTATAAAAAGACCGCTTTTATATTGTTGGAGTAAGCATTACATTCACGAACTATATATTAATGGGAGGAGATTCTAGATCAACCAAACCAAACAAAATTGACCGACTGACAGCCTCCAGGCCGGCAGCATTAGCTCTGCAGCCTGACTCCTCAAATCTGCACTCTCCAGTGGGCTGTGGGGAGGTGACTTGGCGCATGCTCTGTGCCAGAAAGGAATGAGCGCTTCCTGTCCCTACAGAGGTCCCCAGAATCACCGTGTCTCCACTCCTAAAAGAACTCATACTCTCAAAAGAAAATACATCTCCCCTAAAGATACTTACTAATTACAAGTGGAAAAAGTGGGGAAACCTGGCTGGTCCAACATTAACTAAGTGATCAGAGTTATCATAACCAGCAACATTAATGAGTCATATTACATATTTGCTGGTGTACTGCACCAACAAAGACAATGATCACTTCTGTGATATCTCTACCAAAAATGTATAATCTCAGTCTATTAAGAAAATTACATAGAGAACAAAATTGAGGGCATAGTACAAAATAAGTGGTTTGTAATCTTCAAAATTGTCAAAGTCCTGGAAACAAAAACTGCCCCAGATGGGAGAGTAAGGAGATAAGAAAACTAAATGCAATTCAGAATCCAGAATGGGAAGTTTAGTAGGTGTGTGTGTGTGTGTGTGTGTGTGTGTGTGTGTGTGTGTGTTACTTGTGATCCAACCCAAAGGTATTCTACCTTTAAGCTACTCCCCCAGCCATATATTTTTTTTTTTTTTTTGCAGCCCTGGGGATGGAGCCCAGGGGCATTTTACCTCAAAGATACACCCTCGGCCCTGTTTTTATTCTGTATTTTGAAACAGGGTCTCACTGATTTGCAAAGGGCCTCACTAAGTAGCTGAGGCTATCCATGAACTGCGATCCTCCTGTCTCAGCCTCCCAAATGCTGGGATTACAAGAATGTGCTACCATAGCTCCTTTCCATAGTTCAAACAAAATTCCCCTGGGTTCTTGTTAGGGGGAGAAGTGGGAGGGACTGTCTTTCACATGATGAAATAAATATCTTAGGTCTTGATAATCCTCAAGCAGAGCATTGCTAACCCCTCTGACTCTCCTTCACAGTTGTCCTAGATAGTTAAAAAGAATTAAAAATCTTTAGCTGGTTTCTCTGCTTTGACTACTTTCTATAATACAAAGGTTATTTTCAAAATATTCTACTATCAAATGCCTAGTAAGTGCGGGATAATAGTAGACATTAAGTGAAAAGATGGATAGGCTAAAGACTTTACTTGATTAAGAGACCCTAATGGGTCTAAACAAAACTATTTTCCATCTCCAAATACTCTACCCTGGGGTCATTTGCATCTGAATACCTAGAATTAGTGAGAAAATTTACTTAAGACTGATTCAGGATCAGGGTTCCTAAAGAGAAGCTAAGTAATTTTAAGGGCTTAACTCCTTGTTAAAGGAAGAGTCACCCACTGGGCTTAGTAGGGGCTATCTGAGGGTAAGCCTGATGCTGTCCTTCTAGGCAATGCTAAGTGCAAATGTAAATAAGACTAAGGGAGACACTCTGAGAAATACCTTTAGGTAAAATTCTTGTAGCAAAAAGTCCAGAACCAAGGAGCCCACTACAAAGACTGGAGGGGGGACTGAGCGGGGGGGGGGGGGGGGGCTAGAAAGAATTAGAATGTAGAGTCCCAGATCAAAGCCATTTCAAGAACAAATAAAAAAGAAATCCCTTGGGTTCAGTTCTTAAGGAACAGAATAGGAGACCAGACAGCCCTATAAAAGTCTCATGGACTGCAAGAGAAAGAATTGGCTTTGGCAGAATCACTAGAAAAAGACTACCTATTAGTCATAGAATAATAGAAATCAGCTTTCACAATCAAGAGGTCCCAGTGACATTGGTTTTCATTTTAAATAGTCTTTAGTGGAATAAAAAAATTGCTATATGAACTAGAGAGGTGACAGTGGAGTGCTGTGATCCTCAGTCCTTGGGTGCAACTGCCTAGGCTCAGAGCATTTGCCCCAGCACAACACAGAAGTACACAGTGAGGCAGAGATAATGCTTACGGCAGGTTTGTTTTAAGACCAGGGAAAGGACTGATGCACTGAGATGGTATTTTCATTTTGTTAGGGTGGATGGTGGTGGGAAGCCTTGGAGAAGCAGGTGGTAGCCACACTTCTTTGAACCCAGTGCTTTGCATAGCTGTTGCCCATTTGGGGGAAGTCATAGGCCTGCTACTTGTGGACTTGGGTCATTTTGCCCTTTCTGGCCTAGTGGCACTCTGGATGCAATCCAGCTGAATAACTGTGAGGAAGAGGGGTCCCTCACCGGGCATTTGGCCCATGCCTATAATCCCAGTATTTGGAAGGCTGAGACAGGAGGATCACAGGTTTGAGGCCAGTCTTAACAACCTAGAGAGACCCTATTTCAAAATTTAAAAAAATAAGAAAGCAAGAGATGTAGCTTGGAGGTAGAATGTCCCTGAGTTCAATTCCCAGTATCAAGAAAAGCCAAAAAAAAAAAAAAAGAGGGGACCCTGAGCTTCTCTGGTCATGAGTGGATGGAGCCGGTGCTTCAGGCAAGAGAGGCTTTGCTAATAGTGACTCCAGAGGCAGCTGCAGCGAGGTCCTGGTGAGAGCTCTGTCCTCTGGAGGCTGGGAAGCAGTCATAAAGAGAGGGCCTTGTCAGTGTGTCCTGAAGGTGGGGGCTGAAGCACTGAATGCCCCTTCTCCCATCTCTAGGATACATCAGCACAATGACTGTAATTAGAACTTTATGTGAGGGGAAAAAGATTTCTTTCTTTTTTTATTCTTTATTTTGAAACAGGGTCTCACTGAGTTGCAAAGGGCCTCACTAAGTAGCTGAGGTTGTCCACGAACTGCGATCCTCCTGTCTCAGCCTCCCAAATACTGGGATTACAAGCGTGGGCCACCACGCTCAGCTGGGGAATGGTTTCTAATACTTTTCTTTTTTTGGGTAATAGGGATTGAACCCAGGGCATTTTACCACCAAGCTAGTACCCCAGCCCTTTTTAAAATTTATTTTTGAAATAGGGTCTTAGTGAGTCTCATTGTGTCTGAGGCTATCCATGAATTTAACGATCCTCTTGTCTCAGACTTCAAAGTACTGGTATTATAGGTGCGAGCCACCACACCTGGCTCTAATATTTTGATGGTGCATTGTAATTATACATCATACTGAGAGTCAAAGTTATATATTACTACATGTATACATCACTTGGTGCATTTCCCTCTATAGCTCACCTCGCTCCCATCCTTTCCCTCCCCATACACTTAGCGAGATTGTCAGTGATTCCTTCATATATGGACATAACATTATTATAGAGAGAGAGGCAAAATAGAGAATATACTGGGCAAATCTCAGTCATGGCCATCTGCTTTTCTGTTCCTTATTCCTGACTACTGCAGTTGTAAGTTATCTATAGTTCAGTAACACGGCCAGTGAGGAAGGCTGCATGATACAGCGAGATGCAGAGCTTGTTCACGGTGGCTGGCTGCAAGGAAAGGGAGCTGGGTTTGCCCAGTGTCCCATGGACTGGAGCACATCTTACCGCTGGCTCAGCAGGGACTCCATTTGCCTGAGAGGTACAGTGGGAGATGAAAATTACAGCAAGAATGTGTTCTCTCCTTTTTTGCTGTATTGAATGAGTAAAACTCTGATTTTCTTTTCTTGGCAGACCCATTGACTGTCGGGTGGAAAAGCTCTCTGTTCTTGCATCTTTCTAAGGTGCATCCTGCGGGGCAGGAGAGGAGTAATGTAGCTATAGTCATTTACTCCCCCTATCCCTTTACATAGACATTTAGCTTTGGGAAATGAAATGGTATGATATAGGAGATTTAGAGTTTGGCTTAGAAAAATTCATTCTGAAATAAGGATACACAGCCATCTAAGGTCCAAGAGACGGCCTTGAATGAGTACTTCTTTTTACACATAGCATTAATATATTTGAGTGAGCATGTAAAAACCTTGCAGTCATCTGAACAAAAAAAAATCAAGACCCTTCAAACTTACATTGCAAAAGTAGTCATTCTTAGATTAATATGAAACCTTTCATCCAAAGGGTCCATAAATACATAGAGTTGAATATGTAGAACTCATTAATGTGAGGATTGATTCTGATACATAATGGAGTTACTCATTTTAAATAACCATCCAATCTTAGATTCCATTAGTAATCTTTTTTCATCTATGATGTCCCATTTGCATCAGAATTTGACATAAACTGTAGCCCCTGGCAGATTATTTCCTGGTATAGACATAGAAACAGAAAGCACTGTAGTCTGTACTTTGTTTTCCTGGAAAGAGGGAGAAGAGTAGAGAAGCTGTGTAACTGTAAATAAGAGTCTTTTCTATGTCATCATGAAAATATACACGGGGGATTCAAAAAGCAAGTTCTTCTTCTTCTTCTTCTTCTTCTTCTTCTTCTTCTTCTTCTTCTTCTTCTTCTTCTTCTTCTTCTTCTTCATCTTCTTCTTCCTCCTCCTCATTATTATTATTATTATTAATTATTATTATTATTTTGCAGCTGAGGAATTGAACTCAGTGGCACTCTGCCACTGAGTTACATCTCCAACCCTTCCTATTTTTTTTATTTTGGAACAAGGACTTGCCAAATTGCCCAGGCTGGCCTCAAACTTGCAGTCCTCCTGCCTTAGCCTCTCAAGTAGCTGGGATTGCAAGCAAGCACCACTAAGTCCAGCTTCTTGCTCTTATTTTGTGCTTGACTTTCCATAGAGGTTTTTTTTTTGTCCTTTAATAGGAGGCTTTGTTCTGCAAGTCTGGTAGCAAAGGGAACCTAATTAGGTACAGGTAGCTCTGGAAGAGAAGGAAAGTTATGTTACTAGACAGAATTGGAGCCAACGAGAAGGAGTCACACACAATGGATTTTATGCGTATCTACTGAGTTATTAAATATTCTCCCAAAGTTGCATTTAGTTCATAGGAGAGGATGAGTGATAGGTGGAGAGGCTGTGGCTTTCTATCAGCATTTCTCCCACATGTTAAAAGACACAGAAACCACCTCAGTAAAACAAAACTACTGCTCCACCATATGGTTACTGTACTTCTTAAGGCTATTTTTCAATCTAAGCCTATTCCTGGGAATGGTCACAGTTAAGCTCTAAAGCATCAAAAATACATTGAATGGCCTAAATTGGCAAGTTTGAACATAGGTAATTTCTGTCTTGAAATTGCAAAGTTAGAAATTCGCTGTTAGCAAAGTAAATTTTAGGTGGCACTTTGAGAATAAACCATCTTCATATCAGCCCTCACAAATGTATCCTAAAAAGAAAAATTTCTGATTTCATGAAATTTTCTATGCATCCCAGGTAGTTAGCTTCAAAAATATGATTGTTTATATTATAGAACATTATATTGTTGTCTGATTATCTTTGGTGAACTTGGACCCCCCCTTCTTCACATAAAGTTTACATGGTGACCGATGCCATGTGACAACTATTCTTCATAAAAATCAATCAAATAAATATGGCAGAACATTCGTATGCATTAACTCTAAAAAATTTATTTGATTTAGAGAAAAATAAAACTGTAGGGCACAATGAACAATCAGGGTTTGCAGCATTGTAAAAGATTATATAACTCATAGGTTTAAATAAGCAGGATGTCCTTTTATGACTGAATCAGTAAGCAAAATTTTAAGTGGTTGAACTACTTTGTTGTGTATGTGGATTATTAATGTTCCTATCTTCTTTAGGGAAAACTCGAGCCATACTTTCTTGTCACCAAGAAATGTGTCAAAACTGAGATTTTGTATTCTTTAATAATAATATAACTTACTCTGTGCTAAATGTGTAATGTACATTATTGTAATGGGCCTGCAGCAATCAGAAATGAGACCTGAAGACAGAAGCAGCCCAGGTTTTATATTAGTAATGTTATTTATGACAGAGAGGCTCTTCCACTATGAGGCTCAATTTTAAGATGCTTGAAACTTTCCCACAGGAATTTTTCTCATGACAGTTGGGTTTTTTTTTTTTTTTGCCTCATAATGAAAATGAAAAGATTGATTTTTAATGTTTTTGAGAAAAATTTTATCTGGGAATTAACATGGTTTTCTATCCATTTCTTTAGTTACTTTACTTTCTGAAACCTCAAAACAAATAGCTTTTTAATGGCTTTCAAACTTGTCTCCAATGAAGAAGCTTGGTATCTTCAGGGTATTAGGCAAAGTTTGATTTGCAAATAATTAAATTAAAGGCATTAGCCAATGCTTCCTCTGCAAATTGTTGTGTCCCCAAATAGCAGTTAGCCCGGTGCACCTTGCAAATGAGAAGAACTTGCAATTACTTGGTCACTTACTGAAAATTAGCCATTCCTGGATTGTGGGTGTTATGGGTACAGTTTTTGTGCATTCGAGAAAAGAAACAAGAGCTGAAAATGAGCTTTTGGACTCTGACATGGCACATTCAAGCCTAAGTGAACTTTGCTAACAAAGGACAGAACAGTAGGAAGTTGAAAACTGTGGCCTGTGTGACCTCCTGTGGTTTAAAAGCTCACTAAGAGGGATCCACCTCATTTTCTGAGCTCAACAGATTGAAATTCACTCTGGAGACACAAGTGATTAAGAGCCAAAACACCAAAGGCCTTGACTGCTCATTAAAATGTTAATTACGCCATCGAGGGTTCAGTGCTGTCCTTCAACCACAGATTTTCACTGCTTTCCTTATTAACGGGAAGCCATGGTAGCAGAGGTACAGCAGCGTGATAGGAAGATAAGGCCACATGTTAACTTACTCGGCAGTGCATGTTTCTTTAAGATTTTTGAGCAACGGGCTGATGTACTTCCTTGCCTCTATCATCAGGGTACTAATAATACTCCTACAATTTCTAATTGGATGTGTGTGTGTGCGTGAGTGCGTGTGTGTGTGTGTGTGTTTGTCTGTGTGTGTTATTGGAGATTGAACCCAGGAGCTTTTTACCTCTGAACTATATCCCCAGACCTATTTTATATGTTTAATTTTATTTAGAAACAAGGTCTCATTACATTGCTGATAGCCTCACTACGTTGCTGACTCTGGCCTTAAAACCTGTGATCATCCAATCTCAGCCTCCCAAGTACTGGGACTATGTGGGCCACTAAATCTGGCTCTAATTGGATTATAGAGGACTATAGACATTGGAATTTTCTTTAGAGGGGCTGTGAGTCAACTGTGTGTAAGTCTGTGCAATACTTGAGTGAAGAGACTGGATTATTTGTTAATCTTTGAAATCTCAAATGTCTAGTACTGCGCCTAGCACAAAAATAAGCACTAAAACTTTAATTTTATATAAATTTTCAAATGTATGAGGTTAAAACAAAATTTTATATTCTTTAAATGATCAAAGTCAGTGTGATAGGGCTTATAAATTAACATCTTAACAGCCTTGATTTTAAAACCTAACATAAACTCTTAAAAGAATACTTTCAAATTTTGTATCAGAATTTGCAAATCGACTTCTACTGAACTTATGCCACACCATTCATTTAAAGCCACTCAGGTCCCTTTTTTTGTCCTTTCTGCATGCACTATCATTATGAAATTAAACACTGGCATCTCCATTGTTACTTTCTTGTCAAACTGCCACATAGCCAAAAGTTTATAGTTTGGCAGGTGGGTGGTAGGGAGTAAATTCTTGTCAGCAGAAGCAGCTACTATACCCTAGCTTGCCCAACATCTTACTGTTTTATAGGAAGTAACTTATTGCCTCTCAATAAGATAGAGCAATCTTTAAGTTCCTTCAAACCAGCAATTTATAGAATTCATTACTTTTGTGAATTTCATATATTATTTTGACTGTACATCTCGGGTCATTGTTTATTTATTTAATTAATTAATTTATTTATTTATTTATTTATTTGCGGGTCTGGGGATAGAAACCAGAGGCATTCAAGCTACAGCCCCTGCCCTATTCTATTTTTAATTCTTTATTTTGAAACAGGGTCTCACTGAGTTGCAGGGGGCCTCACTAAGTAGCTGAGGCTGTCTGTGAACTGAGATCCTCCGGTCTCAGCCTCCCGAATGCTGGGATTACAAGCATGCCCCACCATGCCCGGCTTCAGGTCATTATTTTAAATACTCATAATTTTTCATACTTTGAGTTAAAGGTTTAAATGGTTTTTTATCAGTAATGATGTTATTCAGGAAATTGAAAGATTTCACCCTTTGCGTTTAATGTCAGGATCTGATGTGGATTCTTTTCCTTGGTAGTATATAATTTATCTTTAGATTTTGGTGACAGTTCATGACTTGAAAACAATATGTATTTGGCTGTGCAGCTTGAGATCCCAAAGAAATGTGTGAATCCAAGGTTCTTCACTTCTTAAAAACTCTGTGCACGCGCGTGTGTGTGTGTGTGTGTGCGTGTGTGTGTGTGTGTGTACGTTTGCGCTTTTCTTCCTTTTTTTTTTTGTACTGGGGATTTTACCTCTGAGCAAAACACCTAACCCTTTTAATTGTTTTTATTTTGAAACAGAATCTCAGTAAGTTGCTACAGTTGACTGGAACCTATGATCCTCCTGTTTCATCTTCCCAAACACTGTGATTACAGGTGTGTGCTACCATACCTGGTCGTAAAATCTTTATAGTGATTTTAAAAATTTGTACTTAAAATCGATTCATAGTCTTTTTTTTTTTTATTCTTCATGGAGAACACTATTTTTTATGTTTCTTTTAAATTTAGATATTTCAAACCTGAATTCTGTGCGTCTCCACCCAAATCTGGAAATGTTATAGTGCCACTGTAAGAAAGAGCATATTTAAAAAAAAATATTTTGGTAGATGATAATTTCATTCATGTCCCTTTGCCCCTCTGCATGATTTTCTTGTTAATAAAATGCTACATGTGACCATCATGATAATATACTGCATTTATGGGGAGCTTTTAACCTGTAGAAAAAGTATTCCCATTCTCACTAGTAATGCCTGGTCCCTAGAGCCACTAAGTAAATCCTTAGCAGGGATATTCATTCTTGAGTTTTATGAACACAACATCCCTGTAAAGTAAATAAACCAGGCAAGTATCTACTTTTACAGGTGGGGACACTGAGTGCTGGGTTAAGCTGATGCTGTCCTCTAGATGAGAGCTCTGGTGAATGCAGAAGCAAAGTTTCCTATTGTCACACCTGTGATTGCTAACCACAATAAAACATAAAGCTATATAAAGGACAAAAACAATTGTTTTCTGTAGAATCTATAGATGATATAAAAGGAACCGAAATTGACAAGCTCTTTTGAAAGTGATCACAATCAAATTCAAAGTATAACTTAAATTAGAGGGAAATGAACATTTTTTCTAATATTTATTGAAGTCATTATTGCAAATTTTGATTTGGTGGTTGTACTTATCTCTATCATTGAATAGGTAGAAAACATTGTCAACCTGGCTTTTATTGAGTGAGCTGCTTCAGTTTGAACACTGCAATGCTGTGATATTGATTTGTTTTTAAAGAATCGAATAGTTGCAAATGAGTGATCTTGGGCCTGATTAATTGGTGTATTGGTTTAATAAAGATGATTATGAAGCATTTGGTTTGAGGTGACAGATCAGTTTCTTAGTTTCTGTTTTAACTGAATCTAGTTTTTTGTAGAGAGACCACTTTATTTTATTTATATGTGCTAATACACAAATAATACTTTGCTCCATTGCTCCAATCATCTCCATTCCCTTTCTCCTGTTATTCAGGTTCCTAAATTGTGCATAGCACACTGAGTGAGCACAGAGGCATTCCTTCATACTCAGAACTCCCTTTGTCAGAGTTCTAAGAATACCATTTTATCCAGCTAGTCATTTAAACTATATAGATGTCCAATGAACCTTCATTTTTGCATTCTTACATAAAAATAATGAATACTATTTTTGAAATATGATTTAATTTTCAATTTTTTGAAATTAATTTTGATATCAAAATTACATATTTGTGGCCTCATCAGAAATTTTTTTTTTTTTTGGTGGTACTGGGGTTCCTGGAAGCCCTTCTACTTCCGGGCTACACTCCCAGAACCATTTTATACTTTTTATTTGGAAACAGTGTCTCTTAAGCCAGCGAGGCTGGCTTCGAACATTCACGATCCTGTCTCTGCCTCCCAAGCGCAGGGATTACAAGTATGTGCCACCACGCCAGGCAGAAAATTTTAATTGATGTGTTACTAGGTGGTAATTTCTTTCTCAGCTGGTTCTTGCTACTACTGCTGTCTCCTCTTCCTCTTCCTCTCCTTCTCCTCCTCCTCTGCTTCCTCCTCCTCCTCCTTCTTCTCTTTTTTGATACTGGAGATTGAACCCAGGGGCATTGTAACTCCAAGCTACACCCACAGACCTCTTTTAGTTTTTATTTTGAAACAAGGTCAAACTAGGTTGCTGAGAATCTTGCTAAGTTGGCCAAGTCTGGTTTTAAACCTGTGATTCTCCTGTGTCTGCCTCTCAAGTACTGGAATTACAGGTATGTGCTGCCATGTCTGGTTATTGTTACTTCTTCAAGAGAAAGGACTCAAATGGAAAGCACAAACAGGGGAATGTAAGAGGTATATTTGGGAAGTGGGGCCAGAGTAAATGAAGGCCATGATAAAGCAGGTTATGGTCTAGATGGGGGAAAGAGTCTGAAATGGCCACATTTTGGAATGCAGAGGGCCTGGAACCTTCAGGTGGCCAGCTTTATTCAGTCTTGAAGCCTCTCCAAGTCTGCATATACATTTGAGGAGGTCACTATTTGTTTTCAAACCACACCTCAATGTATCTGTACTGTTTTCGCTTGGTTAGAGACTATCCTATGGGGGTACAAGTGAATACCTGCAATTTTCTATCTGTAGCTAGGCAGGGAATCTTGTATTTTCATTAATGAGGGCCTGCTTAAATTTTTCCCTCAGGTCTCTCAGTTTTGTCCCAATCTTGCCTACCTACTTATTTCAATCTAGCTATAGATGTTAGTTTATTTTTTCAACAGTAAATTGTTGAGAACTGCTCTCCAGTTTGGGAACACATTGCAGTCATGTGCTCCAATTTTTAACTTAAAGAATAGCTAACCCATGACCCACTATCAGAAGAATGATGAAATCAATATATAGCCAAGCCATATGCTTATCTGAAAGGCAATGGGGGAAAGGTATATAATTCACTTATCTACCTAAGGTGTGTACACAGTGATTTTACTGGTGAACTGTTGTTGTTCCAGGATTTTAGCCTAAAAAATAATGTATTTGAATCAGAAACACAACTAACTTTTGCAACCTTTTTTGAAATGCCTTTGAAACATTTTTGGTATTATGCTTTGACTTAGGTATTAGAATTATGGAACAATCTGCGATGCTCATGATCTCTTCCTGAGACAGGTAGCATGCATTTTCAGGAGCAACAGTTGATCTTCACTTGCATGCCTATGAGTATACACTGTTTGATCACTTGTTTTTTAGTTAGGCCCTCTATAGAATAGTAGTTATAGCCTAAAGATATCTTTTGTAAGTCAGTAGTTAAATATGAATTGCAAAATATGACTTGTCATTGTACATCAGGAGAGATTATTTATGTAACTTTAGCAAAAGACTACATGAGATTATACTTCTTTTGTCAATATTGGAAGGCAATAAACATAAATATCAATTTGTGTCTCAAAACATTGTTAATTCAATTCAGTGAATCATGATAATACTGTATTGTAAAAGATAATATTCATAATGCTACATTATGACTCTATAACCAAGAATAAAAAATTTAAAGAATCCACTTAAAATTGGAACTCTCTTATATTCTTAAACACATACATTCTGAAAGATATATGTTCTGACAACTATACATTAACTTGACATTGTTTTATTTTTTTAATCTCACAGAAACATTTCTATGATTACAAAGGTAATAAGAGCTATTTTAGATAAATGGAAACTATAAAGCAACAACAAACAATAACCATAATAATGCCCTGAGACAATTATTGTTAATAATTTTCCAAATATTATTTCCAGTATTTTTTGTATATGTACCACATTTGGGGTTAATCTTCTACAAAAAACTGATGTAGCAAAAGCATTATGATCAGAAAATGAGCAAGGTGATATTATTTCCTGGATAACACTTGTTATCGATTTTACAAAGGTCTCCTCACATCCCAGGACTGGTTATATGTCCAGATTACTTAAAAGCACTGTGAAAAGTTACATATGCTTTTATTTTGTTTAAATAATTGTGTTTTAGGGGAGATCGTTCATGTTAGCTATTGCAAATTACATCAGACTAAAAATTGGTTACCAGATCAGATAAGCAGTTGTTTTTAAGGGAAAAACATATCCAAATACAATGTATTATTTTGTGATTTTGAGATTAGCTAACATGCCCAAGGCATTTTAAAATCTTTTAAAAATAAATGATAGAAAAATAATAATAACTTAGGACTTGCTTCTAAGTATACCTAAGAACAACTTTGAAAACATTTCATAATCAACTATACATGGAAATAAAATATATTTTGTTGTATTATTAAACATATCATAATTTGTCAGTTAACTAAAGTACATGGTAGCCATCATCTTCAATTTCATTAAAAATTCTATTTTCATATTCCCCAATTGCCTTTTCTTTTCCTGTCCAGACCAAATTTTGCTTTTTAAATTTTTAAAATTTTCTCTCATCTTATCAGAACAATGATGCTTTTCCCCTTGCAGTTTCAAGGCAGAAAGTCGCCTTTCCAGCATTAACATACTCATCATTACTCTGAATTAAATTGTGGAGCTTTTCTCTCATCGTTGCTACATCCTGTAAGATTCTATTTCTCTGGATGACTACTTAGGTCTGCATTGCAAGGTGTTAGATGATAGATTCCCACCTCAAAGTGAAATCATCCTTGGCCAAATTTACTTTTCTGTATTGACTTGTATGCAGCCTTTTCTTTTTGTTGCTAAACTCTACCATAGTTTAAGATTCTAGCAATCTAATTTCTCTCCCACCCCTCTACTAACATTGTTCTCTCAAAGGCTTTCAGTGGCCTCCTCTAAGCCTCCCCCACATAATGACCATTCTCAAGCTATGTTTTTATATACTTTTATTGGTGCATTATAGTCTGACATAATGTGAATCATGTAATGTAAATCATAGTGATAGTGACAAACATGCGCACAGCACTTGGCGAGCTTTTGCCCAGCTCCCTCCCTTTTCTCCTCCCTTCCCCATACAGGTATTGAGATTGACATTGGTAATTTCACACATGTACAAAATGTTGATGGAAGTAATTCTTTCATTGATATTCCCTCTCCCCATCACCTTTCTCTAGACCACCTCCCTGGCTCCACTGAAGTTTTGTTTGGTTTTTGTGGTACTAGGGATTGAACCCAGGAGCATTCCACCTCTGAACTACACCCCTAATCCTTTTTATTTTTGGTTTTGAAACAAGGTCTCACAAAGTTGCTGAGCATCTCACTATGCTGCTGAGACTGGTATTGAACCTGTGATCCTCCTGTCTCAGCCTTCCAAGTACAAGGATTATAGGTGTGGAACAGCACACTCAGCTAAACTATGCCTTTTGATTGTATTAAGTATTTGACCTTTGACTTACCACTTGTTTATGAAATCCTCCCCATTTATTTTTCATAAAACTGTAATTCTCGGTACTTTCACCTTTTGTGTTTGTGAGGATGGTATTAGAAAGTGAGCCCAGGGGCTCTCTACAATTGACCTACAATCCTGGCCCTTTGTATATTTTATTTTGAAATAGAGTTTCACTGAGTTACCATGCACTGGCCTCAAACTGGCAATCATCCTATCTCAGTCTTCCAAGTATTAGAACAATAGGCATATGCCACCATGCTGGCAGTTTCATCCTGTCAGAATACTTTCCCTGTATGCTCCTGGCTTGGCTGTGCTCTCTCGCATTGGAGTGTAGACCCATGCGCCCAATTCCTGGCACAGCCCTTTGTCAGCTGGATGTCCTTGGGGAAGTCACAATCTCATAGTAATAGCTCTATTACTTTTTTCAACCCAAAATACGAATACCAGAGGTAGGAAGTGCGGGGCTTGCATGGGCATATTATATAGATTGAGATGTTCAGGCAGCTTTCAACTCTACACTGTTTCATTGCTTTTGTCTTTATGATTCTGCATGGAGGCAGGATCACGAAGATAAGTGGAAGACTCCCTTGACTGTTTCCTATAAGAAAAATAGCAGTAATATCAACATTGGAATTGTGTTTAGGGATTTTTTTTTCAGATAAGGTCTTGCTATATTGCTTAGGATGGTATAGAACTCTAGGCTTAGATGATCTTTCACCTCAGCCTCCCAGGTAGTTAGGACTAGAGGCATGCACCCTACACATGGTTCAATTTAAGAACTTTTTAAAAAATATATTTAAAATACTTACCATAGTACCTAACACTAAGTAGGCACTCAACAAATGTTAGCAGTTATTTTCATTACTGTGATTATTATTATTTGCCTGTTGAGTAATTAATGATGGCAGCTAGCATATTTTAGCCTTTAATTACTAATAAATCATGGTGAAGATACTTGTACATATTTATAACCTGTAGACTTGTTTTCCTTAAAGTTATTCCTTCCCATGTCTAATTTAAAACAACAAAAAAGATGTTGCTGGCAATAAAACCGATGCTACCATTCTTGTAAGTGGTGTTCAATGACCTCAAGAGTGATATATTCTTGGTTTTAATGTGTATTTTATGACAAAGAGGCAGTGACACTACACCTGTAAGATAATTTTCATTGAAGCTCTCAAGCTCTAAAAGGCACAGTGAAAATCTCATATACCCACAAAATAACCTAGCATAGTACCTGCATCAGGCAAGATGGTGAATTACCATATGTTGACTAAATGAATGAACTAAATAAAGTAGGAAAATCCAGTTATATCAGATCAGTATTTATATAAGGTACTTCACTCAACAAATACTTATTATTCACTCAACAAATTCTTATTAAGCACTTACTATAAGTGTCAAAGATGATTCTGCAACCAGAAGCCCTAATATATAATGATATCACTGTCTTTGTGATACTTAACATTCTACTGAGTAAAGATGAGCCCAAATCAAATGAAAAAAAAAAAATACAACTATGAGCATACTTTGGAGGTATTTTAAGTGTGGTTCCAGGCCATTATAATGAAGTAAATATTGTAACAAAGTGAGTCGCACAACATTTTTTGTTTTTTAGTATATATAAAAGTTATGTATATATTATGCTATAGGGTAAATATGCAATAATATTGTAAAAAGAAATAACATATATCTTAAACTACTGCTAAAAATTGTGATGATCCTCTGAGCTACTAGAAAAATTATTCTTATATACTTGCTTGACTCAAGATGCAACTTGTTAAAAATATTAGTACCCAGCCCGGTGTGGTGGCGTACACTTGTAATTCCAGCATTTGGGAGGCTGAGACTGGAGGATCTTGGTTCGCGGACAGCCTCAGCTACTTAGTGAGGCCCTCTGCAACTCATTAAGACCAGTTTCAAAATAAAGAATTAAAAAAATAGGGCAGGAGGTGTAGCTCGGAGGTCGAATGCCTCTGGGTTTCATCCTGAGACCCACAAAAATAAATAAATAAATAAATAAATAAATAAATAAATAAATAAATAATAGAAGGACTTCCGGGAAGATGGCGACCGAGAAAAGCGGGGCTTAAGAGTCCCGCTAACAACCAATCTCCATTACCACAAAAAGAGCGCCTTTCATAGCCAGAAAACACCATCACCAGAAAAACAAAAAAAACCACCAGGCTCCAGAGAGAAAGCGGACTGAGAACAGAGCTCAGGGCTACAGAGGAGACACACGCGCCCGAGGACGCGGCAGCAGCGCCATACTGCCGGCGGCAGCGGCGAACTCAACGGACGGCTACAGCAAGCCAGGAGAGCCGCTGCGGAACAGCCAGGCGGGATCTTTCGGCGCAGACAGCATTTAAAGCTCCCAGTGGCTGAGCTCAGCACACGCTGCAGGGATTCAGAGTGGAAATCAAAACCAGAGAAGAAAAAATACGCCAGCCTCATGGCCGAGGGCATGGCAGAGGCGCCATATTGCCACCGGCGGCGGCAGCAGCAGTGAATTCACCGAGTCCAGTACAGCTACATCTGCGTACTCAAGAACAGTGAGTCAAATTGCGGGCCACAGAGGAGAAATCGCAGTATTGGGCCTCCTGGGACTTGACCCAGTGAGGGAGTGGTGGTGGCAGAGATATCACACCATAGGAGAACGTGCAACCTGGCACCCCCCATAGTTTAAAGCAGCCTCTATCGACTCCCTGGGTCGGAGATTCTGTGATACAACCCAGTAAAGGAGTAGTGGGGTCTGAGATAATACAGACTCGAGATCCAGAGCACCTTAAGTGAAGCCATAGTGACCCAAGGGAAGAACCCAGAGAAGGCACAAACCTCCGAAATCATGGGAAAGAGGAATAACACTGGAGTAATGAATGTGCACAACCCCACAACATCAGAACCTGATAAAACAGAAAATCAGAGATTTCTAGAAGATCAAATCAGGAAAATAACTGTAGAAATAATAGAGGTGCTTCGAAAAGAACTCAGAGAGAGCCAAAAAGAGATAAAGGATGCAATTAATGAAGTAAAGGCCTCAATTCAAAGCACAAACAACCGATTAGACCACATGGGGAACAGAATCTCGCTCTTAGAAGATGAGCAATCCAAAAATGAATGCATAGTTTCTAATCTAGAAAAAAATATCCAACAGCAGGAATCTGACATTGAAGAAATATGGGCCCATCTTAAGAGAGCTAACCTAAGAATAATTGGAATAGAGGAGGGAAAAGAAAGTGATACCAAAGGGATCAACAATCTCTTCAAGGAAGTAATAGCAGAAAATTTTCCAAATATAAAGCAAGAGGTTGATACACAGATCCAGGAAACTTATAGAACTCCCTTTAGACAGGATTGGAGAAGAGGATCCCCACGCCATATAATTGTCAAAATGACCAATGTGGAAGCCAAGCAGAGAATCTTAAAGGCAACAAAAACAAAGGGCCAACTGACATTCAGAGGCAAACCAATTAGAATCACTCCAGACTTCCCAAACCAAGTCATGAGAGCCAGAAGGGCTTGGAGTAACATATTCCAAACTCTGAAAGAAAACAACTTCCAGCCAAAAATTTCCTATCCAGCAAAACTTTCTTTCAAATTAGATGGAGAAATAAGAAGCTTCCACGACAAACAGAAACTGAAGGAATTTATGTCTTCAAAACCAGCGCTAGATAAAATACTCAAAGAGATTAACTACAAAGAAGAAATAGGTAACACTCACCAGAACCAGAGAAACAAGAGTTTCCATCCAACAGACAACTAAGATTGGTTATCTGTGGAGATTCATTATTTATGTTAGTCTTTTACCTATCTCTAAGTTGTATTGTTTGCCTTTATTGTAGTTAATTTTTAGGATTTCTAGTTGGAATATTAATATACCTTCAGATATAGCATTTGGAAATATTTTATCCAATTCTATTAGTAACTTTTAACTCTGTGTACATTGTCTTTGGATATACAATATTTTCTTTTATTTTTTAGGGAGTTTGTATATTCTTCTGTTGCCTGTGCCATTGAAATCATATCCAAGAAATCACTGCCAATTTCAATGTTGTGAGGTTTTATGACCCAGATTTTCTCCTAAAAGTTTATAGTCTTAAGATTTATATTTAGGTCTTTTATCTATTTTGAGTTAATACTTGTATATGGGATTAGGTAAGGGTCCAATTTTATTCTTTTCCATGTAATTATTATTTTTCAACAATATTTAGTTAAAAGATTATTATTTCCACCACCAAATGTTTGTGGAAACCTTGTCAAAAATAACTTGACAATATAGGGAAGAATTTAGCTCTAGGCTTGTATTTAACTCCAATGGTCTATATATCTGCCTTTAGAACAGTACTACACTGTTTCAATTATTGTAGCTTTATATGGTTTGAAATCAGAAAATATATATCTGCTAGCTTTGTTCTTTTTCAAGATCGTTTTGGGTATCTAGAATTCATATTCCATAATAGGATAGATTTTTTTTGAAAAATAAATATATAAATATATGATAGTTTCACCTAAAAAAACAGAAAAAAAATATGCTCTAGTAAGAAAGAAAGCAAAAAGAAATACTGAAATGCTATCTTTAAATCATCAAACGCTTGGTATCAGACAAATGAAACTGTTATGTGAGATTATCATTTTTAATTGTGGATAAATTGCTATAATACTAGATGTCAACCACTAAGCCAAGCATGGGAAGGAGGGATGGGGAGAGAATGGGGTGGGGATCGGGTGGGGGCTGACTGGGCGATGTGTGCATGTATGTCTACAAAAGTTTGTATCCCACTATGATGTATGAATACAGTGCACCAATAAAATAAAATTAAAAAAATAAATAAATAAATAAATAATAGTACCTATGAAGCACAATGGAATGAGGTATATCTGTACACTAGATCAGGTGTGATTAGTAGTATGGGGAAAAAACTGCTCAAAGTAAGGGCAAAGGGTATGTAGGAAATGCTTGGTTACTGCCTCAATTATATAACAAACCACCTCAAATAGCAGCAGCTTAAAAACAACTTCAGTTTTTATTTGCTTGCAGTTCTATAGCTCAGCTATTAGGTTGTGCTCTGCTCCTCTGGTTCATTCCTGAGGCTGCCATCTGGCAGTTCACCCTCGGGCTAGATGATCTAATATGGTTTTACTCACATGTTTGGTGACTGGTGCCAGTCTCTAATCCTCAATGAGGCTAGCCCAGGCTACCCCACATAACAGCAGTGTTTCAAGATGATGAGAATGGAACAAACTAAGATCTCTGAGGCCTCAGCACAGAAGTCACATATCACTTCTGCTGCATTCTTTGGACCAAGCCACAGGTGTACCCATATTTGAAAGATGAACTAGGCTTCACCTCTTGATGAGAGATACTATATCAAATGTTAGCCAGTTTTAACCTACTACAGATGGGGAGTTATACTAGATAGTCAGTGACAGCAACTCTGATGGAATGACAAAAAGGCAGAGATTTGTATGATGTTTGAAGAGTGCATGTGGGGCCAAGGGAATAGCCAGCATAAAATGACAACAAAAGCTCACTGTGGCTGGTAATTATGGGCAGAAATAAGTGTGTTAAGAGATTAATTTAGAGAAGAAATGAGGAATGAGACAGTCCAGGTACTTGTAGATCACTGTAAGGCCTTAGATCAGAAGAACCATTGACAGAATTTTTACCAGAATGACATGATTTGATATATTTGTCCAGGGGATCTCTCTGCATTCTCTATTAAAATTGGACGTGAGAATGTGTGGTAATAATGAAGAAAGGAACCCATTAGAGAGATTCATTCAGGCAAGAGATGATTGTGGCTTGGAATAGAAGGGTAGATCCGACAGCATTAGCTGGAATAATTTCCAGAATGAATAAGGCAGAAAACATACTCTTGGATTGTGGATAGTTATCCCAACCAGATTTTCAGTTTCTCCAAAAAAAATTAAATTTATTTATCTATTTATTTGTGTATATTTGCAAAGCACTCACTAAATATATATTGACTGGATATCAAAAACTCAGATCTCACTGCTGGATTGAACATAATTACCAAAGAATATTGAATCTTTCAGAGTTTATCATCAAATGATGTCTGAAGACTAAAAACAAGTAGATGTGTCTATTTAGACCTATTGATATTCTTCAGATCATATGTTTCTTGTATGCTGAAAAGCAGCAAGTAAATCAGAGCTAAAACAATCTACCTCATCACTTGAAATGCAAAAAGAATTAAATTAACTAAACATTTATCATGAAGTTCCTGATAAGTAAAAAGGAGTATGTCAGGGATTCAAAATTAACAAGACACAGTTCTGAAAAGCACTAATAAGATTATAACATGACACAGAGAGTGTTAATTTTATAAATGAAAAAAGGTGAAATGAATTTATCAATTAATACTACAGTGTTGGGTGGAAACCACTAATAGGTACAGAGAAGTGTGAGAAAGATCCAAGTAAAAAGCATTCCTGGAGCTCAATAACTTTGAGATAACAAAGTAGAAATCTGGTACTGTGGTATGAAAGAACCACTGGTAATTCTAGGCCCAGCTGAGTGAACAACAAGTATTTTACCTGGTGGTGGGAAAGTATCTGCTTCTTTTTTTTTTTTTTTTTTTTTTTGGTGATACTGGGGTTCCTGGAAGCCCTTCTGCCTCCGGGCTACACTCCCAAACCTATTTTTACATTTTAATTTGGAAACAGGGTCTCCTAAGCCAGCACACATGGCTGGCTTCAAACCTGCGCGATCCTCCTGTCTCTGCCTCCCAAGCGCTGGGATTACAAGCGTGTGCCACCACGCCCGGCTAAAGTATCTGCTTCTAAATCTCACCTCGATAAATGAAGTGTGTATGCTTGATGGTGGTGTAAAAAAGGTTGTTTTTATTCACAACTAAGTGCACTGAAAGTCCATTAACGTACAAAAACTGTCTACTCAAAATTTGGAACACTGGGTTGGGGTTGTAGCTCAGTGGCAGAGAATGGGAATATTTTCTCACTTGTACTCTTAAAATCTCTGCATTAGTTTGGACAAATTAGAGAAAACATATGTCCCTCCTCTGTGCTTGGCTGATCTCATTCAACATAATATTCTCCAGGTCTTTCTATCTTCTTGCAAATAACATGATTTTGTTCTTCTTTATAGCTGAGTAGAATCCCATTGTGTTTATTTCCCATACATTCATCTGTTGATGGAGACCTAGGTTGGTTCCATATTTTGGCTATTACAAATTGTGCTGCTATGAACATGGGTATGCATAAGTTACTGTAGTTCTCTGATTTCAACCCCTTTGGAAAGATATCCAGGAGTGTTATAGCCAGATCATATGGTGGATGCATTCCCAATTTTCTAAGGAATCTTCACACTAATCTCCATAGTGGCTGAACGAGTTTGCACTCCCACCAACAGTGTAAAGGAGTTCCTCTTTCCCCACATCCTTGCCAGCATTTACTGTATTAGGAATACTAGTGGGACTCCAGATAATGGAGGGAAAACCTCAGCTAACCTGAAATGGAAGGGTAGGAGACAAAAAAGGCTGAGGTTGATTAATGGAGGAGCTACATCTGAATATATGTAAAAGCATGAATGTAGCATGGTTAACCTGGACACTCATTGTTGGAAGGGCGGAAAGGGAAAGTGGGGGAGAGGGCACCAAGCACATTCTGAATGTATGTCATTTTAAATATGATCCACATAAAATAAAAAAATTAAAATAAAATAAAATTATACTAAAGCAAAAAAACTCTGCATTTAAGAATAATTTATACCAAGAGCCAAATACGCATCATTATTATGCTTTAAAAAGATATGTTCACTTAGTTATATTTCATTATATAATATATTTAGATCTGGTCTTATAACTTCACAGGACAGGTTCATTCATTTGGTTTTAAAACACATTAAAGTGAAAAATTAACATTAAAAATTCTAGTCTATAAGTGAAAAGCCTAGCTATGCTTCTCACTCTGACTTAACACAAGTTTCCTTCACTTCACTTTTTCTTTCTTTATCTATAAAATTAAATGGTTGGGATAGATCAGTGGTTGTGAACCCTGACTGCACACTAGAATCATTTACCCACCCTGGCTTTAAAGCTCCCCAGGTAATTTTAATATACAGCAAGTGTTGTAAACCAGTGCACTAGGTGAGGCTAAGGTTACTTCTAGCAAAAATTTCTAATTTTATGATTCACTGTGTTTTGACATAACAATATTTGCTAGAGATAAGTGTCCTCAGGATTTTTAGTATCTTAAAAATTAGAGATTCTTTTCTTCTTTTTCAGTACTGGGTATGGAGCCCAGGGGCATTCTACCTCTGAGCTACACCCTCAGCCCATTTTTATTCTTTATTTTGAAACAGGGTCTCACTGAGTTGCAGAGGGCCTCACTAAGTAGCTGAGGCTGTCTGCAAACCTGGATCTTCCTATCTCAGCTTCTCAAATGCTGGGATTACAAGCATGCACCACCACACCCACCCCCAGCGTTTCTATTAGATTTTGATGAATGAGATCTTACTTCAGTTGTTTAGTAGCATGACTTAAAAGTTATTTTATCTCTCTGGAAACATATTAGTCATTGAAGTAGCAACCATGTTTTACTCTTTAGAACTTTAATACCTAACACATATTAAGTATTTTTTTGTGTGTGTGTGGTACTGGGGATGGAACCCAGGGGATTCTACCTCCAAACTACACCTCCATCCTCACTAAGTAGCTGAAGCTGTCTGCCAACAGTGATCCTCCTGTCTTAGCCTTCCAAATGCTGGGATTACAAACGTGTGCCACCACGCCCAGTTTAGAGATTACTTCCAAAGACTATTTCTACTCAAAACTGAAAACATTTTCTCATCTATACTTCAAAAAAAATCTGTATATTCTTATAACAAGCATCAAATAACAAAGCTACTATACGTTGGGCATACTATATAGACTTAAATAATGTAGATTCACTTAGTTCTTAGAAAGTAACTTGGTTGCGATTGGAAAGGAATGCATGTTTTTCAGTACACATATAGTGTAAAGATAATATAGTCAAAAATTACATGTAAAATTCTTTTAAAAATTGTTGTACCAGGCATGGTGGTACATGCTTGTAATTCCAGCATTCAGGTGGCTGAGACCAGAAGATCGTGGTTTGCAGACAGCCTCCGCTACTTAGTGAGGCCCTGTTTCAAAATAAAGAAGAATAAAAAATAGGACAGTGGGTTAAGCTTGGAGATAGAATAAATACCTCTGGGTCCCATCCCAGTAAAATAAATAAATAAAATAAAATAAATAAAATAAAATAGCCAGGCATGGTGGCGCACGCTTGTAATCCCTGCGCTTGGGAGACAGAGACAGGAGGATCGCGCTGGTTCAGAGCCAGCCTCGCTGGCTTAAGAGACCCTGTTTCCAAATTTAAAAATATATAAAATAGGTCTGGGAGTGTAGCCCAGCGGTAGAAGGGCTTCCAGGAACCCCAGTACCACCAAAAATAAAATAAAATAAAATAAAATAAAATTGTTGTTGTGGCTATTTTGATTTTGACTCCACTTCAGATATCATCAGACTGTTACTATCTCCTTCTTCTCGTATATATTTCACTGTATCTGTTTGCCCTATTGATGATAACCTAGACTTAATAGCTAATAATAATTCATAGAGATACCATTTACTACAGCATGTAAAACATTGATATTGGAAGCATAACATGACTGCTTCAATAGTCCACATGTTTAAAATCCTTGCTCTATGAAGAAAAAGGAAGCTATTTTGCTTCAAAGTAACTTTACCACATATCGGCCTGCTCTATAATATCTTCCTAAAATTAGTCAAACATGTGTACCATGCTTTCAAAACATTTTGTACAGTAGGAATATGCTGTGAAATTTTTGAAAATTCAGGCAATAACTCATAGGGTTTGCAGTAATAGCAATAGTTATATGTATACTAGTGATTGAAAACTAATTTATAAGAGGTTTATGTGCTCTTAAAATGGTTTTATGAAACAGTATAAATTTTAACATTAGAATAGCAACACACTTTTTATTCTAAGTCTTAATAAGAGTAACCAATGCAGAGCTTGGTAATTATCTGCCTTACTCTTCAAGATCTTCTCTTCTGCTAACCTGGTCCAGATTTTTGTGTTCTCCTACAAGATGCTTATTTTGTGTCTGTTGTTTTTTATTTCATCATTCATTTTGAGGCTGTAATTATACCTAAGGACATCCTACCTCTGAGCTACACTCCTAGCCCTTTAGATTTTACACTTTGAAACAGGGTCTCACTAAGTTGCCAAGACTGGCATCAAATTTTTAATTCTCCTGTCTCAGCCTACAGCCAAGTACTCTAATTACAAGCATGAACCACCATGCCCTTGTCCTTTAAACTAGGAGAATGTGTGTTAAGCTGTACTCAGTATCACATATATTATTATACTTTCATTTAATCAGATAAATCCATTAAAAAGATAATAATTTTGAAGGAATGAACAGTGTTGATGTTGCCCTTCTGAAATGGCCTCCCATGAGATTAGAAGCATTTCATGTTAGGGGAGAAGGTGGAGACAAGGAATTGCAAAGGACTAAAACATAAAGACCAGAGTTACTTCCCAATTTTGCCTGGGGCTGGGTCAGGTCAGCAGTGTAATCATTGTACACAGTAAAGCAAATTGACCCACTTTTCTAAAGATGCCATGTAAAATTTGCATTATATTGAGAGCCTAGCAACATTATATTGAATATAGACTTTATATCTGACAACTAAAGTTGAGTGATGCTAATTTCGTCTTGATAATGTACTACATGAATATAAATACATAGCTTTGTCTTATATGAAGTCTTATTTACAGTAAAGTTTTTTCCTTGTTAAGATATTGCATCAGTTTATTGGGCATAACCACATAAAATGAAATGCATTAGTACTGAACTCCATTTTGAAAGTGGAGATACTGTGTTAAAGAAAAACTATCATCCAGGATGCATAATGAAGATGTTATGTTTTAAAACATGTCAGATTCTTTTAAGGGTATTTTCTTCCTTATTTGAACTTTAATCAGCTGAGATAAATGTTTTTCATTTAGCATTATCTGTTTGTCACAAGATGAGACAGACAGCTAATAAAATAAATTGATGTGATGCTCTGATAAGGTAGAGTTGAAATTTCATACTATTGCAATTGAAGTTATAACTGATTTTACCTTTTGGGAAGTTGTCATGAGGTCATGAAAAAGAAAAGAGATTTACAAAATTTTGAAAGATTAATACATAGGGGCATTTGGGTAAAGTTGGATATAATTTTCTCTTCCCAGATACAATATATTTCTTTTTAAAAGGAGTTTTAATCAAGAGTATAGTGGCTTATAAATTTTAATGATATCAAATCATGAATATTAAAAAGATATTCCACATATATGTATACATATATAATAGTGTGAATTATACTCTGTAATTCAAGTTGGAAGTCCAACTGTTAGAGAAAACCCTCTTATTGACTCTCTGAAATACACGGCATGCATATCTAACCCAATAGCTTTAGGTATTTAGAGACGTAGAAGGCAAAATCAAAATCATACCAAAATTAACACCAAGCCATGTGTTCTTCTCTTCGAGCTTTAGAGTCATTTTTAACACAGATAGTAACTTGGCTTAAAATTTAAACACATTTGTACATACAGGTTTGCTAGCTGGAGAGTTTCCTTGCCTGGGGGAGGGGAGGTGACAATTGGTGCATTCAACACAGAGCACGTGTAATGATGATAAAGTTGATTGGTTGAGCTCTATAGCTTCTTTCTTCGTTTCTCTCTTCCTATAGAGTAGTTCAGCTGGTGGGGGGTGTGAAGGGCTTTCCCTCCCCCTCTCCCACTGCCCAGCTAAGAAGACGTAGGTTGATACCATTTTTATTGTTCTGCTGGGGTGGAAAATAAGCCATATGCTTTAGCATTTTGAATGGCTACACCAAAGAGAAAATCGAACCAGGCCCTCTTCCCTCCTCCCACTGGACTTCGGGGTGGGTTTATTCCTCTAAGTGTTCTAGAGGATTTGGGGTTAGCTTAATGCTTCTGCCCCAAGGCAGAGAGGTATTGGAAGGGAGGAGATGTCAAGGGCTTCAGAGGAGCATTGGACTGAGTGAAATGTGGAGTGGGAGCTTACATGTGAAACCCACCCCTCCCCTGGATACCAGGGAGGCAGTGAGAGTTGGAACCAGCTGATGCCGCTGCTGCTGCTGCTTCCCGTTTCCAGGGTGAAATTTCACAGCAGCTAATTCTAAAGGGAGGAAAAAAAAATCCCTAACCAGCAGCGAAGAAGATCCTATCACCCAGCCCAAGCTATGTAACCTTTTAGGCAAGCTTTTCAGAGAAATCCGCATTTCAAAAGCCAGCATTCACGGTCCAAACTATGGCCCGGGAATCAGAGCTGGTATGAAAATATGAAAAGCCTCTTTACACCCTGAGTGTCTGAAAGGATCCGATGAGCATAGGAAGTGGCTGCCAACGCTCTGGCGGCTGCTCCTGCTGCCGCCGCCGCCGCCGCCGCCGCTGTTTCTCACAGAGGGCTGGACAGAGCTAGTCCCGGTTTCAGCACCTCCAGCGCTGGACAGCTCTCTGCACGCCGCACCACCGCCTGCCTGCTTTTTCCCACTCTCGTTTTGCATTACTGGAGATGCATCTAAATTACGTCCTGTTCAACAACAAGTAGATTTTTTTTCCTGTACGGGAATTACAGTAGACGATTCTCTCAATTAAACTGCATTTTCTTCTTTACGGATTTGGCTGTCAGGAGTATTTATCCCGATCTTCCCCCACCCCCTTTGCAGGAACGAGTCTTTGGGAACGTGGTCCACCCAGGGATGTAAAACTGTGCTTACCGATGCATCCCATACGAAATGCTTATGTGATCGTCTCTCTACCTTCGCCATTTTGGCTCAGCAACCTAGAGAAATAGTAAGTAACAAAGGGAAAACACGGCTTTAATGCAAAGGCAGGGACATTTGGAGAGTGTTTCTCCCGGGAGCTGCATTGTAAACTGGGGAAATGGAGAAGGTTGCAGGGTGGCAAAATCGGGTTTGTCTCCTCCTTAGCTACAGAAGCTAGATGAAATGAATTCCAGCTAGTGGGCTATAACTAAATTGTACTCAATTTTATGCTTCTAACTTGAAATTTCTGCAGTACGGTTTTAAAGATGTATTACCGTATTACTAATATGCTGGAAACTTTCATATAAAAATAATTGCCAACTTAACCGTTATTTTAAAACTGAAAAGCTGTTCTAGGGTATGTGTGAGGATACTGTTGGTAGTAGAATGAAGACTCAAACACATTGCATATCTGCATTGGGTATTTTCAGTACAGGTTTCTAAGGGTGTCCTTGGAGATTATATATATATATATATATATATATATATATATATATATATATATATATATATATAGTCAAATGAAGTTTTCATGGAAGCATGGCTCTCTGGAACTGTAAAATCATTTCTTAAAAGTATATAGGTTTTGCAAAAATAGTTTCTGAGACAGCTGTATCGAACTATCTGAAATAGTTTTCTCACCAAAAGGCAAAATGTCATAACTGAAATGCTGAAAAGTAATTATTTAGACAAATTGGAATTTTTGCCTAAATTTGGCCTAAGTCAGCACCACTCTTTAGACTTGTTTTGTTGATAAAAATACTTAATATAATTTGCTATGCATATCTAAGTAATTTTATCATGTATCCCTCCAAACTTCCAATATTAAAATTATGAAAAAATAACAGATTTCATTAGTTAATGTCATGTTAGTGTCTCAGGAAAGAAATTTCTTAGATCACTGAATACTTAATAGTCCTTATGTACATTTTTTAAAAATATAAGGCTTATTTTTCAAGGTCATGTTTTTAGGGACTGATACTGGCACTGTGAAAATTATCCCTACATATTTTGTTCATAGGAAAAAGTCACAAATTATAAATGAAGGTCTTAAATTTTACATTTTATTTTCTTCTATATCCTTAAGGCCAAGCAAGTGACATTTAATGTGAGAATACTCTACTTAGAACAAAGTTGTCAAAAGTCAGAAAGTTTGAAAATTTTCCAATATTTATGTACCAGATTTGGGTAGCATAATGAGTTGTAAATGGGAGTATTGAGATAAATTTTTCCAAGAATCATATTATAAAATGTCTGAACTGTAGTTAGTTGAAGGAAATATTTTTGCTACTTCAAATTTTAGCTAGAGAAAAGCTAACATGTGAATATTGATCAAGTTGTACTTTCAGTTTTGTATTTTAGAAAGCTATAAGTAGGTAATGTGCCATAACTAAGCATTTAAAACTCTAAAGACTTTATTAATTCACAGTGTGAGAGAAGGGGGAGCTAGAATTAGTCATTTTAGAGGCTCAGAATACATGAACTGAGTGGATCCATTATTTGGTAACTTTAACAACTTATTTAGGCTATTTTTTTTTTAACGATAGCTCAGTTTTGCTGAACCCAAAAGTTATTTTAATTTATTTCTCTCTTCTTTTTTCTTTCTTTTTTGTGTTTAATTTATAGATCATGGAATCCTCTGGTACACCTTCAGTTACACTAATAGTAGGCAGTGGCCTTTCATGCTTGGCCTTGATCACTCTGGCAGTTGTCTATGCAGCATTATGGAGGTATGTAATCAACTGATACAGTGAAATGCTCATTCAGAGTTAAATCAGGGAATGTGATAACCACTAGATGTGTCCTGTCTTCTTAATTAGTAGAAGCAGTATTTTCATAACAGTTACAATTTGTATAGTTGGGTTTTCATAAATGATCAATATTGACCTAATTTTTCATTCTGTTTATGGTGAAAAAATAAATAACACACACCTACTTTTTTTTCTAAGTTCAAATGATAGTAGCCTTCAACAAGTTGCTTACCTTTAAGCATGTAATTTTTATACCTCAAGTTCAGTCTGTGTGTGGTTTCTAATTTTTCCTATTGCTTTTGAACCTGAGGGTCAAATTAATTTATCTTTTATAGAAATATTATTTCAAGTTCTTAAGTTTCAAACACATATTTTCAGTATGTTACAGACAACCAGTAAAGCCTTCTTTAATTGTAAAACACTAATAACAATACTGCTCTAGAAAAGATATTTTGGTTGAGTGCAACAAATTAGATTTTGACAAACTGATTAAAAGAAGACATACAAGTACATAAACAGGAAGATATATTTTAAAGTTTTGTTATAAAATATTTGAAATTGAATATGTTGGTTGTTATATGAACCTTCATTGTTTCTCTAAGTGATTGCTTTAGTATTTTCATTCTATTATTAAAAATTAGACCTGTGAGGTTTATTGTATCATTCACATACTGACAATGAATACCAAACCGAATGGATTTTATAAATTTAAATGTTGAATGTTTTATATTCATTTTGATTATTAAAAATGATTTAAAATGCAGTAATTATAATAAAAGATAATTTTCAATACTAAAACTATGCTAATATTCCTACCTCAAAGACCTCTAACTCTCTTTTACTTAATTTTTTTAAAACATCACTTTAAAAATTAAAAATTAATTACAATTTAGTAAGGGAAGTCAACTTAATGTCCTTTAAAAAAATTGTTTTTCATTCTAATTTTTACTCTCTTGAGGGCAAGAATTAATTCTCAATGATATTTAAATTGACAAGGATTTAGCCAGGCAGGGCAGTGCATGCTTGCAACCCTAGTACTTATGAGGCTGAAACAGGAAGACCGCAGGTTCAAGGCCAGCCTCAGTAACTTAGGAAGCAACTTAGCAAAACCTATTAAAAAAAAACTTATGGTAGTATAGCTCAGCGGTAGAATGTCCTCGAATTCAATCTTTACTACCAAATAAATAAATAAGTTGTCAAAGATTAAGAGTTTTCAGGTTTCTTCCAATAATAAAATACCTACACATTTTGCCCTATTAACACAGATACATAGTAGAAGTTCTGCTACACATGTGAAATAGTTATCTGGTAGTGAAACACTGACAAAGTGAGACAATCTGATAGAATATGACCAACTGCAGGAATAAAAGAAATGTTTACTACAGCTGTGGCATTGTAGACACAGAATTCTGAGTCCAGGGCCCAGTCAAGAAGGTAATGACCTATAAGAACAAGATACACAAAGACTGGGAAGAAAACACCTTTCCCTCCCACAACTGCCTGAATGGTACTTCTTCAAAAACTAGAAATCATTTATGGGCCAGAAATCTAGATAATAACAGCATTATAACTTATACTCACGGGAGTATTTGAACTAGTATTTAGAAATATTCCACTTTTTTAACACTTAGGGTCCAGGCACCAATTCTATCTTATCTTCACCCCTCAATACATATGGCTAACATTAGCATAAACATTATTGTCAGTTAATTCATACATAAAATTAATCAAATATACATAATTAGTCCATAATAAATTTTTAAGTCAGAAAATCCAGAAAAATCACTGTCTACAATAATTATCTAGGAATTACTAAAATACCTCAAAAGGATCTATCTAAATTTAACATAAAATTAAAAATTACAGAAGAGTATTATAGATTAACACTAAGGAATACGTGGTTATCAACTTACTGTCCACCCATAGAAGTGATTTTGAACAGTTTGAAAGTGTCAGGACTCAGGATTTACTAAGTGGATCTTGTAACATGAGTCCAAAGCATTTTATAAACACTCAGCTTACTTTCTAACTTTACACTGTGGTAATAAGATGTTGGGCTATTTCTGCCTTTTTCCCCCCTGGTTAAAATAACTAAAACCTTTAATTTTCTAATAATTTATCAAATATACAAGCATATGAATTATTTTATACATAATATGTTATTTTGAAACATGTTGTTATTTCTTGTTCTTCATAAAAAATGTTTCTTGAAAATTTAATACAAGACTGGAGGTGTGGTAGAGCATTTTCTTGGCATACTTAAAGCCTTGAGATCAATACTCAGAAGTGAAAAGAATAAATGCATTAAGTGTGCTCTCTCCATCTATGGATATAGTCTGTAGCTATATTATTAAATCAAAGAACAATTGAGCATGTACTTTTAATTGGGATATTAACATTCATGTTTAAAATATCAAACATGGTAGATAAAAGTATTGAAAGATAAGAGATCTCAAAGCAATTTTTAAGGCAACAACATGACTCAATATTGATAAAAATAGAATAATCTAAAATCTCTTCAGGGTGGTCAGTTCTGGGTCTTTTATTACTCCAATTTTTTTTTTCTATTTCCAAAGCAAAAAAATCGCTGACAATCTTTTAATAATGTCATCTGAGTGCTTGTACTGTTGTGGAAGCCATTAATATCACACAGTGGTTTAATATTGTACAATCCAAAATGTTTTATATATATCCCCTATTGGTAGAAAAGGGACAGCTTAATATATGATAATGTCTTTAACATCCTACTGTGTGGTTTATTTTATATTTAACTTTTCTTGAGGTAGGGACAAGGTTCAGCAATCTTAGAGACATTTTGTGCTGAGAATTGACCCAGCTTAGTCATGTGTGTGCGCGTGTGTGTGTTTGTGTGTAAACAGGAAAATTATTTTATACTATAAAATATATTTTTATTCTTTTTTATTTCTTATTTTCTTTTGTATTTGGTGTTACTTTTGTTTTTTCTTTTACTTTCATTTCTGAAATATGAAAATTTGACAGAAGAATCAGGCATGGTGTCGCATGCTTGTAATCCCCATACTTGGGAGGCTGAGCTAGGAGAATCGAGGTTCGCGGCCAGCCTCAGCTACTTAGTGAGGCCTCTGTAACTTAGTGAGACCCTATTTCAAAATAAAAAATAAAAAATAGTGCTGAGGGTGTAACTTGCAGGTAGAATGCCCCCGGTTTCCATCCCCGGTACCACACACCAAAAATAAAACTCTGGTAGGATTTATCTTCTAAAGAGTACCTCTGGATTTCAGGCACCCCCTCCTAATTTTGTACAAGAAAGTTTATGCTTGCTTTGGAACCTAATTCCAGGTAAAAATGAAAATTGAACAGTCTGAAACACACAGCAAATGCAAGGTTATCTTTTAGTTACTCTAAGTCATTTACCACAGGCACAGCAAAGCAAAGGACTACTACCTTGCAGGGTAAACAGCTAGTAGAACATTTGATCCTGAGAAATTTTTGCTATGGCTTACTTTCTTGGTGCTTAAAAATTATAGAAAACTGGGTATATAAACATTTCTTCATGAGGGTAAAATATGGCAGACACTATGTAATGTTCTAGTCTAGTGGTAAATTATCACTTGCAGATTGCATTCATTTTGGAGATAAAGATTTATTTTCCTTTTCTTATCTGGAACAGATATTCAGGAATATAAAGTAGCAGCCTGACTGCATAAAAATGCTTGAGTGAATGTAAGTCCATGTGTTCACAAAAGTAACTACATCCTTCTAGTAAACAGGAGTGACAATTCAGAAATTGTGTGAGGTTTTCTTTTTGGTTATTGTATATGTAATGTTCAACATATTATACATAGAGGTGTCTATATACATATGTAATACTAGTTGATGTATTTTCAAGAAATTTTGTATTTTTAGTAGAGAGTATATTTACAAATGTTCAAACTAATGTCTAAGGAAAAGAATAAGTCTAAATGACTCCTGCACGTGCCATCCTCTATACAATTAGGTCTTTTTTATTCAGATGAATTCCACCAGTTGCCCAATATAGACTTCTTCATTATTGAATTTTAAAGTTGGATACTTTTTCTTTCTGGCTAGGTACATACGCTCTGAGAGGTCCATAATTCTAATTAACTTCTGCCTGTCCATCATCTCATCTAACATCCTCATCTTGGTTGGACAGACTCAAACCCATAATAAGGTATGACGGAAAACTACTCTGATTCTCTTTGTGTGCTTATGTTGTGGCATATGCTTGGTTACTGATAGCATAAATGTTTATTCTAGATAATGCCTGACAATTATTTTAATTATTGTATTTGTTTCTGAATAAAAGTATTATCTATTCCAGTCCAAAAGTAATCTTCTTTTGGCCTGATTTCTGTACATTAGAGGTTTTATGATCATAAACTATATGTTTGTTAAACATTATTTCATAGCTTTATGAGTTCAAAGCTTTGAGATATCAAAAGTACAGACTTTGATTTATTATCTCAGTTGCAATCAGACAATGCCTGTGTTTTAGTCTAATTTATTAGCATACATACTCATAAAAGGTAGCTGTAAGTAGCTTACAAGTAGCAAATTGCTTTGAAAAATCACTCTCAAACAATGTCCATAGGAAATAATCAAAGACAGTAGTGAGTGGGGGCTACGCCATGTCTAGGTTCCATAATTTGTCACCATTTTTACTTAAGCAGGAAGTAATTTGATACTTAACCAACACTGTAGTTACTTAACTATACAGTTACTTTTTTTCAGAATATAAAAGTATATGTCCCATTTATATGAATTGACTGATTTATAGGAGTTGAATGGCTATGCTTGTTCCAGAAATGGTTCTCTTTACTGAACTACTCTGAAATACCTTCCAAGAAACCCATAATAGCAATCTAAAATTAACTTTTCCCAGTCTTAAGGAAATTCTGTTAAATACCTCTTTGAAAACTTACTTTGTTTCAGGCCTGTTCTTCTTTTGACTTTTAAACACTGAATCCAATAATCAAACATTTTCCCCATAACCTTTCATTTAAAAAAAAAAAAAAAACAACAGCCAAGTGTAATGGTGCACGCCTATCACCCCAGTACTTGGAAGGCTGAGACAGGAGGATTGCAGGTTTGAAGCCATTGTGCTTCAACAACAAAACAATTTAAAAGGGCTAGGGTAGTTCAGAGTACCCCTGGTACACAAAAAAATCAACTGTACCTTTTTTTTAGTAGGTTCTTGGTATATTAATCATAGGAAAAACATCAAGGACCAAAGAGAATAGTTTGTTTATTGTTTTTGTTTGTTTGTTTGCTATTAACCTGCATTTCTAAGACTGGTAATTCCCACCCAAAGAATTTGATTCTGGATCTGGTCAGTAAAATAAAAATTAAATAAAAGTAAAAAGTACTTTTATGGTTTTGAATGTTTAAATTCCCTTCCTGTGTCTTTTCTTTTTAAACAAAGAGATGAAAAAATATAAGGTTTATTAGATATAAACTATTCTACCTTATATATTAATATAGAATATAGAATATATATAAATATTCTACCTTATGAATATTTAGCATAAATTAAAAAATAAGTAGATAGCAAAGAGGAAACAGAAGAAGAAAGAAGGACCAAAGGTAATTGGGAAAAGATAAGGAAGGTACAAAATAACCCAGCAGATGAAAAAAATGACGGTAAAGATGAGTCCCCGCTGAGGAGAAAATAAACAAGGAGGAAGTGAAGGGTAAGGAGTAGAGAAAGGAGAGAAGACGAGACTGTCAGCCCTAAATAATTGTTGTTGTTGTTGTTGTTATTATTATTATTATTGTTGTTGTTGTTGTTGTTGTTGTTATTTTGGCACTAGAAATTGAACCTAGGGAAATTCTACCTCCAAGTTTCACCCCCATCCTGGTCCTTCTCTATTTTTTATTTGTATTTTGAAGCAGATCTTGCTAAGTTGCAGGACTTGCCAGGAACCTTGGCTCCTCCTGTGTCAGCATCCTAAGTACTGGCACACAGACATGCGCCACCATGCCCTGGCTCTGGTGTTCCTCTCCTATTTGAGTGTGGTTCATTTGGGCTGGGCTTCAGCTCCCTTAGCAATTTTCTTACTTGCTTGATATCTAATTCTCAGGGTTTTTTTTTTTTTAAACTGGTGTTAAACTTCTACCCAGAGAAAGAACTTCTCTTTGAACTGGGAATTATATACAGGATCCAAGAAACAAAAAAAAAAAAAAAAGAAAAAAGAAAAAGAAGCAAATAATAAAACAAACTAGATTCAGCTGGAGCTCCATACTTTTAAGCTTACAAAATCCTCCCTTTCTATCACTTTTTATCCTTCAAACACCTTTGAATTATGTCCCTCATTAGATTGAAAAAATGGCATGATCTTCGATAGGAAATACGCTTTTACAACAGTTTCATGCTATGTGGTAAAGTTTTTACAAATTCTAAGCCAAGTAGTAGGACAGAATTTCCTGTAAGGTTTACTGCACGTTATAGTGGTGATGGTCTATATCACTGCTCTCCAGCAGACAGACAGTGCAAGACACAAATGCAAAGTATAATTTAAATTTTCTATAAGCCATGTTGAAAACACAGGAAAAATAATACATTTAACTCAAAATATCTAAAATATTACCATAAACATATGCTTAATATAAAATTGTTACTAAGATATTTTACCATCTTGTTTAAGTATTCAGAATCTGGTCAACTTACACCTCTCACATGTAGCTCAGTGGCCACATGTGGCTGGTGACTACCATATTGAGTGAGTCCAAATGGTAGCAATATTCAGAAACCAAAAATATCTCAAAAATTACTTGCCTACCTTTTTTGGCCCTTAGAGTTTTCAGTATCCTCCTTTTTTCATAAAAATGTACTTTTGAAATCTCCAAATATTATGAATATCAAAAGCAAGATAAGAAAAGTCTAGTTTTACTTTTCATTTTTTATTTTGAAGATGAACTGCAGAATAGATTTTATCTGGTTTTAGAACCATAGTGGATTGGTTCCAGATTGATTCTGCTATTTCTTGCTGCTAGTTTTTGATGCTTGTAGACAGGAGTGGATAGTAGATGATGTTATTTTTGTGGTTTTCTCTTATACTATTAATTTTGTTTTATTAGTTCTGCATAGATGTTCTCAAAAGCCTGAGACAATTCACATTAGAGTGACTAAGATAAAACCAGAAAAATCTGGAATTTTATCTTAAGTCACTTTCAAGAATACTAAGTTTTGAAATGAGAATATTGTACTATATATATGTATATAGTTTATATGTGTTTTATATGAGCATATATATGTTTTGAATTGAATTAAATTGGTCATATTTGATTTTATGTGTAAGATTTTGATTTGTAAAAACCTCTTTTACTGTAATTAGTATTCATATTCCCCCCAAAAAATAACAAAAAAACAACTATATAGCATATATAAACCTGTGATTTGAATAAATTATTAAGAAACTACGTGATGAAAATTAAAAATATTGATTTGCAGCTATAATACTTTTTTAGATTGTATTCTGGATACCTTTATTACTGTGGGTATTTTTAATTGATTTTATTCCTATATTTGATTCATTTGATACATTTTAATTGATTATATAGTATACCCTACTTGAAAACTAGAAACATCTGAGAGAGATTCTTGATGAACAAATTATTTGGCACTGCTTTTGAGAGTTGTCATGGCTAGTTTGTGGGAAAACTGGTATTTAATTCTGAGGTTCAAAATAGCAAAATAGTTTTGAAATTTTATACTAGGGTCTTTCTTTGATTTACTTGTTGAAATATAATTATTCTAATTATCTCACTGAGTATCTCTGCTTTCTTTTTTTGTGTGTGTGTGGGTTTGGGAATGGAACCCAGGGGCATTCAACCTCCAAGCTACAGCTCCTACCCCTCCCCCTTTTTAAAATTCTTTATTTTGAAACCGGATCTCACTGAGTTGCAGAGGGCCTCACTAAGTAGATGAGGCTGTCCGCAAACCACAATCCTCTGGTCTCAGCCTCCCGAATGCTGGGATTACAAGAGTGTGCCACCATGCCCAGCTCTCTGCTTCCTTTTGAAATGAGATAAAAGTAAGCTAAAATAATACACTGTTCAAAATGTGAATATATTCAAATCTATAAAATGTAGACTTAATTGCTATCAGCAAAATAAGGAATCAAATGCAATTTCATATATCTCTTGATACAGTTGTAAAATGTAATTATAATCTACTTCCTTATATTTTGAGCTTTCTCATAATGCAACTTTTCCCTTTGATCTATTTATGCATTTAAAATTTCAACCAGGATAGTCACATATCATTTATTTGTAAAATGTTCCCTTTATACTTTAAAGTGTATACATCTTTTGTTTATTTTTTAGCTGGGTGGACTATTTTTATTAGTTCTATTTTGCAGAAGCAAGGATTATTACAGAAACATAAATAATATAGTTCTTAGAATCCAAATATATATTTGTGTTTCTTTCCTGAAGACTTTGAATTGACTTGTATTAATTTAGTAGCACTCACTTTAGCTGATAGAAGCCAGATATGGCATTTATTTTTAAATTTTGTTTTGTTTGGTCAGATAATGGTGGATACCCAAGAAGTTCAATGTTGACATAGCTTCTCTCTCATAACCTCACTACCAGGTTATAATGAAAGAAATCTAAGTCTGAATTTTATTGAACATTCAGATAGTTATTAGATAAATACTCATTAGCATATCAAGATCAAAATAAGTTCTAAAAGCTCAATGAAAGCCCAGGTGTTCTGTAGATAATTTGACCACACCCTCTGTGTGACATTCAACTATAGGTGGACTCAAGAAACAGGATACTTCTGTGTCCTTTTTTTTTTTTTTTGGTGGTACAGGGGTTCCTGGAAGCCCTTCTACCTCTGGGCTACACTCCCAGACCTATTTTATTTTTGGAAACAGGGTCTCATAAGCCAGTGCGGCTGGCTTCGAACCGCGCGATCCTCCTGTCTCCGCCTCCCAAGCCTGGGGATTACAAGCGTGCGCCACCACGCCCAGCTAAAAGGGTCTCGCTAAGTTGCTGAAGGTCTCCGCTGGCCTCGATCCTCCTGTCTCAGCCTCCCAAGCGCTAAGATGACAGGCGTGCGCCACTACGCCAGGCTGTGTGTCCTTTAATAAGCAACTTTTAATCAGAAATCCTTCTGATCCAATGCTTGGATACAGAATAATTAGAGATGATACTGTGGATCCTATCTCTATGAAGCCTAGGAGACAGGCATAGGTGAAATCTTAGAGTAAGATAGGTATTATAGAAATCAGGTATTATTAGCTGATTGATATATCCTGAGTACCTTCATTTTCACCAAAGGAATTCCATTAATACATCTATCTTAATGGTCAATCAGTTACTAGTTCATCAATAAATACTAACCTTTTACATTCAGTGTGATAATGAATAAAGTGTTGATTGTTTATAGGCATATCTAGCTCAGAAGAATTTGTCATTGCCTCCTCTGAAGTATGGGCCTTCTGAAAAACATTGCCAATGGACCATCATATTTTATGCATTCCTCAGACACTCTTTCAATTAAAAATTAAACTAACCAGCATATATGATATCATATTGAAAACACCAAAGTATTATACAATGAATTACAGACATCCTAAAAAGCATACAAAATTAACATTTGGAAAAATGGTCATATGTGAGAGAACAAAATTAGACACTATATTTAGTCTTAAGAGACCTAGGAGTCAAACAATAGTACTCACTGACAGATAAAGCAAAGCTTCCAAATTATTTGGGATGGGCAGGCATTTCCTTAATAATATTTAGGAAATTTTTGCCTCATGATTCTTTATGCATGTAGCATTATTAGATGATCAGCTATGTCTTTTAATTCAGTCTTACAAAACAGAAATTCTCTGTCTTAGAGCACCTTTCAAAAGTTACATACTCTACAAAGTTGTCTTTATTCATCTTAAAGAGGTAAACAGTAAATCAAATTAGAAGGCTATAGTTTCTGGTGGAAGGTTTTTTTTTAAAATTAGAATTGTGTTTTTTAAAAATAAAATCTTGAATGTAAACAACTTTAATTGGGTCAAGCACTTTCTATTTCACCTAATTCTCTCATGAAATTTTTTTTGACATACAGATGGCTTCTTTTCACATTTACTTATACGTTTGGCCTCTGACTGCCTATGGGTTTTCAGCTTTTGTGGAGAAATACTGAAAATGTGTTCCTCAGCTTCCCGTTCTGTCCCCCTGATATTCTCTGTAGCAGATGGTTTCTTCCCTTGAGATTTAGTGCTCCACATGCTTCCCTGGGAGATATCAGTCTCTTAGGAGGGGAAGGTTAAGAGCATCTTCAGCCAGCTAGACCCAAGTATCCCAAATATGCCACTTTTCCCAGTTATATGATGTAGAGCATGATACACAGCGGCTCTAAAACTTAGCTTCTTGTCAAAAGTATACAAGATAGTATCTATGAAACCCATAAGCTAGTATTTTGTAAGCATTCCTTAAACATTAACTCTGATTATGGTGATGATGATGATGACTTGCAGTAAAACATACTTTAGTCTATGGAGATTTTTTTTTTCTGGGTCTGGGGATGGAACCCAGAGGCATTTGACCTCCGAGCTACACCTCCTGCCCTATTTTTTTTTTTTTTTATCTTGAAACCGGGTCTCACTGAGTTGCAGAGGGCCTCACTAAGTAGCTGAGGCTGTCTGCGAACCGTGATCCTCCGGTCTCAGCCTCCCAAATGCTGGGATTACAAGCGTGCGCCACCACGCCCAGCTTTTTGCCATATTGGGGATGGAACCCAGGGGGCATTCTATTTTCAAGCTACACCCCCAGGCCTGGGATTTTTATTTGTAGCTTTTCCTGTAGTGACATATTAGAATTTAGGTGCATATTTTAGTTGAGAAAAATTCTGCAGCTTATAAAACTTGAGAAAATTATGATCTTAAACATGACCCAGCTAATGTCTCTATTTTCATTCTATTTCACTGACTTGTTTTATTACACCTGTAACACCAAACTACTTACCATCTATCAAAATCAATTGGTGGTCTCTTGTTCCATGCTCTACTTCATCCTCTTCATCCTAGATTATTGTCACTATATCAAAACATGATCTGGCTTCTCAAGTCTTCCTCTGGCGTGAGTGCACTCTCTGACCCTCTGCTTGGTCCTTTCTCCCTCTGGGAAACCCTTCCTATCATCTCTGCTTATGTCCATCTGCTCAGGGATTCATGATTCCCAGTGCATACTTACTATCTCATATTACCTATTTCCAAACAGAAACACTCCTTAGGTCAGGAATAAATTATATTCATTTTAAAATTAATTGTCAGCATATATTCTAGGTATAGTAAGCATGTAATTGAATGAATAAGCAAATGAACTTATTTGATTCCATCATTTGGGATTATGAAGCTAGTAGCTTATAGCTTTACAAAAGAATAACATTTCCACACTGGACAAGATCTCAGATAATATGGAGATAAACACTATTTCCCTTGGTCTGGTTTTAAGCATGAAGTGATTGATGGCATGCTATACTAGTGGTGATCTGTGTTTCAGGTAAGGAAACCCTGAAACCTAACAAATGTGAAATATTTTACTTGATAAAACTTATTTAATATTTTCATAACCTTAAAAAGAAATACTAATTATAATTCACTATGCATATCCTGCCGATAATGTCTCAGATGTATGTTATCAACTCTCAGATATATATGTGATTCTATTGGCTGAAGCTAAAGCCTCTACTTAGATTTATTAAAAATCTAATATGTTGACTGGATATGGTGTTTGTAAAAGATCTGAAAGTAATAATCTTAATTGTGACTTATTAGAGTCAATTTTGAACTATCTTTCCAACTCTGCTAGAGTGCTTGTTAATTCCTAAAAACCTTTATGGAATTAAAAACAGAATGGTTGGTTAATTTCTCAGTTTCCCCAGGTTTCTGGTAATGAAGAGTTGAATTTTTTTCTGTTAGTATGGGGTTAACAGAGTGAGATAGTGGGATTTCAGAGCCTCTGGGGTCCCTTTGTAACCTTCTAATCACTTTGTTCTGTGTGGTAGGAGCCAGAGACCACGTTATTAGTCAGCTTTAAAACAGGACAAAAGATCAGTATGAAGGGTGGATTTGAGAAGAGTGAAGGGGATGAAAGTGGGGTTATTTGACAGTAAGGAGTTTCTGGAACGGTTGAGATGTCAGGATCAAATAACTTTGAGGGACAAGGAAGCCATTTTGGGCATGCACTGGGTGTTCTTTATTCCAGCCTTGAAGCTGGGCAAAACTCCCAAAGAGTATGCACTCACCAGACAGGAGAAGCAGAAACAAGTCTCAGCCCAGTGTGCAAGCAATTGCTCTGCAGAATGCCAGGCCTGCTCTGATGACCTCATGTCCATTTATCCTCAGGGAGTTGTGCAAGTGTCCTCAGGCAATGTAGAATCTCCTTGACTGGACCAATCCCTACTGGTCACCCCTTGACCCCTGCTTTAATCCTGACTTTCATGACTTTTCAACTGGATCACCATAACATTCCTCCCACTCTGATCTGCCACTTTACCCTTTGTATGCATTATCCCATCCTCTATATTGCCGTGAGAAAGATCTTAAATGTAAGAAAAAAGGAACAGCTGATTTCCCTTCTTAAAACAATACAATGGGGTCCATAGGGCTCAGGGGATTAAATCCATTTTCTGAATACCACCCACATTCAAGGATGCTCTAATAAACTTTGTGGGAAATAAAAAGGAGAAAAGGGAATATAAAAGGAATTCCCTCTGGGTAGATGAGTTATAAAACTAATCTTCTCACCAGGCATTGGTGATACATGCCTGTAATCTAGAATTTGGAAGGCTAAGATAGGAGGATCACAGGTTTGTGGCAACCTTAGCAATTTAGCCAGGCCCTCAGCAACTTAGCAAGAGCCTGTTTCAAAATAACACATAAAATAGGGCTGGGGGTTTAGATCAGATTGCCCCTGGGTTTAAGCCCTAGTACCACAAAATAATGATAATAATAATAATAATAACAATAACAACAATAACAACAACAATAATAACCCCCCATCTCCTAGCTGATAGAACCTCTAGATCTAGAAGGACTTTCAGCTGAGCAATGAATTAGATGTCAGCTTTCCCTCTGTGCTCCCTGCTGGGGGGGGGCTGTCTCCATTTTCCAGGGTATCTGTTTCTATAGGAGTTGCTCCTGTCTCTGTTTTAATGCACTTCCTTTTGTTTTTGCCTGCTAACTAGAACCACACTTTAGGGGTTGATTTATGCAAATCATCCTAGTGAAACTCCTTCAGTGTTCCTTTCTGATTCCATAGCACAGAGTATACACTCTTTTTTTTTATTTTTAGCACCAATCACATTCTTTTATTATTGCTTATTTACTGATCAACCTTGACTACTGTGATTCTTAACAGTGCTATTTTTTTTATCTCTAGTCTTTAAAACCACTATTACTAGTGTTTGTTTTATACATGATATGAAACAAATAAATGTTGCATGCATGAATGAAGTTATGACTTTATCTAATAAGTGAGAGATAAGATAATAGTAGTGCAGCCATTGGGGGCATTATTTGGCATAATTGCTACCCAGATCAGTTTTTTGTGTTATTTTTATCATTGTTTTATGACAAAATAGGGGGGGTTCAGGAAAACACCAAGACTTCCTGAATACTTTTGAGACCTTCCTTTTATGAGAGATGGTTGGGTTAAATTAGGTTTACCTTGATGCAGTATATCTGAAAAGAAATTTGAGTGGCATACCTGGAATCTTGCAGAAAGTTGATTTTTTTTCTCATTCTCTCTTCCTCTCCCTCTCCCTCTTCCTCTCCCTCTCTCTCTCTCCTCCTCCCCCTCTCTCTCCCACTTTCTCTCTCCCTCCCTCTCTCTCTCTCTCTCCCTCTCCCTCTCTATCCTGAAAGAAAAGCAGTAGAGAAATTCTAAGATTCTTTCTTTGTATAATTTTTCACCTTGTCCTTCTAAGTACATAATACAAATCAATCAGAAGCTTACCTAATGTCAACAAAGGGAACCATAGTGTAGTATAACTGATAAAGTTGTGAGACTTATTAATATAAGTGATGCAATAAATAAATCCTCATAAAGTGAATTTTAATCCATTAGGTTAGAGGTAAGGTATAATAGAGGTTGTTTGTGATGCTGGAGCTTGAACCCAGGAAGGTCTTCACACATGTGAGATAAGTGCTCAACCACTGAGCCACATTCCCAGCGCTACATTTGAAGTTTTAATGGTTGATTATTTGAATTTTTTGTCTGTGCCTCTCTGAGGTAAATATGAGGTAAAAAATGGTAGAGTTTAGGTTGTTGCTAAAATGTTTTGTTGAAGGAAAAATTTGTGTCAGTAGATGAAAAGATTATCAAGAATATGAGAAAGAACTCTTCACAGATGCTCCAGAGTCTATTGAGAGGTTTCAAGCTTTGGGAGTAAGAGGTTATAAAATACTCTGGGCTTTGTAGGCCATACAGTCAGTTGAATTTACTCAACTTGGCTGTTGTAGCTCTAAAGCAACCATAGATATAAAGGAACATGTGTGGCCAGATGTGGACTGGGGTCATCATCTATCAACTTTGGGCAATTTTGAGTTTTCTGGAAGTCTTGGTATACATACAAATGGAAGAACTACAATGTAGAGTTGAAGCCAGCCTATTTTGGGGCTGATGCATTTATGTAAAAATAGCCTCCAGTCTACAATGTCTTCTTAAGGTTTAGCCTGAGTAGCCTGCAGAACTGGGACAGGAGACCTTTGGCAGTAGATGAATAGGCCTATGCAGAGATAAAAGAGGTCTAAACTTCTTTGAATTTCTTCTTTGGAGCAAGAACTATACATAGAATTTCTTCACTTATGGTGACTATGGTTGCCAGTATATAAAAGTATGAGATGAAACATGAATCAAATCACTCACAAACAAGTAGGGCATTTTAGAAATTAAAGAAGCTAAAAGTAGCTAATAAATGCCCAATGCACAAAACAACAAAGCCAGCTCTCTTTGCAGAAAAAAACTTCCTAAAATACAGTAATAAATGTCAAGGTCTTTATTAGAGAGAGATTCTCATCTAACAGTTCGGGGCAGAGAAATTATATCTGAAACAATAAGAAGAGCAGGATCCAGCTCACTCCCCACTAAATCCACCCACAGACGGGCCTCTTTTTGCCCATCTCTAGTCCCCTCTCTAACCTAAAAGTTGGGTATTATTATGCATATAAGATCTGAAACCTTGCTAGAGCAAACCTTCCAACGAAGGAACAAACAGTGAAGTCTGTAATTAGAAAAAAAGAAAAGCACAACTGAGGATTAAACGCAGGTTTTCACTTCTTTTGTGATGGCTCTTATGCCTTGAATAAAGAAGTAAACATATGACTGAGTTGAGTAGAGGTTTTAAATACAAAATTTAAGATGTGCAAAATTCAAAATGTGTAAATTATAATATTTTTAGTTCTTCTAGGCCGCTAGTGGAATACATCAAACTTAACGTTTCAATTACAGTGTAAAGAAGAAATTAGTTGCTTTAATATTAAAAATATAAACAGAATTTTAATTCATTAATATTCATGATGAGGACCTATAAAAGTACTCAGTGTTAAGCTTAATACACATATTTTTTTCTATATCTCCTTAGATGTGTCTCTCTTAGATGATACCTTGGCCTATATACACAGAATTACAAAGGGTTTTCAATGAACCTGATTTGTCTCTATTTAACATGCCTATTGCCAATTGATTTGTATTTTAAAGTGATATTTCCTCATAGATAAGAACAGTACTTATTCTGTCTTCCACTGCATTCCTGTCAGTAAGTCATCAGCCAGGTGACAATATTCCTGCCCTGCGCCCTCTGTCCTGGTTCAATTATTTGATCCTCCTGTCTCAGCCTCCCAAGTACTGGGATTAAAAGGCATGCGCCATCACGCCCAGCTTGGTGCAGTTTTTCACAAGGCCAATTTCAAAGGTGTCCCATGCATCATGTGCTTGGCCTGGCATATAGTCCTCCCCTCCCCTCCCCAGCTTTCTCTCACCCTCCTCCATCTGCCACAACTAGCCTTCTTTCATCCTTGGGCTAGCCTAGCTAACTGACCGATGTCCTGCAATAAAATGCCATCATCTCATCTTTGAAATCTCTGTTCCCCAAACCAACACATGATAAAACATTTTCTCACCCCACTTTCTAGGAATTCAGGGTGGTTTTATTCAGTCATTAATTTGTATATATTTTACTAGGCATTGAAGCTAGGGGCATTCTACCCATGAGCTACACCCCCAAACCCTATTTTATTTTTATTTTGAAACAGGATCTCACTAAGTTGCAGAGGTCCTCACTAAGTTTCTGAGGCTGACTGCTAACCTGGGATCCTCCTGTTTCAGCCTCCCATGTACTTGGATTATAGGTGCGTGCCTCCATGCCTAGCTAACTCGTGCTCATATTCTTATTTAAGTTCAGAAGGGACAAACATTATCAGTTTGATTTCTATAATATATTCAATGCCTAACACAGTGCCTGATATATGAAGGCACTCACTAAATATTTTTAAATGAATGAAGAAAATGTCTAAAGATCATTTGTCATTGGTTTTAATTAATAGACTTGGTTTTAATCTAAAATTAGGGAGAGGTAGAATTAGGGTCAATTATGACTGGACCTGGAACAGTTTGGGCACACAATAAGCTTTTCTTTCTGCAGTAAAATTGACAAATAAAAACAAATATATTTTAGGAATAAAACATGGTGTTTTGATCTATAATCTGTGTAATAACTCTCTCAATTAACATCCATCATCTAACATAGTTACCATATTTTTTATTTAAGAAAACTTAATACTCCTTTAGCAAGTTTCAACTACATAATATATCATTAGTAACTATAGTTACTATGTTGTAATTTAGCTCTCTAGGACCTGCTAATCTTATAACTGAAAGTGTGCCCTTTTAATTGAGGTAAAATTTACCTGCAGTGCAACGCACAGTTAATAATGTGATGACTTTTTACCAGCATCTACCAAGATAAACAAGATCTCCAACAAGATGTGAACCATCATCTCCCCCCAGAACGTTCTCGCTCATCTCCTTCCATCAGTCCCCTCTACAGGAGCCAATTGTTCTAATTTCCTCTGTCATTCGTTACATTGACCTATTTAAGGATTTCTTATAAATCAAATTGTACAATGAGAACTTCTTTCTGGCTTTTTCTTATGCAGCCCATTATTCTTGAACTGGAACCATGCTGTTGTGTGTATGGTGGTTGGTTCCTACATATTGCAAAGTATTCTTTCATTGAATGGGTATTTCACAGTTTGCTCACCTACTCTCCACTTGGTAGAACTTTGTTTCTCTGCTTTTTGTGTGTATGTGTGTGGTACTGGGGATGGAACCCAGGGGTATTCTACCTCTGAGTTGCACCCCCAACTCTATTTTTCATTCTTTATTTTGAAACAGGGTTTCACTGAATTGTGGAGGGCCTCACTAAGTTGCTGCGGTTGGCTCCAAACCTGGGATCCTCCTGTCTCAGCCTCCCAAGTACTGAGATTACCAGCGAGTGCCACCACGTCCCGCTTATGTATTTTCATTTCTCTTGGGTAATCACCCAGAAGTAGGACTGCTGGGTTTAAAGGCAGGTTAGATATTTTTAATTTAAAACAAAGAAATAAACTGCTTAACAGTTCTCCCATGACGGCCACACTATTTTCTACCTTACTAGCAATCTGTAAGAGTCCCAGGATTCCATGTCCTTGTCAACAGTTTAATTTAGATTTCCTTAATAACTAGTCATGTTTAACAGCTTCATACTCAAATTGGCCACTTTACATTCTCTGTTGTGAAGTGTCTGTTCAGATCTTTACTCCCCTATTTTTACTTCCATTGTTTGAATATAAGTGTGTGTGTGTGCACACCTGTGTGTGTGTGTGTGTGTGTAAGAGAGCAAGTTGTTCTCTGTAGTTTGTTGTTTCATTTTATTAAAGTTATATTTTGCTAAGTAGACATTATACATTTTATAGTCCTATATATTATATTTTTTCTTTTATAGTTTGTTTTGTGATTTTCTATAAGAGATCTTTGCTAACCCTCCAGATCATGAAATATTCCTCTATATTATCTTCTATAAATTTTATGGTATCATCTTAGGTTTTCTATAGATCTATAATGAATATAAAATAATTTTTTGTGGTATTGGGGATGGAACCCAGGGGCATTCTACCTTCGAGCTACATCCCTAGCCCTACTTTTTATTCTTTATTTTAAAACAGGGTCTCACCAAGTTGCAAAAAGCCTCACTAAATAGCCGAGGTTGTCCACGGAACGCAATCGTCCTGTCTCAGCCTCCCGAATGCTGGGATTACAAGCGTGCGCCACCAAGCCTAGCTTAAATTTTATTTTATAAATTTTTTATAAATTTTTATAAATTTTTATTTTATAAATTTTTCATCCCCAAACCCACAAAAATAAAATAAAATAAATTTTAAATGTGATATGAGATAGGGGTGAGGGATCATCTTATTCCATATGAGTATCCAGTTGTTTGAATGTCAGTGTTGAAGAGATTTCCCTTTCTCCTTGAGTTGCTTTGGTACATTTGCCATATCAAATGAATGTATGTGTAGGTCTATTTCTCAAATTAAGAAAAAAAATAAAGGAGCATAGGGACTAGAATTTATGTACTCTTTGACTCGTTTCTTTCTTTCTTTTTCTTTTTCTTTTTCTTTTTTTCTTTTTCAGTACTGAGGATTGGGCTTTCTACCTTTTTACCTTTGAGCTGCACCCCCAGCCCAATTTTTAATTCTTTATTTTAAAACAGGGTCTCACTGAGTTGCAAACGGCTTAAGTACCTGAGGCTGTTCACAAACCGCGATCTTTGTCTCAGCCTCCCAAAGCTTGGGTGAACACACTCAGCTCCTCCTCCTCCTCCTCTTCCTCTTCCTCCTCCTCCTCCTTCTCCTCCTCCTTCTTCTCCTTCTCCTTCTCCTTCTTCTTCTTCCCTCCTCCTCCTCCTTCTTCTCTTTCTTCTTTTGTGGTACTGGGGATGGAACCCAGGGGCATTCAACCTCTGAGCTACAGCCTCAGCCCTATTTTTTTTTTTTTTTTTAATCTTTGTTTTGAAACAAGTTCTCATTAAGTTGCAGAGGGCTTCACTAAGTAGCTGGGGCTGTTTGCAAACTGAGATCCTCTTGTCTCAGCCTCTCAGGTACTGAGATTACAAGCATGCGCCACCACACCCAGCTCTTTGACTCCTTTCTAATGAATGGGTATATGTTTTAAAGCTCATCAGTAAAGATCTCATCCAGACACCATTGATGATTTGATTTCACAGCTAGATTTAAAAATACATATACAGGCAGTATATGTATACATAGTCTGCATCTGGCCACTTTTAGGCTGCTCAGTATCCAAATGTCTGAAAACAGATGCTGTTTTGCCTGTTAATAGAAGTATAATAAATGCTATTATCCAAAAGATAAGACATTTACCTTTGAATAGAACCTACTCTTTTATATACTAACAAAATAATAGCGTGAGTTTGCCTATGTATTTTTCTCTAATGCTGAAAAGGATCCTGTTGTGTTTAAATTGTTTAGTCTTTGAGAGCATTTCTGTTTTTCCCTGTGAGGCCATTTCAGTGATATGGAAACATGAGTATGTAGTATAAATATTTCTGTATTATCCTTTTTATTTTACTTCCTATACTGTCAAGAAAAAAGTGATGCTTTTTTTTAAATCATTAAACCCTACTACTATCAAGCTGGTAATTATGTCCTGTGTTTACCTTATTAACTGTCTGTTCTTATTCAATTAAAAGTGATTTTTAAGAAAAAGTCAACTTTATTTATTTTATTTTTCTTTTCCTGACTACATGATTTGTTTTCTAAAATGTCTTTGCATTCTGGTCCCCACAGCAGCCTCCTCATATGGCTTCATTAGCTACTGGTTGTAATTTTTTTTAAAAATTCACCATCTGAGGTAAACAAAATACTATTCACATATTTCCACTGCTAGGAAGTGGTGATAAACTCAATTGAAAAAAATGGCAAAAATGCATTACACAGGTGGGGGAGAAGTTAATTATGTTCCATTTTGTCTGCTGATCATGTTCAAGATTGACTTGACTGGCCTGCATTAATGTCTCAAAGGGGGATAGGATGCATTTTGTGAGGGACATGTATTTTTGTGCACATTCTCTCCTGGATCCCCACTTGTAATTTCTTTTGGTGATAATAGAGCCTAGCTATGCATCTCAAGGGAGAACTAGATTCTTCAGAGTAGCATGCAGAGTAGCTCATCACAGTATCCTTAATGCTTGTTGGCAGACCTGTCTATTTGTAGAAGCATGGTTGTTATTCTATACTGGAGAATATTTATGCAGTTTCTCCATCTTGTGTCCAGCTATGAAGAGGATGCTTGTTAAGCCTTCAGAGCCCATTTTCTGGGAAAGAGAGGAATTTGAATGGAATCTCTGTAGACAGTCATATAAAGAAGGAAATACTTAAGCTTCGTTTTTCAGAAATGAAATTGTATTCACAGAGAACTATTTTTTTTAAGACAACTATTTCTGCTAGTAAGAATTCTAAGAAAAGCAAAGGAATACTTGGGGATTAAAGGAAAGCTAGCATGGTACAGAAATGAAAATAATGTTGATGGAAAGGAGTTGATTTTTATACTTTTGATATCCCACTTGCTGTGGCCATTAGTTTTGCTTGGCATTTGGAGGATAAATGTAATGTTGGCATCCTTTTTCATAGTTTATTGACAAAGACCTGTCACTATCAGAAATATCTGCATATTGAGTCTATACATATATAGAATTGAACAGTTGAAAATTGTGCTGACTATAAAAGCATTAAAGTTAAGGCATTTAGCAAAGTAAAAAAATTACAATCATTAAAGAAATGAATTACCTTTATGCATCAAAAATATTAGGGTTCACAACCATTTTTCTGAAGACAAAATAGTATATAGTCCAGGGCCCCAAAGTAGAAATTATTCAGTCGTTATAATGGGACAAATATTTTTACAAGGAGACTTTACATATAAAGGGAAATATTTTTAAGAATCACATTGCATAAATGTGGAACTACACTTGGACAACAGTGGTTCTCAACTAGGATAGGGGACTGGACATTTGAAACCTCCTGGAGAGTTTTCAATCCACCTTTCTTACACTCTTGCCAAATTCTGCAATGCCTTCGGGAATTGTATGAATAGATGGAAAATGCTTCATGGGAGGTTTTGATAGGCATCTCAGTTAGGCCACTGTCTTCAAATAGGCCACTGAAGCTTGCAATGAAAATGTAAAGGTGGGTAAAAAATAGAAGCCTGAAGTCTGCCTGTCAGTGCATCTCCTGAATTGGTCTAATCCATACAATCTTCTTACCACTACAGTGTTATGGAGATTGGTATTAAACTCTTTGCCCTTCCTGGAGAAAAGCGTACGATATTAGAAAAAATGGAGTCCAGTAATGCAAAAAATTATCCTATCACTTCAACTTTTCTTCATAAAAAAAATGAGTCAATACAGTGTAATCTAATGCAGGTTCCAAACAGATGAAATTCAAGAAAAGCTGGGTCTATAAGGTGAATATTTTTAGGTAACATGTAGTTTATAAATCTTCAAGGATAAATCTTATTGTAGTAAATTTTTATCTGTTCTCCAACTATATACATATATATATATATATATATATATATATATATATATATTTGTTGTTCTTGTTCTTGTTCTTGTTCTTGTTCTTGTTGGTACTGGGGTTCCTGGAAACCCTTCTACCTCCAGGCTACACTCCCAGACCTATTTTTTTGTATTTTTATTTGGAAACAGGGTCTCTTAAGCCAGCGTGGCTGGCTTCGAACCTGCGCGATCCTCCTGTATCCGCCTCCCAAGTGTGGGGATTACAAGGTTGCGCCACCACACCCGGCTCCAACTATATATATATATTTTTTTTTTGGTGGTACTGGGGGTACTGGGGGTGGAACTCTGGGGCCTTATGCCTCCGAGGTATACTCCCAGACCTATTTTATATTTTATTTGTAAACAGGGTCTTACTAAGTTGCTGTGAGCCTTGCTAAGTAGCTGAGGCTGGCTTCAAATCTGTGCCATTCTCCTGTCTCAGTCGCCCGAGTACTGGGATTGCAAGCATGTGCCACCACACCCAGGCAGCTACATGTCTTTAAAGTTTTCCTCTGTATCTAAGTTCAATAATATATAGTTATAACCTTAAATTTTAGGTAAGAACATTTTCTACCTATTCTCTATTTCAATAACATCTTATGGTACAATTCAGCAAGCATTATATATATGTGATACTAATGGACTCAGATATAAAGTCATTGAATCTTTCATGGATTAAAATTAATAAGATAACAATGATGATGATGATGATGATGATGATAATAATAATAATAATAATGGAATTCATTAAACTGGGTAGGTTTTCCTTGTAATTCATAACAAGGCATATTTTCTTAACTCCAAAATTATAACTAGCAACAGAAGTTAAAAATGTAAAGATAGTTATGTTTAACTCAAATCCATATGATCAAAACCATCTTTTAAATAGAGATGCCTTTTATAATGCCTTTTTTTACAGAAGTGTGTGTGTGTATGTGTGTGTGCGTGCATGCGTGTGTGATGTGAAAACCTTAGATGTAGATTTTTTTTGTATCAGTAGTTTTCTAGTCTTTGATGGGAGAGAAGATGTGGAGAGGGACATATTCAAAGTCAGATTAGGTGGGTATAGTGGCACAATTTGGGAGAGTGAGACAGGAGGATCACAGGTTCAAAGCCAACCTCTGCAAGCTAGAAGACCCTCAGCAACTGTGTGAGACCCTGTTTCAAAATAAAAAAATAAAATAAAAATAAAAAGGCTGGAGGTATAGCTCAGAGGGAGAATGCCCCTGGGTTTCATCCCCAGAAAAATAGTGTCAGTTTCGCCAGCCATAGCGGCACACACCTGTAATTCCGGTACTTGGTAGGCTGAGGCAGGAGGATTTCAGGTTCCAGGACAGCCTCAGCATCTTAGTGAGACCCTTTTTCAAAATTAAAAATAAAAAAGCTGGGGGTGTAGCTCAGAGGTGGGTTCAATTTTTAGCACACACACCCTACATATAAATATCAGACTTTTTTTTGGTATTTTGTCCTTTTACTGTATAGTAGACCAGACTGGATGAACACAGCATTTAGGTAGAATATGCTATGTCTGTGTTTCTGTATGATGCAGCTATATATCATACATTTTACCAGGCTTCAGGGGCCAGCAATCCTGAAGTCAATATTCAAATACACATGAGCAATATGCCCTCTGTTACAACTATAATTACCTTTCTTTAAGCAGTACAAAGGAAATAGAATTCACTTCTCATTGGGAGCAAAAATAAATGTACTTACATTCTCTTAGTAGAATTACTTTCTAGACATGATTTCAGAGTCAACTTATCATAGCAAAAAAATCCTTGTCTCAAATCCTGACCCTGTTACCAATTTTGAAAGATGACTTAGACAAGTATTCTAGTCTGTTTCAACACCAGTTTTCTCAGCAGTAAAATGGAAATATATCTGTTTATACTTGCTTGGGGGTTGGTGGCCAAGGTGGAGTGTGAGGAGCATTAGACTCCACTAAGAGGAATTGAATGAAAACCACTTTATTTCTGTACAGCTTTAAGAATTTAGGATTCTTACCTGGGGAAAAATATATTTCTTTTTTTATTTCTTCTTGTATTTTTAATGTAATATCTATTAACTAGACCCAATTCTGTTTTTATTCATATATTCTAATTTCCTTGTGTCCTGATGATGGAAAATGGACATTTGTGGTTGCTACTGTATTTTTTGCCACAACTTTGTGATGCTACATTGATACACTAAAGACGGGAATTATTTTGTTTATTATACACCTATACAGCCTAATATATATTGAGGAACATTATCTGTCTGCAGTTGGACCAATTTGCCCTCAGTCTCTTATACAAAGATCCTTCTAATGATAATTATCAGTAAATACAGTGAAAAACAAAATCGTGTCTAAAGTCATAGCAGTTCATTTGCTTTTGGGTGGTTTTGCCATCATCTTCACAATCTTTTACAATAGGCTTTTGTATTTGAATAATTATATGCAGTTACACTCCTGAATAGAAAAATTGTCACAAAAAAACAAATACTTTACAAGGGAAATGGTGGCAGCAAGGCTAATCTATAGCTGTGGCCTTTGGTAATGAGCATTGCTGGGAAACTTTTCAGAACCCCGCAGGGAAACTCATGTTTTTGTAAGAAAAAGGTCTCCAGCTGTTAAAACTGATAGAATTTCAGAAATGTCATAAGTTCAGTTTGCAGTATATTTGTAGGTTTTATAAGCAGAAAGGAAAAAAAAAAAAAACCTCTTTAATGTATTCCTTTAGAATCAAAATTTCTCTATAATGAAGAACTATCAGTTTTAAGGAACTGAAAATAAGTTCAACATCCAAATACTCACTTGGGGGCTGCTACATGTAATAGGAATTGTTTTAAAAATATGCCATTTGTTACATGTTTAATTTCATCTGTTTGAAAACATTAGAGCCTCAGTAAAATCACTCAAGTGTTTTATTCAAGAAATACTTTTTTTTTTTTTTTTGGTGGTACTGGGGTGCCTGGAAACCCTTCTACCTCCGGGCTACACTCCCAGACCTATTTTATACTTTTTTATTTTTGGAAACAGGGTCTCTTAAGCCAGCGGGGATGGCTTTGAACCAGAGCGATCCTCCTGCCTCCGCCTCCCAAGCATGGGGATTACAAGCGTGCGCCACCACGCCCGGCCAAGAAACACTTTTTGGTACCTCTAAACAGCTATAAGAAAGTCCTGAATAAGCATATGCACATCTCTGAATCTATGACTCAGGATGGAGTTAAGACTATGTCATCCTATCTGATAATATCAAATACTTAGAGATTTGTGGTGAATCTGTGGCTTATTTTGTATAAGCACTTATTTAGGATATCCGAATTGGCTGGCACAGTGTTGCACACCTGTAATCTCAGTACTTGGGAGTCTGTTCGAGACCATTCTCAACAACTGAGCAGGGACCTTCAGCAATTTAATGTGATTATGTTTCAAAATAAAAAATAGAAGGGGCTTGGGCTCAGAGGTAGATTGCTACTTGGTTCAATCTTGTGTATGTGTGTGTGTACATATATACATACATATATACACACATATATACATACATATATACGTGTGTATATATGTATGTATATATAGAGAGGAGGAAGGCAAAAATATTTTGCACTTTAAGAAAAGTTAAATTCTAAAACAAATGTCCAAATATGATCATAATTAGAACTCAAGGTTGGTTGAGAATTGCTTATATACATTGATAATTACTTTTAATGTTAAAATAAATATAAAATAATATATGTTTTAAATGCTTTAGGTCTAATTTATAACTACAATGTCAGTGTTTTTAACAAGTTAAAAGCCCTTATAATCAGTATTATCATCTCTTGCCTTTAAAGCATTCTGTACATCTTGTGAATGCATGAATATGTTTTGAGAAAAATAACTTAATATGTCATAAAAGACAAAACATAGCCATCTCTCTGTCTTTAAGTCAACCCACCATGGATGAAATCTAAGATACATTAACTTTATATCATATTTTGTTTTTTGCTATACCAAACAATATTGAGTTGCACAAATGGTTTTCTCCGTGGGTTATTAGACCATGGACATAAGCTGGATGTAGTGGCGCACGCTTGTAATCCCAGCATTCAGGAGGCTGAGACCGGAAGACTGCAGTTCAGGGACAGCCTCAGCTGTTTAGTGAGGCCCTCTGCAATTCAGTGAGACCCGGTTTCAAAATAAAGAATAAAAAATAGGGCAGGGGGTGTAGCTCGGAGGTCGAATGCCCCTGGGTTCGACCCGCAAAAAAAAAAAAAAAAAAAAAAAAAAAGACCACGGACATAATATGTTATTTCAATTGCTCTTTTATTTTAAATCTGTCGTATATTGGCTGCTTCTCAATTTTTCTAATCAACCACATATGAAGATCCCAACAAGTAAATTTTAAACATAATAGTGTGTCTAAGACTTTACACATAACATTTTCTATTTGTGGTTGTTAAATTTTCTTAAAAGGGAGAAATTTTGAAGTTGCTTAACTAGAAAAATTTCAGAAATAATTATGATGTGGACACTCTGTTCAACAGAAAGTCTAAAATTATGGTTAATTGCAGGTCTAATTTATCTTTATTAAAATGAAGCTCCCACAGACACTACTTTGCTATGACTTTCTTCAGTTCACTGTCTAGAAAGAGACGGAGCTCAGTCTTTTTTTTTTTTTTTTTTTTTTTTGTCCATCCCAAGCTACACCCCACACCCTTTTTATTTTATTTTTAATTTTTGTAACAGGGTCTTGCTTAGTTGCTGAGGCTGACCTTGAGGCTTAATTCTTTTATCTCAGCCTGCCAAGTGCTGAGATTACAGGCATATGCCATGCCTTGCTGGAATTCAGTCTATATACTAACTCATTCAGAAGCATCACTGGCATGAGTACGTGTTTTTCAGGCTAGCATTGATAACTATAGGAAATGAAAATCCTTTTTCCCATTTATCTGCTATATTTATAATTCATAATTGGTTATGGTACAGAAAAAAATTAGTTTCCTTCCAAAAATCATAAGGGTGAGAATGGAGGTTTTTGCCTGATACTATCTAAATGACTTCTGCAACCAACCCAAGGGAGTGAGGACCTGAGTGGACCGCTGCTTCTCTGAAGGCAGCAGCATTCCTGCGCAGCCCAGCACTGGCAGCACTCTCTGAAGCGCCAGCAGTCCAGCAAGCCCTACTTGCTACATGTGCAAGTCTTGTATATGTTAATTTTACGCTTAGAAACCCAGACCTGTTTTTAAAACCTGAAGCCCTTTAATTTTCAAGTCTATCTTTATATGTGTGGATCACTTGACTACTTTAGATCAATTAAGGGAGGTTTCATGGAGAAATGGAATTTCAGGCAAATTAAATGCTAAGGGCGATCTATGTAAGTCTCACGGGAATTCATAAGCTGTAGGGAGGAAGGGAGTCTTTTTAGCTTCATTCAAACTCCTCCCTTTACAAATGAGGAAACTGAGACATAAAAGTGTAATCAAAGCAAATAAGTCATACAGAGTTGGAACAGAAAATCAGCTTTTCCAGTTACTTGATATTCAGGTGAGTCTCATTTAGATGTCTGTGGTTTTAATTTAAAACCATATACATATTTTTACATCTCATAGCAAGCAGTTCAACTTGAGTCAATTCGTAAAGGATGCAAGGACAGGATGCTCTCATCCATGAATGGCACATATTTTTTATGGGACATATTTTTCTATCTTTATTCATTGCTTATACTCATTTTTTATCAAATAAAAGATAGACACTAAGGGGAAACTATATCCAATTACAATTTCTTGGAAAATCCAATTTGTAAAGTGGAGAGGAATCTCTCTAGGGAAATTTATTTCACTTGAAGCACAAAAGTTAAGTATAACTAGGGTATCTGTGATCTACAAACTAAGATTTATACCTAGAAACTGTGATGACTATTTCAAGCCCAGCAGGGCCTTACTTTCTTGTGCTAAAAACTGTCAGTGTGATTGGTCTTAACTTAAATCTTAAAAAATCCATTTTTTCTCACTATTCTTCTGATTTTATTACTGTATCTTCTTAACTATAGTTTTATTATTTCAAAAATTCCTCTTTGTACTACACCATCATTCTTTACAAAGCCATTCTTTTCCTGCTGGCTTTGCTTTGGGATTTGTGCAATAACTAGAGTATTTTGTTATCACAATCCTGTTGGTACTTACTGCTCATACTGTCTCTTTATGCTGCTTGGACGCACACTTTCATTCTCGTTCTATGTCTTCTTGCAAGTGCATCTATTGATACCCCTGATTGCCACCAGGTTCTTCTACAGAATGCAGCACAGAGCAACAGCGGTAACTGTGATAAGAATTCTACTGAAAACACACCTTTACATGGTTTCCGGGATGGGGGCGGGTGTTTCTAAATTAGCTGTCCTACAATGTTCTTAGGGTCTTGATAATTATTTATTTATTTTTGGTACTTTATTGATGCATTAAGTTTCTGAAAGGTCTGAATCATTCCTCAAGAAACATGGTCCCATTGATTTTTTTTTCCCTCCTAGTAATATCACTATCCAAAGTATAATAAGCCCTCTCTCTATCATCTATCTTTCCTCCCCTCTTCCTATCTCTTACTGAAGTTCAGATAATAGCATTTCACCAGGAACAAATAAACTGGAACATTGTCTTATATGGTGATTCTCAACCCTGGCTGCTTATCAGAATCATCCCTAGAGCTTTTTAAAGCTGGGAATCCTGGGACTCAACCGTGAAATTGACTGGATTAGAACATCTAAGGGTGAGCAAGAGTTGGAAAAGTCATGATAGTGACACAGATAGAATAGAGCCACACAGCATAATAGATCTTACAAAGTGAGGCGGGAATCAGCTTAGATGGGTCAATTGTCTCTATCGTAAACTGTAAAATACGTTTACAGAATGTCCCCTTTCCATTCGCCCAGCCACTCCCCAATCCCCACCCCCAAGTCCCACCCACAAAACCCTCTTCTTTATTAGTCTGAATAAAATTGACCTAACATTCAATTTTGACAGCAACCTTGTGAGTTCTATTTTTGTCCTACATGTTCCAGATGGAGAAACTACCCAATTGTTACATTTTTCTTAAGAAGCCAAGTGTCTAAATTTGATTAAAATTTAACTTAATTATGAAAGCATATCTAAATTTAAGCTGACTTAGATGGAAAGTTAGCAAATTTTATCTTCTAAATTAAAGAAAAAATTTTGGTTCTACTTAAAAAAAAAAACCCCAAACACTATTTCTCTGTATGAGTATCTTTAAAATTTGAGGTTATTTTTTAAATCCTGAGGTTAATTTTTAAAATGGAAATTGCTCCTGGTCACTTTGTTTCTGGCTTTCCATTTCCCCCAAATGCTGTCTCCACATGTGTCCTGAAGCACATTTTCAATTAACTTACCAAACTTCTGATGGACTGTGATAAATGTCCTCCCTTCTCTTAAGGACCTGCTCATCTACAAGGCCAGTGGAGTTTGTTTCCTTGATTTCCTGCTCCTTTCCATGCGTATTATGTACATACGTACTAGCTAAAAACCATTACAGAAATAGTTCAAATTTCTTGAATTCTTTAGACAATATGTTAAGACAAATAAGAGCTTATAATAGCTTTCTTATAGTTTGTGGAGTATTGTTTTGCTTGGTTTTGGAAAGAGCAATTTTTCCATCAACAAGTTTTATTATTTCATTATTTTCTTCTGTTTGATTGTTTTGAAAAAGAAAAGAAAGCATGGTTCAGAGGTACTGTCATGAAACATTTACTGAATAATTCAAAAGTAATAACTAGATATTTGTGTATGTTTCTTTAAAGGACCATGAAGGATGTTGATTGTATCTTGATGGCAATAATGGGTAAAAGCCCAAATCTGACTGTGTTTGTATAGTTTTGTTTTTTAACTCAAATGAACCTGTGTTAGTTTTTCAATGTTTATGTGCATTTTGCAATATTGAGGAGGAACAGCCCGAAGTCTCTAGCATCTTTATAGTTATAGGTAGCAAATTCTCCCTTGAGGCCCAATCCACATTTCTGTCTCTTACAATCTTGGCAAAAAAGCCTACTCTTACCATATCAATGATTTATTATAATAGAACATAAAAATTGTTCAAACTTGTTTGGGTATTAATCTGCTTACCATTTGAATGTTATGTTTTAATAATATACCTAATCTTTTTTTTTTTCAAGTCTGGGAATGGAACCCAGGGGCATTCGACCTTTGAGGTACACCTCCTGCCCTATTTTTTATTCTTTATTTTGAAACCGGGTCTCACTGAGTTGCAGAGGGCCTCACTAAGTAGCTGAGGCTGTCCGTGAAACACCATCCTCCAGGTCTCAGCCTCCTGAATGCTGGGATTATAAATGTGCGCCACCACGCCCGGCTTAATCTTTTCCTATTAGATAATTTAAAAAGCAACTTTATAGTGTGTTTGTGTACATACATACATCTATAAGTATAAGCAGTGTTATTGGGCATATCAAATATTTATTTTATCTAGAAGTCAATTGAGGCTCAAAAATATTGTTCTATTAAAGTAAACTTTATTTTAAAGCTGAGTGAAATTTTATTTAAGTTTCATTTAACTTTCAATGAGATTTGAATTAAGCAGTTTTTAACTGGGTTTGGGGTTCACATCATCATCATATCATAAGTGTCTAGTGCCTTTTGTATGGCCACTGGGTAGGAAATCATTGTTACTGTTGCCACCAGCCACTTTAACAACTATGAAATCTTGTATTGCTCTGAAAATCATGGCACAGAGATAATAATGCTACTTTTTAAAATAATAGATTCATCAATGAATTCTGGTTAACCACAAATGCATGCTCCTGATATACATTGAAATAGTGAATATAAAATATATTTAATTACAAAATAAGATATCAGTTTAAAATTATTTTTATTCAGATAGTAAATATAGAATTTAAAGATTTCTTTTACTGACCTTGAAAAGCATGTAGAATATTTTAGAGGTATGTTTTATTATTTTTCAACATTATGAGTCTTATTAAAATAATATTCTATTTTTTTGGTGGTGGTACTGGGGTTCCTGGAAACCCTTCTCTGGGCTTTATTAATTAATTAATTTATTAATTTATTAATTAATTTATTTATTGCGGGCCTGGGGATGGAACCCAGGGGCATTCAACCTCCGAGCTACACTCCCTACCCTATTTTTTATTCTTTTTTTGAAACAGGGTCTCACACTTTATTTTGAAACAGTTGTGGAGGGCCTCACTAAGTAGCTGAGACTGTCTGCAAACCACGATCCTCTGGTCTCAGACTCCTGAATGCTAGGATTACAAGCGTGGGCCACCATACCCGGCTTATTATTAAAATAATATTCTAACATAAGGATTTAAAGAGGATAGCAATAGTATTTGGAAATCTGTCATGTCATTTTTTCAATATGTTTTCATAATTATAATTTTAAAATCCAAGTTTATAATAGAAATATCTGAAAGCTGAGTAATGACTGCAGCTTATTTTGTCGAACCTTATTATTAAGCTAAATTCTCTTGAAAAACCTTCTTTTCAGATAGGGAGGAGGTCAGGCCCAATGTATTACATTAAACAGTTATGACATCATATCCAGTTGAATTTATTGCTATTTCTACTTGACATCTCTCTCAGCAATTGCTGTTTTGACAAGATGACCCCACCCACTAACGTTTTTAGGCAGCCACTGGGATGATTTGCTTTGAGACTCCTCAGGCATTTTGTGTCCACACTCAATTATTGACACATCCTGGTCTGGGGGCCAGGACCTTTTATTTCTTGGATTTTAAAGCCCCTTACTCTCAGCATGCAGGAAGTTCTTTGGATAGAAACTTTATATTGATTTTCTGAGCAATTAATAAAGCAATTTAACCTTGCTCTTCTGTCATACCTGATTGCTCTCATTAGAGAAAAGCTTCTCTTCACCTTGACTTTACCAGTATTTATCTGTATTACCTACTCCTAAAATGGGCTGTGCAGGGACTAGGGGTGTCAGTGAAGCTTTTCCTCTGTAGAACACGATTAGCTAATGATCATGAAGTTCTTTTCAGTTCAGATGTTTCACGTGTGCAGATTGAACGACTGGTCCTGAATTTCTGACTATTTGAACTCACCATCATCCTCATAATATTGTTCTTTTTAAATTTTTTTATTGGTGCAATGTATTCATACATAATAATGGTATAAAGAAATTACTTTTGTAGACATACATGCACACATCGCCCAGTTAGCCCCTACCCGATCCCCACCCCGTTCCCTCCCCATCCCTCCTTCCCATGCTTGGCTTAGTGGTTGACATCTAGTTTTATAGCAATTTATCCAATATTAAATATGATAATCTCACAAAACAGTTTCATTTGTCTGATACCAAGCTTTTAATGACTAAAAGATAACAGTTCAATATTTCTTTTTGCTTTCTTTCTTACCAGAGAATATTTTTTTCTTTTCTTTTTTTTCTTAGGTGAAGCTATCATACATTTATTTATTTATTTATTTTTCAGAAAAATCTATCTTGATATGGAATATGGACTCTAGATACCCAAAACAATCTCAAAGAAGAACAAAGCTAGAAGATTTATATTTTCTGATTTCAAGCCATATAAAGCTACAATAATTGAAACAGTGTAGTACTGTTCCAGAGGCAGATATATAAACCATTGGAGTTAAATAAAAGCCTAGAGATAAATTCTTCCATATATTGTCAAGTTATTTTTGACAAGGTTTCCACGAACATTTGGTGGAGGAAATAATAATCTTTTAACTAAATATTGTTGAAAAATAATAATTACATGAAAAATAATAAAATTGGAGCCTTACCTAACATATTTACAAATATTAACTCAAAATAGATAAAAGACCTAAGTATAAATCTTAATACTACAAACTTTTAGAAGAAAATCTGGGTCATAAAACCTCACAACATTGAAATTGGCAGTGATTTCTTGGATATGATTTTAATGGTGCAGGCAACAAAAGGGTAAACAAACTCCCTAAAAAATAAAAAAAAAAGTATTGTATATCCAAAGACAATGTAAACAGAGTTAAAAGTTACTGATAGAATGGGATAAAATATTTCCAAATGCTATATCTGAAGGTATATTAATATTCCTACTAGAAATCCTAAAGATTAGCAACAATAAAAGCAAACAATACAATTTAGAGATAGGTAAAAGACTAACATAAATAATGAATCTCCACAGATAACCAATCTTAGTTGTCTGTTGGATGGAAAATCTTGTTTCTTTGGTTCTGGTGTGAGTGTTACCTATTTCTTCTTTGTAGTTAAGCTCTTTGACTATTTTCTCTAGCGCTGGTTTTGAAGACATAAATTCCTTCAGTTTCTGTTTGTCATGGAAGCTTCTTATTTCCCCATCTAATTTGATAGAAAGTTTTGCTGGGTAGGAAATTTTTGGCTGGAAGTTGTTTTCTTTCAGAGTTTGGAATATGTTACTCCAAGCCCTTCTGGCTCTCATGACCTGGTTTGGGAAGTCTGGAGTGATTCTAATTGGTTTGCCTCTGAATGTCACTTGGCCCTTTGTTTTTGTTGCCTTTAAGATTTTCTGCTTGGCTTCCACATTGGTCATTTTGACAATTATGTGGCGTGGGGATCCTCTTCTCTGATCCTCTCTAACGGGAGTTCTATAAGTTTTCTGGACCTGTGTATCGACCTCTTGCTCTATGTTTGGAAAATTTTCTGCTATTATTTCCTTGAAAAGATTGTTAATCCCTTTGGTTTTACCTTCTTTTCTGTCCTCTATTCCAATTATTCTTATGTTAGCTCTCTTAAAATGGGCCCATATTTCTTCAATGTCAGATGTCTGCTGTCGGATTTTTTTTTCTAAATTAGAAACTATGCGTTCATTTTTTGAATAACATCTTCTAAGAGTGAGATTCTATTCTCCATGTGGTCTAATCGATTGTTTGTACTTTGAATTGAGGCCTTTACTTCATTAATTGCATCCTTTATCTCTCTTTGGCTCTCTCTGAATTCTTTTCAAAACACCTCAATTATTTCTACAGTTATTTTCCTGATTTGATCTTCTAGAAATCTCTGCATTTCTGTTTTATCTGGTTCTGATGTTGTGGGGTTGTGGGCATTCATTGCTCCATTGTTATTCCTCTTTCCCATGATTTTGGAAGTTTGTGCCTTCTCTGATAATATTGTTCTTATACCCAGCACTTTTGAGCTTTAATTTCTGCAAGACACTCTACTAAACCTTTTGCATAAACAATCGCCTTTACTCCCTGAAACAGCCCATTAATATAGGCTCCTGTATTTCCTCTCGGTTTAAAAACAAAACTGCAACCTACAAATGTTACATATCTTGCCCTAAATCACACAGCTAATACAAGGCAGAATCAATTATTGAATTTAGGTTTGTAATTCAGGAAACAATATCTTCAGCTACAATAGTGCATACAGGTGTTTTTCAGAATGAAATCTAAATGCAGATTTCACTGAATGCAGGTCTTCCTTGAGATTTCACTTAAGATAAAAATATTAAAAATCTTGATCACTTAAAATGTTTTCAACATAAAAAATTCATCTCAAAATGCAAGTTCCTTCTATAATCTGAATTAAACTGATATGCGTGTTTTGATAAAGTAGTTTACACTTGTAGTTATGCATTCAAATTAGCTATATTTCAAGTGGTTCTCTTAATCAGAATTTGAATTTCATAAAAGTGTAATCTATCAAGTAATTTTTGCACTTCTTTAGTTGGCATTGAGCTTGATAATTCTGAACACTAAACAATTTATATTTCAAGAAATATCATGACTGATGTGCACACAGAAATAATCATTTGATAGCATATAATTTTACAGAAAAGGACCAAGAACTTGACCAAGGAGTAAAATGCATTATTACCACAAGGTTTTGTTGAGTTTTTAGGTCACATTCTTCATAGTTTAAGTATATCAAAGAAGATTTCCTAAATAATAATTTCTTTATGAAATTTACAAACAAATTAATTAGAGAAGCTACATTTTACTTCAGTTTCCTGCAAATTTCTTCTTTCACCAAATATTAGAAATATCTGTAGTATTAAATCACTGTAAAATTAAAGATTTAAACACAATTTTGATAATTAAGGGACAGTTTTCTGTAGCACAGAGATAGAAAGTGCAATGTTTCTCAACGTTACACTCTGCCTCACAAGAGCCACACGCACGGCTCTGCCAGTTTGGGGAGTTTTTGATGGACTTATTGCCTTTAATGCGCATGGTTGTCCTACTATGGCTGACATTTTGCTATTAGACTTCCAGCAGTGAATTCTTGTCAAAGAGGGTTTTAGATCACCAGGATTTTCATGATTAGAGGTTTTTGATACAGAATGTCAAGTACATTCATCAGTTAAATGAATTAGTTGTAAATGAGCATACTGTCAGTAACACAGCAACAAGAATGTCTGTCACAGAAAAATCCTTGGGATTTGGAAAATTGTCTGCACTCTTATAAACATCAGTGCTTATTTAGCTAAAGTGTTTGTCTGGTGAACTTTAGAGGGCTGTTTCAAGGGTAGACTTGTGAGCATGATTTAAATGAATTATTCGATTTTTTTTTTTTTTTTTTTGGTGGTACTGGGGATGGAACCTTCTACCTCCGGCCTGTACTCCCAGACCTATTTTATACTTTTATTTGGAAACAGGGTCTCCTAAGCCAGCTGAGGCTGGCTTCAAACCTGTGCGATCCTCCTGTCTCAGCCTCCCAAGCGCAGGGATTACAAGCGTGCGCCACCACACCCAATGAATTATTTGAATTTTTATAAAATATCTACCAATCTGTAGGACTTCTATATTAAGAAAATAAACCTACATATTATTTTGAAAGAAGCTATGAAAATAACCAAATCATTTTTTTAAGGGAAATAGAGCTGATGCATATACCTTATTGAGGAGGAGCTTAATCATGTCCATCAAACACTAGTCCAGCAATTTTGTGGTACTGGGGATAGAATCCAGGGGCCTTCTGCCTCCGGGCTATACTCCCAGACCTATTTTATATTTTATTTGGAAACAGGCTCTCACTATGTTGCTGAGAGCCTCACTAAGTAGCTGAGGCTGGCTTCGAACCTGTGTGATCCTCCTGTCTCAGCCTCCCAAGTACTGGTATTACAAGCATGTGCCACCACGTCTGGCTTAATTATTATTTATTCACTTTCTTTTTAGACAAAGTCTCACTAAATTGCTGAGTCTTACATCAAACTTGTGATCCTCCTGCTCAACCTCTCAAGTTCTGGGATTATAGTTGCATGCCCTAGTGCCTGGCAAGTTCCTTTAATTTTAATACGCTATTTTTAATATGGTTTTATATTTCAAGCCAGAACATCATGAAAAATATATCACCTAATTTGTTTCAAGTTATAAATATAAACACATTAGGCTGGGAACATAACTCAGTGGCAAAACCTTTGCTTGGTATGTGCAAGGCCCTGGGTTAAACCCCAGTACCATGAAAGAGAGCTTGAGAGCAGGAGAGGAGAGCCCCCCCCCTCTTTATTTTTAGCATGTGTATGTGTCTCTTTTTTGAACTGCATCTCACGTGCTTGAAAGCTCTTGCAAATACATACACATAAGCACACATCTTTCCAAGAAGAAGATAAAATATTACAAGATTTCTAGACAGTATTTAGGAGTCTGAGACAGGAGAAGGATTGTAGGTTTGAGGCCAGTGTGCGGTAACTTAGTGAGACTTTGTTTCAAAATAAAATAAAATAAAATAAAATAAAATAAAATAAAATAAGAGCTGGGAGTGTAGGTCAGAAATAGAATTTTCCTGGACTTAATTCCCAGTGCCACAAAGAAAAAAAAAAAAAGATGTCTGATTAAACCTGGCATGGTGGTGCACACCTGTAATCTCAGCTACTTAGAAAGTTGAGGCTAGAAAATCCTGAGTTTGCACCCAGCCTGGACAACATAAACATTGTTGGGGGAGGGAAGGAGGGAGGGAGATTTCTGATTAATCATTATTTATCCTAATTTGTTTTTTGCTTTCTAAAATATGAGAATTCATTTCTGCCTTAGGAAATATAACTTGAGTCTTTCCTTATTAAAAATTATAGTACATAAAAGTATTACTTTTTATTGTCATCTAAACTATAGTTCTCTATCTAAAAGACAAAAAGTAACTAAAATAAGGACAAAGTAAGATAAAAATAATTTATAGCCAGGCGTGGTGGCGCAGCTTGTAATCCCCGCGCTTGGGAGGCAAAGACAGGAGGATTGAGCAGGTTCGAAGCCAGCCACGCAGGCTGGCTTAGGAGACCCTGTTTCAAAATAAAAATGTAAAAATAGGCCTGGGAGTGTAGCCCGGAGGTAGAAGGGCTTCCAGGAACCCCAGTACCACCAAAAAAAAAAAAATTTACAGTAGGAGGTGTGGGAAAATTTGGTTCAAATAGTTGTAAATTTTTATCAGAGTTTGGAATATGTGCTGAGGTTTATTTGTGTAGCTCCCCTTCCTTTTATCCCTGTCAGCCACCGGGTTCTAGGGATGCAGAAACAATTGGGTTTCATTTGCTGGAAGAGCGCCGGGTCAGCAGATCATTAGAATACTCTGAGGTTATTGTCTGGCTCAAGAGAGAAGGGAGAAAATAATTCTGCCCAATAAAAGTAAGAATACAAAAGAAAAGTTAAGGAATACTCCACGAAGTATCCTTGAAGTTAGAAAAGGAGTTGACATAAAAGTGGGAATTTGCCCAAATAAGAAAGACATAATGATCCTGGTATGGTGGCACACACTTGTACTCCCAGTACTTAGGAGGCTGAAATAGGAGAGTCACAGATTCATGGGCAGCTTCAGCTACTTAAGTGTGAGGCCCTCTACAAATTAGTGAGACATTGTTTCAAAATAAAGAATAAAGAATAGGGCTGGGAGTGTAGCTCAGAGATAGAATGCCCCTGGGTTCAATTCCTAGTACTGCAAAAAAAATAAAAAGAAGAAGGAGAAGGAGAAAAGGAAGGAGAAGGAGAAGGAGGAGAAGAAGAAGAAGAAGAAGAAGGAGAAGAAGAAGAAGAAGAAGAAGAAGAAGAAGAAGAAGAAGAAGAAGAAGAAGAAGAAGAAGAAGAAGAAGAAGAAGAAGAAGAAAAAGAAGAGGAAGAAGAAGAAGAAGAAGACATAATAGGGCAGAGAAATGACTGGCATTGCAGTGCAATTCCAAGTGAGGGACAGAAAAGGGAGCCTCCTGAGCTGGGTGGAGATGGGTCTTAAGGATTCTGGTAAATGTGTTAAATGGGAACTATACTTCAGACAAGCAAAGTTGGCTCTAATGTAAGGGATATATTAGAGTGAACTCACACCAGATATGGAGAAACAACGCATATGTCTGTTCCCATAGATGGTCAAGAGAGGGCGCATCAAGTAGAGCTGCTGTAAGTAGACTGGTGAAGCTGGAGGTAGAAGAGACTCATTGGCCAAAAACTCTTGCCTATCCCCCAGCATTTAACAGGAGACCCATGACCAATACTTTTTTATTTATTCCATAATGTTTGAGTATTTCCTCTATTCTATATTCCTAATACCTATTTGCTTTACTGCTATTTTATTTTATTTTTTCTTGGTACTAGGGATTGAATCCAGGGGTATTCTACTTTTGAGCTACACCTTTAGCCTTTTTTGTTTTGAAACAGTGTCTGCTATATTGCCAAGAAGCTCACTAATTTACCGAGGCTGGCCTCAAATCTGTGATCCTTCCTTCTCAACCTCCCAAGTACTGGGATTACAGGCATGCACCAAGCCTGGCTACTTTATTGGTATTATAAAAGTAATTTCTCTTGCATAAAGATGCACTTCCATGAGCATTAGTCTGATTGAGTTCTGATGGTCAAAGTTTAGCATTTTTAAATGGAAAGATATGTAAACTCCATCTATCTAAGAGAAAAGTGAGACCACATACAATAACAATTTTATAGATTATATACTATATGGTAAAAAAGAAAAATGTAAGCACTCTAGACAATGGAAATTTAGACTCCATGTGGTTTGTGATTAGAGACAGAAATCATTTGTGTTGACTCTTTGTAGCCCTCAAGAATTTTGAAGTTCTAGGTAGGCATGTTTGCGCACGCTTGTAATCCAGCATTTGGGAGGCTGAGATAGGAGGGTTGAAGTTCACGGAGAGCCTCTGCTACTTAGTGAGGCCCTTTGCAACTCAGTGAGACTCTGTTTCCAAATAAAGAATAAGAGCCAGGCGTGGTGGCGCACACTTGTAATCCCAGAGCTTGGGAGGCTGAGACAGGAGGATCGCGCAGGTTCGAAGCCAGCCTCAGCTACTGAGTGAGGCTCTCAGCAACTTAGTGAGACCCTGTTTCCAAATAAAGTATACAGTAGGTCTGGGAGGTAGAAAAGCTTCTGGGTTCCATCCCCAGTCCCTCATAAAAATGAATTTTAAAGTTTTTGTCAGTAGTCAGTGCTGGCATGTAAGAGACAGAATAAAACAGTGAATTGGGGTCATATACTACAAGAACTAAAAGCACTTTTCTCCCCTGGCTTTGATCATTTTCTCTTTAGGTTCATTTTGGGTATGTTTACATGGTGAACACTTAAAAGAAATGTGTCAGCTTTCAAGCGTCTTTGTATAAATCCATAAAGTCGCTGCACTAAGAGAAAAAAAGAAAACTTTCTGTCTTTGTGAAATGTGTATGGAGACTTCATGTGCAACATAGTTCTGTTGCTAGCGAGAGCGATCTGCTTGTAGTTGATTGAACTTCTTCTCTGTGTTTGCACCATATGGGTTATGACTGTGGAAAACAGTGTGTCCCTAAAAGTGACTTCTCACCAGTCACCAGGAATTTGAAATTATAGATGATGCATTGAACTGGAATTTTAAAAGACAGCTCTGAATCCTAGCTGTCTATATGGAAATAGGGGTGGGAGCGGAGCTGCTGTGGACAGTTTCAGGAGGTGGATGAGAATCCAAGTAGAAACATCCAGGGTCAACAAATCTCTATTTAAACCTAAAAGGAGCTGAAATGGGCATTTTGAGCAAAGCAAGGTCACAGAGATGAAAAGATTACCTATACACTGATGTGTTCACAATTCCAAGTTACACTTTAAAATATCTGAGAAGGAAAAAACAAAAATCAATGTTTGCTTTGCTGGTACACAAACCTTTCACCTCTGGGGGAACTCTTTGGATTCAAAGCCAAACCAATTTTGTGAGTTTTACCCTTCAATCCTCAGTTCACAAACAGCTGTGCATTTTATCTGACCTGCCGTGTTCATGCCAAGAAGCACAACTTTAGAGTTCCTTACAAAACCAGTGGCCATGTGTAGGGGTGGGGGTTGGGTAACACTACTGAGAAAACTCTTTCAAGTTGGTGGCTCCTCTCTTCCCTTTTCCCCTTCTCCCTCCTTCCCTTCCTCCATTTCTCCTTTATTCTTTTTCCCCCTCTTTTTCTTTCTTGTCAAAATAGAAAATTAAATTTAGTTAGAAGGAAAAGATAAGGCTACATTCTGAACTGGCCACTCAGCAAGCATCAGTAGGTGCTTAAAGACCTTCTTACATCTCCCTTCCCACCTGGGCAGAGCAGCAATAAAACATCAATGGGCTGCTTGGCCAAGAAATTGCACCAAGCCTTAGAAGCACACTGATGCAATGCTTGTGTGCACCCATCCCATCTCATCTTATTTATGGTTCTTCCTTTGGTGGACTCCGTTATTAGCTATTGCCCAGTCTCCATATGCTAGAGAGAATCATTTTTCCCCCAGGGAAAGTTAGAGAGAAAGCATTAAAGGGAGCACTTTCAGAATTTACTGAAAGCAAACATCCAAAGCCTCTGGTGTGTTTTCTAGGTCTGCAATGTATGCCTGCATTGAGTAGGTTGGATTCTTTATGCAAAGTCTCAAAAGTGCTACAAAGTTTGAATTATCACTACTTTATAGTTTCCTCCTCCATCTTTATTTCAACCAGAATTTTTTAAAGTCTAAGATTTAAATTATTAAAAATTACAAAAAACAATTAAAAATTACAAAAATAATAAAGTATAACATACTTTATTAACAATTTTAATTCCTCAGTGGCCCCAGAATTCTAACTATAGTCCCTATACAAAGGATGCTTTAATTTTACTTTTTTGGAAGAAGCAGTAACTGAGATTCATTATGTATATTAAATTATTAGTCATTTCATCAAAACATAATATATAATATAATCATAATTTATGACCCAGATTTTAGACTTATATGTATTAGGAAATACTTTTCTATAAAATACATATTCTAATCTGTATTTTCTATAAAATACATATAAAATCTGTATTTATAAAGTACACATACAATTTATAATCTGCATTTAAAAATTACATATACAAATCTGTATATATATACAGTTTTTCTTAATTAAAGAGGGTCCTTGAGATAAAAATCAAAATTACATGTTAAATAATGTTCAAGACTAAATGAGGTCCTAACAAACCTCAGTCAACTGCAGATACTTTTCAGTACAGGAATTATATAAAAATATTTACTTATAGTATTTTCTGACTATTTTGAAGTTAGAGGAATAATTTCTCTGGAGTTGAAAGGAAGGACCAGTTTTTTTTTCCCCCTGGGGGAAAGAATAATCCATCAAAATAAAAAAAATGTTGCAGGGCGTGGTGGCGCACGCTTGTAATCCCCGAGCTTGGGAGGCGGAGACAGGAGGATCGCGCAGGTTCGAAGCCAGCCGCGCTGGTGTAAGAGACCCTGTTTTCAAATATAAAAAAGTATAAAATAGGTCTGGGAGTGTAGCCCGGAGGTAGAAGGATTTCCAGGAACCCCAGTACCACAAAAAAAAAAAGAAAAAAAGAAGAAGAAAGAAATATTCAAGCACTTGTAATCATACTCAGTATCATGTCACCAAATCCAAACCAAACATAACCATTCTCCTCTATCCCTTTAGTTGCTGTATCCCCATGGTAACTACGCCTTATTGTCATTCTTTGCATGGTAATAAATAATAAAATTTCCATTTCATTCAAATTTATCATAAGCATTGGGATTTCAATAAGGTAAAAACTGCAGCAAGACTGAAGACAGAAACATTGACGAGTTACTTTGAGTTGTGGCGATTTGCTCTAGAACTCCATGGCACCTGATATTTAGCCTAATTCTGTAAAGTGTCTTCATTTTTTGCCTAGGAATGGGGAATGGATGCCATCAGGAAGAGAAAAATTGTCATTATCTTAATCACATTCAAAAATAATACTAAATATTTAGATTTCAACAAAGGGCCGAGTTGAGAAGACAAAACTAAAATAAGCAACCTTAGGAGTTGAGGCTGTGGTCAAGGCACATCCCAATGAGTTTAGAAAAGAAGCAAATAAACAACCTCTTAAGTTTAAGTCATTCCAAATCTGAATCAATCTAAAATAAAAATGCCCCAGGTTGGGTGGGGGAGGAAGAGCAAGGAAGTCTCTGCAAGAGAGAAATGTTCAAACAAATTCCTGTCAAAGTGTTTTGGGTTTTGACTTAAGAAAAATAAAGACATATAGTTTTGTGTGAAGGGTTTTTAGTTTTAACCATTCTTCTTCCAAGGCCCAGGAGAAAGCTTTCCTTCGTTTTTTTCTCAGCTACTAGTGGAGGATCTATGGGTTTTTCTGAGAATGAATAAATGAACGGAATGCAGATGGCATGAAATTAGCTCACCTCATTGCGTTTCCCCTGTAGCTTCTCAGCCTGAGGACCTTCTGGCCTTATGAAGCCTACTTGTTTATAGTAAAGGGTACTTCAAGCACACAAAATCCTTACTACAATCTTAATCTCCTACTTCATGCCTGCACTTAAAAACTGATTTTGGAACACTGTTATATACCAGTTATCATCATGGCCTGTTGTTCTGTGATTCATGTGTACCCAGCATAAACACAATTTGACGCACCAGTAAACATAGGCCACCAGACTGCAGGAAGTCTTCATGAAGTTGGCACGGCTCAGGGATGCACCATGAATTTGTAGAGTAAGCATCTTTAAGGGATTCACAGGGCTGGGCAGCTGTCAACTCATAAATCGCTACAAAGTCAGCCTTCTGGTAGCATCATTAGGCATGTTTTGGAGTTGTAATCTACTACTAAGGATTTTAATAGAGCTAATGCTCTCCCCACTCATTATTATTATAATTATTATTAATTATTATTATTATTGTTAAACAGAATAAGTGGTGGTGAAGAACACAAGCCCACGAGTATGGCTCCCTGGCTCTACCACTTGATCTTAAACCATGAGCCAATTACTTAGTCACTCTTGCTATGTTTTCAGAACTGCTAAAATGCAGATGATGATAATAGTATCCACTACATAGTCATATTATTAATAGCAAGTGATATAATACATACTAATTACTTAGAAATTTATTTGGATTTGGGAGGCTGAGACAGGAGGATCTGGGTTTGCGGACACCCTCAGCTACTTAGTAAGGCCCTCTGAAACTCAATGAGACTCTGTTTCAAAATAAAGAATAAAAAATAGGACTGGGGTGTAGCTCGGAGGTAGAATGCCCCTGGGTTCCAACCCCAGTACCACACACACAAAAATTTATTTGCTATGTAATAAGGAATTCATGAGTGTCAACTGTTAGTGTTACTGTTATTTCACTATTGCATCATCTGTGAAAAAGGATGCTCTACATGGAGACATTTGTGCTGGTTCATGCTAATCCTCCTTTGCACATAAGCGCGTGCTCTCTCTCTCTCTCTCGCTCTCTCGCTTTCTCTCTCTCTCTCTCTCTCTCTCTCTCTCTCTCTCTCTCTCTCTCTCTGTAATTGGTGCTTTTGAACATGTTTTTGAGGAAAGGGAAATTTTTCTGCAAATAATAAACTTTTGTGATAGCTGAGTGTGGTGTCTCATACTTGTAATTCTAGTACTTGGGAAGCTGAGACAGGAGGATTACAGCTCATGGCCAGCCTCAACTACTTACTGAGGCCCTCTGCAACTTAGTGAGACACTGTTTCAAAATAAAGAATAAAAAATAGGTCTAGGGGCATAGCTCGGAGGTAGAATGTCCCTGGGTTTAATCCCCAGTACCGGAAACAAAAAGATTTTGACATAAAGATGTATATCTACAATTTTAGAATTCCAGTATCTCTGCACCATAGACACACACACTAGCATTTTTTGTTTTGTTTTGTTTTGTTGATGGTACTGGGGGTGGAACCCAGGCTATACTCCCAGACCTTTTCTATATTTTATTTGGAAACAGGGTCTCACTAAGTTGATGAAAGCTTCAATAAGTAGCTGAAGCTGGCTTCGAACCTGTGTGGTCCTCCTGACTCAGCCTCCCAAGCGCGGGGATTACAAGCGTGCGCCACCACGCCCGGCAACTAGCATTTTTTTTATATAACACACTAGATACAGTTAGTATTTTCTATACAACAAGGCATTCTGGAAAACAGTTTTTGGGTTTTTTTGTGGTACTTGGGATTGAACTCAGAGGCATTCTACCTCTGAGCTACACCCTCAGACAGATTTTATTTATTTGGGAACAGGCTCTTACTGAAACCCTGTTGCTGAGAGCCACACCAAATTGCTGACAGTGGTTCTTTTGTCTCAGCCTCTTAAGTACTGATATTACAGGCATGTGCCACCACTCCCAGGCTAGAAGGCAGTTTTAATCTGTTCACACATATTCATACATTCTGATGAGTTGCTTTTATGAGAAGTCAAGAAACACTTTTCTGTAGCTCCTTCTCATCCAAACAATGAAAAGTTAATCACCAGAGGTTTTAATTTAGTGAGTGCTGATAAATTCCTATGATGCATACTGGTAGTATATTCATGGTGAATTAATTATTTAGTATAACAATTGAGACATTAAAAATTTCCTATTATCTCATAAAGTGCCTTCTCTCCATTGTTTATAATACGTTGTGCTTCTCTTCACCTCATCTGATCTGTTGTTTGATAAATAGTATTAACAGTTAATCATAAGCATAATTTCAACAAATTTTATAGTAACCCTTCTACATCAGTGAATCGTTTTTATTGTCTGTTCTGAGAACCAGTGCAGTGTCTCAGTGAAAGCTTGGGTCCAGGTTCAACTTCCCGTGATTTGTTTTCTTTCCCCAAATTGGCCTCAGTTTTTTTGTGTAAAATAAGAATGATAATATTGTCTGTCTTAGAAAGTTACTCTTTTTTGTACGTTTATTGATGCATTATAGTCTCACATCATAATGCAGCTCATAGCGGCGGTGACGTGCACACGGCGCTTGCGGGCCTCCCCAGCTCCCTCCCTCTCCCCCTTCACCACAGAGGCTACCAGAATGGACACTGGTATTGTCTCAGAGGCCATGAGATCCCAGTGGAAGTTCTTTGGATGAAAGCCCTAGCAGTCCCTGCATAGAGGGGACGCTCACTTATCATTAATATCACATTTAGGTATTCCCTAGAAATAAATAACCTAATAGGATAATTGAAAAAATGAAACTTTTTCTTAAAAGTAGTTTGATCTTTACATATAACAATAAGAATTCTACTGCTTGCTTCTTTGACATCTCACATGGTACATAAATGTTTCTGTAGTTATATGCTGCACAGGGATGTTTCTGTCCATGTGGACCTCACATACAATGTGGTTCTGTAAGATTATATCACCTAGTGACATCATAGCCTTCTTAGCTTGTGTAAGTACACTGATGTTACATTTCTTTTATAATTAATTAATTAATTTTTATATGGAACATATTGAAAATGGCATACATTCAGACTGTGCTTGGTGCCCTCTCCCCCCCTGCTTCCCCTCCCCCCTTCCACCAATGAGTATCCAGGTTAACCATGCTATATTCATACTTTTAAACATATTCAGATGTAGCTCCTCCATTAATCAACCTCAGCCTTCTTCTTGCTCTAACCTTCCATTCTAGCATTGCTGAGGTTTCCCCTCCATTATCTGAAGTCCCTCTGGTATTCCTAACATTCCCTAGTTTGGGCATATTATAGAAAACATACGTCCTCTCTCTTTCTGTGCTTAGCTGATCTCACTCAACATAATGTTCTCCAGGTCTTTCCATCTTCTTGCATTGACCTGATTTTGTTCTTCTTTATAGCTGAGTACATTTCTAAGAACTATCCTATTCATTAACTAATGCATAGCTTTGTGTACACATGTGCAGTTGTGTGTGTGAGTTGCTTGCAAAACTGTCTGGCATGTGGTTAAGAACTTAGTGAATGTTAACTTTATCATTACTGCTATTTCTTCATTTCATCCCACACTAAGAGCAGTGTTCTGTCTTTGGAGACATTTTTCCTGGTTCATGTCATCTTCTTTTACATATAGGTCACTCCTTTTTCCTTATTTGTGCGTTCTTATAAAGCTGTTTCATAAATAATGATGCTTTTGGGTCAACATTAGAAAATGGATAGTAGCTGACTCATGTCTATTAGATATTAATGACATATTTTTATATACTCCAGAATGGCAACTTTTGAAATTTCAGAGAAATACACTTCATTCCAACATTAGCAGTTTCAATGTAAAAAACTACTGGCTTAACCTACTGGCCTAATGGGTCAATTAAAATGTGCAGCTGTTTTGGCCTGATGGGCGGATCTCTTTATGTATGTAATTCGGTCCTGTTAAGGAAAGATGCTAAGTTTGTCCTCAACCTAGAAATTAAGGAGGGAGAACTGGGAGAATAAGGAAAAACTGAGTTACTTGCACTGCCCTGAAACCACCACTACTTTTCATCTTCTTCTTCTATGCAGCCAGCACGCCCTCTTTGTATATTGTCTCTCCAACAAAAACCTCCAAGGAGGAAAAAGTATTAGAGAAAGCCTCCTACTGCTTTCAGCTGCCTAGTCACCGGTCTCCCACAGCCCTGAGGTGTATGCACTCAGATTCCTGGCTGGCTTCCTCGTGACTAGCAGAAGACACTTCCTCAAAGGAGAGCTGAGAGGCTTGAGCAAGAGGGCGAGGCAGCAAGAGGGTTTTTTTCTTTTTAACACTGTATTGGTGCATTGTAGTCATACATCTTAATGGGATACAAGATAGTGGAGACATACATGCACACATCACACAATCAGCCTTTACCCAATTCCCGCCCCATTCTGTCCCCTCCCTCCTTCTTATGCTTGGCTTAGTGATTGACTTTGATATGTTTGTTAAAGTACATCATGTGCATTTAGAGTTTTAAAATGTATTTCCCAGGCAGCCGGACGTAGTGGCGCATCCTTGGAATCCCAGCATTTGGGAGGCTGAGACAGGAGGATTGTGGTTCACAGACAGCCTCAGCTATTTAATGAGGCCTTTGTAACTCAGTGAGACCGTGTTTCAAAATAAAGAAGAAAAAATAGGGCTGAGAGTGTAGCTCAGAGGTAGAATGTCCCTGGGTTTGACCCCCACTACCACAATAAAATAAAATAAAATAAAATAAAATAAAATAAAATAAAATATATGTTCCTGACTTCACTTTTGTTCTCTGTCCTGTTCTCTGCAGAGAATATTCTTCATTATAACAGAAGTCCAAGGCCCAATGGCCTGTGGATCTCAATGGCCAAAGCTACAAAACACTCAACATTTGTATGGCTGTTGAATCTCGGTTTTCTCTGATCTTACCAGGTAGAATTGGTTGTAATCCTGACCCATATTGTGAAATCTGTTCACTGTTCTCCATATATTTTGTTCTAGTCCGTATTTCTGAGAGGAAGTAGAACATTATTATAAAAACTAAGGACTCCAACTTGGTGTAGTGGTATACACCTGAAATCATAGTACTTGGGAGGCTGAGACAGGAGGACCACAAGAGCTTTGAGGCCAGCCTTAGCAATTTAGACAAATTTTAAATCTCTATGTCCTAGTTACCCTATCTATGGAATGGAGATATTACTGCAAATAATAATTCTATCTTGTGCTAATGTTGGAAATGTTAATGTGTATAAGGAATTTGGAAGAATTCCTGAAGAAAAGCAAGTGCCATCTGAGTCTTTGCTTTTCTTTCCTAGGAGGGGAGATCAGGTTTTAATCAATCTCTCTAATCCTAGAACCCCAGCACAATACATGGCACATAATATGATCATCCTACCCACTTCTCAAAGACAAAGCCATCCGGTGGCTGTAAATGGAACATACCTGCCGGCATGGTGGTGCACACTTGTAATCCCCGCGCTTGGGAGGCTAAGATGGGAAGATCACACAGGTTTGAAGCCAGCTTCAGCTACTTAGTGAGGCTTGCAGCAACTTAGTGAGACCCTGTTTCCAAATGAAATAGAAAATAGGTCTAGGAGTACAGCCCGGAGGTAGAAAGCCTCTGGGTTCCATCCCAGTACCACCAAAGAGAAAAGAAAATTAAAATAAATAAACAGCACATACCCTAGGCAGGCTTCCATTGCAATAGGAAATTTTATGTTTCTATAACCATGCAAAACAAAATGTATAAGAAACATGATGAAGAAAGAAAAATGGAAGGGAAAAAACCTGAATCTCTCTACATGGGAAGCAGAATCTCAGTGGGATCTCCTTTCTATCAAACTAAAATGTCCTTGTAACCAGTTTTTTCAGAATCCCCTCCTGAAATACAGTGGCAGGCCAATTAATTAGTATGAGAATATATTCAAGAGGACAATGCTACCTGGAGAACTAAGCAATTCAGTGAGCCTCGCAGCGCTTAATTAAGCCACAGACCCTGGAACAACTTAGTTTGGTATTTGGAGCATACATTTCCACTGGAGCGTGTTTTCTGATTCAGGCCTTCCATGCAGGTTCTTTTCTGCTGGTCAAATGGGTTCTGATATAGGGGAAACAGGAGGCTCTGCTCACATAGTGCGTACAACGGGCATAGATGACCATGTTCTTGCCTATATTTGAGTAAGGATTGTGAGTAAGGATACAAACGCTGCTTCATAGAGCATGGGCACTTTTTCCGGATACTTTCAACAGAGCAAGCAGGAAGCTAGAGGAAGGCAACTTGTGGGGGTTGGAGAGAACCATAATCAACTGGCACGGGTCTGAATGTTTTGCTGCCCAAGGAAACCCAGCACAGAAGAGGCACGGCCTGTCGTAGAGCAGGTGCCCCTCCTTGCAAGCCTCTTTGCAAGACACCTGGCTCATGGGCTGGGAGGGTCTAAGTTCTCAGCCCATCTGCACCTGCTGCACCCCAGCCCATATTACTTTAGGTTCTCCCAGATACAAATGCCTGTGGTCCTGGCAAAACATCTCTGGCCTCAAGCACAGCTCATCTTGCCAAGATCCAGGATTAGATAGGTGAGACCAGGGAGCATGACTCATTTGGGGAGAATCCACTCTTTTAGCAAATACAAAAGCTTGCTCTGGGTTGGGTGCCAGTTGAAACTACATCATGGATGGCTGTGGTAAGAAATGAAAAACTTCATTACATTTAGCACAATAGATAATATCGCTGGAGCAACATGGAAATTCCCTGGTGATGAGCTGAGCTAGCTTCCTGCGGAATCTATTGTCAACCTGCTTTGGACATGGTGGTGGGAAAAGGCACAGCATCAGGAGGAGCCTCCCCGCATCTGCTCCCATGGTCCTCCCAGCAAAGGGAACTCCCTGTACAGGGAGCTGGGGATGAGAAACTGTTCCCCACTCAGTCCCCCATCCAGGGCTCTCACTTCTACCTCCCATCCAATTTTACCAAGAGAAATGGCTCCCAATGGGAATCACTTGGCAAAGGGGATGAATATCAGGATTTGAGCATCAGATTTTAAAAGCTACTTACATGGAAAGCCACCCACTGTTTTGAAAAGGCATAAGATGCTTGAGTCTTATCCCCAGAACTGAAGGATGAACTGGGTTTTGTGAGAGGAAAAGGACAATAGACACCAACATTAAAAAAAAACAATAAAAAATGCCTCAACCAATGTAGAGCTCAAAGTTTATAAAAAATAAATTTTAAAAAGATAGACAATTTATTAAGGCACTGAAGAGTCTGATATACTTTTATAAGAATGGATTGAAATGCACTTAGGCCACTTTATGTGAGTAATAAAATCAGAACCTGATTTTTAAAAATCTCTTATTTTCTTCCTCTCTCTCTCTCTCTCTCTCTCTCTCTCTCTCTCTCTCTCTCTCTCCTTTCTTTTTTCTTTCTTTATGGTTCTAGGGATTGAACCCCAAAAGGCCTCACACATTCAGACATGCTAGGCAAGTGCTCAGCTACTGAGCTATACCCCCTTGTCCACAAAAATCTAATTACTTTTACTAGGAATTGACCCTAGGGTCACTCTGTATTCGAGCTACATGCCAGCCCTTTAATTGTTTATTTTGAAACAGGGTCTTGCGAAACTTTGACCCTGAGATCCTTCTGTTTCAGCTTTCCATGTACTGAGATTACAAGTTTGTGCCACCATGCCCAGTTCTAAAATCTCAGTTTTAAATTGTATTTATACAGCAAATTATCGTAGTTTTTTTTAAATAGAGGACAGGTGGGAGTGGTAGAATGAAAGGACTAATAAAGGGACTATTAGCTGGGTGTAATGAAAAACACCTGGAATTCCAGCAGTGTGGAAAGTCGAGGCAGGAGGATGACAATTTTGAGGCCAACCTTGGCAATTTAAGTGAAACTCTGTCTCAAAATAAAAAATAAAAAAAACTGAAAATTTAGGCATGGTGGCACATGCTGATAATCCCAATACTTGGGAGGCTAAGACTAAAGGAATTCTGGTTCAAGACCACCCTCTACAACTTAGAAAGACCTTGTTTAAAAACAGACAAAAAAGGAAAAGAAAAATGGGGGCTTGGGGTTATAGCTCAGAGGTAGAATGCTCCTGGGCTCATTCCCTAGTACCAAACAAAAACAGCTGAGGACCTTGCTCCCTTGGGGTCGATTCCCAGTTTCACAAGAAAAGAAAAGAAAAGGAAAAAAGAAAGAGAGAAGGAAAGAAAGAAAGAAAGAAAGAAAGAGAAAGGAAGGAAGGAAGAGAAAGAAGGAAAGAAAGAAAGAAGGAAAGACTACTGAAACTTAATCTAACCAACATTTATTAGCTGAGCATAACCTACTATAGAATAGTAACAGAGCACGTGGGACCATTACCTCGATCTTAACACTCACAAAGTTAGGTACCATTTACAAAATATAAGAATGAACACAGAACAGTTCCTGCCTCTAAGTAATTTAAAATATAGAAAAGAGGTCATCTTATAATTCAAAGCATTACAAGATACAGCGCTAGGGACATAGCTCAGCAGCAGAGTAGCTCAGCCTATCACTCCTGACACCTTGGGCCCCATGCCCAATAACACAAAAAACAGAACGACTACAACTACAAAGTATGGTAAGACCGGACAGAGACGAGGTTCTGATGGAATTTGATGGTCGCATCAGCAGGAGCGTGAGGCAGACCAAGGATATCAGAGGGTGGGTAAAAGCCAAAGAGGTGGGCTAGTGATGGACACAAAGGAGCGAGGGGACCCACCAAGGTCAAAATGGAGCAGCCGTGAGCCTCCCCGTGGCTGCTGGGAGCTCAGGATGTCAGAAGTGGAGTAAAGGAAGAGGAGCCTGAGAAAATAATTGGAAATTTATTCTCTAGAAAATTGCCAAGGGGAGTAGGAGACATATTAAAAGATATTTGTTTTTGCTTCTGTTTTATAACAGGGTGGTGACACAATTAGAAAACGCTTTGGGGGAGGAGATTAGATTGTAATGAAAATCAAGTAAGACTGATATACCCAGAATACCCCAGAGAGCAGCCCAGCCCTAGGGCCTGCCAACACTTTCACACTCACCCTTTCGCTCAAGGGCTAGAGAGGAGCACCCAGCCCCCCAGCTGGTTGTATAACAGTTGCTGTGTTTGGGGGAGAGGACCCCTCATGCTTGGACTGGAGAAGACTGAGCTTTTTGGCTTTACCAGGCAAGACCTCCCAGAGAATTTGGCACGTTTGGGTCTATGTGTGTTCCTGGGGATTGAACCCAGGGGCATTCTACCTCTGAGCTATATCCCCAACCCTATTTTAGTTTGTATTTGTGAAACAGGGCCTCACCAAGTTGTGCAGGGCCGCATGAAGTTGCTGAGTCTGGCTGCGAACCTTTTACCTTACCTGGTAGCGCTGGCCTGCGATCCTCCTGTCTCAGCCTCCCAAGGATTGGGATTACAAGCATGTGCCAGCACACATGCTTGTTCTGGTTTATTATTGTGGGACCTACATTCAAGCTGTGGCTTCCTGAACTTGGGCAAGTTACATGACCCCTTTTGGCTCAGTTTTCTTCTCCATGAAACCGACTTAGCACATTCATTGGTATATGGCAAAAAGGCAGTAACGAGTAGCTCTGATTATGAATAGAAGTGTAAATAGATTCACTTTGGGTTCATAAATATTCTTTTCAGTAAACCAATGTGTACTCTATTTTGTTGGAGATGCAATCAAATAGATTCACAGCTAATCCAAGAGAAGTCTAAGCATTCATGCGTAAGGCGTTAGCATTTTGAACTGTGACATTTGTCGACCAACAAGGCATGTTTAGGCAGAGTGGTGTCAACCGAAAGGCTGAGCTTCGTGTGCATTTTCCCCATTAAAATGCATCAGCGTGAGACAGTTACTACACTATGCAAGCTTTTCCCTGAAAAGAGAAAAACAACTATGACTCATAGGCTGCCAGCTTATTCCACAAGCGGCCCTGGAATGATGCCTCTTTGCTCTGCCCAAAATTACTGTTGCTGCCGTTCTATGTAGGTGATGGAGAAGCTGTAATTCCCATTGTTCTTAAGATTTATATTCTGAGGCTTGTCAAAGGCAGAGTAGAACTGGTCGTCTATCACCTTGCCCTCACCTGGCAGTGCTGGCGGCGGCAGAATCCTGCCAGTTTCCCGTTGCTCCCCCTTTCTCTGCCCCGCCCCCTTTCTCTGGCACGCTGCCTGCGCGCACTCTTTGCACATGTCATCGTATTTTTTCCAGCACATTTGTAGTCCAGCTTTCCTCCAGACTCCATCGAGCAATGAAAATAATTGATCCCTGTTGTGTTCTTGGTAAAGGTCAGAAAATAGAATCATAGCAGCTGACTTGATCTGCCTGACTACCAGCACCGCGATTCCTAAAAACGCTGGCCACATGAAAGGGCCGCAAACAGTGAGGACTGAGGCTAAGCCGAGCCAGGCACTCAGCAAAGACCTGTGGGCATTGCACAAAACTGAGCGAGACACCCCGGACAGTGCTTTTCAACATCTGGCCCTGTATCTGCACTTTACTAAAAGGAACGGAACTGCTAATTAAAGCAGTATCTTGTTTCTCTTCACATTGTACATCTTGCCCTAAAAAGTACCCTGAGTTCACCTGGGGATGGTGGTGCACGCCTGCAATCTCAGTACTTGGGAGACTGAGACAGTAGGATCACAGGTTCAAGGTCAGCCTCAGCAACTTAGCAAGACCCTTTTTTTTAAAAGAAAAAGGACTAGCGTGTAGCTGGGAGGTAGAATGCTCCTGGGTAGAATACGCTGCATACACACAACAACCTGAGTTCAAGTTGATTATATGACCTTTGCCTCTTAACCTAATGATTAACTGAAAAGTCTTCTCAAAATGAATAGTCACTAGTATGTAACCATTTCTTTTATCTCCAGGTTAACCCATTCTGTAAAAACATAGAGGGAAGAAAGGTCAATCTAATGGGCATGGAGGATAAAGAAGAATAAGACAGAAACTTAGGAAATAAAGTTTCCGTTTAAAATATGAAATTGTCAGCCAAGTACAGTGGTGCACACCTGTAATCCCAGTACTTGGGAAGCTGAGACAGGAGATCACACGTTCAAGGCCACCCTCAGCAATTTGGTGAGAAGCTGTTTCAAAATGAAAATTAAAAAATTTCTCTCTGAGACTGAGACTGGTTGGTCTCACTTAGCACAATATTCTCTAGTTTCATCTATTTTCCTGCAGATGAAATTATTCTGTTCTTCTTTATAGCTGAGAAAAATCCGTGTAGTACATTATGGAGTACACATGCCACATTTCATTTATTCATTCTTCTGTTGATGGACACTAGGCTGGTTCCATATTGGGCTATTGTGAAAATGTTGCAATCAGATAGAAGAAGAGAGAGACCAGTAGAATAGGGGAAGGGGTTGGGGAGGTGGTGAGGGAGAGCAGGGGGACTGAAGAAGGAAACAGTTTAAATAATATAACGTATCACTGCTAATCTAACTAAGAGTAGGGGGAGGGAGCGGAGGGCAGGGTGGGGCGTGGAGGGACGCCGAGCGCTCTCTGTGTGCGTATGGCCTTCCACAGGGCACCAGTAAATGTACAGGAAAATAATTGTAAAGCGCTGGGGTGTCGTCTGGTGGTAGAACTTCCCTTGGTTCAATCCTCAGTTCCAAAAACAAAAAAGAAGAAAAAGAAAACTAAAACATAAAGTTTCAAAAGAAAGTGCAGAAAAAAAGCATTATGAATATATCTATTCATCAAAAATGAAAAAAAATGATTAAGTTGACAACAACAAACACATAACACTTCTGTAGAATAACAAGACTCTCAAGGAAGGCTTTAGAATTTAGATTATTACTTCGGGTTTATTTGTCCAAGAGGCATACATGCTTAAATCATCCATAGAACTGATGTAAAGGTCCTAGTTCCCTTTGTCAAGAAAGTTGGAGAAAGAGGTTCTTCAGTGGAAGCAGATGCCATGCATTGAGTAGTCAGGAAAGAGAACGCCGCTGGTTTGTGAGCCAGCCTCTTGGTAAGGCCCTTTATGGACTAATCTCCCTTACCCTGACCTCCAAGAACCTGCTTCTTCTCTACAGCAGCTTCACAGTTGCCTCCTCTTGCAAATCATCTTAGACACCCCACCCCCATCAAAACTGGCTTACAATAGAGCTCTCGTTGTAGCTCCCTCCCCTACTTCAAAACCACTTGCTGCCCTCTGGCCAGACTTTCAGGTTGTGTGTGACTCCTCCTCACAGACCCTCCACTTGAGCTTGTCCTAACCCTCACCCATCATCGAGGCAGACGCTAGCCTGGTCTTGCTACACGACAGGTCTGCCCAAGCTCAGGTTGAACAATTAAATCTCAGATTAAAAGAGGCAAAGGAGACATGCCTGAGTGTCCCTGCATGGCTCCACCCACATTTCCTTACGCCCTTGGAAAGTTGGGCCTCCGGGCCATGTCGAGCCACTCTTGTTCCAATACTGCTTCTAAAACAGCCTGCTGAACACATGAGGAGAGTTAAATAAGAAAGATTTCTCCTGGCCTAGGGATCTGGCATTGGCTAACTTTTTCTGATGGTCCTCATTCTTTGTTTTTATTGTTTTTGTTTTTGTTTTGCGGTTCTGGGGATGGAACCCAGAGGCATTTGACCTCCTCCGAGCTACACCCCCCTGCCCTATTTTTTATTCTTTATTTTGAAACAGGGTCTCACTGAGTTGCACAGGGCCTAGCTGAGGCTGTCCGCAAATCGCGACACTCAGGTCTCAGCCTCCCAAATGCTGGGATTACAAGCGTGCGCCACCACATCTGGATGGTCCTCATTCTTAATTATTCTTTGTTCCTGGTTCAATACACCTTGCAGAAATATATCCTTCATTTATTTTTTTAAATATACTCCTATTGATGTATTGTAATCATACATCTTATTGAGGCTTAGTGTCAGAAATAGACACACACTTACCACCGTGTACGTTTCCCCAAAATCCCACTCCACTCTCTCCCCTCCCCATCCTGATATTGAAATTGGTTTTGGTAGCCTCGTGAGTATGTATAAGATTGTTTGAACTGGTTCCTTCATCAGTCCCCTCCCTCCCCACCCACCTCCATCCTTCATGTCTAATCCTGTGTTTCTCTTGAGCCCTGGCTCACTGACTCTCCCTCAGCTGACTCGCCATTCTCTCCTGCTCTTCCCTCTCCTTTGCCACCCCACTTCCTCCCACATTAATTCAGAGGCCTCTTGCTTATTTCTGACAGTAGCGTGGGAGCACCTAGTACGAAGGAAATACTATTTACCTGTCTTGTCTAATTGTCCTATCACCAAAGGCCGTGTGTGCCAGGCGCCCGGTGCAGTGAGCCTAGATTGGCAAGTGAGGCTAGATGAGCAGGGTCACAGGCCAGACGAAGACCTGCCAAAGCCCGGCTTTGGCTCCAGGTAGAGAATGCAGCTGTTGCCACCACAAATACTAGACCAACTAGGGAGAAAATATGCTGGAGTCTCTTCTTCAAAACTGGAAACTAGCATTAAAAAAAACAACTCACCATGTTTAAATGCACCATGGAGCCCGTCTGACTCTTAGTTCGAGAGCAACCTGTTGTAAACTAACAATGAACATTCTTACTCAAAAAATAAAATCGAACTTCAGATAAATGAGGGGAGCTACTAGGAGAGTAGTAGAAAAGGATTTTGGGAGTGAGGTGAGGAGGTGAAAGGGGGTTTAATGAGGGAAACAGTTTGTATAGTGTCTGAAGCTACCAATACCATTTCAACTCCTCTGGGAGGGGAAAGGTGCCCTGGACTCTAACCCCTTCTCTTTTTATTAAGGACACTTTTTGAATACAGTTTTTCTTTCATTTCTCCTCTACTGATGTCAGATTAAATTGGCCTTGTAGATGAGAGTGGCATATGTGATTGATTGAATTTCTTCTTCTTTTCTTTTTTCTTCTTTTTGGGGGGTACTGAGGATTGAATCCAGGGGCATTCTGCCTCCGAGCTACACCCCCAGCCTTATTTTTTATTCTTTATTTTGAAACAGGGACTCACTAAGTTGTGGAGGCCCTCACTAAGTAGCTGCAGCTGGCTGCAAACCCGCATCCTCCTGTCTCAGCCTCCCAAGTACTGGGATTACAAGCGTGCACTACCACACCTGGCTGTGATTGCTTAAATTTTAATTTAAATCTTCTATAACTGAGAAATCTCATCAATATATGGTATCTTCGGGTGTCTCAAAAGCAGTTATTCTTGTTTTCTATTGTTTAGGGGAAGGTTACTTTAAAATATATGGGAACTTTCAGAAAGCTACCTTTAAAAACTATCGAGATTTGAATCTCCATTGTGTCCTATTATTTGGGTGGCTGAAAACTTGATTTCTGATAGAGCCTTTTATATTGCAATTGAAATGGATTTCATTCCCTCAAGTTTACTGCTTAGCACTCTATAGCCACTGAATTGAAATTTCACTTCGATCTTTTTACACTGTTTCCTCTTGATAGACTGGTTTAAGTTTCAATAGTCCAAAAGCAATTCTTGCAGATATGTCTTCCCAATGGAGTCTGTAGCTTAACACTAGTGCTGGTTTACTTTCTGGTTAATGTTTGGTTTTAACTTCCCAAGTATTGTCATTTATTTATTTTATTATTTATTTTTTTATGTTTTGGTGGTACAGGGAATGGAACCCATGGGCCTTCTACGTCTGGGCTATACTCCCAGAGCTATTTTATATTTTATTTGGAAACAGGGTCTCTTAAGCCAGCTGAGGCTGGCTTCAAACCTGTGCGAACCTCCTGTCTCAGCCTCCCAAGCGCGGGAATTACAAGCGTGCACCACCACGCCCGACTATTTATTTATTTTTAAGTAAGGATTTTGTAGGCCGGGCGTGGTGGCGCATGTTTGTCATCCCAGCATTCGGGAGGCTGAGACAGGAGGATCACAGTTCAAGAACAGCCTCAGCTACTTAGTGAGGCCCTCTGCAACTCAGTGAGACGCTGTTTCAAAATAAAGAATTAAAAAATAGGGCTGGGGCATATCCCTGAGGTAGAATACCCCTGGGTTTCATCCCCAGCAGCGCGCGCGCGCGCGCGCACACACACACACACACACACACACACACACAAAGACTTTTTTGTGGCACTGAGGATTGAACCCAGGGCCTTTCTACCTCTGGGCTATACTCCCAAACCTATTGTATATTTTATTTGGAAACAGGGCCTCACTAAGTTGCAGAGAGCCTCACTGAGTAGCTGAGCCTGGCTTCGAACCTACGCGATCCTCCTGTCTCAGGCTCTCAAGTGCTGGGATTAGAAGCATGCGCCACCGCGCCCGGATCAAAAAAAAGATTTTACCAACAGGTCTGCTGCAGAATTTCTGTTCATAACAGTACAGTAGAACTGGTATAAAAGAAAAGACAGATGAGGATAATTTGTGTCAAGTTCATTTTCCTTATATGTCAAGGCATTATTATTCCAAAAACAGAGCCGACCGTCATTCAAAGAAACACAGTCCTCCTTTCTACTCCATACTTCTTTTCCCATGATGCTCCATTTGTATGTGCGCCCCAAGACCCAGAAGGGGAAGCGTCTCTGTCTTACGTGGTCCCCTTTGTGCTAATATGCATCTAAAATAAAAATACGGGCAGCAAATTAAATAGTAAATTAACTGAAGATGAGAGCCCCAGCCCAGAGGCTTACAAACCAGATGACCCTTGAGACAGAGTCCACTTTCCACCCAAGAGAGAATCACCAGTGGTGTTAACTTTGGAGCCAACAAGGAGGTGAATGAGGAGATGATGTTGGCGTTAGGGTTGTGAGCTGCCTCACACGTCGCGCCTCTGAGTCAGTCACCTCCGTGATACCTGTGCACATGGGGAGGCTCTGACACACTTCTTTATAGTGGAAAAAATGTGTACCTCAATAAAGGCCTGGCTCATCAAAACACCCCCAAATCCTGCTTTAGCACATGTGGGGGGTACTGCAGGTTAAACCCAGGAATGCTCTTCCACTGACCTACATCCCCAGCCTTTTTAAATTTTATTTTGAGACAGTGTCTTGCTAAATTGCCCTGGCTGGCATTGAACTTGAGAACCTCCTGCCTCAGCCTCCTAAATTGCTGGGATTATAGGTCTCTGCCATCGCACCCAGCACACTTTATTTTTACTAGAATTCTGACAGAGAGAGAGAGAGAGAGAGAGAGTTCTCATTGCCCCACCTCTTCATAATTTACAAAAGTTGATTTCATTTCAGATTACAGTTCTGCCGCAGGCTTTTTTTGCAGTCAGACCCATTTGACTTTCAGTCCTCTGGTTACACAGCCTCCTCCGCACCTTCCTGTTCCTGGCACCAAAGAGAGTTTTATATAGGTAGCATGTAGGTGCCAGACCAGGCCCGCGGCTTGGCCTTCAGCCAGTGAGTGTTTCTACCCCGGAGACAGCCTTCGCCTTGCAGGTTCACCTCTGCCCCAAGTAGGAGCCTTGGTAGCCAGAGAGCTGTCTGTAATTTTATTTCTCTCTTTTTTTTCAGTACTGGGGGGTGAAAACCAGGGGCATTCTACCTCAGCGCTATACCCCCAGCCCTGTGTTTTATTCTTTCATTTGAAACAGGGTCTCCTAAGTTGCAGAGGGCTTCACTAAGTAGCGGAGGCTGGCCGCGAACCCGGGTCCTCCTATCTCAGCCTCCCAAGTACTGGGATTACAAGCGCGTGCCACCATGCCTGGTTCTATCTTCTAACTTTCAGCTGGGATCTCTCTCTCTCTCTCTCTCTCTCTCCCTCCCTCTCTCTTCTTCCTTTTTTTTTTTTTGTGGTACTTTGAATTGAACCCAGGGGCATTCAATCTCTGAGCTACACCTCCGGCCCTTTTTATTTTGAAACACACTCCCAAGTACTGGGATTGTGCACCATCATATCCAACTACAAATTTTGTGACTCTTCCTCTTCCTCTTCTGTCTTCATCTTCTGGCACTGGGAATTGAACCCAGAGACGTTCTACCTCTGAGCTACAGCCCCAGTCCGTCCCTCCCTCCCTCCCTTCCTTCCTTCCTTCCTTCCTTTCTTTTCTTTCTTTCTCCTCTTTGGAGCAGGGTATTGCTAAGTTGCCAGGGTTGGCTGTAAATCTGCCTGTGTCGGCCTCCCATGTGCTGGGTGACAGGCATGCACTGCCATGCCGGCCTTCAGTTGTGACTTTTCAGTGGTGTTCGTCACTGGTTGATGGCACCGCATTTCTCACACCATTGGCTCGCTGCAGAGCTAGGGGTCAGTGCACAGCACAGCCCTTCAAGAACCACCTCTCCTGCTAAAACCACAGACAAGCTGGGTGCATGGTGCACACCTGTAATCCCAGGACTTTGGAGGCTGAGACAGGAGTATCGCAGTCCGAGGCCAGCCTCAGCAACTTAATGAGATCCTGCTTCAAAATTAAAATAAATAGATAAATAGGTAGGGTTGGGCAGTATAACTTGGAAGTAGAAAGCTCCTGAGTTCAATCCCCAGTACCAAATAAAAACAACAACAACAACAACAACAACAACAACAACAACAACAAAAGTAAAATAAGCAAAACACAAAAACCCTCAGTCCTTGGGTTTTCTTAGTGGAAGCTTGTGTACCGGTGACTGATCCCCCACACCTGGGGGCCAGGTTGCCACAGGTTGCTTGGGCTGCGAGTGCACTATTTCTGTCCAGGTTGCTAAGCTCAGATGATTTAACCCTGCTGCATATCATCAGAGTGAAATGGGAGTGGTAACTATACACCCTTTCCCAGGATAAAATGAGATAGTAGCCAGCCACTGTAATATAAAATAGAATCCTGAAGACGCTTGCAAGGAGATCTATGCTTCATAGCTAAGAATAGCAAGGTTAATTACAGAGGGACTGACAGGAGCAGGAATGCAACGATCGGGCTCAGCACACGCTGCTGCAGAGCTGGTGGTAACAGTTGGTACCAGGGCTGGTCAGCCCCATCCAAACCCTTGAGGGGCAGGGTTTGGAGAGGATACGAGAGGGAAGGGAGAAAGAGCAAGCGCGTACACCATTTGTGGTTGCCCCGCAAGCTCTTCTGGTGTGAAGAAGGCAACTCCCTCTCACTCCAAGTCAGATCCTAATTGGTCAGTTACATTCATCAGTGTATGACTAAGCCTCTTTACATTCAGCATGAGCAGTATTCAAACACACATAATTCTATACCACTGTTATTCTCTGACAGCACTAAATCCTTTAGTAAAAGCAGAGTTATTAAGTCAAGCAAGTAAATATATTTCACAGTAAATGTCTACACAAACCCTGATTAATATGTTTAGTAACCATGTATACCTACCAAAATATAACAGAACCATGGTCAGAATTTTGTGAACCGCTTAAGAAAGTGATGACAATAATAATTTTAAGAAATCTTAAAATTTGTTACACAAAAACATCTAAAACAAGCACATAATAGGCGCCTTTACTCAAAATAGGTTTCTAAATATTGAACACTTTTTCCTTATAAGAATTCTAAACCAATGTTTATTGCCTTTGCCAGAATGATAGCGGCTGTTCCATGGATGGTCACTGGTGCTTTTCGTCAGGTGATTGTAAAAAATGGCTCAAGTTTGAAGATTAGCAATGAGAAATAAAACATTTAAAACTAAAAAGTGTCTCTAAAGAAAGGTTTGGCATTCTTTTAATATTTCTTGGATTCGTATGAAGTAGTCTTTCTTTGCTGGCTAGAAAATAGAAATAACTTGAGCCTTGTGGGCGTGTGACCTTCTTCATGTGAGTCTGAGTTTCATCAAATGCTCACTTTATTATTACTAACATTACCATCATTATCTTTATTAAGCATTCCTTGAGCATCTACTAAATGACAGGCATGTGCTAGGGCATACTCATACCTAAATAGGTCGATATTATTATTTCTATTTGAAAAACAAGAGGGATTTAGTATTTTACTGAAAAAAATACAATAATTGTGCACGCGTGTTTGTGTGTGTGTGTGTGTGTGTGTGTGTGTGTGTGTGTGTTGCACTGGGGATTGAAGCCAGGGCATTCTACTTCTGAGCTACACGGTCAGCCCTATTTTATGTTTTTACTTTGAAGCAGCATCCCACTAATTGTGAAGGGCCTCATGAAGTTGCTGAAGCTGACCTTGAACCCATGGTCCTACTGTCTCCGCCTCCCAAGTACTGATGTTACAGGCATGCACTACTGTGCCAGGCTACAATAACCATTAATAAGCAGCCAAATTGGGATTTGGATGTAGAAATTTATAGTTTTTCCTAAATACTCTGCTATTTATTTCAGTTTTGGTAGTTTTATGAATCCTGCCTTTTTTAGTATCATCAGCATTAAGAAACTATTAATTTTTAATATTCAGAACTGAATTACTCAAAATAATACTTTCCATATTCCTTAACCTCAAGCCCTGTTTAGAGGAGCTGCCCCAATCTTGCGTATACTGTGGTTTCTTCAAGGAAGAAACTCTGTAGGAGTCCCTAACCTCAGGGCAAATGATGAGGCTCAGGACACACTATCCTCTATATTATAGCACTTGCGTACATTAGATACCAAAGCTAAAGGAATTTGAAAAACAGCACATATGGGAATTTTCTCTGAATCATCCCTCTGCCTTTCTTCCCCAAAGCAAGTCATGAAAAAGACTTTCTGAGCTTCCCCTGAAGCAGGTCATAAGACACAGGTGAGCAGGCCCTCCTCGTACCCTGAGGACATAGCCTCTGCCTCTGAGGGTGACCTCACAGAAGCTGAACACTCAAGGCCTCCTTGACTTTCTCCCAGGCTATCTCGATTTGATGTATTCTTTACTCTTCACAGCTTCATAGTTCTCCACAATTGTCTACCCTTCACTTCTTCAAACCTGCCCCTCCACACACACTCAAAATACGCAGGCTTAACTGTTTCTTTGGGTCTTTCTTTTCTTCCCCCCCACCCTCTCTCTTTTTTTTTTTTTTTTTTTTTTGCAGTACTGGGGATGGAAACCAGGGGCATTCTACCCCCGAGGTACACCCTCAGCCCTATTTTTTCTTTATTTTGAAATGGTCTCACTGAGTTGCAAAGGGCTTCACTAAGTAGCTGAGGCTGGCCGCGAACCTGGATCCTCCTGTCTCAGCCTCCCAAATGCTGGGATTACAAGCATGCGCCACTATGCCCAGCTTGGTCTTTATTTTCTTATGAGGGATCCCATGTCATATAAACTAATCTTAAGTAAGTTTTCATTCTTTTCTATTTTTTAATCTTTCATTATAGGGTCCTCAGCCACAAACCTAGAGAAGATACTTTTCCTCTCCTGCACAAACATTTTCTATGAACAATGAGCTGAATAATCATTATTAAGAAGTATAAACTAGGCATGCTACCGCATGTTTGTAATCTCAGCATTTGGGAGGCTGAAACAGGAGGATGGTGGCTCCTGGACAGCCTCAGCTACTACTTAGTGAGGCCCTTTGCAACTCAGTAAGACCCCGTTTCAAAAATAAAGAGTACAAAATAGGGCTGGGGGTATAGCTAGGAGGTAGAATGCCCCTGGGTTCCATCCCCAGTACTGCAGAAGAAGAAGGAGGAGGAGGTGGAGGAGGGGGGATATAGCAGATAAAGAAAGGCCTACTATATGTTCTTCTTTTTAATTGATTTAATTTTCTCCTCTTTTGATTGATGAAATTATATATACTATTGTATAAACATGATTTTTTGAATATATATATATATATATATATATATATATACATATATGTGTGTATATAAATATATGGAATGACTCAGTAGGGCTAATAATTGCTCAAATACTACCTTTTTATGTGTTGTGAGAGTACAAAATCTACTCTTTCATCAATTTTTATAATTCCATTTGTTATTAACTATGGTCACCATGTTTACAATAGATCTTTTGAACTTACTTTTTCTTTTTTTTTTGAATCCCCAAAGATTTTTATATGACCAATAAACACATGAATATTGCTCATCAGTATCATAATATAACTAATCATTAAGTAAATACAAATAAAAACTATATTGAAATACTATTTCACATTTGTTAGGATGGCTACTTAACATGATTTACCTCACTCCAGCCCTTTACCTTGAGTTTGTTACTATCTTTACTTGTAAAGTGTGTTTCTTGTAAGCAGCAGATGGATGAATTCTGGTTTTCAATCCATTTTGCCACTTTATGTCTTTTTATTGGGGAATTGTGGCTATTTACATTTAGTGTGATTATTGAGAGATAACTTTTAATTCCTAACACGTTAAGATTTTATTTCTGTTTGAAATACTGTTTATTCTTCTTTGCTTAATTGTCTGCTAGATGGAAAATCTTGTTTCTCTGGTTCTGGTGTGTATTACCTATTTCTTCTTTGTAGTTAATCTCTTTGAGTATTTTCTCTAGCACTAGTTTTGAAGACATAAATTCCTTCAGTTTCTGTTTGTCATGGAAGCTTCTTATTTCCCCATCTAATTTGATAGATAGTTTTGCTGGCAAGGAAATTTTTGGCTGGAGTTGTTTTCTTTCAGAGTTTGGAATATGTTACTCCAAGCCCTTCTGGCTTTCATGACTTGGTTTGGGAAGTCTGGAGTGATTCTAATTGGTTTGCCTCTGAATGTCACTTGGTCTTTTGTTTTTGTTGCCTTTAAGATTTTCTGCTTGGCTTCTGCATTGGTCATTTTGACAGTTATGTGACGTGGGGAACCTTTTCTCTGATCTTGTCTAAAGGGAGTTCTATAAGTTTCCTGGACCTGTATATCAACGTCTTGCTCTATGTTTGGAAATTTTACCGCTATTATTTCTTTGAAGAGATTATTGATCCCTTTGGTTTCACCTTCTTTTCCCTCCTCTATTCCAATTATTCTTAGTTTAGCTCTCTTAAAATAAGCTCATATTTCTTCAATGTCAGATTCCTGCTGTCTGATTTTTTTTCTAAGTTATAAATTATGCGTTCATTTTTGGAGTGATCATCTTCTAGGAGCAAGATTCTGTTCTCCTTGTGGTCTAATTGATTGTTTATAGTTTGAATTGATGCCTTTACTTCAATGATTGCATCCTTTATTTCTTTTAGACTCTCTCTAAATTCTTTTCAAAGGTCCTGTATTATTTCTACAGTTATATTCCTGATTTGATCTTCTGGAGATCTCTGAAATTCTGTGTTATCAGGTTCTGATATTATGGGATTGTGGACGTTCATTGCTCTATTGTTGTCCCTCTTTCCCATGATTTCAGAAGTTTGTGCCTGCTCTGGGTTTTTCCCCCGGGTCACCATGACTTCACTTAGGGTGCTCTGGATCTTGAATTTGTGGTATTCTCAGCTGCCACTACTCCTTTACTGGGTTGTATCATAAAGTCTCATACCCAGGGAGTTAATTGAGGCTGTGCGAGACCGTGGGGGTGCTGAGCTGGGCATTTTCCCACAGGGAGCTGTGACTAGGGTGTGGTATCTTTGCCACCACTACTCTTTCACTGGCTTGGACTGCAAAATCTCAGACCCAGGGAGATTATCAAAGCTGCACAAGTCCCTGGGGGTGCAGTGCTGGGATTTCTCCTGTAGGGGCCACAATTTCACTTACAGTTGTTGTGTGTGCTGATCTGGAGCTGTTGTATGTGTTTTGAACTCACCACCACTGCTGGCAATATGGTGCCATTGCCATGCCCTCGGCCATGAGGCTGGTGTATTTCTTTTCTGGTTTTGAGCTCTGTTCTGAGTCCCTGGAAGGCATGATGAGCTTGGCCACTGGGAGTTTTAGATGTTCTTTACTCTGAAAGAACTGCTGAATTATCCTCGAGTGATCTGCAGCTGCTCACTTCAGCTCCTTGTTTATCTTTCCTCTCTGGAGCCTGGTGCTGTGAGGCAAGATGGCGCAGGCATGGCTCGGCCGCCTCAATGCGGGCTAGGTTCTTTTCTGGTCTCTGGTTGTTCTTCTAGTCTTTTTTTTTCTCTGTCCCTTGTGTTTACATTTTTTATTTCTCTGCTGATAGTGTTTTCTGGCTATGAAAAGCATTGATTTTGTGGCAATAAAGATCGAGTGTTAGCAGGACTTGTAAACGCTGTTTTTCTTTGTCGCCATCTTCCCAAAGTCCTCTGAACTTACTTTTTCTGCCTAACTGAAATTATGCATCTTTTGATCAATATCTTCCCAACCTCCATTCTGCCAGTTTCTGGTAACTAGCATTTTATTCTCTACTTCTATGAGTTCAACTTTTTCAGATTCTGTATATAAGTGAGATTATGCAGTCTATATTTCTATAACTGGCTTATTTTACTAAACCTAATTTCCTCCAGGCTCATCCATAACTTATCAAATGATAAAATTTTCGTCTTTTTTAAGGCTGAGTAGTATTATCCATTCATCCATTAATTGACACTCTCAGTCCATTTTGTGCTTTAGAACACCTGAGACTAGGTAATTTATAATGAACAGAAGTTTGTTGCCTTGAAGTACTGAAGGCTAGAAAGTCTAAAATCAAAATCGCAGTGTCTGGTGAGGGTCTCCTTGCTATTTCATCCCATGGTGCAAGGTGGTAGGGCAAGAAAGGGAGGGAGAAAGTAAAACATAAAACAGACTGCCCTTTGATAACAAACCTACTCCCGTGACAAAGGCATCCATCCATGCACTTTGCCCTTATGGGCTCATCGTGCCAGTTAGGCCCACCTCCCAAAACATGCTTTCTGGAGGGCACATTCAACCCGTAGCAGACTCTCGGGTTGATTCTGTATTCTGGTATTTGCAACTAGAGATGCAGTGAACACACGGGTGCAGATGTCTCTTTGACATACTTCTCATTTCGTTGGATGTGGACCCATAGTGAAATTGCTAGATGATGTGGCAGTTCTATTTTTAATTTTCTGAGGAACCTCCACACTGGTTTCCATAATGGCTCCACTAATTTACATCCTCACCAACAGTGTGCAAGGGTTCCCTTTCCTCCACATCTGCTCCAACATTTGTTATCTTTTGTCTTTTCCATAGCAGCCATCCTCACAGGTTTCAAGTGATATCTCAGTGTAGGTTTAATTTGCATTTTCCTGGTAATCACCTATTGGCCGTTTGTATGTCTTCTTTTGAGAACTTTCTCTTCAGGTCTTTTGCCTACTTCATAATTGAATCTTTCTTTCTTTCTTTTTTTTTCTTTCTTTCTTCTTTCATTCTTTCTTCTTTATTTCTTTCTTCTTTTATTCTTTCTTTCTTTCTTTCTTTCTTTCTTTCTTTCCTTCTTTCTTTCTCTCAATTGAGCCCAGGGTCACTCTACCACTGAACTACATCCTTAGCCCCTTTTTATTTTATTTTGCAACATGGTCTTGCCCAGGATGGTCTTGAACTCAAGAGCCACTTGCCTATGCCTCCAAAGTAGCTTGGATTCCAGATGTGTGCCACCACATCCAGCTGGATTGCTTATTTTCTTGCTGCTGAGTTTTTTAATTGCTTCAGAGAGTTTCTGAACAAGATCAAGTAGCCCCCAAACAAATGCATTAGTTTATTTATTTGTTTTATGTGGCATCCTTTGTAAATCTTATGTCCTCCTGCCTGAGGTTTCTTCTTTAGGAAATAATATAGTGGGGTTTTCTAATCTGTGGAGCCCAGAGTAGGGTTCCCCCTTGTCTAGGTTTTAGTGTACTCCCACTTTTGAGCATCTCCTGAGGATGGTGACTAAGGCATCTTCTGACCATTGATAACCTCTTGGTTGTATCACTGTCTTGTTCACCAACTCAGTCCTGTTCACCTGCTTAACCCAGTCTCTGGTTATTTGGATTTCTCTAAACTAAAGGGAATAGACACCATTACAAAGATAGATTCAGAGATGAAAAATGTTTTCTGACAATCTAAATCTTTTCCTAATGCATGCACATTTCATAAGTCATTTTCCAAAAGGCATTATATATTTAGCTGCACCAAATTTGCATGTGGAGTTACAAGGTAAATAGGACAGATGGAGAAAAATAGAAGTAGAATATTTCAACATGCCAGGCAGAGGGACAGAAAAGTGATAGTGATTCAACTAAATGCTGTATCTTCCCTAATATAGAGCCTTTGATGCCAAGCTCAGCCTCTGGGCTCGCTACAATCCGCTCCGACACTTCCCACATTGGATCTTTTTCACGTGTCATTCTACCAGGGCAGTGCATGCTAGATCTTAAAATAAGACTTACACATATGGTACTTATATAATGAAGAAAAACCCTGTGCACCAGGGCTGGAAATGTTCACATTTGGTCTCTTGATAACACTCGAGGAGAGATACTGCCTGAGTTATGTAACAATTCAGTTCCTAGGTTAGATATATCTTTTTCCTGAAAAATACAGGAATTTGACACAAACTGGACTTCAGGTCTTTGACCCTTATTGCTTGGAAAGAAGATTTACTATATTGTTTAAATACTGATTTCAGCTATAAAACATGAATATGTTCTATACCACTGGTGTAATTCATCACTGATAACATTGTTGCTGAGCATAGCTAAGGGATCTTTCAGGTGATGCTCTGTTGTTCCTCTGCACCTCTGCTTGAAGCTTTCACTGTAGAAAGCCTATTGTGACTGACTCAGTAGACTCTGCCAAGAAAGAAAAAGGAATGTAATCAACTCTACTGCCTGATGTTACTAAAAACTGCAGCCAGTTTCCAATTATCCATGTCAGTGAATACAGGGATCTTTGAAATCCAGATCAAATCTATGAATAAGGCAACATGGGAAAGAAAACAATGAAGCTTCATTTGATCAACAGCTATAGTCTTTTCCCTTTTTATATATATATTTGTGTGTGTGTGTGTGTGTGTGTGTGTGTGTGTGTGTGTGTGTTGCTGAGGACTGAACCCAGAGTTATTCTAACTCTGAGCTACAACCCCAGCCCATCATGTATTTATTTGTTTGTTTTTAAATAGAAACATGGTCTTGTTGAGGCTGACTTCAAACGTGTGATCCTCCTATCTCAGCTTCCTAAGTACCAGGATTATAGGCCTGCTCCACCACGCTAGGCTCAGCTGGGATTTTTAAAGGAGTCACCATATAGCTTTCTAATAGAAACAGAAATCAAGCCTTAGGGTTAGAGCTATGGCTGTTAGAGTCCTGTTGACAAAGCTAGCCCTCATTGTAGGTAATGGGCATCCTGCTGCCCCATAGTTTCCATACTGAGCTTCCTGTCCTTGACCATGCAGCAAGAGCAGTAGAAGACAGGAGGCTTCTTGCCACACAGCCAGATGGCCTAGGGAACCAAAGGGACAACAGACAGGCTGCTCCAGAAGCTGGGGAAAAGCCCATGCTGCTGAAGAATGGCAGTGCATAGCATCTGGAACCTACCAAAACACTAGACAGGAAGCACTGTTGGTTCCCCTGACACTTCCAACTGAGCTGTTAATGTGTGACATGGCCAAGCATGATGGTATACATCTAGAACCCTAGCACTTGGGAGACAGAGACAGAAGGATCCAGGCTCAAAGTCAGCATTGGTGACACAGTGAGACCCTGTTTCAAAATAAAACATAAAATAGGGATAGGGTTGTAGCTCAAAGTAGAATACCCCTGGGTTCAGTCACTAGTATCACATATACAGATGCACAAAGCTATGTAACAATGTACCTTTACTTGAGACAGTGGCTGGACCATTTCTAATTGAGTCATAGAAGGGAAGTCAACAATCTATAAAGCATATAATCAATGACAATGCACTAAAGAGTTGATCATCTACCTGTATTGTCTTCAATGTTTTTTTCTGCTCAAAAATGTTGAGATAGCTCTATTATTCATATGTGGAGCCAGACTAGCATATGTCTGTGAAGTGGGACATCTTGTTGACATCTTAAGGAAAAAACCCGAGACTATCTATTCTATTTGATGAACTAGTAACATCATGTTTGCATGTGTAGAATGGTTCATAATGCCTTTCAGCTGGTCTGTGCAGTTATGTTTTCCTTATTGCTTCTGTTGGCATTTAAGTCAAACAGTATATCGTGCTTTGTCAGCAGCTCCCATCAAACATAGAGCATTTTGTCATAATATCCATGTTAACTAAGTGGATGAATATCAAAAGCGAGATAGAGTTGTTATTGTTAATAGCCATAATAAGTACTATAGGCAGAATTGCACTGGAAATTTCAAGGAATTAAATAGACCCATGAAGGTTAATCATGGTAACTAACTAGTACTGATGGCTGTTTCTTTGCCTTGTTGTATTGCAAACCAGAGACTTGGCAGTCTTTCCATTTCATCAATTTTTACTCACTTATTTTATCTTTGCTTATTTATCCCACTTCTCTTCATCTCCCAAATATACATTTTGGGACATGGCAACATTTTATTCAAGTGTTAATATGAATTTATGCCTTCCTTAGAAATAATAAGAACCCTACACATGTCTGAACATTATGAGACAGAGTGTCTTTTGGCTCAAGTCATGTTCCAGCACGGGAGGCGATGAAAACGCATTATCTGAAAATTACTCCTTGTGAAGTGAATAGTCGTGTTCTCACTTCAGTTCTCTAGAACCAGATGGCCATTTTCTAAGTAATAAAAATAATTCTCTTTACTTATAAAGCTTTCACTTTAAAATAGATTCACTTGAGTTACGTCATGTTATCCTCGCACTGATCCTGTGAGGGAGATAGGGACCAAGATATGGTACTTTCTGGAGCCTTCAGCAGACAGGTGAAACCCAACTTCTGAGCCTGGTATCGCCCTCAAGGCATCTCATGGCTCCTTAGATTCTACTTGGATTAAGAAGGATCCATTTATAGACATTGCTTTTCTGAGTGAAAATTTGCTGCTGCTTTTTAAAATGATGCTTAAGTGTATGTCAACAGGGTACACAATCAAAGTCTTCTTAAGCTTGTTTATTTTAGTACTAGGGATTGAATCCAGGGGCATTCTACCTCTGAGCTACACCCTCACCCTTATTTTATTATTTATTTTAGAAAAGAATATCCCTTTGAAAGCGGATATTACTAAGTTGCTGAGGCTGGCCTCGAACCTGCGATTCTCCTGTCTCAGTGCTGGGATTGCAGGTGTGCATCATGTGCCTGTTTTATTGTAGGTTTATGTTATTGTCTTGCCATATTTGTCCAGACTGCCATCTTTCTCAGATTTTCACTCATGCATAAATATAGCCCAACATTTGCACAACTGTATCAACACTGGGAACTGTGGAGTTTGGTCAGCGGCCACTGGTGATATGAGTTTGCCTTTGTGGGGATATGAGAGGCCATGGTTGTTTACAATGAAGGCTGTTTGTTACTGCATGAAAGCAATAGAACCAATACCTACTGGGCAATAAATGCTAAGGAAATTCTACTCTGTAAATGACTTCCTAATTTCCATTAGCTCCATACCACAGGCCACTTAGAAAAGCTTAAGGAAATATCTATCTCAAGAAAACATGTTTTGAGGAAGCTTTTTGATGTTCAATTGCTAAAAGTGGCTTCATTCCTATCATTACCATGTGAGGGAAGCAAAGGTGAGAGCTCTGAACTTTACTCCCTCAGCAATCAGATTTCTAAAGCTGGAGAGCCAAAGTGCGCCCAGCTCCTGTGTATACACGCATTCACTCATTCCCTCAGTAGTAAAGTGTTATTATTTCTGAACATGGGTCAGGCTCAGTGCTCAGTACTAGGACTGCAATGACGAACAGGAACAGTAACAGCAAAAGGAGGGTCTTTGTTGCTTACACTCTAGTGTGTATGTGGTGGGAAGTAGTGGGGAGGGGGCTTGTGGATACACAGCTGACAAGCCATGATAGAACTGTGTGAAATGTGCTCAGGGTGCTCTTGGAAGAGGATGGGGCCAGAGGTACATTGGAGGATGTAACCCAGAATCTGGAGATCAGGCAAGATTTCCCAGACTATTTCATTGTATTTGTTTCTACTTAACTTTAGACAGCAGCTTCTCATTGTGGTCCCTGCCACATCAAAGGATGATTCCTGCAATTCCCAGATTGCATACCAGCCACGCCCCGTTTTCTGTTTTGTGGTGAAGATTGATACATTTGCAAAAATAACATTTTTTTGCCTCTGAATTTTTTTTGTGCATGACCTTCTCATTAACTGCTCCTTTTCTTTTCACTGACTGCTAGTTTTGATTCTAAAAATCTATCCCTGTATCATTATTTTCTATGTTATGATATATTAAAAAGCCAATTCCGCCAGGCGTGGTGGCCCACATTTGTAATCCCCGCACTTGGGAGGCAGAGACAGGAGGATCGCGCAGGTTCGAAGCCAGCTGTGCTGGCTTAAGAGACCCTGTTTCCAAATAAAAATATAAAAATAGGTCTGGGAGTATAGTCTAGAGGTAAAAGGGCTTCCAGGAACTCCAGTACCACAAAAAAAAAAAAAAACAATTCCACTACAACTGACCAAAAAAAGTATTACAGTTAAATCTCTTATAGATTTCAGAATCATGCTTATGCCAAATGCTACATTTTATTTATTTATTTATTTATTTATTTATTCATTCATTCATTTCTGGTAATTGAACCAAGGGACATTCCACTTCCCAACCACACCCCCAGTCCTAATTTATTGTTTATATTGAAGCAGAGTCTCACTGTCTGGCCTCGAAACTGTCATTCTCCTCTCTCAGTCCTCCAAATGCTGGGATTATCACAGATTCCACCCGCTAAAGTGGTACATTTTTAACGAAGCTAAGAAGTGTTACCTATTGAGTACTCCACATTAAATATGTCAGGTTTTTTTAAAAAAAGTATTATAATCTCTGGAATTTGAGTAATATAAATATTAGTACATCTTGAGTTTCTGCAAAATCCCATTTGATATGATAGTTGAGTGCAGGTTACCTTTTAAGTGTATCTCTTATGTGCTTTTATTGCCTTTCTCTGACACTTTTGGAAATTCTTTGCTTGATCAAGGTTTTCCTTGATTTATCTGTTTCTCTGTACTTTTCTCAAACATTCCCTTTTCTTTGCATTCTTTCTGTTTTACTGTTGTTGCTCTTGTTATAAAGAGTAGAAATGTTTTTTCTCACTCATCCCAGTTTTGAGATGTATAGCAAAGATATCAGAAAGTGTGATTGTTCTAGTTTCTCACGGGACTCTTCCCGTGGAAGAGCCAGGGCCGGGCCGGGGGTGTGGCTGGCACAGATGCAGCTGCTCCTTGGTCACAGGGTCTCCAGCTTGATCAAGAGAAGAAGGTGGCTCCACTCACGTTGAAGTTGAGAATTAAGCATCAAATGGAAGAATAAATTCTGGTGGCGTCCCAACAACTGTGACCATATGAAACTCAGGGATCTTGACGTGGATTTGCTAGAAAGGCAAAGAGGAACAGGAGAGAATTTTTGTTTAGCAAGAAGTTGCAGATGTCCAAGGTCTGCTCCAGCCTAACTGTGTTAGATGATAGAGCTCATAACATGTGTGATGATCATCTGGTGTGAAGGAATGCTAAGGAGACCTGAAATAATTTTTTTTTTTTTTTTTTTTTTGGTGGTACTGGGGTTCCTGGAAGCCCTTCTACCTCCGGGCTACACTCCCAGACCTATTTTTACATTTTTTTTTTTTAATTTGGAAACAGGGTTTCCTAAGCCAGTGTGCACAGCTGGCTTCGAACCTGCGCGATCCTCCTGTCTCTGCCTCCCAAGCACGGGGATTACAAGCGTGCACCACCACGCCCGGCTGAAATAAATTTTTTAAAAGCCTTGAATCCTGGTTCTGTCGTATGCTGTGACATTAGGAAAGTCACTCAGTCTAATAGTGTAATGTATTCATCCATGACATCAAAATAATGGTAATTACACCCATCATTCTTAGGTAGGTATTTTACCATTCTATGTATTTTTAAGAATAAGAATCAGGTGAGTTAGTACATCTTAAATACAATACAAAAACCTACCACACTTTACAAATAAATCCTTAGTTGCTAAGTGAAAGAGGATTTTGTGGAATTGAAGAAAATATGGTTCAGAGTTTATTAAATGAAGCATAAACCTTTGGATTAATTTCAGAGCTTGGCAAATTAGTATCATTTATTCCAGTTGGCTCACAGATTGCATTTAGTCAGGCATTATATATAATATTTTATCAATTAGGAGCAGGATAATATGTGTCTGTTTTGTATACATTGATACCAAATATCCCATTTAGGTTTAACTATCACTGAGTTATAAGAAAACCACAAATAAGAGTAACATAAACAAAATAAAAGTATGCTTTATTTTAACATCAAATGTAGGTAGTTCCATAAGCATCAGGGACACATTTCCTCTAAACTTGCAATTCACATCTCAAAGTCTAATTCAGCTGCTTTGTCTCCCATTATATAAATATTCTAGCCGACAACAAAGGAAAATGGGAAGAGAAGGACACTCCCCAAAGTTTCACTTTTGTTCGTTTACCTTACTTTGGTAACAATCTAATCATATGGCCTTAATTGTTGTAAAAAATGGAAAATTCAGCTTTTATTACAGGATCCCATGTGTTTTTTAAGATTCTGTTATAAGAATAAGAAGGAAACAAATATTGGGAGAGCTACTCATCTCCACAGTGACTGGAGAACTCGTTTTAGTCATTTGTAAGCTTAGCATTCATACTCAGAAGAATACTCTGAAATTATTAATAACAGAGTTATTTTCTTTTAATATGACAGATTTTTTTCTTGGATAAGACCCGTGTGCCTGGTATTCCACTGGACATAAAAGATGAAACAAATTCCTTCTCCTTAGAAGCTATAATATATGAAACAAAAAATACCAATTTGCAACAGATAATGTGATGATACAAGAGAAAGCAATTTTATATTCATGGGCAGGAGAGAAAAGAGGTGTTGTATTATCCCAAGATGCAGTCACCATTTGCTGTGGTCAGGCCTTAAGTGATGTCCTAGAACTCCAGAAGAATCTGTGCTCCTGTCAGAGGGCTCCGCTGACTTCCAAGACTTCCAGGACCGTAACTGAGAACTAAATGTGAATCTTAATCTGATTCCCTTTGGAAAAACACACTTGGTATATTCAAGCTGAATTGAATGACATAGATAAATCGGTGCTGAGGAAAAGACAGATATTATTTATTATACTACTTGCTCGACTCAAGGGCTTGATGATTGAGATAGTATTTGATTCATTTGAATCCAGTGGGCTCCCTGGCAAGGTGCTCTTTCCCTTGGAAGCTAGGCCTTATGGCACTGGCCACAGTAGGAGGACAGGTTGCAGGATGTAATTCGATTCTCTTTCTTCTCCTTCTTGCTCCCATATTAAAGCTGACTACTGCCACACCTCTCCTCCCAACCAAACATGATGGGAAAGAATAGAAGGAGGCCAGGGTGGAGGTGGTGAGAGGAGCTGTGTTCACTGCTAGGAGGGGAAGGAAATTATAGCTCTCCAGAGCAGGCCAGGAGCAGGTCTCTCCTTCTCCTCCCCTCTCTACCTGCTGCCCCTCAAGCTGGGGCTCACATCTCTCTTTCTTTTTCTATACAGCTGTTATGCTTGAGGGTAAAAATGGAGGGAGTTCCCAGCTTATCCACAAAATTTAAACTGTATAATTTAAAGTCATGATATGAGAAGAAAAGACTATAGTTATAATATTTCGTATGATCTATTTTTTACTAAAGTGGTGTTTTTGGATTTTTGGTTCTCTTATTTTCTTGACAGTATTTTGTGTTTTGGTTTAAAATAAGCATTTATAATAATATCAGAGAAAATAGTACAATGCCTACAATGTCATGTTGAAGCAAAAGGAGTTCAATAAAGCTTTGGTTCAAGCCGGGAATATTGAGACCTAGCCGTCCCATCACCGATTCTAGACAAAGTTATAGGCTATTGAATAGTACATGTCTGATTTGCATGTGTGTTCTAAACATAAAGTAAAATCTTATCTTTATGTGAGTTTGTGAGTTTTTTTTGTTTTGGTTTGTTTTTTGTTTTTTGTTTTGGGTGGGTTTTTTTGGTGGTATTGGGGTTCCTGGAAACCCATCTATCTCCGGGCTATACTCCCAGACCCATTTTTATATTTTTATTTGGAAACAGGGTCTCTTAAGCCAGCGCAGAGAGTTTTTTTTGTTTTTGTTTTTGATATAGGGTATTGAACCCAGGAGCATTCTACCTCTGAGCCACACCCCCAGACCATTTTTATTTTTGCTGAGTCTCACTAAGGCTGACCTCAAACCTGTGATCCTTCTGGCTCAGCCTCCCAAGAACTGAGATTACAAATATGTGCCACCACGCCTGAGTAAAACCATGCTTAACTCCCTTCCACTTTTCAATCAACATTTGATAGTTCCCTTTAGGTTCTAGATCTAGAAGTGGATTATAGTAAGAGAAAAAAAGTTCCATATTCTGTATTGATAAAAGAAATTAAATAATTTTAAGAATCTATTTTGTACAACAGCAAACATCAGCAAGGCCAGGTGGTGGCACTTTCCATCCCAGTATTGAAAGGTCAAGACAAGAGGCTTGCAGGTTCGAGACCAGTTTCTGCAACTTAGCAAAAGTCTCAGCAACTAAGTGAGGCTGTTTTGAAACAAAAATTAAACAAGACAACAACAGAAAAGGACCAGGGGTGTAGCGCGGAGCTGGAAGATCCCTGAATTCAACCCCCAGTGCCACAAAAAAAAAACCAACTAAACAAACAAACAAACAAAACCTAGCAATATAAACTCAGAATTGAAAGTGTTTTTACCTTCATAATGGTATTTATTTCAATAATCCATTTTAAACATATGCTTATGTCATAACTTTGCAGATTTTTAATTTTTTCTGTTCTTATGTCCTTGTGTAAAACATTTATAGCTTGCTTAGTTCAAGATTTTCTTACAGTGAATGCTCGATAATACCTTGACCCTGAATTCCTCAATGACAAACCCTGCTAGGAAATGATGAAGAAAAGGACCATCTAACGTTTTTTTCTGGGATGAACTATTCTTTCTCAATAAGTGACTATCTTCCAAAAAGGTGTTTATAGTCATTACTTATAAAAGTAATGATACTAGAAATAGTTTGTTTTGCCATCTGCTATTTTGATCCGACTTGGGCTACAATGCCCTGACCATGGACTTTTTCCCCACATGCTGGGAAACTGAGAGTCTAGCGTGGTAGGGTTCCAAACTCCCAAAGGTAATTGTTTATTAAAAAGATAACTAGCGGCTTGAGACACTTCAATCTGGCTTCAGAATAAGGGGTTTGCTGAAGTGTGATTTCACCACTTCCTAACCAGTGGACTAAAATTTTGATTTATTTCTGGCTGAACCCCTCAGGGCTGGGTTTGTTTCTTTCTCTGGTACAGTAGCAAGAAGTGTGTCCGAGTCTAGAGACAAAGGAGTGGGCCATGATGGGGAAAGTCCATTACGAGGGGAACCAAGAGAAAACCCCAAAGAGCAAAACCAGTATCTACCTCTGCAGAGGATGGTACTCTGTGGCTTGAGAGTTGGAAGTGTCAGCTCGCCTCCCTTCTTTTGTTTTCCAGTGGTAATGAGCCGATAAAAATGCACAGTCACTCAGCCCAACAGAGGCAGCAATACTTTCTGGTAATTCCATGTCATCTGCCTCTCCAGTTCTCTGTAAAGAGAATTTCCAATCTGTTCTCACGTTCTCAAACCTCTGATCTCTCTCCTACATCTTTAGCTTTAACATCTGACCCAACTCCTACTCCAAAATGGGTTGGAATGCATCACAGCTTGGTATTATCTCTCCTTCCCACCACGGAGTATGTGAGTGTATCAGACACCCGCACCCAGGCTTTCCTCCTTTTTACCAGTTTCAAACCCAGAGGAAGCTCTCCCTTTATCTTTCTCATGTGCTTCCGATTTGATTTCCTTTGGACTGCTACACTACTTGTTATAGTCATTCTGTCTCCTGATTTATCAGCTTCTCTGGCCATTCGACTCTCCACTTTATCTTTCAACATTCTTCATTGTAAAATTATTTCTCATTGTAAAAATAAATTGTATATCCAACACCCCCTTCTAATAATTATAAAAATGCCAATAATTCATACCTATTAAGCACTGAGTATGTGCCAGACATGTTTTATGACATGACATTGTGTGTCTGTGTGTTTGTGTGTTATTGGAGATTGAACCTGGGTGCATTCTACTACTGATCTATACCGCCAGCATATTTTATTTATTTATTTATTTATTTATTTATTTATTTATTTATTTATTTATGGGTCTGGGGAATGAAACCTAGGGGCATTCGACCTCCAAGCTACACCCCCTGCCCTATTTTTATTCTTTATTTTGAAACCGGGTCTCACTGAGTTGTAGAGAGCCTCACTAAGTAGCTGAGGCTGTCCGTGAACCACGATCCTCCTGTCTCAGCCTCCAAAATGCTGGGATGACAAGCGTACGCCACCACGCCTGGCTTTAATTTTTATTTTGAAATAGGATCTCACTAAGTTTCTGAGGCTGGCCTCAAACTTGTCCTGCCCTAACCTCCCAAGTACTAAGATTCAAACATGTACTAGGACCCTCAACTAAGACCCTTTTTATTAGCTTTTTGAGAGGGGGTGCAGGGGGATCACACCAAGATATGCCAGCCCTGAAACTTGTACTTCACTCCAGACAATGGAGATAGAGCCATCCATCAGACAGGTGATTTCAGTACAAAAATCTTATCTTTCCATGCTAATCCCAGAAACTGAGTGATGGCCTCATAGAGGGTCATGGGAATGAAGAGATCAATAGAGCCAATAGAATGATTCAGATGTACTCAAATAGAAATTGGCAATCGGATGTGAGAGAATTACAAAAATGACTTCTGGTTGGAAATAATGGTGTTCTTTCACGGGTTATAATCACAGATGGGGGAGCTTGGTTAAGGGGAAAAACAAAGAGTTCATTTTTGGACATTTGGGGCTTTAAGTATCTGTGTTTGGGTGATGAGACTTCAAAGATGAGCACAAGTTGAATTAATAAATCTCCTGAAATTGTTTTTTTGGAGTAGAAATCCTACGAGTGCTTTTTAAATCCTCACACCTGAAGTTCCACAAGCCCAATGATGTAGTTTAGTAAAACTCAACTAAGTGGTTGTTCCACCACAGTTGGCATTTTCCCCCAGGTGTCTGGAAAAGGTCAGCCGGCCTTCTACCTGCGTACCACCAAGGACAGGAGGTCCGTGTTTCAGCTTTTGAGGTGTATACATTTCATCATATGGAGTATTAATCTTTATGATGTTGTCAAGCAGGTTTTATAAAGGAGTTTATTGGTTTTAGTAGCATTCTAAATAAAACCTATGAATGCAAAGCAGAATATTACTCTTTCTAGAATTTCTAGAATTTTAAGAACTGACCAGCCAGGCATTGTGGTACACACCTATAATCCCAGTATTTGGGCAACTGAGACAGGAGGATGGAAATTTGGAGGCCAGCCTCAGCAATTTAGTGAGACCCTTTCTCAAAATAAAAATGGTTAGGGATATAGCTCAGGGGTAGAATGCTACCGGGTTCAACCCCCAATACAGAAAAAGAAAAATAAAGAACTGGCCTAGACCAGATAAATTACTATAATGGGTTGAGAACGCACGGTCACTATTGTTAATACTTTTGAGACTCCACTAAGTGATAGACGTTTATTGTAATTTTTACAGTAACCCTACATAGCAGACATTTTCACTTCCATTTTATAAAAGGCTCGTGAGAAGCTGGGTCCTTTGGGTTAAACCAAACACTAAGTTGCTGATTCTAGACCTTGGATGCACATTAAGATCACCTGGGGAGCTGTAGTAATTCTGAGATTCGGGCTGCACCCCACACGGATCACATCAGAACCTGGGAATCAGAGAAAAGCACTAATGGGTCCATGCTCCTGAGCGCTCCCAGGCGACTCAGTGCGAAGTGTGCAGCCAAGACTGAGAGAGACTAACTTGCCACTAAAACCTAGGAGCTTCGTCCACCATGCTGCTGTAAATTAAAAAAATGTTTTCATTTTACATTGATATTTGTGACTTCAATAGGACAAGTGATCATCAAACATGTTAAACAGAATAAATACATGTCCTCTTGAGAGAAAAGCATTAACTTCTTCTGCCTTCCATATCATCAGAGAAACATTTTTGAAGTTGAGAAATGCCACCGGCCACAGAGCTTCGGGGCTTTGTTTGCTCTGCTTGTTACAAGTCTAAAGCGATTTTATATTTGCATTTGGAGCCTTCCTCGTTTGGAGTCCCCATAGATAGTGCTTGTAAGCTGGGAAAGGGGTATCCGTACAAACCCACCGACAAGTGCTTTCCTTTACGGATATAGAAGACAATACCAATCAGTTCCTCAGAGTATCTTAGAGCTCATGACACTTCTTTTGGGGGAAGCAGTTACTGGGGACTGAACCCTGGGGCATTGCACCTCTAAGCTACACCCCCGGCACTATTTTTTAAATTTTGAAACAGGGTCTTGCAAAGTTGCTGAGGCTGACCTTGAATCTATGATTTTTCTGCCTCAGCCTCCCAAGTGCTGGAATTATAGGCAAGTGCCCTTATGCCCTACTGATCTTATAACACTTTTTTGTTGTTGTTGTTGCGGTAACTACTTCTGAAGAGCATCCCCAGCCTATTTTTTTTTTTTTCCATTTTGAAACAGGGTCTCCCAAAGTTGCAGAGGGCCTCACTAAGTAGCGGAGGCTGACTGTGAACCTGTGATCCTCATGTCTCAGCCTTCCAAGCACTAGGATTACAAATGTGTGCCACCATGCCCAGCTCCTAACACATTTTGAGGTTTCTAAATTACTAGTAAAACTTTAGTTGAATTCTTGTTCTGATTTAGCTAGTGACTTTTTATTTCATTTTGAGAAAAAATTTTACTGTCTAAAGCATGGAGATAACAATATGTAATAAAGCCTCTGCTGTGTACAGTGCACAAATGTCTGGATTCCCAAAGGACATGTTTAAAAAAAATCAGATTTTCCTGTTATGTGTGACAAACTTTCCACAGTCTTCACATAATAGGCATGTTTTCTGCAAGATACATATTTTTGACATCTGTGGAACAGATTTTTATCTCAGCATCTATCTAGCATTTATTTTCTTTTAATAGTGCTGCTTTATTTTAATATGAAATAAAAATCTAGCAAATAAGAGTTATTGAGATACTCATATTTAATGATTATTTTTATTATTCCTTCACTCAGTTATTTTGTGTAATAGAGGACTTTCTACTTGCAGTTCTTTCAGAGTCAGTCTTATGACAGAGTTTGATTACTGAAAATAATCTTTAAATTTAAAAAATAAGCTGGAGAGATAACGATGTTCCCTGCCCATAGCTCTGTGCCATAGCTCTTAAACAAGCATTTCAACTGGTGCTTAATGATAAAACAAGAGTTTACAAGGAAGAACTAAAGCCCATCATGTCTCTTGTATAGATATTTCCCATGATATGCAAGAGGAAGAATTCACACGCCACGCCTCTGGGCCTATGAGGTGTGTGTCAGCTGCCTGCACATTCAGTGCCAGCCACAGCAGCTGTGGAGAGAGGAAAACTAACACAAAGCTTCTGATTGGATTCTTCATGCCATAATAGCTTTCATTTAATTTTCTGAAATGATAAATTCCATGTTCATAATACCCATCAGTTTTAATGACTCATTTCGTTGAGGCCAAGGTGCTCTGTCCAGGTAACCTCAAAGTACATTTACAAGTATGTTGGTGAGATCTATAGGACTGCAAATATATGCAGCTATAAATGGAAATAGTATATATAGTATATAAATGGTATATATTTCATATATATAGAAATATATATATGGAAAACATTTTTCTTGCTTTAGATGATGATGTTTTGGATGGTAGGGGCTTATTTAATATAATTTTTGTTTATCATAACATCCACTTATTTACCATCTACGTATACCTTATTTAAAAACAATTTGAAAGCCGGGCATGGTGGCGCACGCTTGTAATCCCAGCATTTGGAGGCTGAGACCGGAGGACTGCAGTTTGCGGACAGCCTCAGCTACTTAGTGAGGCCCTCTGCAACTCAGTGAGACCCGGTTTCAAAAATAAAGAATAAAAAATAGGGCAAGGGGTGTAGCTCGGAGGTCAAATGCCCCTGGGTTCCATCCCCAGACCCGCATAAATAAATAAATAAATAAATAAATAAATAAATAAATAAATGTAAAAATAAAAACAATTTGCTGGGCGTGGTGGCGCACGCTTGTAATCCCCGCGCTTGGGAGGCAGAGACAGGAGGATCGCGCAGGTTCGAAGCCAGCTGCGCGCACTGGCTTAGGAGACCCTTTTTCCAAGTAAAAATGTAAAAACAGGTCTGGGAGTGTAGCCCGGAGGTAGAAGGGCTTCCAGGAACCCCAGTACCACCAAAAAAAATAAATAAATAAAATAAAAAATAAAAACAATTTGATCGGGGTGTGGTGACACACACCTATAATCCAAGTACCTGGGAGGCTGAGACAGGAGGATCACAGGTTTGAGGCCAGCCTCCGCAACTTAACCAGACTCTTAACAACTGAGCGGATCTGTTTCGAAATAAAAAATTTTTAAAAGGGTTGAGAGTGTAGCTCGGAGTTAGGATGCCATGGATTCAATCCCCAGTACCAAAATAAGTGAATAAATAGTAAAAATAAAAACAATTAAAGATGATTTTTAAAGTATGTTGTAACTGGAATAAAGTTAATACCAAGTGAAAACTCTTCAGAGAACAAGGAGCTCGTGATAGTGGAAAGAGCACATGTTTCTTCACTTGGCACCTATGTACATTTGGTTATTTAACTTCTCAGAGCATTGCTGCCTCCTTTATAAAACATTCCCACTGCAGCACTGCTGAAAATTAAAGCAAGGCTGAGTGGTATGTAGGAAGTTGGTGTTCTCATTTGGTTTTTAAGAGGCAAAGCTCTTCGGTCATTCTTGTTTCACCAAATAAAACTCAAATTATTTTATTTCACTTAGTTTCTAATATGATCTTATTACTATCATTTATTGAGTATTCACTATGTGTGAAGTTATATATTACCTTTATTCAAAGTTTTCCTTTATTCCTTATTTTATTTCATCCTCAACAATTCATTTTTGGTCAGTAAGATCAACCATCTTTTTTTATTTTTATTTTTATTTTTGGTGGTACTGGGGTTCCTGGAAGCCCTTCTACCTCCGGGCTACACTCCCAGACCTATTTTTGTATTTTTATTTGGAAGCAGGGTCTCTTAACCCAGCGCGGCTGGCTTCGAACCTGCGCGATCCTCCTGTCTCCGCCTCCCAAGCGCGGGGATTACAAGCGTGGCCACCACGCCCGGCGTGATCGACCGTCTTCTGAGTGATGTAAACCTGCACTTGTTGATGTACCATCCGAATTCATCACGATGGCGAGTTAGCATTTCTCCCCATAGCTTCATCCCAATACAGAGGTTCCTGGTGTGTCTAGAATTATATTGTATATGTTTTGTACATTTTTTTCATGTGAATTGCAAGGTACCTACTACCGCTTTCTTGTTTGTTATATACAAACCAGTGTGTGAATCAAAATTATCTAAATAATTCAAAAAATTGTTGCTTTATAGGAAGGAATTATTTAAATTTGTTTAAAATTATTGAAATGTTACTATAATTGCAATAATTATTTCTCCACATATGCTGCAATTAAACTATACAATTATTGGGACTCTTTGAGAGTTTATGTGTATTCCACCTCAGTGTTTCACCTCAGTGTTCTGTTTTTCATTTTCTGGCCAAGGCAAACTTCTCTACTTTATGTATCTTATGGAAGTCTTTAAAATATCATGTATATTTCATTTAACGCATCCTACCATTTGTTTTTTGAAGTACTTACAAAATAGTACCCTGGGTTTTTTTTTTTTTTTAAGAATTCTTGAAAATCTGCCAAGAACAGTAAATAATTAAGTAATCACATTTCGTGCTTCAAGAAAGTCACAAATGTAACAATTATAATAAAATTTCAGAGTAGAATTCAAGATCATTAAGGTTTGAAAAAATGAGTAAGACAGACTTCTCTAATAAATCTAAAAATAGGAAACAGGTAAACAACATAAGAAATGAAAAAAGTTTTTTTAAAGTTGTAAAAGAACATTATACACAAATCATATACTAACACATTGAAATATTTAAATAAAATGGATAAATCCCTGGGGAAATGCAAATTTCCAAAATTAATTTAAGAAGAAATAAATTATCTGATAACATTATTTAGATATTTATGATATTTTAGGATTTCTGAGCTAGAAACGGCTTTAAAGACCACATAATAAAAATCTCATAGTTTGTAAGTAGGAATTTTAGGGTCCTAAGTTATTATGGCAAACAGAAAACATCCCATCTGTTGCCTTTGGAAATTAGAAGGTCGAAGTGGATTCCTGTGGGAGGGAAATTTAGGGGAGGTGTTAGATGGTAAGAGGGAAAAAGTGAACTTAGCCTTGCAAGAGACTTGACCACAGAAAGAGAGAACCAATTAAAAGGAGATTGTTTGGTTTAAGACAGAGACTCTACCAGGTTTGTGGTCCAAGAAATTAAGCATATAAGCTAATAAAGGGGGAGTAGGTAAGTTTGAGCAAATGTGAAATCAAGAGTAGTTGCTATTTTGAACTGGGCGTGGTGGTGCATGCCGGTAATTCCAGTATTTGAGGCTTTGGGTAGAACCCAGGGGCATTCTACCACTGAGATACACCCTCACCCCTTTTTTTCTTTTCTTTTTTTTCTTTCTTTCTTTTTTTTTTTTTTTTTGGTGGTACTGGGGTACCTGGAAACCCCTCTACCTCCAGTTACACTCCAAGACACCTATTTTTTATATTTTTTAAATTTGAAAACAGGGTCTCTTAAGCCAGCATGGCTGGCTTTGAACCTGTGAGATCCTCCTGTCTCCGCCTCCCAAGTGCGGGGATTACAAGCGTGCGCCACCACGCCCGGCTGTTTTTCTACTTTTAAATAGTCTTGCTGAGTTGCTGAAGCTAGCCTTGAATGAATCTGAGATCCACTTGTCTCAGACTGCCAAGTACTGGGGTTCTAGGTGCATGTCACTGTTACCTGGCTTTTATGTCACTATCAAATGTGATTTCACTCTAAGTTTTGGAGAGCAAGTCTTTATTAAATAGGAATGTTTACATCTATTCATAAATTGCAAGGAATATTGTTTTGGGTTTTGAATTTTATTAAATGTTTTCATATAATAAATTATATGGAAGCCATTATTAATGTTCAATCATTCTATATTACTGGATATGCTCTGATTTGCTATTGATTTGTTACCCTTTTACTGTTGCTGCATTAGATCTTTTAGTACTTTTATGTTTAGTTTGATAAGTGAAAATGTCTCAGTTCATTTTGGTATCAATGTCATTCTACCATCCTTGTAAAACCAGATAAATAGTTATCTTGTTCTTTGGACTGGAAATGTTTTATAAAATGAGAATTTTATATGTTGCTTTAGTTTTTTTAGAATTTATACTTTTTTTAAAATTTTGTCTTCATTAAAGAATTTCTTCTTTCATTATCACTCAATTTTATCTAAGATTACTAGTTTGATCTCTAGGCCAGCTGTGATCATGAGTGTCCATTTTATGAAGGTTTTCAAAAATTTATTTTGAAACAGGGTCTCACTAAGTTGCTGAAGGTCTCACTAAATTGACAAGGATGGCCTGGAGCCTATGATCCTCCTGAATCAGCCTCTCAAGTACTGGGATTACAAGCATGTGCCACCACGCCTGACTGCCTGGCTATAATTTTATTTTTTATTTTATTTATTTTTTGGTGGTACTGGCGATGGAACCCTTCTACCCCCGGGCTACACTCCCAGACCTATTTTATATTTCGATTTTTTTTTTTTTTTTTTTTTTTTTTTTGCGGGTCTGGGGATGGAACCCAGAGGAATTTGACCTCCAAGCTACACCCCTGCCCAGCTTTTTATTCTTTATTTCGAGACAGGGTCTCACTGAGTTGCAGAGGGCCTCACTAAGTAGCTGAGGCTGTCCGTGAACCGCGATCCTCCGGTCTCAGCCTCCCAAGCGCAGGGATTACAAACCTGCGTGACCACGCCTGGCTATAATTTTGATTTTTAATTTCATTGCATTGTGATCTGAGATGATGTCATATGTTATAAACTTTTTATTTTGTTTTGTCATAGAACTGGCTTCTGTAAATGTTCCATTTAAAATGTAAAGAACCATACATGCTCTTTTTATGTATAATATTGCAAAGAAAGGTTAATTGTTTTTAGTTTTCAATACTGTTTTTCCTCCACTTTTTCTGCGACTGAAATCCCTCATTATAATTTTAGTTTGACAGTTTCCTTCTACTTTTCTATTTTTGTTTTATATTCTGTGAAAATTCATCATTGTGACATTTGGTTTTTGTGTATATTAGAATTTGCTTAATATAATTCTTTTCATTTCTTTATTTTCAGTCTCCCTGTGTCACTGGGTCTGAGGATGTCTCATTAATATATTACTGACATTAGATTTTTAAAATCCGATATGACAATTTAACAGTTAACCACTGAATTTGAAGCCTTTTATTTGTTGTGATCTTGGATGTGTTTGGAGTTACTCTTGTTTTCCTGTTTCTTTTATTTATCTTGTTTTTAGTAAGTTGTCCCTTTATGCACCTTTCTCTGGACTGATGGCTTCCCCTTAGTTGTATTTCCCCTCTGATATTTCCCAAATGCACTATTTGCTTCTACTTGTTGTACTTGCTTTAACAATCTAAATGTCCAAATACAGTTTCTGTTACCAAGAATTGATCTCTAGATAATCGATTAGTTGATATCTAACTGATATCTCTAATAACCTCAGAAAGCAGCTTAGCATAATTGTATTTTTCTCTGCTCCTTACAACTCTCATTCTTCACAGGTTTTAACTTCCCCTGATATTTTCAATTTTACATCCAGGTAGATATAAATACACAGAGAGAGAACGAGAGAGAGAAAGGAGAGAGAGAGAAAGTGTGTGTGTGTGTGTGTGTGTGTGTGTGTGTGTGTGTGTGTGTGTGTGTTGGAGGGTACTGGGCATTGAATCTGGGGCATTCTACCTCCAGGTTACACACTCAGCCCTATTTTATTTTTATTTTGAAACAGGGTCTCACTAGGTTAATGAGAGTCTCACTATTTGCTGATGCTGCCCTCAAACCTGCAATCCTCCTGACTCAGCCTCCCAAGCACTGGGATTACAAGCATACACCACTACCTACATCCAGCTCAGGTGGTTATATTTTTAAAATTATATAAAAATTATACATCTATGTGGTTTACTTAAATGTGGCATATTTTACTTACTGCCTTTGCTACCTGTCAAACCCATCACTTCTTTTTCTCATTCTTTTCCCCTGGAGTTCTTCTTAGTGGTTTCTATTGTCTGGTAATACTTACAGTGAGCATCTTAAAAAAGTAAAACTTCAAAGTTCCTTTCAGTTCTAAAAATATCTTTATTTCTGCCTCTCACTTGAATACTAGTTTGGCTGGGTGTAGAATTCTGACTTCAAAGTTATTTTCCCTTAGAATGTTGAGGCTATTATTCCTTTGCCTTTTTATACCCTGGGTTGCTCACAAGGAATCTGGTGTCATTCTGATTCTTATTTCTTTGCAACTAATCTTTATTTTCATTCTGACAGCTTTTAAGATATTTCTCTTTATTATCAGTGATCACAATATATTGAGAGAGAGAGAGAGAGAGAGAGAGAGAGAGAGAGAGAGAGAGAGATTAACCTTTATAATACAGACAAGAGAATTTTAAAGGTTCTGAGAAATTTTCATAATGTTTCTTTTAATTCTGCTTCCTCCTCAATTTCTTTCTTCTGAAAGTATTTTAAATGTTTTAGAGCTTTAATGTCATTTATATATTTTATCTCTTTCTACTTTGTTTATTTAATGAATTAATTAATTAATTTGTTTATTTGTGGTGCTGGGGATTGAACCCAGGGACATTTTCCCTCCAAGCTATACCACCAGGCCTATTTTATTTTTTTATTGTGAAACATGGTTTTTCTACCTTGCTGAGGACCTCACTATGTTACTGAGGGCTAGGATTACAGGCATGCACCACCACACCCAGCCAGACACTCTATACTTTCTATGTCCCCACCCCTGCTCCCAATAATACATACTTTGGGGATGCAGTATCCATCTTTAATTTGTTCTCATCTACTTTTGGTTTTTATGAGATTTTTCACAGCCAGTTTGTATTTCTTCTTTAGTCTAGTGTGTGTGCACGTGTGTGTGTGTGTGTAACTGAGACTCAAATTCAGACATACTCTCTCTCTGAGCTATACCCCCAGCCTTTTTTAATTTTTTATTTGAAACAGCCTTACTGAGTTGCTCAGGCTGGCCTCAAACTTAGGATCCTCCTATCTATCTCAGCCTCCCAAGCACTGGGATTATAGGCATATGCCACCACACCTGGCTTTTGTCAGTTACGTTAAGAACAGAACTTTTTCTCTTGTCTTCAGGGATTTGGGGTAAATGGTGTATGTGAGGATGATAGGTATAAACAGTGCTCAGCTTTCCAACTTAAATCTGCTTTCAATTTTTGTAATATTTGTCCATAACACTCACCGGCTGTGATACTGATGAGACCAGATTGAGGCTTTGCAAGGCAGGGAAAGCAGAATTCGATGATGAACATGAGTCAGTCTCACTTTTAGAACTGTGACCTGAGAAGTCTGGCTGTAGCTGGAGTCAGTAGTAGACACACACAGGCCACAAGAGGAAAACCAGTGAGAGGGGAAGTCTTGTGGGGAGCCTGCTTGAGGGAGTGATAACTGAAAGGATGTCACGACATGAAGCTACGTTAGAAATGGAGAACCAGAGCTGGAAGTTTGTGAGAAAAAGACCCAGCACTGAGGGGGCTTACCGGATGTTTGATATCGGGGGATGTAAATAGGGGATTTACGTTAATGTGGAAGAAGAGATCACAGAATTTTTGAGCCCAGAACACTAGACGCTCTTGTGGAAGCTGATGTAACATTTGTGGAAAATAACAGCTATTTGAAAATTGCTATTCATAAGAGTTGTACTTAAAGGACACTATTTGCATTATTATAACTTAGCAAATATACCAGTAGAAAATCAATGTGTGTTTCATTGTGTCAAGTTTTTTTATTTGGTAATAAAGCAAAATGTAGCTTCTGTTCTCTATTTTTCAGGATCATAGATTTTGCTGCAGTTTTAAGGTTGGTTTTGTGACCAACCCCTCCCTCTAGGCCACATATCCAGATCCCTTAGGTCGAGACAGCTTATCTTGAACTCAGTGCATATGGATATCCATCTGACCATCAGAGATGCTATGGCTCGTAGAAATAGGCCATGCCTGTTTAGTTATGACACGTTCTCCTCCGCAGGCTATAATATTGTCCAGAGAGACATGAATTATTGAACTAAATGCCACTAACCCCAAATTACATGTACTTCAATTTGTATTTCTATTAAAATGAGGGTCACAGAGTCCCAAACTAACAAACACAATATAAAGAGGAAAAAACTAAAAATCTCTATTTTCAAATATTGAGCATTTTGTTATTTCTTATAAAATATCAGTGCTTCCAGCACTTAGAGTCTAACATTTCAACATTTTTACATTGTTTGCTATAACCCTGCATTAATAGTTTATAAATAGAGAAGAAATAACTTTACTGGAACACACAATTGAGAGGAGACAAACTGGTGGAAGGAAGTGAAATGCAAATTAGACCATGTAACTAGTCTGTAGATATTAAATGGAAAAGGTATCTTTGAGTTTAAAATTGGGATCAGAGATTATAGATCAGTGATCAAAGTATTAGTCACCCTGCAGGTCTTTAAATCTTAACTTGGAAAAATGTCCCAGGATATCAAGTACAGAAGAAATCATAATTGGTCAAAGCCACGACATTATACCCGAGACTGGACTACAGGTGTGAGGAAGAGCATGCAAAAATTCCAAAGCTTCCCAGCGAGTGTTATCACCTTTGTAAACATAAACTGAAGCACTAATAGACGTAGATGCTACATGAAATAAGAATCACAGGTCAAAAACTGGCACCAGCTTTGGAGTGCTGTTGGTCATCATTAGATAGTCGACACTGGCTGGTCACTTGCTGTCCGCCCAACACAAGGCTACTAGGATTCTACACATTATCTCCTACCACAGAACCAATCTGGTAAAAGAATCATGATAAATCTCACTGTTCAGGATAAAAAGAACTGGAAAAGCAAGCTAACCTTTGGTAGTTTTCAACAGAATAAATAAAACATGAATCATTTGGGCAAAAAATCCCGTAATTTCTAATAAGATTTTATTTAGCATTGGATTGAGTTGGAAGTGGAAGGATGGGGATCATATTTTTTATTTCTTTGGTTTGGAATTTTTAAATATATATTTTTAAAGTTCTAATATGTTTTTGCTGTTTTCAATTTGGGGAAAGAGCATGACTGAGATCGACAAAGGAAAACCAGTGACAAAGATTGGTTCAGTCACTGGTCTTATTACAAAGACTTGCATTTTAACAAAATTAATACACACAAAATATACCAGTAGTGAAATAAGTGGCAGCTTTTCTACGATGAAGCTGCTGCCATTTACAGACCACTCATAAGGAATGGTCGGCACATTTAGAATGATGAATTTGCGTGAGGGAAAGTATAAAATCATGCCTATGTACCGCCAGTGTCTCCATGAGCTTTTCAAAAATTTACTAGATTAGGGCAGACTTTGCAATGTAATTACACTGAAACCAAGTATTAAGTACTTGAAAATACATACGTTATTTTTGTTCTAGGCTATTTGCCAAACCTCACTTTGTACTTTGCTGTTGTATCCTGAATATCACACACATATAAAAGCAAAGTAATTTTTTCTTTTGAAAGGCGGTTACACTTACAAATGTAATCTTAACATCAACCCAGACAAAACAACAAAGAAGAATTCTTGAGTAACAAGGAAAGATAAAGAGCGTAGCCAAAATAATTATGCAAGATGTCTGTAACTTAAACCAAAGAAAGGACCACTCCCATAATTATATTTTTAAAAATTCAAGTAAAGCAGTAATTTTAATCTCCCTTGAGTTTAAATTCATATTCTGAGTTCTCATAAAAGAAATTGAATGCACAAATGAAATTAGAACACATTTTTTTTCTACTGTAAATATTGTATGCAGCATAAAGGGGTTTTTCATTTCTGTCAACAATTACTCCGGCAGTGAGAAGAGGTAGGTAGTTGAAGTAAGAGCAGAGTTGAGATTAATGATCCTCTGAAGGACACAGGTGTCCCCATCCCAGTCTCAGTGAGTCTTTTCTTTGTTTCCACAGAGTATTTGTACAACCACAACTGCCTTTTTGCACTTTTTCTTCCTGGCTTCATTCTGTTGGGTTTTGACTGAGGCGTGGCAGTCATATATGGCTGTAACTGGAAAAATTAGGACGCGTCTTATAAGGAAGCGCTTTTTGTGCCTTGGATGGGGTAAGCATACCAATATACCCTTTCATGCTCTTTTTAGGATGACTTTTCAGCATCTGTATTATGAAGCAGTAGAGGGTGCTTATCTATCCCTGGCTACTTTGTGTCTTAATTGATTTGTGAAGTAGAAATATATGAGTGGTCATTTTGAAACTTTAATTGATCCTCTGGAACTTTAAAAAGGAAAAATGCGTTGAATGCCCAGGTAGCTAGTCAGTTAACAATCAATGGCGCCTAGCTGGTGTGCGATAAGGCTTGAGATATCCACATGCAATAAAACAAATTGCTCTCTATCATCAATATTTTCAGAAAATGCAACATGACTTAAAATGTTCCAGACCCCAAGCATGATGGTGTACTAGGCAGGCACTTACCCCCATAACTTTAAGGATTCTATTCTAAGAAATCTGAAAATGAAGAATAAGATTGTTGGCATCATAGGATGAAAGCCATTTAGATAATCGATGAAAACTCATGTGTAGCCACTGGGGTCCTCAGAAGTATAAATAAAATTTCTGATAGACTAAGAATTTATTAATTTTTTCTATCTTTGCTAGGAAAAAATGCTCTCAAATTGCTTCATGACACAGATATCTCAAAGGTCTATGTACTTCATAGGACACATTTTAATGATAGTTATATGTACAGGTATCAGTATTTGTTCCCAAGCGTGGTGGATCTCTCTGAGATGCCCTCCGTAGCTTGTCATCATGCTGTTTCTCCTGCTGCTCTACTGCTACGAGATCCACCTTTAGTGCCGTCACACACATTCATGAGGCATGATGACAAGCAGGAGAAATGAGGATAAAGATGGGGGTACAAGAGGACCATTAAGTGGTAGAGTTTTTAACTCGGAAGGCAAGCATGATTTTTCTGAAAAGAAGACAAATCCCAAAATTTAAAAAAAAAAAAACTTTAAACAGCATAGGATAGATTGTATCTAGTCATTAAAATACAGGGAAGTTCCATTAAACTCAAATGAGGTAAGCATGATTCACATAAACATAAACTAAAATGTTGTAGAGTCGGAACCAGTGCAGAAGTGCAGATAACTGAATTTCCTGTTCCTACATTCTTGTTATTAGACGTAAGTAAAGAAATAATAACGGGTGGGGTTTATTTCTCTATCTTACTGTAAGCACAACTTGTCATGTAGTCAATATGTGGCCAACTCAGTGTTTCTCTTCTGTGACATTCCATCGCACCAGAACATACCATTTTTTCTTATCTGATTTTATAACTATAAATTTCCTTTATAACTGTGTAAACCCCTAGGGGAAAAATAACTTAAAAGATACACTAAATCGCTCTTATTACTTCCCTTTTAACTCATGTCAAATGTGGTGGTAACCTAGCAACGTTAGGAAGTGCACTGAGTTGAAACACCAACTGTCCCTCTCATATTTTGACACTTGAAAGAAAGTTCATAATGGAAACACATTTTGTGAAGCAATTCATCCAAACGTTTTGTTCTGATTTAAGCATCTGAGTTGGACCTGGCTTTTGGTGGGCAGTAAGCTCAGAGGTGACAGTTGGATATCAAGTGTAATGTTGCTTTTCTTGCAGGTTTGCCAGCATTAGTAGTGGCCACATCAGTAGGCTTCACCAGGACCAAAGGCTATGGCACTGATCACTAGTAAGTTCGTCCACAGTGATAATCGCATTTAGAATTAAGCAAATCATCAAAGAAGCTTCACTTACCTTGGGTAACGCTGCTGACGGCTGGCATGTTGTGGAGTCATTAGCAATGGTAGACAGGGCATTAGTGAGAGTCGATATAAGGCAGTTTATATGCACAAAGGTTGAAAAATAAATACTGCTGCACTGTTCAGAATTTTTGTGCCAATTTCCAGTTTTGTAATAAGACCAGTGTAATTGGCTTTTGTAATATTTTAGTATTTAATGTTTATGTTCAATCTCAGTTTTTTTTTTAGAACTGGATAAATCTTAACATATTCATCTTTTAGTATGTGATTCTCCCCCGAGCTTCTAGTGTCATTGATGATAATGTCTATTTTGGGGACCAAAATTTTTACATTAGTTCAAGTTTCTCTTCTACTTTAGTATAGTACAGAATGGCTAGGGGCAATAACTGCGTGTAGACTTTGAATAAATACACACATATCTGTGAATGTATATATTGACATATGTATTCACATATGTACATATTTAACTACTTGATTAAATTTTAATTAAGATATAATTTATAAAGTCACGGTCATCCTCTGAAGTGTGCAGTTCTGTGGGTTTTAACAGATACCTAATTCATGTAAGCACCTCCACCATCAACAGATCCTTTGTTAGAAGAGAGAGAACAGTTACCGTTTGATGTTGCTACTTCTGTGCACCTGCCTGGTGCTAGGCTTACGCCCAGAACCTAGTGCATGCTAGGCAGGTGTTCCCAGCTGTATTTCCAGGCCTGTTTTTGAAGCCAGCTACTGATTGTGTGGCCTGAGCAAAACAGTGAAAGGTTTTTTTTTGTTTGTTTGTTTTTTTTCAAAAGCAGGCTTGTGAGCTGTGCGTGGCAGCAAGGCTGAGACAGGAGGGAAAACTCCTTAAGGGAGAAAAGGAGCATTCTGGAAAATTTAATCTAAAATCACCTTTGTAATGAGAGTCATACAGAAATCTTATTGCAAGAGTAATTTGTCTAAAATATTTTACCTGTTTGAAAGTGAGGCTTTGTAAAAGAAAAAGTTTCTCCTCAGTGAGAAGTCTGTAGTATTTCTCACTCTTGAAAAGCTCTTATTCTGACCTTTTCTACATATTTTACCTGTTGTTTTCTTAATTAATCTTTGAAATATGCCAACGTTCCAAGGCCAAATGTATAAATTACCTGTATCGCAGTTCCGTGGTCTAATACTTATCACTAATTTTTGGTAGTTTTTATCTAATGTTACTTTCAGTTGCTGGCTTTCTCTTGAAGGAGGACTACTCTACGCATTTGTTGGACCTGCAGCTGCTGTTGTACTGGTAAACATTGAAATCTTACTTGATTTCTTAGCAAAAAAAAAAAAAAAAGACTACTTTGCTTCAATTATATGGTAAAGTGTTTGTTGTATACAAATTTTTAAGGTTCAACGAGCTATTACTTTGATTTGAATATCAATTGTTTTTAATCTTTTATTACTCTAAAATGTTCATATTTTAAATACTAAACTTGGGAGTGTGGTATTTCTCTTCCATGGATTTCAGAATCGTGAAGAAGTCTGAGTAAGTTTCAGTAAGTTCTTTCTCTTCAGTGTCTAGAACATCATCATTCATTTTCATTTAACCTCTGTACTAGTCTGTACAATGTGTATAGTTAATAATAGGGAAAATAGATAACTTCAAAGAATGCTGCTACCAAATATCAAATATGTTTGGTCCTGTGTGTTTTAGGATGTTCAGCAGAGCATCCCTCTCCTCTACCTACCACATACCTGGAGCAAACTCCAGTTATGACAATCAAAACATCTCCAGAAATTTCTGCCATTTTTCTGAAGGTCAAAGTAGCCACAGTTAAGAATCACTGCCAGATGCCATGTATAAAGATTTTAATTATATTTTTGGAACCACAAAATAACTTCTTAAAATTTTAAACTATAGTAACATACAAAATTTCCTACTGATTTTTCTCTCTCTCTTTGTCTCCTTTATTGATTATGAATCTTACTTGCTTAGTCAATGTTTGACCAAAATAAAGGAAGAAAGAAATAGTCTGAATTAAATACAAAGATTCAGATTACTGTACAATCAGATTTTTAGTTGGAAAACTATCCTTTGTTATTTTGAAAAAGTCATTCAAATATTTGAAAGCTAGTGACATCTTTCTTAATAAGTTCGATATTTGAGTTTTTCTTCCTTTAAAAATTTTCCCTTGTAAGCTGTAATAGAAAGCAAAAATTGTCCATGATTCATACACACACCCAAAAACAGAAACAAAAACACACTAGGCATGAGTGTTATAGAAGAGCATAGGCAAATAAAAACTATTAAACTGGGTGTGGTGGCACACATTTATAATCCCAGCATTCGGGAGGCTGAGACCAGAGATTCAGGAGGCTGAGACCAGAGGATCACGGTTTGTGGCATTCTCAGTTACTTAGTGAGGCCTTCTGCAACTTAGTGAGACCCTGTTTTAAAATAAAGAATAAAAAAAAAATAGGGCAGGGGGTGTAGCTTGGAGGTCAAATGCTCCTGGGTTCTGTCTCTAGATTTGCAAAAAAAAAAAAAAAAAAAACCTGTTAGACACAGTTTTGTCAGCTGTGTTGAATTTTCATTTAATCAAATGAATTATTTCCCTAAGCAACTAGGTTAGTATACATATAACCCCAAAATGAAGAAATGAGAGTATGCTTATAATTGAAACACCAAACACCTTGGGAATAGTGATAAATCACTGCATGATTCAGTTGTAGATTAATAGAATCCATGGGATATACACATAAGGATGAATAAACATTCTTTCAATTAACCGATGTCTGGTCAGGAAACTATGAAGGACACTTTGAAAGGACACTTTGAAAGTCCCAGCTTAACCAATGTGTGTTGGATCTTCCTTACATCAGCAATTCAATAGACTTTAGCTCTAAGTTCACCATTTACATTGGCAGAGGGGGCAGGGCTACACTGGTATTCTGTCTTACAAAGATCATGGAGGGTGAAGAGCAAGGAAAAGAAAAAGAAGATACTTTTTCTCAATTATCTTGGTTTCCCCATTGGATTGGCTTCCTTTATCTGGAGTCATTGGTAGATTACAAAACCATGGGTGCTCATCATAATATGCTACTACAAATAGGTATCTGTCACTGCAGCTTGTTACAGTTTTACTCGAAAAAGAAATTTTTCTTACAGAATCCATTTGAGCTGTATTATGCAAAAGTGAGATTGAGTCTTAAACAGAAATAGATGAGAAGTGTTCATTGGCATGTATTTTAAGAACTAATGTTAGTGTCTATTCTCTAGAGATTCTGGAGTCAAACCGGTTTTTACTTTTGCAAAAAAAAAAAAAAAAAAAAAAAGCTTAGTGCAAGCCAGTTGGAGTGGCACATGCCTGTAATCTCAGTGCTTGGAAGGTTGGGACAGAAAGATCACAGGTTTGAGGCCAACTGCAGCAATTTAGCGAGACTGTTTCAGAATAAAATAAATAAAAGGGGCTTGAGGTGTAGCTTCGAGGTAGCATGAGGTAGAATGATAATGGGTTCAATCTCCAGTATGAAAGAAAGAGAGAAGGAAGGAAGGAAGGAAGGAAGGAAGGAAGGAAGGAAGGAAGGAAGGGAGGAAGGGAGCTACTGAAAGAGAAGGAAAAGAAAAGAGAAGCTTCTACCTCAGCATGCCCGAACCCCACAGGAGGAAAGACCCACTCAATGTGTGTGAGGAGGTCCTTTCTGTCTTCCCCAAAAGGCACTGGCAAATCTTCAACACGTTATCAAAGTCTTATGGATCTTAAGCATAGGGTAAAACACATTCAGCTTATTGATTTTATTCAGTGTTGACCAAGAGATGCCAGATTGGTATAATGTTGTACTGCCTAGAAGTCAGGCGATTGAAGGTTAATTTCCCCAGTGTTAACTGCAAACTGTAGAAACTAAACTTGAAGTCACACACCCATGTTCAGCTGTTCCATAGGCCATTAGGCACTTAATAAAATGCTTGAGAAGTGCTCCTATCACTACTTTTGTGAGTCTATTACCCTACGGTGGCTTTAAATTGATAAAACAGTGACCTGATTCCCTTCGATATCATTGAAAGGTCAACTTTGTTTTTGTTTGACAGGTCAACATGGTGATTGGCATTTTGGTATTTAATAAACTTGTTTCCAGAGATGGGATCCTAGATAAAAAGCTCAAACACAGAGCCGGGTAAGCTGCAATGGGTGGATTTTGAAGGTTCTTTACCAGCAAATCCCATAACCAAACATCAGATCATCATTGACTGCATTTGATTGAGCCTTAAATTCTTGATGTACTAGTTTGTCTCATAGATTGTGCCATTTAAAAGTTTCTAATGTACTATTCTTAAGCAATATGACCAGAAACATTAAAGCAATATAATAGACCATTAAGAAAATCTGGATTCATTTGTACATGTTGCCTTCTTTTCAGTTAAGAAGAATATTAAATGTTAGAGCTAGACTTAAAGTAGCTGTTCTTGAGTAAGGGTTTTCAAGCCCTTCTGCTTCTGGTCACAAAGGACTGGAGGTAGATTGAACACAGCATCAGGATGTGTCGGGATTGAACTGGAACAGGCAAACTTAAATAGGATAAAAAACACTGCATTTTCTTTGATTAATTATATACATCAGAAAAAAAGCTTCCCTTGAAATAATCACTTATCAAATATTATACTTGTCTTATATTTTTATTCTTTATGACATTTTGACTAATTTGCTAGCCAGTCATAATTTTTACTTGCACATTTTAACCACTTAAAAAATTTAGAGAAGATCTCCCTTAATTTTACTGTTCCTATGATATCACCATATCTAAGGTTTAGTAACATTTCATATGTAGTCAGCACTTCATTGTAAAAATTTGTAGAAACTTGAATGAAATATTAATGCCTTTGGTTTTTTCTGTTTTTTCTAAAAACTTTATAACTTTCTCCTTTCTGTTAAACTGTATTTTATTAAAAATGTACCCATAAAATTGCTCTCTTAAAAATCATTAATAGGCCGGGCGTAGTGGCACACGCTTGTAATCCCCGCGCTTGGGAGGCGGAGACAGGAGGATCGCGCAGGTTCGAAGCCAGCCGTGCTGGCGTAAGAGACCCTGTTTCAAAAATATAAAATAGGTCTGGGAGTGTAGCCCGGAGGAAGGAGGGCTTCCAGGAACCCCAGTACCACCAAAAAAAAAAAAAATCATTAATAGTATTATTTATTATTAAATACTATTTCATAGTATTTAATCACCTACTGATGAAAATTTTCAAGTGTGTGTGTGTGTGTGTGTGTGTGTGTGTGTGTGTGTGTGTATTGGAACTGGGTATTGAACCCAGGGGTATTCTACCTCTAAGCTATACTCAAAGCCCTATTTTTTATTCTTTATTTATTTTTATTTATTTATATTTATTTATTTTTTTTTTTTATTTTTTTTTTTGCGGTACTGGGGATGGAACCCAGTGGCATTGTACCTCCGAGCTACAACCCTAGCCTTAATTTTTAGTATTTTCATTTCTGAAACAGGGTCTCACTGAATTGCAAAAGACCTCGCTAAGTAGCTGAGGCTGTCCAAGAACCTTGGTTCTCCAGTTTCTGCCTCCCAAATGCTGGGATTGCAAGGGTGTTCCACCATGCTTGGCCTTTTGAAACAGGGTCTCACTAAGTAGCTGAGGCTGGCCATGAACCTAAGATTCTCCTGTCTTAGCCTCCCAAGTATTGGGATTACAAGCATTTGCCACTACACCCAACTTCATTTGTATTTTTATAATCTATGCAATGATTTATAAGGTAAAATAACCCAGGTAAACAACTAAGTTTAATTACTTTCAATATAAAATTTGACATTATTTTTATTAAACATTAAAACTGCAATGGCCATAATCTCCATCATTGAAAATTCCTTCCTGAGAAAGGATCACTTCTCATTAAGAGTCTTTTTTTTTTTTTTAACTACTGTTAGTTTCCATGGCATCCTTAAGTAAGCAGACTTGAATTAACGTAGTTCAGACATTTGGACAAGAAGTTTTCAGGAAATTACTCTGGTTAATCTATCACACATGGTTGGAATTGCATTAATAGCTTCTTCAGTTACTTCTATCCATGTTAATCATATAAGAATAAATTGATCATACTTACAAAAACTCAGCTTTGGTACTGGTATGATAAACTTAAATAATTTAAACAAAAAATGGGGGATGTTAGCAGTTAAGATAAAGCTTTGAAGTCAAAGGAAGCCATGCACAATATCCAGCTTGACAATTTACTAGCTGTGTGTGTGATGAGTGAATGGGTGTCACTGGGCATGTCCCTTCACTCAGTCTCCTTATTTGTTAAATAGGAAAATACCTTTTGCCTCACAAAGCAAATGGAATATAAAGTGTTTAAAGTTTTCAGTACAGTACCTAGTGAATAGCCAGGGTGCACTCAAGAAACAGTGGCGATTCTTTTGATGAATGAAATGAGGAAACCAAGAGGGACAGGTTATTTTCAAAGGCCCCGATTATCACTCAAAAGTCTATGATTTCTGCACTGACCTATTCACACAGTGAGGTAAGAAAAAGAGATGAGACCATCAAAACAAGAGTAATGCTGAGGTTTCATTGAATTCATAGTCAATATTTACTTTCTCATTTAATTATTTTATATGTGATGACCAGTTTGATTCAAAAAGGTTTTTGTAAGAGCTAATACAGGTTTAGAATAAATGACAATAGGATATTAAAAATTAAGAAAAAAATCCCTAAATTCAATCCACATAATTAACAAAGATGTTTATAATTTTTAAATCTCTGATTCTGAAAATATTCTTAGCTGTCACCCTTGTTTAATGGCAAAACTGAGTCAGTGTCTTTCTGGTTCTGAGGCCACTGGTAGAGAAAAAGAAATGTTCTTAATATATATTATAAAAGCAGAATGATGATTTTGCCCAAGCAGAACAGATGTATTTTATAAATTTATGGCTAGGTTTTTAAAAAAAACTTTTATAACATAAAATGTTATTTTGGTCTATACAAATGTATATTTAAATTTCTTCTCTATTTGCCCAGCGTGGTGGTGCACACTTGTAATCAAAGTGCATGGGAGGCCGAGACAGGAGGATCACACAGTTTCAAAGCCAGCCACTTAGTGAGGCTCTCAGCAACTTAGGGAGACCCTGTTTCCAAATAAAGGTCTGGGAGTATAGCCCGGCAGTACAAAAGCCCCTGGGTTCTACCCCTGTACACACACACACACACACACACACACACACACACACACACACACACACAAAATTCTTCTCTATTCCAAAGTATAACTGAAGGAAATTTTTTCAGAAGGTATGAATGTTCAAAACTAATTTTAGTTCACAGAAAAGCAAGGAAGATAGTAATAAATAAAGATTTCAGTGAAGAACAAACCATCTCAATTAACTAAAACATTGAGCAGAACTCTGATTGACTTAATAATTGATTTCCCTAATGGTAAAAATTGACTATTTCAGGTTGTTTGAATATACATTTATATCAAGCATATCTTTTTAAATGATGTTGTTATTTAGAACTGAACATAGTACAAGACATTTTGTTTTCCATTTTCTATTTTTTTCTTATTTTTAACCACTTAATAGAAACAGCCAAGTATATATTTGATGCTTAATAAATATTTATAAAAAGAAGAGTAAATGTTTAATAAATAATAAAATACATTGACAAGTTTTAGAGTAACAAAACTATATTAAATTTTTCTGACACATAAAACATATTTGCCAAGGGGAAATTTATTATAGATAATAATACAACTGATATAAAATGATAATGAAAACAATAAAATGATAAAGTAAATGATAAAATAAACAATAAAATAAATAAATAAAATAATAATAAATAAATAAAATAATAATAAATAATAAAAAATAATAATAAATAAATAAAATAATAATAAATAAATAAAATAAAATGATAAAGTAAACAATAAAAATGATAAAGTAGTACTTTTATACAGAAAATTTAATTTTCTTTTTTTCTGGAATGGAGATTTCTTAAGACTTTTAAAAACTGCTTTATCGCCGGGCTTGGTGGCGCACACTTGTAATCCCCACGCTTGGGAGCCTGAGACAGGAGGATCGCACAGGTTCGAAGCCAGCCTCAGCTACTTAGTGAGGCTCTCAGCAACTTAGTGAGACCCTGTTTCCAAATAAAATATAAAATGGGTCTGGGAGTATAGCCTGGAAGTAGAAAGCCTCTGGTTTCCACCCCCAGTACCACCAAAAAAAAACCCCAAAAAGCCCCACTACCACAACAACAACAAAAAACTGCTTTATCTTATTTACTTGAAATTAGGAAAATTAATTTAACAGAATCTTTTACAAATTTAATCAGATTTTTCCAAATGGAACCAGGGATATACTTTTCAAGGAATCTGTTAGAATATTAATAATAAACCAATCAAAGAATATTTTTCCTAAAGAAAATAATAGTGAGAAAGGAAACTAGAAACTGTAGCTATCATGATCCATGGTAAAATAATAGAAGTTTACAAAAGAACTTGGCTTAAGAAAAGGGGGCCATCTTCCCACTCTGGTGCCCTGGTAGGTACTATTATGTCAAAATTCAACTTTGTTGCCCTGTGTGGTGGTGCACGCTTGTAATCCCCGCGCTTGGGAGGTGGAGACAGGAGGATCGCGCTGGTTCAGAGCCAGCCTCGCTGGCTTAAGAGACGTTTCCAAATTAAAATATAAAATAGGTCTGGGAGTGTAGCCCGGAGGTAGAAGGGCTTCCAGGAACCCCAGTACCACAAAAAAAAAAAAAAATTCAACTTTTTTTTTTATAACTGAACTTTTCACTTTATAAACGCATAATTCCCTCTATAAGAAAAAAACAAGGTGGGTGTGGTGGCTCATGCTCATGATCCTTGTATTTGGGAGGCTGAGACAGGAGGATCACAGATTCACAGCCAGCCTCAGCTATGTAGGCCCTCCACAACTTAGTGAGGCCCTGTTTCAAAATAAAGACTAAAAATAGGCATGAAAGTGTTAGCTAGGAGGTAGAACACCCCTGGATGCTATCCCCAGTACTGAAAAAAAAGAAGAAGAAGAAAGAAAAGAAAAGAGAAACAAAGAAGGTTATATTTTACAGCAACTCAATTTAGCATGTAGATTATGTTTTTCATATTACATTAATTTTTGTAATGGTCATATAAACTAGGAAAAAATTTCATATCCCCAAGTAACTTACCGTTTCTATAATCCATGGACATTAAGTCCTAGAACACCAAAACTGTCCAATCAGTTAGCACCAAACATAGTTTTCAACAGTTAGCTCTAAGGGTAATATGTATGGCCTGCTAGTCAGCCTCAGATAAAACAAACACATTGAATGCTAGTTTAAACTGATTATTAGAGAAGCCCATACTTAGATTAAAGCCCAGTTTTTTTAGGGTAAAAATACTTGCCATATTGGGTACTGATAATTGTTTTTTGTAATCTTTGGCTTTTCAATCTTGTTTCAGGACCTAGAGCAAAGTATTCTTAAATTGTAAAATACTACTTCCATATTAAAAACACAAATATTAAATAAACTATTCTTAGTGATGGAAGAAAGAGTAAGGGGCAAATCTATGCCTTTTAAATATTAACTTGAAAAAACTAAGAAGAATAAAGAAACTCAAATGTACAGTTAAAGGAGTGTTGCTAACTTCTGCTTGCTTATTGGAATAGTCTCTGGAGGTTTACACGGGTGCCGGGCCCTCCAGACAGTCTCTGGGAGTGGGCCAGGGGACAGCCACACGCAACCCAGGGGAGAACTCTAGGGTACGGCCACCTGTGGGAGCAATTTTCAAACACATTGAAATGCTTTCGGAATCATTTGCATAAAACTGGTTATATATTATTTGCAAACTTTAAGTACATGTAACTGGTCTCTATTCCCTGGGGTGGATAAGGAAAATGAGCAATTTAGTGTCATATTCTCCTACCCCACAGTCCGATTGTGAAAGCTTTGATTTTTTTTTTCTTATGAGATTGCTGATCAAGCTACAACATCTTTCAGATTTACTATCTCATCTGAGCACTATACGCCAATGAGTATACTTATTTAAAAGAAACCAAGTATTCCAAACTATAAGTATCTTAATAATTTCTGTCTTCTGCCTGTTTTATTATATATATATATATATGTGTATATATATATATATTCTGCTCTACTATAAATTATTTTTAAAACTGACAGGACAGACTTATTTTAGATATAATACTACATGGGAATGGACTAAAGAAGTACACCACAAAAAATTTACTTCAAGAGCTTCTGAATTCTTATTGAAGCAATTTACTTTATGTTTTCTTAAGAGATTTGTGTTCTAATAAACACCAGTTTTCAAGGAACACTTTTCTCAAGCAAAATTCATGCCAAGCATGAATTTGATGCTTCTATTTGATCAGCTTCTATGATGTAGTAGATGGAATCTGAATTACTTGAATCTGAACTTACCTACACAGTCTCCTAGACCATTTAAATGCTATGAGATTGGAGTCTATGACGGATGTTCACAAAGACTATTTTGAGCTTTATAATTATGTTTGTCATCTTTTATTAAAGCAGAAAATTATCACTATTTTTTATTTATTATCAACTAATATTTCATCAGCCCCTATATTCAGATCATGCTAAAATATGGACAGTAAATTGATGCTATAAGAAATTTCAAACTATGAGACTCTTGATAAAAAATGACATCTTCTGATTGAATATTTGTATATATATATATATATATCATATTATACATACGTATGTATAATTTTCTATGTTGGACTTCTGAGATAAATGCTTATAACTTCAGAAGATTTTAACTGATATATGTGCTTTCTTCAAATGATGACTAAAAAATTATTGAAGTGAGGGGTCCTCACATGTTTGATTGCCAGGGGTCTGAATAAAGGGTTTTTGTTGTATGTCTACACAAGCACATGCTTCTGTTTAACTCAGTGTATCGGGCAGTTTTGATCTACAGATATAGCGTCACTCATGGTCTAAATGATGGAAATATACTTTGCATGCAACCAGGGCCCAGACTGCTAAAAGGTAAATGGTAAATGGGAATATGTAGTATAAATGCATCATAAACAACCCAGAGCATTCATCTTTGATAAATATACTTATCTGCATGAAATCGTATTTAAAGGCTAATTTGCAGCGGCAACTTTTTTTTGGTGACAATTCAATATTTTGTTCTTTCTGTGGGTGTCTGTTTGTTTGCAGTCAGATGAGTGAGCCTCATAGCGGTTTGACGCTCAAATGTGCCAAGTGTGGAGTAGTTTCAACAACAGCTTTGTCAGCCACCACCGCCAGTAACGCCATGTTAGTCCCAATCATTTACATCTTCTTGTTACAAATCTTTACAGTGCATGCGAGAAAATGCTTTGATGAAAAATAAAAGTGTTTGCTAATGCTTAACTATTTATAATTGGCAATTGCCTTTATAACTATGTGGGATAGTCTATAAAAAGAATTAATAAAGCTTGAATGTTATTGGTTTGTGGATTCCAAGTTAATGGCCTTGGTGCCACATAAAAGAATGCTTTGTTGACTGGGGGTTTGGCCTGGGGCCTGACATGCAACTACGAAATGCTGCTTTCTCTGTCTCTCAACAGGGCTTCTCTTTGGAGCTCCTGTGTGGTGTTGCCTCTTCTGGCTCTGACGTGGATGTCTGCAGTTCTAGCCATGACGGATAAACGTTCCATATTGTTTCAAATACTGTTTGCCGTGTTTGATTCATTGCAAGGCTTTGTTATAGTCATGGTCCACTGCATTCTTCGGAGAGAGGTGAGAAATATAATTCTGGTGCATATATATTTGCTAACAAGTATGATCTTTAATTTTATTTTTTGTACTGGGGATTGAACCCAAGAAATTCTACCTCAGAGCTATACCCGTAGACCTTTTTAAAATATTTTTAAAAGTTTGGAACAGGGTATCACTAAATTGCTGAGGCTGTCCTTGAGCCTGAGCTCCTCCTGTCTCGGCCTCCCAAGTACTAGACAGGCCTGTGCAACCATGCCTGGCTTTAATATCTTGACTTTTGTATCAAAGCTGGTTTTCTTCACTGACAATTTCTTAAGATTCAGAGCTGAAGAGAAGCTCTAAGGCATAGTTCAAGAGAGGCTCCTTGCACTCTGAAAGTGGCACATTAAAATACATAGGTCTATGCAAGGGACCTCATAGCCAGAGGAACAAAAACCAAGGACAGCAGATTCAGGAGAGTCTACCTAGAGCAAGTTAGGTCTGTTGGAGAGACTGGTGGATGGAATATCTTTTTAAAAGGCAATGATATTTTATGATCATTCTCTGTTGTACAGAGCACAAGCAGCACATCCTCATTCCTCATATTAACTAATTTCATTTTAGATAGAAAATGTCGACAGGTAATGAAGAGTTCTTTTGTCTATACTAAATTGTAGTTAAGGTTACTAAAGATTAGTGTTTGATATGAATGCTTGTGCTCAGATAAATATTTTAAAATGTACACAGTGGGGTTTGATACACAACAGTTGCCCCTAGGACTGCAGACCTATAGTCACAGCATTTGTCCAGGGCATGACTGAAGTTTGTGGTGAGCTGTGGGGGAAGGAAGAAGTTATTTTTCGTGAGCAAAAACACCAACCAGCCCCAAATCCATCCAAGACTGTGAGATATTGTAGACTTGAGATTTTTAGGGACACACTGTTGTCTTCCACCAATGTGAAAATTATTCTGAATGCCTACAAGCACTGATAGTATTTACCGGGGTTCTGAGTCATGTTCGTGTTTACTCTGGGGCTGAGTGTTGACTGAAGCACACACGGACATACCACCACGCTAGAGATTGTGAGAAAACAGCCTACTCTGCCATTTTTTATTGTCTAGCCTATTTGAGAACCATATTATGATGTGCACACTGTGAAGAGACGCATGTGAATGAGTGCACACCACAGAGTTTTTACAAAGATGTGTGAAGGCCACCAAAGACTTTAAGCTCACTTACCTGGAGCAGTACTGCTTCAGTAAAATACAGATGTCAGCAATAAAGCCACAGATGCATTCCAAGAACATCCTATGATGAAAACAGATGAAGAGTGACATCATCTCACAAGGAGGGAGGGTATTTCATCATTTTAAAAAATCCGAAATAGCATTCAATTGCCAAGCCTTGCTATTTTTTATTATTATTATTATTATTATTATTATTATTATTATTATTATTACAGGTCTGGGGATGGAACTCAGGGGCATTCACCTCTAAGCGATACCCCCCAGCCCTATTTTTAATCTTTTATTTTGAAACAGGGTCTCACTGAGTTGCAAAGGGCCTTAATAAATAGTAGCTGAGGCTGTTCACGAACTGTGATCCTCCTGTCTCAGCCTCCCAAATGCTGGGATTACAAGTGTGTGCCACCATGCCCGGTCAAACCTTGCTATTTCTTCATCACAAAGTTTTACCTAGAATGTCATAATTAAAATCTTCCAAATATTGAATCCTTTATGTACCAGAGTAAAAGTTAAAAGGAAATTTAATGATAATTTTTAGGTTATGTTCTTTTCTAACTATAACTATCTTGTGGGTCTTCTATGTTATTATCTCTAATGTCTTTAAGTAACAAAATTGTTCTAAATGAATAGAGACATAATGCCTTCTTGATAGACAATTTAGGATGAACTGCTGTAGGCTTTTAGCAAGGAACATGACATACCTACATGCAGAAGATATTAATGCACTACGTGTTAAGGAGTAGAAATGTGCTTCATCTTTAAATAGGCTTCTCTTCTTACTTCAGAAATAATATTTCTAAATAGTCTTAGATTATCATCCAATATACAGGTTTTTAAGTGACAGTATGATGGCTTATTATCAAATTTTTGTTGCTTACATGAAGAAAAATATTTGGCATAAAAATTCTTGATTTCCATCAGAACTTTTCCATAGTTGCTAATTAGACTGTTAACTGTCAGAAACATGAGTTAAGGGCAATTATATCAAATCAGTGAATAAGTACCTCTGCCGAAGTTTGAATATGTTTTCTGCATTGATGGGGAATAAAACTATAGATATCATTTTTGCTATTGTTGCATGTTTAATGATTAGTTCAAATTGAATAATTTTACAACGGATAATAGCAGAGTGTCATAACACTTTTTAGTTCTAACATTGAAATAAAAAATAATCATGTGTCCATTTTTTTTTCTTCAAACCTTAAAAATATCCTGTAACACTGCTTTCAACACATAGATTTCAGTTGTGGGGCACATTTCTTTCCGAATTCTTAAGAGGAATTGTGTTACTAGAAAAGTAAAACACCTTTGTTTTTTAAAAGAGTTCCATAAGTTCCTCTCTGGGCGCCTAGAATCTTTTTTTTTTTTTGATGACCTATTAATTTATTTAAGATTTTATTGGTACATTGTAATTGTGAATGATGAGATTCATTCTGATACATTCATATATGCATTTATTATTTGTCTGTGTCCTCCCCCCCCCGTACATACTCCCTCTTCATACATGATAGTGAGTAACATTATATATGTGCACATATGAATGTATCACAGAAATGTTTGCTCTTGCTGGGCGTGGTGGCGCACGCTTGTAATCCCTGCACTTGGGAGGCAGAGACAGGAGGATCGCGCAGGTTCGAAGTCAGCCGCACTGGCTTAAGAGACCCTGTTTCAAATTATATATATATATATATATATATATATATATATATATATATATATATATATATATATTAGATCTGGGAGTGTAGCCCGGAGTTATAAGGGCTTCCAGGAACTCCAGTACCACCAAAACAAAAAAAAAAAGAAATAAAGAAAAAGAAATGTTTGATCTTCTAAATGTTTATTGCCTGGCACTAACAAAAAGTCTACCTGATATTATCCCTGACTACATTGTCCTAATATCGGCTAGGGGTTTAAGAGAAAAAGAGGTGCTTCCATATCTTCTGTGTCTCCTGTGAACAAGTTCCATAAAAATATACCTAAGAAGATGAAATAGCTCCTAATAAAATATTGGATCATAATAGCCCTTAATCTACTTGCTAGGAATCCTAGAAATACAATTTCATCTCTGCTGCTTTTTTACTTTAATCCAATTCTCTTCACAATGGTCTCAGGTAATTCATATGGATCTGATCATTCATATGAATTTTTCTTTTTAAAAATATATAGGCAGTATGTAAGAAGCATTTCTTTTTGATTTAGAGACTGAATACATCTATACATATTTCTCTGATTTTTGACATACACTAACAGCATTTGGTCCTTTTAGTCTTTAAAGGCTGTCACAATATTAATTCATATTTACTTGTGCAAGCTTTCTTTGGAGGAGGTTGGATGATAGTCTTGTAGTCAAAGAAGGAGAAACACTGTACTTGTAGCATTTTGAGTGTAGTGTGTACAGAGCCTAATTTATTTTAAATGTGCCTTTGCTTTTAGTGGGTTCAATTTTTAAGCTAAAATAATCCCTAATCAGGAAAGAAGAAAGAAATTATTACACTGGGTGCTGCCAACTCAATTATATTCCACTTATTTTTTAAAATCAAATTGAATATTTGCATAACTATTTGTTCTGATCTCTTCATAAAATTTGTATTCGTAAAAACACAGTTTCTTCTTCTGGAATACATTTTTCTTTCAATTTCTTTAGTAACTCCCTCTGGGGGAGAAAATCAAAAACAAAAAGAAATTTTAAAATTTCAAACCATCTGATTTGTCACAACACATTACTTTTAGCAATAAAACCTAGATCTTAAAGGCTAATATGTATAAAAGCTAATAAGATAGGGCTCTATTAGAACAAGTATAAATGTTGCCTGTGTTTATCCATCACTTGATGATTAAAATTCATTTGGATTAAGCAGATAACAGCATATACTATTTACTATTCTGCACATTGCTATGGAAATTGAAACTACACAAGAGTTATGAAACCTTTGAAATAGTTACTGTTGCTAGGAAACCAGTTTCTTGGTGCCTGCACATTCTTCTCATCTCTGTCTCTGGCTGTGCCTGGCTCTAAGACAGTCTTACAGTTTTGATGTCAGAAGGGGAAAATAACAAGATTGTGATATGAAGTAAGCTACAATAAAACCCTTTTACTAAATAGAAGGAAAAAAAGGGAAAGTGCTTAAATGGGTAATTTTGTTGTGTCAGTGTGTGAGGATCCTTGTGGCTGTTCTGTTGTGTCGATAATAGGACCAAGCTTCTCTTTTCTCTTCTGGAGGTCTGAGCTGCACCAGATGAGGTCCCAAAATCTGCATCCAGACCTAGAACACGATTTTGTAGCAAAATGTTTGAAATAAACATGTTAAAACGTTCTCTCTCTCTCTCTCTCTCTCTCTCTCTCTCTCTCTCTCTCTCTCTCTCTTCTCTCTCTCTCTCCATCCCTCCCTCCCTCCCTCTCTCTCCCTCTTTCCCCCTCACCCACCCTTACCACACTCTTTTTTTCCCATTCAGGCTTGCTATTTGTATAAAGAATACTGATAAAATTATTTACGAGCCAATGGTAGTGAATATTTATATTATATATATGTATATATATATTCCACTTATTTTTAATGCAAATTGAATATTTGCATTATATATATATAAATATATAAACATGCCTGCCTATCTAACATAAAGCCAATATTCTCCCAATGTAAACCATCAAAATAAGCCAATAAATAAAGCCATTAGTGACCAAATAAAAAGCAATTTGGAGAGTCCATATTGCATACAATAAAGTTCTTTTGAAAAGTTGCCTGGCCTCAACACCTGACTACTTACAGGGAAATTAAACATGATTCAGTATAAAAAGGTGCATGTGTGCCCTCCTTTAATGAAGAGTGAGGCAGGGGTGGAGTTGGCACCAGCAAACATAGAGATGGGTGATAAGAGACTTCAGTACTCAATCAGGTCCTGAGAGAAAAATGAGGTTGGAGTTGGGGAGAGGTTACTAGGCTTCATGGGATGTAGTCTATGATCAATAGCAGAAAATTTGATTCTTCTTTGTCCATCCACAAGGAGGCATAAAGCAAGTGATATGATCCAAGACACTAGAGTAATTGTATATTAATAGCTATTGCTGCAGCACCAAGAGAAAGACTATACTAATGCATCCTAATGACTTTTTAAAGATATAGTATTAAACCGTGTCTCAGAGCTTTCTAGTTAAGAGTGTTCAGTGGTCTTGATAAGAGGTTCCTCTGAGTGGTGTCATGATACGGATTTTACAGAGCTGGTGACTGGCCTTTTGTGGGGAGGATTAGGATACTGGCTCTTAACATGTTTTAGCTTGCTCAGAAGTTAGTTGTGCCCAAGGACTGGAGAAAGTTTGAAATAGGTTGCTAAGGGTTTTTTCTTTGCCAGGCCGAATTAAGCATTTAAGAAGAGATACATTTAAATCTTTTTTTTGTAGTTTTGTTTCTAATAAAATATAAAAAAATAGGAATAGGTCTGGGAGTGTAGACCAGGGGTAGAAGGGTTTCATCCCCAGTACTACCAAAAAAATAAAAAAAATAAGATGCATACTTAAAGAGGGAGAGTGACTAGAGGTATCGAAATATACTGGATCTTATCTGAACAGAGAATAAGGCCCACAAAGACTTCCTTCAGCTAGAAACCTGATTTGATACAAGGAAGGACAGTAAGTTCTTATTCCCAGATACCTTTGTCCCAAATCACCACCTCATTTTGCCCACTTGTCACCCACTTTTCTAGGCAGGGGAACATGAATCTCACCTCTCCAGATGAGGCTATCTTTATTTACTGTAACCATGATTGTATCATGAATATTGGCCTCAGTCTTCATCTTCTCACATGGACTTAGGAGTCCATGTACAGGCATAAGAGGAACAAGAGCATGATGTCACTTGAGTGAGACAGCATCCATGAACAAGTTCAGACATGGAGAGTTCACTCCGCAGACTGACAAACTCTGGCATGCCTGCCAGGCAGCTTGCAGTGGACGGCCTCACACTGGCCACCCAGCTGCCCCTGACTCTGGCTGTGAGCTCAGTGCTTCTGTCTACAGTGAGGAGTGGTACTTGAACACAGGCAAGGTACTTGAATGGGCAAGTTTTACCTCCTTCTCTTCCAGACTCTCAGGGTCTCACCTTGCAAAATGATTGTACTGGTAACAGAAAATTCAATATGCCATAAATAAAGAAATAAAATGAAAATGCATGTCATTATCTCTTTTTATGTTTTATCTAAATCATACATGATAAATTAGAGCATAGCAACTTAATTTCTGGCCAGTTGGAAATAGTTGCTTTGGTTCATTCTTTCACTTAAACTATCCTGTTAGTACTCAGTAATGTTTTAAGAGTGTAGGCAAAGTGGTGCCCTGGAATAGAACCAGCTTTCCAGACAAGAGACCTGGTTCCATTTTCAACTCTACCACTTACTGATATGATCTTGAGCAAGTTATTAAGCTCTTATCTATATGCTGAAATAATGTCTGCCTCAAAGGAGATGGCAAGAGGCTGAAATGAAATACCTCCCGTGAGGCATGAGATTGTGGTATCTGGTGTTTAATTTCTCCTTTCTTCCTTGCACATTTGCATTCAAAAGAAATTCTGCTACACTTTTCAGGTTCTATGTGTGAAATAGCATCTAGAGAAACTTATGACCCAACAAACGCATACAAAAAGTAATCCAAAGCTAAAAAAGGTACAATACTTTTAAACATTAAGTAATATATCACTTAGGACTCAAATTAAGAATCATTCGGATTGAAATTTGAGACTGTAGTCCATTTCTCTTTTATTGCATAGCAAATGACAGGTTCTCAATTTTTGTTTCTCTTGCTATGAGAAAAGTCAAGTAGCTTTTTATCAATCTGAAACCATTCATGACATAACATATATGAAACCAAGGGAAATTCATTCTTTTGATATTAAGTTATATGATGCATAGTATAATTAAGAAGAGCTGAACCATTAATTATGAACATTAGAAAATAATAATAGGCATGATATTCAGAAAAAAAAATCATATAAGAAACTCCTATCTCCCCACAAAAGGAAATAATTTAAAAAACAGTCGCAAATGATTATAAGAATAAAGATTTATCTTCCTGGCTTAAAATCTTTTTTTTTTTTTTAAGTAAGAAGTCGAGAAGAGTAGCTGGAGGTAATACTCTCTTAAGAAGGTGAAGATGTAGGGTCTGAGCTGCTCAGTAGCTAAATACAGAGCCCTCTCAAACTGTACATTCTTTCCTGTGAGATTTCTCTAAATTGCAACACTGCCAAACAGTGCTCAACGCTCCTCCCCAGAAATCTCTAAATCTGGAACCGACTTCCACTGCGACTCTGCCAGCTGCCTTCAGAGCAAGGACCAATTGAGAAGCTCGCAGCTTGCTTCTGCTGAGAAAAACAGCATCTCTCTGTGGGGGAGACACAAGGGCGAGACACACCCCTGCGACCATCTTTGAACTCACTCCCCACCCAGGAATCTATCTGCAACATGAAGGGTTTAACAGCTTTTTTCAGTTTTTAGAACAGACTCCAGCTGGAGCCAAATGGAACGACTTTGGTGGGCATGGCTGGATCCTTGCAGGAGACAACCCCAGGAGCTTACTGTTTCCACCTCTCCTTATGTTTCAAGATGTCGCTTGCTATATTTTTTCTCATGCCATCAGATCTTTAAAGCTCCTCAAAAATTCCAATATTCCTTGCTACTTCCCCAATAATTAATCCTCTGCCCGATCATCAATAGAATGAAAGCAAAAATGGAAAGCTAGATATTAATTTAGTTCAAATATCTGTTACCAACAGATTTATCTAAAAAATTGCATTTGCTGGTCTCAAGTAAGTTTTTTCTAAATGTTTATTTCATAAGAACTCAGAGTTGTTATGATAATATATAATAATAAATTTAAAATTAAATTGTTCCTTACATGATTCATTCTCCATAAATAGCAAACCAGACTATTGCTATCTACATTGTAAACATGACTATTGCCCCCCCAAAATTATTTTAGCATGGGATAGTCTGGTGTAGTTTCTGTTTTTTTGGTTCCTGATAGTCTCACTGAGTTGCTGAGGTTGTTCTTGAACCTGCAATCCTCCTGTCTCAGCCACGCAAATACCGGGATTCCAGGTGTGTACCACCATGCTTGACTTAGACTTGCTCTTTAAAAAATTCCAGTTCTCTATTAGCACAATTCACAATGATTCACCAGAGATTAAAAACTCTCTTTGTTTACCTGATAGAAATTCAGTTAATTTTCAAAATGTTTCCAAATAACTGTGATGCTTTTTTTTTTTCAGATAGTATTTTGCTAGAAACACCCTTTTCTGTGATAAGGAAATATGTAGTGTAAAATCTAGTCTGATCAGTTTCTTTGACCGTGTTGGACAAATATTTAAGGTCAACCTATCTAGATTGCTCCAATACGTTTCTAAGGTTTTAAAATTCAGAGTTTTTTTTTTTTTTTTTTTTTTTTTTTGCGGGTCTGGGGATGGAACCCAGGGGCATTTGACCTCCGAGTTACACCCCCTGCCCTATTTTTTACTCTTTATTTTGAAACCGGGTCTCACTGAGTTGCAGAGGGCCTCACTAAGTAGCCGAGGCTGTCCGCGAACCACGATCTTCCGGTCTCAGCCTCCCAAATGCTGGGATTACAAGCGTGCGCCACCACGCCCGGCTTCAAACAGAGTATTTGGAATTAAATGAAATTTCTCCTGCACATCTTTCTGAATTGAAAGTATCAACAGCACTAAAAGTGTTCTAGAACCCAACACTTAGATTATGGCATTTATAAGACCCTTCAGATAACCTTGAATTTACTGGAGAATTTTTATGCTTTTGTGCTATTTGCTCTGAATAACATCGACTGATTCATAAAGCTGACATCATTCTCCAGTGTAGAAATGCCCGTAGTTCACTGTCATCTTTGGGAATTTGGTAGTTGGAAGTTATTGATTTTGTATGTGTGTACTTGTGCATGTATTCTGAAAAAGATTTCTTTTATATCTCCCTCAAGCAACCAAATAATGATTTTGAAGAGAAACTTATAGAAGTTGCCTTTCCATATTTCATTGTCAGCCAAAAATATCTTTGCAATGCTATGAAGGACTGAAAGTAGAGAATGGTTAATGAGGATCAGTAAATTAATGTTTGATATTACCATAATGCTTCATATTTTATATATGCCAATATTTAGATGTAGGTTCAAGTGACAAGTTCCTGGGGACTGCCTTACTAATATACTACTTATCTTACTTTATAAATTGTGCTTCTTTAGCGATTGCCTTGGGGTAAAACAGGAAATTAGCTTATACCTTTTTTTCTGATAGTGTTTCTAGGATTTTTTTTTCTAAAAACAAATATACTTTCTTAGTGGTTTCTGCAGTTGAAATTTTCACATAACAAAAAAATGCTTGGATCTGGCAAAGAAAAGCTGGATTATTGCAGCCGGATTTTCTCTTACTGGATTCTCAATCTCCCAAAAATCACAAAATGAAGTGTGGAACACAGATGGGCTGGCATGAAAGTATGAAAGTTTATTTTAAACCAAGGAAAAATAGAGAAGAAAAAGAAGTTTCCACAGGGGACAGGGCCCTCGAAAGAGAGTAATGGTTAAAAGTTCTCAGGGGACCAGTTTTTAATCCCTTCTTGTGACTCCCCATTTGTTCCCTAGTAATTTGTCTGGTTGGATTCTGGGGACCCAATGTCTGTGGCCCAGTTTCAATGCCTAATTTGAATCTTAATCTTGCAGAATGGTGGGCGTGTCTAATCCCCTAGTGCCATGTCTGCCTCTTTCATCCTTCCTGCCTTGATCATTGAATTTGTTTACACTGGTTGTCCTCAGAGTTCTGCAGGAGTAAGGAGCTGATGTTTTATCTTGCACTGTCCTTGCCTGGTCATTGTTATCTCTGTATACCATTAACCCTCCCCATTTCTGTTCTTTTTACAGATGGTTTCTTTTAACCCTTTCTGTTTCTAGGCCTTCTGCCCTAAACCACCTAGTTGTTTCTAGCTTATCATTACCAATATTTTGCTATTAATGAGTCACCTTATAACCTATAGCAATGACCTTTTTTTTGGTGGTACTGGGGTTCCTGGAAGCCCTTCTACCTCCAGGCTACACTCCTAGACCTATTTTTATACTTTTTTATTTGGAAACAGGGTCTCTTAAGCCAGCGAGGCTGGCTTCAAACCTGCGTGATCCTCCTGTCTCCGCCTCCCAAGTGTGGGGATTACAGGTGTGCACCACCACGCCCGGCTAGCAATGACATTTTAATCTAGAAAAGAGGTACATGAAAGCATCTGCATTGGAAGAACCCCTCTCCCCCTTTGTTCTGGCCTCATCTTTCACTGGGAGGAGCTAGCTGATGCAGTCCTAATATTTCAGTTCTTTAACAAATGATCAGATTAAATTCCACTGCCCTTGTACATTACTATTTTTTTTTGTTTTTGGTAGTACTTAAGATGGAACAAAGGGGCATTCTTTCAATTGTGCTACTCCCCTAGCCCTATTTTATTTTATTTTAATTTGAAACTGTTTTACTAATTTGCTGTGAGTCTCATGAAGTTGCTGAGATTGGCTGCAATACTCCTGTCTCATTCCCCAAGTCCTGGGATTACAGGTGTGCACCACCGTGCCTGGCATGTTTGTACATTTTATTGGTTGGAAAAAAGAAATAAAAAATACCTTGCTGAGTTAAAGCAGGCAACTCCTCATTCTTTTTTTTTTTTTTTTTTTTGGTGGTACTGGGGTTCCTGGAAGCCCTTCTATCTCCGGACTACACTCCCAGACCTATTTTTACATTTTTATTTCGAAACAGGGTCTCCTAAGCCAGCGCGCGCGCGGCTGGCTTCGAACCTGCGCGATCCTCCTGTCTCTGCCTCCCAAGCGCGGGGATTACAAGTGTGCGCCACCACGCCAGGCTCTCCTCATTCTTTTTTGAGAAAATTTCAGATTCAGAAATAACTAGAATCAGAAACCAGGCATGGTGGCGCATGCTTGTAATCTCCGTATTTAGGAGGCTGAGAAAAGAGGACTGCAAGTGTGTGGCCAGCCTCAGCAATTTAGTGAGGGCCTGTTTCAAAATAAAGAATAAAAAATAGGGCTGAGGGCTCGGAGGTAGAATGGTGTTGGGTTCAACCCCACGTCCAGCATAAAAGGGGGTGGGGGAATACTAGAATCAGCTAGGCATGGTAGCACATGCCTTAATCCTAGTACCAGGCAGCCTGAGACAGGAGAATTATGTGATAACTTAGCAGGACCCTGTTTCAAAATTAAAAATAAAAAGGTAGAACAGCCCCTGGATTCAATCTCCAGTACAGGAAGGAAGGAATGGTAGAAGAGTGAGTAGAGGATGCAGAGCCCATGCCCTCTCTCACTGCTGCCATGGCCTCAGCACCAGAGTTAGAGCCTGAGCTGGTTTCATTAGTGGGCGGCTTGGCCAAGCATGGTGGTGACTGAAGTCAGCATCACTTTCCGAGTCCTGCAGTTTGGGAGAGAGGCCACTAGTGACTGTGAACTGACTGAGAGGACAAGGAGGAAGCAGAAAACAACTCCACAGGCTCGGGTTTTATTTTTCTGACCTACCCATTTGCTGCACACATCTCACATCAAAACCACAACAGAATGCTATGTATTGTTACTTTTCAAAAGTAAAGATCCTCACAAGCTTAGCTTGGTGTTCTCTATAATGGTGCTTTACTAAGGCAGGGGAAATACATTACCTATGCTTTGTTTTTAACCCAAAATAAAGAACCAGATTACAGTAAATGAAGAAAGGAAATATTAATAACATGAAAGCCAGAAAATGAAATCTCAGTGAAATGTCTGGCTATTCGCTGGGGTAAGTAGCTACTTGTGAAGATGTCTACCTGTATCTGAGGAGCTCGAGAACCACGGCAAGTGGAATGGAAGTGCTGAGGCTGAGGCTGAGGCTGTGCTTCGAGTGCTCCTCCTGTCTCTGCCTCCCTAGCACGAGGATCACAAGCATGTGCCATCATGCCTGGTTAGACTTGCTTTTTTATTTTTATGTTTATTTATTTATTTATTTATTTATCTATTTATTTATTTATTTTGATCTGGGTATGGAACCCAGAGGCATTTGACCTCTGAGCTACACCCCTGCCCAATTTTTTATTCTTTATTTTGAAACAGGGTCTCACTGAGTTGCGAAGGGCCTCACTAAGTAGCTGAGGCTGTCCACGAACTGCGATCCTCCAGTCTCAGCCTCCCGAATGCTGGGACTACAGGCGTGTGCCACCACACCCGGCTTAGATTTGCTTTTTTAATAAAGGAATTAACAGGATGTTATTTAAACTTACTTGTGATATTTTTTTCTTTACTAGAATATAATTCTGAACTGATGTTAAGGAAACTTGGCTGTGCCAAATGACAACCAAAAGCAGACCAAATTTCCTTTTCCTGTCATTTTGTTGTATTCTTTTTCCACCAGGGCACGTAATACTTGAAGAGAGATAAGAACTAGTCTCCCCCAAAGTTCCTTTATGTGAGACACAAAAGAAAAAAAAAATCCTAAATCAATTCTGTTTGAATGACCATATAGTGATCCCATTTTCACAATGTTTAATGCTGTTATGAAGATCATGTCATGCCAAGTACTAAATCCCACTTGAAAGACACATGTATTGTTTGTAGCAATGGAAATAAATCTGCCCTCTGGCCAGAATTATAAGGACTAAGCCAAATATGGCCATTTTGATTGCTCCAGAGTTTACAGCACTTCCCTTTGTAGATGACAGCAAGTATTTTTATTTCCTTGGCCTAGAGTGATATGTGCATGTATGCTTCTACCATCTTGTACCACATTAAAATATATGACTACAATGCACCAATAAAAAATGTAGAGAAAAAAAATTTCAACAGAAAAAAGAAGACAACAAAATTAGTATTTTATCATAAAAGCAAAGATAGCCATTTTCCTATAGTTGATTGCCAATATACACTATCTGGTCATTAACAAAAAGAGGAAAATTAATGTGGATTTTTTTCCCCTGCAGGTTCAGGATGCTTTTAGATGCCGATTGAGAAACTGCCAGGATCCAATCAATGCTGATTCTTCAAGTTCTTTTCCTAATGGGCATGCTCAAATCATGGTGAGCTTTTCTTTTCCCTGTGATTGTTAATTAAGTCATAATTTCTCAACAGAATAAAAATAAAACTTTGTTAGTAAAATAGTTACAAATCCCATTTTGAGAGATTTCAGTTTTCATTCACAGATTCGGAACTTTCACACCAGTTAAGTATTCTATCTGGATTTCTTGGGAGCTGGGATCAATTGTTGTCCCCATGAGTGTTGAAGTGGGTGTTCTATGCAACACAGTAGAGTATTTTCCTCTTTGTCTAGCATTTGTATGTAAAACCGTGGGGGCTTGGTTTTGTCTGTTTTCAGATCAAAACACTGTACACATGCACATCTAGTCTTAAAGCAACGATGATTCTATCATGACTTCATTGCATGTTGGAGCCATCATGGGAGATGCACCCCAATCAGTTAGTGATATCAGAATCTTGACAGGTGAGATCCAGTGTAGAGGCCAAGATGAGAACCACTGTCTCAACAAAGGAGAAGCCACCCTTCCATACTCTACATGAGTCTTTATTATTGTTAGAATCAGGAGTACTGTAGGCATAACTTTGGTCTTTTTTAGAAATGAGATAAAATTTAAACTACCAAAAACAGATTAAATGGAAAGGATAATTACAGTGTATTTGATTGATTATTAACACTTTTGGTCTAGACACCATAAAAAAAGATTAAATGATACATTAACAACTAACATTTGAAATAGAATATTCAATTTCTCACCCCAAACAGATCACTACAAACACCTCTGACTTAAAATATCTATAAGGAAAAGCACATGATCGGAAAACCTTGATCCTGACAGGGGAATTTATCATTTAAATCCTGACAGGGATTTATTATTAAATGGATTTTTTAAAAGCATTTAATCAATTATTGTTAAATGGATTAAAATAAGGGTTTGGGGAAAATATGAGAGTAGAACCAAACTCCAGCAGATTATGAACTACATGTGATTTATTAAATCTTCAATTGTAACTCCTGAACCTGGAAGGCTTTTTTCACATTTCAGTGAAAATGAATCATTAAAGGATCCTGGTTTGACTAGTAAGGGTTTTTCAAAGTTATATTATAATATTTACATTAAAAGCAACATATTCAAATTGAATGCTTAAATATAAAATAAAAACAAGAAAGACATTTGTTAAAGTATAGGGCACATTCTGAACACTTTATGAAGGGTACAGAATTACTTAAGATTCTATACTTTTATACATGGTGGTCAGTTTCCAGACTGAAGATGACACTGGGTATTGTATTGCCTTGTTAAAATTGTATGCTATGTTTCTACTGATTTTATCCAACATGTGGTCTCTAGGACATGCTCTTCAGAGCAATCCTTGAGAAATTTCCTTTGTACAAAACACCACCAATTAAAAATACCAATTATACCAATTAATACAAAACTGGTACTGCCTACTCAGATATCTATAAACTTCAAATAATTTGATTAGTAAAAGACACTCAAGGTATTATTTAAGTGATGGTTCTATGCCTTATTATTTCTCCTTACAGACGGACTTTGAAAAGGATGTAGACATTGCTTGTCGATCAGGTAAGAATATTTGGGACCTGAAAATATAATCATTAGATATGTTAAATCATTTCTGTGGATTTTGATTTGAAAGAAAATACTGCAGTTTGCTCACCACACATTCCTGTGTGTAAATAAATTATATATTTCAACTGGAAGCATTGTAATAGCACAGTGCATGTGCAGAGGGGGGAAAGTAGAGAAAGAAAAATGTAAAATAAATGGTTTTATGGTTCATTGGGAGCACCACAACAGCAGATAAGCATTGTCATAGAGACATAAGACTTCCACCTCATCAAGTAATGATTGCTGAGAGTGAAGCCAGCCCATTTAGCCTCACTGTTCTTCAATTCCATCATGAGATGAGTATCGATTGTGGCAAGGATGAAACACTATTGTGTGCATGTGTGTCTGTGTAGTTTGGCTGTGGTTGTTATATTTTAGAGGGGATTAGGAAAAAACATGCAGCCATACCCCACCTCAGAGTGCTGGGATCATGTTGACTTCAATGGTTCTCCAGGATTTTTTTTTAATTCTCACCAGAGTAGATGGCTTGGAAGCTCTAAAGGAAACAGCATGTTTCATATTTTGGATAGTTCCAGTTGTTGGAAAATGTTCTTTTAAACTGGGACAAAATATACTTCATTTTTCCTACTATTTACTGGTCTTGGCACTGCCTTCCAGAATAACAGTGGGTATATACCTCATATAAACATCCAGATATTTGAAATCGTCTCTCATTTAGTCCAGGCCAAGTCTTTTTTTCATATTAAGCAAGCTGTGTTTCATCATTCATTCTGCACAGCAGTCTCCCAGGCATGGTGCCCAGAGTAGCCTCCAAATTGTCAATAATTTTAAATAATGGTACAAAGTATAGAGATATCTACCTGGCATTTATCACAGTTCGCTCTTGACTTATATTATGCCGTACTTCTTTCAGGTCAGCATATCCTCCGTTTAAGATTATTTGGCCATTAGAAGTTTGATAAGAACATCTTCTAAAGCTTCATTCCAAGTGTTGATAAAGGAGTTATGTGGCATAAACAGAGTGCCTAGGTTGAGTAAAGTACTCCTTCCTTGCTAGAACATTTCCTTTCAGTATTGTTTTCAGATTCAACTCATAGCCGTTAAATTTTATGTAGCTGTCATGGTGGCACACACCTGTAGTTCCAGATACTTGGGAGGTTGAGGCAGAGGATCACTGATTCCAGGAGTTTGAGACCAGCCTGGGAAATTCAGGTTAAAAAAAAAAATCTACACAGAACTCAGATCACAGTTTTGTCACAGTCACACTTATAAGAATAATTAAATATATATATTTTAAATTTTTATTGGTGCATTATATTCATACATTATATTGGGGTAAAAAACTTGTATGTACAAACATGTACACATCACTGATTTAACCCCTACCCAATTCCCACCCCATTTCCTCCCCGTCCCCCTTCCCTTGCTCAGCTTAGTGGTTGACTTCGATATGTTTAAGTACATTGTATGTTTTAGAGATTTTCCTCTTCCCCCCTCCTCTCTCTTTTAGGTTGCCTTGTTTGCTCCTCTATAGGATTTCCTTTTTCATCTAGAGTTCCTCCTATGACCCATTTCTCCCTAACTCTCACATATTAGGGAAAGCATCTGATTTCTTATTTTTTGTGACTGACTAATGTCACTTAGCATAATGTCCTCCAGTTCCATCCATTTCCCTGAAAATGATGTAATTGAGTTTTTTTTGATGGCTGAGTAAAATTCCATTGTGTACATATCCCACAGTTTTGTAATCCATTCATCTGTTGATGGACATGTTGGCTGGTTCCATAGTTTTGGCTATGGTGAATTGTGCAGCTATGAACATAGATACACATGCATTAGTTTGGTAGTTTGGTTTCCTATCTAATTCCACATTCTTGTTCCTGAAGTCAATCAAAATACTCCTTGTTAGAGTGTGATCATAGCAGAACAGTAAAAGAAAGATTTGGAATCTCATAGTGGACTTGTGCAGAATACTAGGAATGCCGCTTGTTGAAAATTCCAGAGTAAATTTTTACAAAGATACAGTCTCACTTAGTGTGTGATTTCTAGAATCTTCTATTTGCCTTTTGGGTTAACTGATAAAATATTTTTCTTTGCTCCATCCACCTTCTGTAATTTCTCAAAAATCACTAATTACATATAGGTTCCAAGATATGTTGTGATTTGTCTCAATCTAGAAGCATCAACTCCTGAGTAATCTTCCCTAAATTTTGTAGAAATTTTCTTCCTTGAAGGCTGGAGTGTACTGTTTATGCTAAATATTCAGGTGCTTTTCATTTGGTTTGATTTTGTTTGTGTTTTGCCTTTCATAATTTGATCGATTTCTCTCAAAAGTCCTCCTTTAATATTATGTTTCATGTGTAGAAAGTATGAATTTGTTTATGTTGTATATTTAAAATTTGGACTTATTTTAAGCGAGTATAAGAAGCAGGCACATCTCTCATATGGAATAGATACTATTTTATAAGAATTATCCTTCCCCAAATACTTAGTATGTACAAATATGTTGACTATAACTATTTATAATGCTATATCAGTTAAAAACTAATTTTATCTTGTATAAATTCAGATTATAAAGTCAATACTCAGTATCAAGACTTCCTATTTAGTTAGTAATTATTAATAATAGTATAAAATTATCTATATGTTCCTAATGTAATATGTTAGAGTTCTACAACTTGTTTTTAAATATTACTGCCATAAAATCTGAATTAAATTTTTTATAGTTAATTATTAAAATATTATTTTATAAATTTGGAGACTTTATAATGTATTTAATTTAGAGTATAATTAAATCTCTTAATTTAACTTAATTTAATGTTTTCATATATAATTTCTTCTGTAAATCACAATTTATTACTGAACTCTTATTTTTAAAGAAGCTTAGAAATAGGTCTTTAAAACTTAATCATTCTAAATTTTTAAATGAAATAGTAAAATACAAAATTCACAACTGCATTGTAGATTAATAAAAGTTATAGAGATATAAATTTATTATTATTTTAGTGTGTAAAGTAAGGTGGTTATAATGCCATAACTAGATGCAACATCTCTAAAGAAATAAGTAGTGCATGTTTTGAAATAATTTTCAGGTTTTTTTTACTTTGTAATAGAAAAAGGCATTTATAATCTATTTTCAATCTCTGCACTAATGTATAATAATTATGGTTCGATTTGAAAACTGGAAGATAATAGGTAAAATTCAATATAGCTGAAACTTTTCATGGAAGATTGCTCTACTTTGTAGACAGGGTAGATTCAGTGTATATATGATGCCAACTCCTACAGAGCACAATTCTGTGTTTTTAATATCAAAACTACCAATAAAGTTTCCTCAGAATTTTATTCTTTCATACCCTCAAAATTGACAGTTGTACACAGCTAAGCATGTTTCAAGTCTGTATTACCCATAAAATGTTTTTCTTCTTATACAGAGACAAAAAAACTGAGGAAAGCTAAACTGTAGTGAAGAAATCTGAACTCTTGTTGATTTGTTCATTTTTTTGGTTTATGCTTTTATTTTGTACCCTTGCTCATGTACATTTTTTATAACTAATTTTTTCAGGTTTAAAATGGAGTGGAGGTTTCATAGAGGTGTGTGTGTGTGTGTGTGTGTGTGTGTGTGTGTGTGTGTGTGTATGTGTGTGCTTAAACTCAATGGCAATTTTAATACTCCCATTTCTATAAATGAGGGCATTTGAACCTATGGATTGATCTTGTCAAAAAACTGCTTCTCAAACCAGGCATGGTGGCACTCACTTGTAATCCCAGTACTTGGGAGGCTGAGACAGGAGGATTGCAGGTTCACAGCCAGCCTCAGCAACTTAGTGAAGTCCTCTGAAACTTAGTGAGGTCCTGTTTCAAAATAAAGAATAAAAAATAGAACTGGTAGTTCAGAGGTAGAATGCCCCTCAGTACCCAAAACAAAATGCATCCTCAGTACCCAAAACAAAAACAAACAAACAAAATCCGCTTCTATCTGGGCATGGTGGCACAGGCCTGTAATCCCAGCTCTTCAGAGTCTGAGATAGGAGGGTCACAGATTCGAGTCTAGCCTCAGCAACTTAGCAAGACCCTGTTTCAAAATAAAAGAAGGCTGCAGGTATTACTTGGAAGTAGAATGCTCCTTAGTTCAATCTCCAGAAGAAAAATTCAATATTGTTTTCCCCCTATATATAATTTTAAATTCTTTTGAAACATTTTATCTACCTTGTCCACTTCAATGGATACTCATTAATTTCCAACAAGCATAATACTGGATTTCTAACCCAATAGGATGAGGTTCCCATTTATTATCTCTTCCAAGAAATATTTTAACAAATAGAACTCACATACTTTAGGGGGAAAGCCTTTAAGAAAATATCAAATTTGTATATAGCTATAATTTTACAAAAATCTTTGAAAGAGATTAATGTAGAAAATTTCTCTGGTTATTATTTGTCCTCTGAAAAGTTAGGAAAAGTTGTTTGAGGACAGGTCACTGAGTTGGGTTTTTTTTGTGTGGGGGCAGAGGTTTGGTGCTGAAGGTTGAACATAGGGATGTTCACCCTCGGAGCTGTATCCCCAGACCTTTTTTACTTCTATTTATTTATTTATTTATTTATTTATTTATTTATTTATTTATACTGAGGCAATGCAGTCATATAAATCTTAATGGAGTACAAGATGGTAGAGGCATACATGCACAACATAACTCATTTAGCCCTTTCACAATCCCCTTCCCCTAATTTCCTCCCCCCTCCCTCCTTTTCATGTTTGGCTTAGTGATTGACTTACGATACATTTGTGAATGTACATATGTACATTAGGAAATTATTTGGACCTCATTATTTGCTCATCTATGGTTTCTTCTCCTTTGTCTAGAATTTCTCTTATGACTCTTTTTCTCCCTAGCCCCCACATAAATTTCTTACTTTTTCTGACTATCTCACTTACCATATTGTTCTCCAGTTCCATCCATTTCCCTGTAAATGACATAATTTTGTTCTTCTTTATGGCTGAGTAAAATTTTATTGTGTTCCATAGTTTTGTAATCCATTCATCTGTTGATGGACATTGTGGCTGGTTCCATAGTTTGGTAATTGTGAATTGTGCAGCTATGAACATAGATACACATGTATTTGTTTGGTAGTTTGGTTTCAATTCTTTTGGATAGATACCCAGAAGAGGTATTGCTGTATCGTATGGCAGGTTCATTCCCATTCTTCTGAGGATCCTTCATACTGTTTTCCAAAGTAGCTGCACTATTTTGCAATCCCACCAACAATGTACTAGAGTTTTCACTTCTCCACATCTTTGCCAGAATTTTTTGTTGTTTGTGTTTTTAATGATTGCTATTCTAGTTGGAGATAGGTGAAACCTCAGGGTAGTTTTGATTTGCAACTCTCTGATTGCTAATGATGTTGAACATTTCTTCATACATTTATTGGCCATTTGAATTTCTTCTTTTGTGAAGTGTCTAAGTTCACTTGCCTTATTTATTTATTTATTTATTTATTTGTTTGTTTGGTGCTACTGGAGTTCCTGGAAACCCTTCTACTTCCGGGCTACACTCCCAGACCTATCTTTTTTGATTTGGAAATAGGGTCTCTTAAAGCCACGTGGCTGGCTTCGAACCTGTGCAATCCCCCTGTCTCCACTTCCCAAGCATGGGGATTACAAGCATGCACCACCACGCCCGGCTCACTTGCCTATTTTTGACTGGATTATTTGTTTTCTTATGCTGAATTTCTTGAGCTCTCTGTATATTCAAGACGTAAGTCTTCTAACAGAGGAATAGCTAACAAAAATTTTCTATCATTCTGTCAGCTTTCTGTTGAAGTTCTTGATAGTTTCCTTTACTTTACAGAAACTCTTCAGTTTAATGAAATCCCACATATTGATGTGGCTCTTAGTTTCTTGTGCCTTTGGGTTCTTATTGAGAGTTTTTACCTCTGTCTTTGTGTTGCAGTGTTGGACCTATGCCCTCTTCAAGGAGTTGCAAGGTCTCTAGTGTGATTTCCATATCTTTGATCCATCTTGAATTGACTCTTGTGCAGGGTGAGAAAGTGGGGTGTATTTCCATTTGTCAGCATATGTTTGACCAGTTTTTTCAGCACTATTTTTGAAAAGGCTATATTTTCTCCAGTGTATGTTTTTGGCCCCTTTGTAAAAAATCAATTGGCTGTTAAGTGTGCGGATTTGTTTCTGAGTCTTCTATTCTGCTCTATTGGTCTGTGGATCTGCCTTTGTGCCAGTACCATGCTGTTTTTATTACTCTGGCTTTGTAGTAGAGTTATTGTGATGCCTCCTGCATGGTTTTTGTTACTATGAACTACTTGGGCTATTCTGGTTTATTTGTTGTTCCAAATGAATTTAAGGGCTGAAGGGCTGAGTTTTCTAGGTCTGTGAGGAACGACTTTGGTATTTTAATGGGTATTGTGTTGAATCTGTAGATCACTTTTGGAATAATGGCCATTTTGATGACATTTAATTTGCCTATCCAAGAACATGGATGATCTTTCCATTTTCTAAGGTCTTCTTTGATTTCTTTTTCCAATGTTTTTATAGAGATCTCTTAATTCCTTGGTTAGGTTTATTCCTGAGTATTTTATTATTTTGTGAGATATCCTGAGTGGAAGTATTTTCTGGATTTCTTTTTCAGTGAATTTATGGTTGGCATACAGGAAAGCTTCTGATTTATTTATTTATTTATTTACTTTTTTTGGTGGTGGTACTGGGAGTGGAACCCAGAGGCTTTTCTCCTTCAGGCTATACTCGCAGACCTATTTTATACTTTATTTGGAAACAGGGTCTCACTTAGTTGCTGAGAGCCTCACTCAGTAGCTGAGACTGGCTTCGAACCTGTGTGATTCTCCGGTCTCAGCCTCCCAAGTGCTGGGATTACAAGCATGTGCCACTACACCTGGCAAAATCTTATGATTTATTTTATTTTATTTTTGGTGATACTGGGGTTCCTGGAAGCCTTTCTAACTCTGGACTACACTCCCAGACCTATTTTATACTTTTTTTTATTTTTGGATACAGGGTCTCTTAAGCCAGCAAGGCTGGCTTCGAACCAGCGTGATCCTCCTGTCTCCGCCTCCCAAGTGCGGGGATTACAAGCGTGTGCCACCATGCCCGGCAAATCTTATGATTTTTTAAGGTTGATTTTTTTAATCAGACATTTTGCTAAATTTCTTGATCAGTTGTATAAGCCTTTTGGTTGAGTTTGTTGGTTCTTCTAAGTATAGTAACATATCATCTGCAAATACCAGTAGTTTTAGTTCTTTTTCTCTTTGTACTCCTTTGATTTCCTTTTCTTGCCTTATTGCTCTGGTTAGAGTCTCAAGAACAATATTGAAAAGAAGTGGTGATAATGGAATCCTTGTTTTGTTCATGTTTTAAGGGGGAATTCTTGCAGTTTTTTCCCATTTAATATGATGTTGGCTGTGGGTCTATTGTAGATTGCATTTATGATGTTGAGGTCTGTTCCTTCTATTCTGATTCTCTGCAGTTCTTTTAGCACAAATAGGTGTTGGATTTTGTCAAATGCTTTTTCAGCATCTATTGAAATGATCATGTGATTTTTTTTTCTTTGGTTCTGTGTATGTGATGAATTTTATGGATTGATTTTTGTATGTTGAACCAGCTTTACATCCCTGGGATAAACCCTACTTGGTCATGGTGTATGATTTTCTTGAAGGTATGTTGCCAGTGTTTTGTTTTGCAGTTTTGCATCTACGTTCATCAATGATAGATGCCTGTAGTTTTTGTTTTTCTTGAGCTGTCTTTATTTGGTTTTAGTATTAATGTGATATTGGCTTCATAGAATATTTTGGAGAGTCCTGTTTCTTTCTATTTCATGAAATAGATTAAGGAGTATTGGAATTAGCACTTCTATAAGTCTTTTATAAAATTCACTTGGGAAACCATCTGGTCCTGGGCTTTTGTTTGATGGTAGGCTCTTTATTGCTGCTTAAATTTCTTTGATTGCTATTGGTTGGTTTAAATTTTCTACATCTTCTTGACTCAGTTTAGGAAGGTTATATTTATCTAGAAAGTTATCAGTTTCTTCCAGATTTTTCATTTTGTTGGAGTATAGTTTTTTTTTAAAGTAGTTTCTGATAATCTTCTGGATTTCTACACTGTCTGTGATAATATTTTCTTTTTCATCTTATATTTTAGTAATTTAGATTGATTGTTTCTTTTGGTTAGATTGGTTACTGGGTTATCTATATTGTTGATTTTTTTCGAGAAACCAGCTTTTGGTTTTGTTGATTTTCTGTAGTTTTTTTTTGTTCCACTTTATTGACTTCTGCTCTGATTTTAGTAATTTTCTGTCTTCTACTGGTTTTGGGGTTAGACTGTGACTGTTCCTGCTTTTCAAGGTGTGTAATTAGGTAATTTATTTGGTGATTTCCTATTCTTCTTAGGTGGGCACTCAGTGCTATGAATTTTCCTCTTAATATTGCCTTCACAGTATCCCAGAGGTTTTTATATATTGTGTCTCTATTTTTTTTTTGTTTGTTTCTAGGAATTTCTTAATTTCACCACTTACTTCTTCTATGACCCTTTTCTCTTCAGGAATATGGCATTCAGTCTTTATGTGTTTTTGTGGTTACTCTTGGACTATAAGAAGACCAAGAAAATCAACTGTAAGAAGTTGATTTTTAGTGTCATTCCATTGTGGTCTGAAAATTTTTTTGAATTTGATAGTACTCACTTTGTGGCCTGGGATGTGATCTGTTTTTGAGAATGTTCGTGTGCAGCTAAGAAAAATATGAACTCTGCTGTAGTTGTGTGGAATATTCTGTATGTGTCTCTTTGTGTAGTTGTGTGGAATATTCTGTATGTGGTTTATGTTGTTATTTAACAACATAAACCAAATGGACCTATTAGACACATAAAGAGGTCTGAGGAATCTTTACTGATCTTTTTTCTAGAAGATAGGTCTAGCAGTGTGTGAGGGCTATTGAAGTCTCCCAGTATATTTGTATTGGGATATATGTGTGACTTAATTAATGTCACAAAGTGTTTGTTTTATGAAAGTAGTTGCATCTGTGTCTGGGGCATAAATGCTGACTATTATTATTTCCTTTTGTTGATTGTTCTTTTTACCAGTAAAAAATGACCTGCTTTGTCTCTTCTGATAAGTTTAGTCTTGAAATCTAACTTGTTGCTTCTCCTCGTCTGCAAGTTCCCTTGGCATGGATTACCTTGTTCCAGCCCTTCACCTTTAGTTTGTTACTATCTTTAATTGTAAAATGTGTTTCTTGCAGGCAGCATATATAAATAGATTCTGGGGTTTTTTGCCACCTGTCTTTCTATTGTGGAGTTTAAGCCTTTATGTTAAGTGTGATTATTAAAAGATGATTTTTAATACCTAATATTTTGAGTTTTAACTTCTGTTTGAGATAGTGTTTGTTCTTCTTTGCTTAGTTGTTTGCTTGCTGGAAATTATTCCTCTGGTTCTGGCCTGTAGTACTTATTTCATTTTTGCAGTTAATCTCTTTTTTTTTTTTTTCTTTTTTTGCCATACCGGGGATAGAATCCACGGGCATTTTACCTCCGAGCTATACCCACAACCCTATTTTTATTCTTTATTTTGAAACAGAGTATAACTGAATTGCAAAAGGCCTCATTAAGTAGCTGAGGCTGTCTGTGAGCAGTGATCTTCCTATCTCAGCCTCCCAAATGCTTACAAGCAAGCATGTACCACCTCACCCAGTTGTAGTTAATCTTTTTGAATATTTTCTCTAGTGCTGGTTTGGAAGACACAAATTCTTTCAGCTTCTGTTTATCCTGGAAGATTTTTATTTCCCTGTCTAAATTGAGAGATATTTTTGCTGGGTAGAAAATTTTTGGCTGCAAATTGTTTTCTTTCAGAGTTTGGACATGTTACTCTAGGCCCTTCTGGCTTTTATGACTTGGTTTGGGAAGACTGGAGTTATTTTAATTGGCTTGCTTCTAAATGGCACTTGATCTTTTGTTTTTGTTGTTTTAAGATTATCTTTTTGGCTTCTACATTCTTCAGTTTTACTCTTGTGTGGTGAACATTTTCTCTGATCTTGTCTAAAGAGGATTCTATCAGGTTCCTGTACCTGTGTATCAACCTTTATTTTACTATTTTTAGAAATTTTTCTGGTATTACTTCTTTGAAAAGCTTGTTGATCCCTTTGGTTTCACCATCTATTCCCTCTTCTATGCTTATTATTCTTAGGTTAGCTCTTTTAAGATGGGCCCATATCTCTTCCATGTCCACTTCATGCTGTCAAATTATTTTTTCTAAATTATATACTATGTCTTCGTTTGTGGAGTGATCATCTTCTAAGAATGAGATTCGATTTTCCACATGGTGTAATGTATTGTTTATAGTTTCTATTGATGCCTTCACTTCAATGATTGCATCCTTTATTTTTCTCAGGCTCTCTCTAAATTCTTTTCAGAAATCCTATATCATTTCTACTGTTAAATTTCTGATTTGTTCTTCTGGCAACCTCTGCTTTTCTATGTTGTCAGGTTCTGTTACTGTGGTGTTGTGGGAGCTCATTGCTTCCTTGCTATTCCTCCTTCTTGTGATTTCAGAAGTTTGTATGTTTGTTGCTTTTGATAGATTTCTCAGTCTGTAGGTGACAGCTGGTATATACAAGGGCAAGCTGTGATGATTGAATGAGGAGGTAAGTGAAGTCGTATATGCAAGAATAGGGTAAAGGTACAGATAGGATCAAATAGAATTAGAGTTTGAGTTTTATAAAGTAGTATATAGTAGAGAATAGAGATAGTGAATATGTAGTAGGATTCTAGTAATCAATGTAGAGTATTTAGTAAAGTGATATGAAGTGAATTTAATACAAGATGAAGAAGAAAAAAAAGAAAAAGGATGGAGAGAAGAGAGTAGATTTGTACAAGGGAAGAGACTGTGAAAGGGGTGGGGAGGAGAGCAAACAAACAAGCATACACCCACAAATACACAAAAATAACAAAACAAAACAATAACAAAATAATACAACCCTACAAATATGTAAATACTCAACAGACTTGGCCTCTGTAGTCTCTCTTTGTGCAGATGCCAAGTGCCACTGGCATCTTTCTTGCTGCAAGCCTGGTTCTCTGAGTCTCCCTTTGTCTATGAAGATGGCTGATATCAGTGGGTCTAGATTTAATGTTAAGCATAGGTCTCCCTTCACACTTTCCCCTGATGCTGAGCCCAAGTGTCTCTCTGCCTGCATAGGCATCAGGTGCTCCTGGGACCAGATTTGGTGTATATGTAGTAGTTTCTGTTCTTCACAGCTAGGGCTTGGTTGGTCTGACTTCTTCCCATTCGCTCCATTTGGGTAGTCTGTGATGATTTTGGAGGTCCTACTAGGGCTCTGAGTCCTGGGGACTATAGGTGTTTTTGCCTGATTGTCCCTGCATGCTGTCTGGTAATATGAGCCTCTGCTATGTCCAACAACAGACTCCACCCCCACTTTGCCAGTTTGAACCGAAAAGTCTCAGACCCAGTGAGGTTATCATGGATGCACAAGTCCCTATAGCCATCATGGGCATTCTCCCGCAGGAACAGTGGGTTCATTTATGATGTTGTTGAACACTGCTCTGGATCTCTGGAGGGTGTGATGAGCTTGGCTGCCACTGCTGCAAGTTATAGCCAGTGTTTGCATAGGAGGAACTGATGGCTTACAATTCTGATACTACTGTTTCAAGTCATTGGCCTTTTCCTGTGGGTCTCTGGCAGTCCAGCATAGTGAGGCAAGATGGCACTACCATTATGTCTGTGGCTGCAGCCATTGAAAATAGACAGGGTCCTTTTCTGCTCTCCGATATGCCTTCTAACTTTTTTGATGCAGCCTTTCACTTGTGCTCTTTTCAAATGTATGCTGGTTTTTTCCTTCGTCAGAATGCTGTTTTCATGGCGATAGAGACTGAGTGTCAGCAGGACTGATAGGTGCTGCTTCTCTTGGTCACCAACTCCCTTACTTCTTATTTTGAAACAGGGTCTTCTAGATTGCAGAAGGCCTCATTAAGTTGCTGAGGCTGGCCATGAACTTGTGATTCTCCTGCCTCAGCCTCCCAAGTATTGAGATTACAAGTATATGCCAACATGTCCTGCTATACTGAGTTTTTGAAAGCCAATTAATCAATATTCAGATATGCTGTAGATGTCGGCTACCTATGATACACAAAAGCATAACTGAATCCATGAGGAGCAATTAAAAAATTAGGATTGTTAACAGACAAGGAAATATGTAATTTGCTAAGACCTACTTGTTTATTTTAGTAAGGCAATTGTTTAGCAGGAAGAGAGACAACAAGATCTAATAATAAAAATAAATGCTAACTTTTTTTATTAACTCTCATGTCCTAATTCACAGTTCTTCATAAAGATATTGGTCCTTGCCGAGCAGCAACAATAACAGGAACTCTGTCCAGGATTTCTCTAAATGATGATGAAGAAGAAAAGGGAACAAACCCTGAAGGGCTAAGCTATTCAACATTGCCTGGAAACGTCATTTCCAAAGTCATCATCCAGCAACCCACTGGCTTGCACATGCCCATGAGTATGAATGAGCTGAGCAATCAGTGTATGAAGAAGGAGAACAGCGAGTTGCGGAGAACAGTGTACCTATGTACAGATGACAATTTAAGAGGAGCCGATATGGACATAGTCCATCCTCAAGAAAGAATGATGGAAAGTGACTATATTGTCATGCCCAGAAGTTCCGTAAATACCCAGCCATCAATGAAAGAGGAAAGCAAAATGAATATTGGCATGGAAACTTTGCCACATGAAAGGCTATTGCACTACAAAGTGAATCCTGAATTTAATATGAATCCCCCTGTAATGGACCAGTTCAACATGAACTTGGATCAACACCTCACACCCCAAGAACATATGCAGAATTTGCCCTTTGAGCCTCGCACAGCTGTGAAGAATTTCATGGCTGCTGAGTTGGATGATAATGCAGGACTATCAAGAAGTGAAACTGGATCAACAATATCAATGAGTTCTTTAGAGGTAAGTGAGAAAATGTTAAATCTCTCCTTGATATTTGAAAAAATGTATGTATATGTATATGTATATGTAAGATAGGTATGTACATATGTATATGTGTAGGTAGGCAGGCAGGTAGATAGATTGATTCATTTGACACTGATAGAGAATACCCTAGCTTTTACAGTGATGGGTCACATAAAAACTTTTAGAATAGTGGGGTTAAGATCCTGAACATAGGGTTTCTTTAGTAGTTAATTAGAATTTCCTGACTCAGAATGATGTTAAAAATGAAAAGCCCACTTTATTTAAACCACTACCTCTCAGTCATAATTTTATTATAACTGTAATCAAGTAGGAAACTCAGACAAATAGAAGACCCTCTTGATATTTCTCAGGTGCCAAAGATCTTTTTTACTGGGTAAAATAGTGTCCACTTGGCATTACAAACTTAAACCAAACTGGGTTTGTTTGTTTACCTGTTAAAAAATAACAAAATTCTAGTGTTTCTCTGAGTTCTGCTTTTACAATGATTATAAGCTAATTATTATTACATTAGATCAATATTGTTCAGAATAAATATTCTTCTCCTACTTGTTACAAAATGAAGGCCACTAAAATATTTGATTTTAAATCTTTTTTTTTTTTTTTTGGTGGTACTGGGGTTCCTGGAAGCCCTTCTACCTCTGGGCTACACTCCCAGACCTATTTTTATATTTTTATTTAGAAACAGGGTCTCCTAAACCAGCGTGCGCGGCTGGCTTTGAACCTGCGTGATCCTCCTGTCTCCGCCTCCCAAGTGCGGGGATTACAAGCGTGCGCCACCACGCCCGGCTTGATTTTAAATCTTGAAGACCAAACATCAGAAAGGATATTATCTGAGCACACATCAAGTCAGGACTTGAAGCTCAGCCACATGGCCTTTGTGCTGCATAATTTACCAGAAGTAGAAAAGCAAACTTCTCTCAGCATTTTCTTGCCTATAAAGTAGAGGCTAGCCAACAGCTATTAGCATTATTAATATTATATTAGAATTAGTCATATTAGAATTAATTGCTCTAGATCCTAGGAATAGTATGTCTTATTTTCTTTTGAGATATATTCTGTTACTAATTTCTATGTAACTTTTATATCCTTTACCTTGAAGTTCTGGTATAAACCTGCAACTGATATATATGTGCAGTATACGAGGCAACAAATGCATTTTTCTATATATTGCCAATTGTTCTAATAAAGTAGACTATCACATAAGATGTTATTTACAGAAAAACACTACAATTGGTGGCGAGTCCTTCTTATCAGTTACACCGATTATGTATGTTATAGTGTCTAAGGTGCCAAAAGGCAATTCTTTCTCTCCTTTTTCCAAAGCCATGCCTCCCAATGGGTCATGATGAAGAGGTCTCCTGGGAGGATAAAGGTTTTTCTCAAGTAGATTAAGGATATTCTAGATGAAAATGGGAATGTGAATAGGATCTAGGAGAAAGCCCTAAGTTCTGGATTACCCTCCAACAGAATAGTGTTTCTCAGGAGAACCAAGTTAGAGTCTTTCCTAGATTTGAAGGCATGGACAGTGGAAGTGAGGCCAACTTCAACACCAAAACTTTCTTCTGGACAAAGGCATTCCATTCTTCTAAATTAGCAGAAGAAAAATTAGCATGTTTACCTAATATAACTTTCATATCATAGAGACTAGCATGTCTATTACAGTAATTACCACATAATCATAAATTTAAAATTGTTTATGCATAATCATGGGAGTTTTTCAAGTAGAATTGCTCATTTACAAGTGCTAAAGAGGTTTGAATGGAATTCCATCAAAATATTTTGGTTGTTGCAAAAATGTTTTAAAATATCTTAAAGCCTAAACACCTAGCTGGGCTTGATATTGTACAGATTACGTATGCCTGAACTGTATTTGCCAGGTACTACTTTGTACAGTTGGTACTTTTTCCAAATCTCCATATCCTTATTGTTAAGTATAAGTGTCATGTATATCTGTGGCTCAGCCAAAAGATATGCTTTTAAATGACTTAGAGATTGCAAGATTTACATCTTGGAAAGAAAAGGAAATTCAGGGTTCAGAATGAAAATTCAGCTCCTCATTTCCATGTTTTAAAAAGCTTAATAGTTAGTAATTGCTTAGGGTGACCATTTCAGGAAACAGCTGAAAGAGAATATATAGTGTGGCAAGCAATAATAAAATTAGCATTTATATAGCATCTTTAATTAGCAGATCCTCAAACCACCTTAAAAACATGGATTAATCTTCACAACACCTCTGTGCAATGTATAAGTTGTTATAATCTTCAAAGTAAAGTCCTTTCTTTTCTTTTTTTTCTTTCTTTTTTTTTCTGGTGGTAATGGGGTTCCTTGAAGCCCTTCTACCTCCAGGCTACACTCCCAGACCTAATATATATATAGTATATAATATTTAATATATATTATATATATTAAATATATAATATTTATATATAAAATATATTTTTTTTAATTTGAAAACAGGATCTCTTAAGCCAGCGGGGCTGGCTTCTAACCTGTGTGATCCTCCTGTCTCCACCTCCCAAGTGTGGGGATTACAAGTGTGTAAAGTCCTTTTTTACAAAAAAAGTATATAGAAAATCTAGGAATTGAATATTCTGTCCTGATCAGTTCTGTGCTGTCTAGAAGAGTCAGAAGTGAGCCTAAACATTAGCATGAAGATAACTTTAAAGTTCTTTGTAACTTTGATGTGCACTTGGCTTCATGATTATAAAAGTGTGAACTGGATAAGGCAAGCCCTTGTTCTCTAAGTACATACAGCTAGCAGATCTCAGCTACAGGTCTGTGAACCATGAAGATAGAAGTCATGGGGGTGGCTTTATGTTTGACCAGAGTGATGCAGTGTCATGTAGACCTGTTATCTCAGCTAGATAGTATCTGTGAGGACAAATGGTGAAGAAGATGTTCTGACAGTACTAGAGAAAAGCAGAAAAATGCCTGGAGTGTGTATGCTCATGCAGAATGAGATCAACATTGGTCTGGAAGTCTTGACTTTTAGAAGATGCTATAAAGATCAAAGTGGGTGAATATGTTATAGGAGGGAGGCCTGAAGAAATAAAATGATTTGAGTCTTTGGCACCTCTGAATGAAAAGGGATATTAAATCCACAGGGACCTCCATCTTAGAAAGTTGGCAAAGCAGAGGACAGCCAGCTGCCTCAGGATCCTTTCAACCCTATGTTGTAAAGATGTGCGTATTAATTTTTACTAATCCAGGAACTTGCCTCCAGAGGAGTGGGTTTTCACAAATTGCCGACATCAAAAGAAATGAAAGGAAGAAAAAGAAAAGAGTGGAAGCTGAAAGCCAAAGCACTGAATTCAGGATCCAAAAAGGAAAACACACAAGTGTTGCAGTAGAAAATAGGAAGAAAGCCAAAGAGACTTGAGTGGGAGAGTGGACAGAAGTATTTATTCATGTGAGCAGAAGGCAATAGAGAAGAAAGGAGGCTCCCTACCGAGGACAGTGCCGGCAGAAAAGGCACCAGCCCTCCAGGGAGTTTGTTCAGCACTCCCCAATTATTGGGTGTAAAACAGTTCACAAATTCTTGAAGTTTCTTGGAAGGAAAACTTACCTAGATTTTCTCCAGTCCACTATTCCTTGCTCTTGATTTCTTGCAATATGTTAACTTCCTAACTCTGGTCATCTCTAGAATGGACTTGTTAAGCAATTCTGAAAACTCTAGGTTTTGAGTTTCCATGACTATGGAATATTCTCACTATTAATGGTAGCATTTTTCACAATGGCTGAAGCCCTAGATGTCCTCTAGCTGGTTTGCTTAAGGTTAAGAAGGTTGGAATTGTTCTTAGCACTCATGATTTGCCTTGAAGTAATTAACAAAGGACGGTGAGTCCAGGGTGTATGTATAGTAGGGAAAAAAGAAAACTAGGTTCTTGCTGTGGAGTAAGAGGGGAGAAAAGAGGGACTGGGATTCTCCAGCACTTAAAGACCTTGAAATCAAGTTTAAATCTTGAATTGTAGCCCTGTAATAAATAAATGCTGTTTATTTTCCGAAAGATTACAGGTGTATTTTTTGAAGAAAAGAGGTCAGAACTGTTCTAGGCCTGTTTCTAGATACAGAATTCATTCTTCACATCTTTTTATGGCTCTGCATTAATATATGTTATGTGTGCCTTCTTGCTGGACTCAGCCAACAGGAAGCACAGGCCAGGGCTGGAGGCTAGAATAAGACGGAAGCCTCAGAAAGCTCAGCCCTGCTCTTTATACTTTAAGCATCTCTTATGTCTTGTTAGCTGCAGCTATACCATGGGCAAGATGCCATCTCCCTAAGTTCATCCAGTGTAAGGGTCATATTCGCTTCTCCTTCCAATCCCTTGATCACCTCTGGTCCTGTGCAGCTTTTCAGCTCCTCTATCACCTGAATTCTTGTAGAACATTTTGTTCCAATGTAAATACATTAAGTGGTTTTGTTGTTCTCCTGACAAATCATGCCTTAATTTTTCTTATCAACAAAGACATCTTAATAACGGGAAGAGTTAGATAGCATATTAAAAAATTGTTTCACCAAAAACAGAAACTTTCACTACTCAGCCTTTTCTGGGTGTTTGTCTATAAACTCGCCTGTATATCTGAAAACATTCTCAGATGAGTTTTCCTTCATTTGTAAACTAGTGGAAGGAGATACCATTCTAGGATAAATTTTTATACACCACTTCTCCTCTCCCTTGGCCGTGAATTATAGCATTTTCAGCATGATGGCTTTTAAAGGTAAAATATTTTGGCGATAATATCACTTTACAGGTCCCTTTTTATGGCTGTTTTGAGAATCAAATTATATAATGTACATGAAAACCCTTTGAAAATTGTAAGGAGCACTTTAGATATAAGGTTGTGTTATTATTAGATCATTACTCTGTGCCCTGAATTTCTATGAAGAAACTTGAGTGCTGTATTAAATCAATATTCAGGAGAGTAGACAAAATGTTATGGCCTCACTTGGAAACAGGGATACTCTGTCACTAACAAAAAAATACTATAAAACTGACCATGTGCAGAAACAGCTTTTTTTTTTTTTAATATTATCTCATGAAGGTCTGGTAGAAGGAAGGCTTTCTCCTCTTTACTGCTTTCTTTTTGCTCTTGGATTAGGAACTTTTGTCTTTTATGTAGGCATACAAATAAAATTAGCTGAAATAAAACTCATTTTCGAAATTAATTATTTCAGACTTCATTGCCACAGCTATTTTTAATGGACTTGGTATCAAAGCTTTCTCCTTGTGAGTGAATTCACTGCTCGCCCTGTAATAGAAACTTTTAATGACAGTCACACTGCCATTCATTAGTCAGTGAAATTTATTACCTGCTGTGACTCTTCTAGTGTCTTGTCCAGCTTAATTTGCAGTGACACAAACAATGAAGTATTCCCTCTGAGAAATTATTCATCATCTACCAAAGCTAGATATGGAGAAGCGCCTCTACGCATGTGTTCTCTAAGGATTCTTCTGAGTAGCCTGATGCTGTGGTGCATTTTCTCACTTTGAAATCATCCTAAAGAATTCCTCCCTTCTATCAGGGATAAGGGTACCATCCTGCAAATTGTCTTGATGCTCTTGGCTGTCAGTCAATCTATTCATAATGGCTTTTTTTATATTTAGTCCACTTGCTTATTCAAGTTCTCCCAGAGTATTCCTGAGCAAAGCAACAGCAACAAAGCAAAAACAATCAGTTGCATTCTTTTGGATTTTTTTTGGCTGCCATATTGTAGCTTCTTCAATCCTTCATCAATAGGTTTGTGAATGTCAACTGTTATGGCATGCCCTCTTGTGATTCTGGGGATATAAAAGTAATTAAGATAGACATGGATCCTGCCCCTATGGAGAAGAGATGAGAGAGAGAGAGAGAGAGAGAGAGAGAGAGAGAGAGAGAGAGAGAGAGAGAGAGAGAGAGAAAATGAATTAGCCATCAAACAAAAGAGTAATACTGGGTAATCACCGTGCAATGTGAAGGAAGACTTGATCGCAGTCTGGAAAGCCTGTTGAGGTACTATATGTGGTAAGAAAGTTGGGAAGGACATGGCTGGAAACTAAGGAAATGTTTTAGGCTAAAAGTTTCTGAGGTAGGAAAGAGTTCAGTATATTCTCACAGGATCCAAGACCTGTCTAACTGAGGAATAGCTCCTTAAGTTGAAGAAAGAATATGAGACCTGATTTTGCAGAGACTTATAACACTGGAAGTAAACAAGGGCTGTGAAGCAAAAGGTTGCCATTCACAATTCTCCAGCCAGCTAGCCTGTCCTCCATCCGTCCGTCCATCCATCCATCCATTGCCTTGATGATTAGAAGAGAAAGGATTAGGGACCAGTAGTTGTAGAAGATGGGGTGGGACAGAGAGCCAGAGAACAGGAGGATACTTAAAGTCATCTTGATGAGAGGTGAGTATGTTGGTGACCATGTTGGAGGCAAAAGAGTAGCTAAGAAAGTGTGGACAGATGGAGACAGATTTCTGAGGTAGAGCAAACAGCACATGCTTTTGGATTCAATGTGAGGGATGAGGGACAGGGAAGAATGAAAGGTGACTACTTAGTCTTTGGTTTGCCCAAGTAGATATTCAACATTTTCTATGATGGGTAAGGTGAGAAAGAAGAATGATGTTTGGAACTTAAAAGATGGTGTTTAAAGTCATTAGGATTTCTGTATCTGGCGGAACATGCTTTTTTTTTTTGTGTGTGTGTGTGTGTGTATGTGCATCTGGGGATGGAACCCAGGGGCATTTGACCTCCAAGCTACAAGCTACAACCTCTGTCCTATTTTTTTTATTCTTTATTTTGAAATAGGGTCTCACTGAGTTGTGGAGGGCCTCACTAAGTAGCTGAGGTTGTCTGCGAACCGCGATCCTCCTGTCTCAGCCTCCTGAATGCTGGGATTACAAACGTGCGCCACCACGCCCAGCTGGCACATGCTTTTAACTCCGGTACTTGGGAAGCTAAAACAGGAGGATCACAGGTCAGCCTTAGTAATTTATCAAGGCCAGCCTTAGTAATTTATCAAGAACTTCAGCAACTTAGTGAGACCATGTTTCAAAATAAAAAGTAAAAGGTGATGGGGGCTGTACCTCAGAGGTAGGATGCCCTTGAGTTCAATCCCCAGGACCAAAAACAAAATCATAGGCATGATTTTGGAAAAACAAATCATAGGGATGAGTTACAGGAAAAAATAAAATCATAGGGATGAGTTATGTTATCCAGGAGAGAATATGGGAAAGAAATGAACCCAGAAACCCAACACTTAGAAGACAGGGACACGAGAAAGAGCCAACAGAGGAAGCTTTAAAATGAGCCACAGTAAATGAAAGGAGGGAAAAAGTGAAGCTGAGAGATGATGAGTGTTAATGAGGAAATGATTAACCAATAAGATGAGTCTAATAAAATGAGGACGGAAAGTTGACCTTGGCATTTGACCAAATGGAGCTCATTAGAGACTTTGACAGAAGCATTTTAATGGAATCCTAAGAATAGAATACAAGTTGAGGTAAGTTTTAAGTGAGAAATTAGGAAAGAGAAACAGCATTGAAGAAACACCATCTTTGAGGACAAAAAGGACTATTGTCTCATGTTATTCTAGAAATTAGAGACATATGACTGAGGGATTTATATCCTTATTAAACACTGCTATCAAAATAGATTATTTTAAATTTACATGTAGCATTTTTTTCAATTATCAACTTAGCAGAAAACTATGTTGGCCCTCTTAGTTCACTTTTTTTAGTTCTCATTTTTTAAACATACAGTCATTACGTTTTACCACTTTTAGGCCTTACAACAGCATTTCACAGAGCTCAGAAGAATATTTGAACCACAATGCAAGGCAGTCATGGTCTCAGCAAATGTCTGTGCTTTGAAAGGCTTTCCAATATACTGTACATATACAAAGAGTAGAAACAGACCCCAAATGAAAATAATTGGACTTCTTGGTTCTTCTTTATACTACCAATTTCCCAATGTCTCATACTTCCTTAAATTAGATTTTGCACGGAGACCATCACATCTAGAAGTGGAAAAGTCTGCTGTTTGTTATTGTTCTTTTTTTTTCACAAAACATCTCATATTACAATGATTTTTAAGTTATTTACTCAACACAGATTTTCTGTGAAACAAATGTCATATTGACATATTTTCTTCTTCAAAACACAATTGACATATAAAAAGTTGATATTTTTGTCCTTGATTTATACTTAGAAAGTATCTCTGTTCCTCTACTATTAGCCTAGAATTTTCTGTATCATCAGATGTCATTCTTTATGAGTTCTAGGAACCATAGTCAAAATATCCCAGGCATTTGACTATAAAATATTATCCAATGTTACTGAGAAGATCATGGAGAAATACTGGATTTGGAGTCAGAAAACTTCATTTGAATCTCAGCTCATTTACTTACTACCCAGGCAAAGTAGACAAGTGTTTTAACTCTCCTGGTCCTCTCTTTTGTTCATTCATAAAATGAGGATGATAACTATTTTTCCTGACCGTCTCACAGGATGGGTAGCATGTCCAAATGTGAGAGCACTTTATAAACTAAACACTGACACAGCCAAGTTTGGGGGGCACTTGAATAAAGTTACACAAATTTTATTCTCCTTTGGACTCTAAATATCTGACACATTTTTTCCACCTCGAATTTTTAATTCCACATTGCTCAATTTCTCATCCACCCTACCCCCAGCACTCCTAAGCTCTTTTGATTAAAATCCGTTTGCTACATTTGTTCATCCCTTAGTCTAATCTTTCAAAACTGCCAGTTCTGCTCTACCCTGATCTTAGAATTCAATATTAATAAAATTAAATAAGAAAGAGAGCTATTTGTGGGAGTATATTCATTTTCCTTTTCATATTTCACATTGGCATAGGTGATGTCTGCACTCAAGCTGCAGAATCCTGGTGTTCTCTGGGTTTCCATCTTCTTTCCTTACCCCTATAACCTGGAGCCTTTAGCAACCTGTGTGCTTCAGCATTTTCAATTCTCAGGCGAAGTGGCTTTGCATTGAGTTGCTAACAGGGTAACATATGGCTGTCTTACCTTTGGCAACAGACAGCCCCCCAGTGTGTGTCATAGAAGAACCTCTTATTCCCCTAGCTAATGAAAAAATCTTACTTTTTAAAAAAATAAGATTTTACTATCTAATTTTTAAATGGAATGCAAAGTTCATCACTAATGTTTTATGTAATTGCTTAAAAGTGTTTTCATGCTTGAAATTCACTGTATTAAGGAAGATTTTTCTTAACGCATACTTAAAAAAATGTCCTGCTGAGTCACAGTGCCAAGAAGAGAACACACGGGAGCCGCGGGCCACACTGACACTTAGTCTGGAGTAGCGCAGTGGAGTGCAGTTCAGTGCTGGCGCCTGGGCTTGGACAGCACTGTAGATTACCACACTGGCGAGGAGATGGCAGAGGAGGGCCGGGTTAAACGCCTTCCCACACATTTTCTTCTTTCCGATGTCACCAGGGTGAGGTGGGGTTGCGGTGGAGACAGGAGCTAGTGGGATCAACATGCTGAGTTTCTGTTTAATGAAGCAGTCTCTCTTTAGCTCTCTCCCAGATTGCACCCGGCTGCATTCTAATATGAAGCAGCTTCACCAATCTTTTTCAGAGATTTTATTCACTTAGAGCAAAAAAAAAAAAAAAACAAAAAAAAACAAACAAAAAAATGCACATAACCTTTCTTTTGATATATTCCACCTGTCTATTGGAACATGCTTTGAGGTGTAGTTTACACAGAAAAGTTATGGTATTGTCATGACAATTTCAATTCTAGCTGTAGAAATGTAGTCAGAATTTCCACTAAAGGAAATTATTGTTTTTCTGTCTCTCCTAATGCTCAACATTTATGATAGAGAATAGTCTCCCCGTCACAGGTGTGATTCTCTGTTACTTTAATAAAAATTGTCAGTATTAGCCAGGCATGGTGGCGCACGCTTGTAATCCCAGCATTTAGGAGGCTGAGACAGGAGGATCACGGTTCACAGACAGCCTCAGCCACTTCTTAGTGAGGCCTTTTGCAACTCAGTGAGACCCTGTTTCAAAATAAAGAATGAAAAATAGGGATGGGGTATAGCTCTGATGTAGAATGCCCATGGGTTCCATCCCCAGTACTGAAAAAAAAAAATATATATATTTCAGTATTGAGATTGAAGTAAGGAGAAAGAAAAAGAACTTTGCCAAAAGATTTATGTATTTTCCAACTACCTGAATAGTACTCATTTAAACTATTCATTAATTCTTCCTGTGTCCCTCCCCACTCCCTCCACTGACTTAAAAATTTTGAAAAAAAGCTGACTTAAAAAGTTTGAAAGCCTGCGAATAGCATGATTTTGTTCTTCTTTATAGCTGAATAGAATTCCATTGTGTATATTGCCCATAATTTTGTGATCCATTCATCTGTTGATGGAGACCTAGCAAGAAGATGGAAAGATCTGGAGAATATTATGTTAAGTGAGATCAGGCAAGCACAGAAAGAGAAGGAACATATATTTTCTCTAATATGCCCAAACTAGGGAGCATTGGGGATACCAGAGGGACTTCAGATAATGGGAGGGGAAACTTCAGCAAAGCTGGAATGGAAGGATAGGAGAGGAAGAAGATTGAGTTTGATTAATGGAGGAGTTACATTTGAATATGTATAAAAGTATGAATGTAGCATGGCTAACCTAGACACTCATTGTTGGGCGGAGGACCAGGGAGGGGGAGAGGGCACCAAGCACAGTCTAAATGTATACCATTTTCAATATGTTCCACATATAAATAAAATTTAAAAAAATTGAAAGCTGAGCATAGTGGTGCATGCTTATAATCCTAGTATTTGGTAGGCTGAGACAGGAAGACCGCAGGTTCGAGGTTAGCTTCAACACTTTAGCAAGATTTTCAGCAACTCAGTGAGAACCTTTTTCAAAATAAAAACTAAGCAGGTTTGAAGCCAGTCGCACTGGCTTAAGAGACCCTGTTTCCAAATAAAAATATAAAAATAGGTCTGGGCGTGTAGCCCGGAGGTAGAAGGGTTTCCAGGAACCCCAGTACCACCAAAATAAATAAACAAATAAATAAATAAATAAATACAAAAAATAAAAAGGGCTGAGGTGTAGCTCAAAGGTACAATGCCCCTGGTAACACACACACACACACACACACACACACACACACACACACACACACACAGAAAAACTGTGAAATTTTCTTTATTCTCTAAAAATTTGAAGAGTTTCTTAAACATTTAACAGACATCTTCCATATCTATTCTAAGAACCAATGTAACCATTCTAGAACCTGATGGTTTTCTAAAGCAGAAGCTAATAATCCTTTATTATTCTAATATCATGAAAATCATATAATCATATGACATCTCACTTTGTCTAATCCTGTTCTCTGGTTTTGTTAGGCCTCCTGCCCAATTACTTTCTCCCATTAGTGAACATTTATCTATAACTAGATTCAGAGACAGTTGAGCAGATGGGGAGCGGTGGAGGAATACTGTGAGGCATTTTGCTGGAGCGCAGATTATTTGTTATTTGTTTTACTGAATTACAATAGATACATATTTCCTAAGAGCTAGTCATTAGAGAAACTTTCATGCTATGGGGTAGTAGCAAAATCTGGGAAATGTGTGATAAAGACCTACTAAGAGTTTGGGCTTCCCAGAGAGCCAGGTCCAGTTTGGTAAGAATGAAGACAAGTGTCAGCTGGCGGGAGGTCTGGAGGTAACTAGATTATTTTCTGATACAGCTGTTCATCCTCTGTGTCCATTAAGTGGTTTTGCTGTAGTAGAATTAAAGTCTCCTTCAAGATTGAAATATTTGTGTGAATTTTCATAGAAAACATCTCTTTACTGAAAATTAGAGTTAAGATAAAGCAGTACATATCATTTAATTTTTAATTTTAAAGAAAATTCAAGATGAAAATGTAATAATGTAGATGGAATATTTTGAAATAGCAAAAAACCTGAACATATTTCTTATGTGAAGGAAAAGTGTATAATACAAAGAAGCAGGATTATCTTTATTGAAAATGATGGTTTTCGTTTTCTTTGAATGACTAACATAACTTTATTGGTTTCTCCTTCTTCTTAAATGCACTAACAGAGAAGAAAATCACGTTATTCAGACCTTGACTTTGAGGTAAGTTTCTAAGAATTACGTGAAGTTTTTAATTTTGATTGAAAATTGATGTATAATAAGCATTTTACTCTCTGCAGCTATGTAGGTGCACTACCAAGTTTAATATGATTGAGTAAATAAATGTTTCTTATTATAATCAATACCAGATAGATGGAGACAAAAATTTTAAAGTTCTTTTTACTTTAAGTGAATACTGAACTGAACTTTGCTGGAGAGGTAAGGTATTTATTTTATAAATACTAAGCTAAGTGGACAATTTATGGTGGAAATTGAACGTAATCAATTCAGTCTGTTGGGTAAGGAAATGTGCGTTTCCTGAGTTTTATATTCAAAACAGTTTTCTTGGTGTTACCTCAGTGGCCACCTGGAGAGTCCTGTAGCATGCTTAGGTTGGTTAGCGAAGCTTTCTCTGGGACTTCCTTGCTTTGTGTTCTGATTACTACTATTTAGGTGCTCTGCGGTACATTCAGATTCATTTTCCAATAGCAAGTGTTGGTTCAGTGTGCTCCTGTGTTTAGTAAATGTCTTTTCACAGATATAAACAAGATGAAGATTTTCATTTTCCAGTTTACATTGAATTTATATTGACGCTGTAATATTGATGCTGGAAGTTACTAAAATCATACCATTTAAGTAGCTTATGCTAAGCACAAAATTAATGATGTTTAAGCATCACATAAAATGCACTTATGCTTGATAATTGGATATGATTCATAGCCCGCTGACATAATTGGATATAATATAAATTTCTCCAATATATTTGTACCCTTGTGATGCATACATAGAACTCAATACTCTTAACTGGTATTTCTAAAATTACAGAAGCCTTCTGGAACATGGAAACTCCTAATTCAATCATTTAATTTATATAGATGAATGTTGCAGCTCTACAATTTATAAACTATACAATATACAAAAGTGAGATTTGTTTTTATTTACCACAATGGTGAACAATAGTTTTACCCTGAAGAGGGTGCAAGGAAAATTGGTTTTTCTTTCTCAATAATAATTGAGACTACAAGATATAAGGTAACGATAAAGAATCTGACCTCAGTATTTAAGTAGCAACTGTTAATATCCATGCAGCTCCATTGCAGGAACCTGGCATAGAACATTTTATTGTATACAAAGTTATTGACATAAAATTCCAAGACTATAAATTCAAATAAAAATTACTCATAAATCTTCACCTTTAATGTCTGTAGTGTGTTTTAAGGAGCAGATATTTAATATTTCAGGACTTTTTCTATTAATTCATAGGCAGCCAAAAATAGAAGATATATGTATATATATATATTATTTCTTCATATATATTTATATATAAAAGCAATAAAGTGTTATGTTAGTACAAAGGCAAAGAGGTACATTAACATACCAGGCATCAATGGCAAAATGCAGTAAAGCCAATGTAAAATTAAACTTCAGTGCCACCAACCAGAGTTATATAATCACAAGCGTTGAAAAGAAATCTAATCATACTGTGTCATTTCGAGTCTTAGAAAAACTCTGCTTTTTTATCTATTCTCTACAAAAACTGTTAGCAGAGTCCTTAAGTTGATACCTCATCTTATGCTCAGTACGCCACACATACAACCATAGTATTAACAAAATATTTGCTAATAATGGAGAAAAGTTGCAACACAAGAACTCTGACATTTTCTTGCACTCTTTAATTCCTAGAGTTACTGAGTGATTGTTATTGCTGCCAGAATTTGGGAGAAAAACTTTGAGACTTTTTTTTTTTTTTTTTTTTTACAAACTGCTTAATGTGACTCCCTTAGCCTCATGTGCAATTTAAGGGATGTGACAGGTATCTCAGAGACTGGATTCAGAAAAAAGTATTGCTGTTGTGTTTTGTTTGTTTGCTTGCTTGTTTGCTTGCTTTTTAGTTACTGTTCCATAAGGGAGGAAATTTATTCGCCTTAGGAATTGTATGGAAATTTAATAAAATGGATATAAATTAAGACAAATCACTTGCATCAATTATGTGTTTCAAGTGCTTTCAGGTTCTGAAAGAAAAGTTTCTGTTACAATGACAAGTGCTCAATTGTGTGTGTGTGTGTGTGTGTGTGTGTGTGTGTGTGTACATGTGTGCATGTGTGTGTTTTGTGGAAGCCCAGTGGCTCAGTTTCATTATTTATTTTAGAATTTTATTGGTGGAACATAATTGTATATCACAGTGAGATTCAAAATGATACATTCATATACGCACACAATATCTCTTGGTGTGGAATTTCCTTCTAACCTCATCTTGCTACCCTACTCCCTCCATGCGCATACTAGTAAGATTGTTAATGATACCTTCATAGTTAGTCTCTTTCCTTCTTTGAGTGTCTTTTCCCTCCCCCATAAAGACTGGTGATTTTTAAATATGATCTGTTTGTATTTGATACATGGCCTCTTTTTAATTCAGACTGAATTAATCACATTTATGTTAAAATCACTGACACACCTCCCCCAGCAGATTTTACCACACAGTGACCAACTTAGATATTTTGCCACTGACAGACTGTCTAGTGGACTCCATTAAGCCTCTTCCCTTTAGGCATCTCGCCTTCATACCTATCCACAATAATCAGTTTCCATCAACTCATCTATTCATTAAACTCATATGGCTAGGCATTATTATACCTGGAAAAAAGCTCTCTCATCTAGCTAAGCTCCAGGACCAAGGTGAACTTGTCATAAGATGGTAAAACATTGATTCTTGATATGGAAAGTACATAGAAAATACTGTCATGTTATTTCTATGTTGTCTGACCAAATGCATTATTGAATTTATAATCACAGTTTTCAGCAGAAACTGTGATATTTAATAAGCATTGAATAAATTTTTGTTGAATTCATAATAGGTAAATTATTATTATTATTATTATTATTATTATTAATTATTATTGGTGGTTGGTGGTACTGGGGTTCCCAGAAACCCTTCTACCTCCGGGCTACACTCCCAGACCCATTTTTATACTTTTTAAATTTGGAAACAGGGTCTCTTAAGCCAGCACGGCTGGCTTCGAACCTGAGCGATCCTCCTGTCTCCGCCTCCCAAGCGTGGGGATTACAAGCGTGCGCCACCACGCTGGGCCAGCTAAATTATTTTTAATTTAGTCTACTTTAGCAAAAAGTTAATTACTATCACTCCAAGTTAAGTTATAGACTAGTATAGCAAATGAAAAATTGTAGCTGTGGCTGTTCAAAGATAGCCACGTTAAGACCTCAAAGATAACCATACCACATCAAATATAATTCAAGAGAAAGAAGTAGCAAGTAAAAATTCAGGAGGAGAAGGTGTGGAAATTGCCAGTGTATGACATAATCAAAAAATAAGAAGCAAAATTCCCTTAAACAAAGGTCTACAGAAGAAAAGAATTCAAGTACCATGAAAGAAGTTTTTACCTAATTTACTACTTGAAGCTGCTAAGCCTTTCTATCTATTGTATTTTGTGTTGCTTGGGTGTTTGTTTGATTTTTCCAGTGAAGAATGATTTGCTATGATCTGGACATTAGAAAGATGAATCTGTTTGTATAGAGAGGATGATTGTAATAGGGAAAAGAGGCAGCTACTGGAGGCAATAGCAAATAAAGTGATGAAGAGACTCTATAGAGGTAGAATCTGTGGATTTAATCCTTACATGAAGAGGAGGGTAAAAGAGCATAAAAAAGATGAGTGCTGCCGGGCGTGGTGGCGCATGCTTGTAATCCCCGTGCTTGGGAGGCAGAGACAGGAGGATTGCGCAGGTTCGAAGCCAGCCGTGCTGGCTTAGGAGACCCTGTTTCCAAAAATAAAATAGGTCTGGGAGTGTAGTCCGGAGATAGACGGGCTTCCAGGAACCCCAGTACCACCAAAAAAAAAAAAAAAAAAGATGAGTGCTTTCTGAGTTTGAGTTTCTACTAATGCCAGTAACAAACCAGGTAAATCAAGGGATGTGTAGTTAGGATGAGTTCTACATTAATATATTGGAATTAAGGTGTCTAATACAATGTTAAGTAAGAAGTAGTAGTACAAGCTGGGCTTAGTGGCTCATGCTTGTGATCCCAGTACTTGAGAGGCTGAGACAGGAGGACCACATGTTGCAGGAAGACTTAGCAACTAAGTGAATCCAGCCATCCACAACCTAGTGAGACCTGTTTCTAAATTAAAAGCATAATATAGGGATAGGGGTGTAGCTTGGTGGTAGAATGCCTCTGGGTTCAGTCTCAATTTAAGTGACAAAAAAAAATCACTTAAATTGTTCATCCTGAAATTCCTAGGCATGCAATTACAAATATTCATTCTAAAACTATAATATTTAGGAGTATCTGTTCTATGTAAAGAACATAATGAATAGAAATATTTTTTCTTTCTTTTTTTGAATCTTGTCTTCCAAAAAACATTGAGATAAACCTTGTGCCAGCCTTTGTGTAGCTTTTTTTTTTTTTTTTTTTTTTTTTTTGCGGGTCTTGGGATGGCATTTGATCTCTGAGCAACACCCCTGCCCAATTTTTTTTTTCTTATTTTGAAACAGGGTCTCACTGAGTTGTGGAGGGCCTCACTAGCTGAGGCTGTCCGTGAACCACGATCCTCCAGTCTCAGCCTTCCAAATGCTGGGATTATAAGCGTGCACCACCACGCCAGGCTTTCTTGTAGCCTTTTAAAAAACATTTTGGAAGTTTCTCTGAAGTTTCTGGCAGGTCCCAACATTAGCTAAGCCCATGCCTCTCAAAATGGGTCAGAGGTGGGGGACACATGACTGAAGATACAGGCGGGACAATCATGGCCCATCATTATGGGGAATTGAATTTTTACTGGAAGAATTAGGAAAACATATTCAAGTAACATAATGTTACAATTTATCAACACTAAAAACACAGCTAAACTATGACACCAAAGGTAAAATTGATAATGATTTCTAAATATAAACATATTTCAAGAAAATTCTATGTTCATAATAGGCCCTTTTCTGCGTTTCCCTGCCCCAGCAGTAGGTCATTTTGTTGAGCCATTGGGTACTACCTTCAGTGGGCACTTTTGGAGATAAAAAATTTGAACATTTTGGTCCTGGAATTATATCCATATTTTCTATATTACTAAATTAAAACTGTCACTAAATTATGCATATACAGCCAAGTATACTCTTGATTGACAGAGACAAAATAAAACACATACAACTCATTTGTTTTTTTTAGACCTTTGTCTAGTTTATTTTAAGGCTTATGTACATATTTATTCAAATACTGTCATGTCAGGAACCATTCACAGGCTGCAGGTTTCATCTTAGGGATGCTTTGGGACTCCAGCCAAGGAAAATTCATTCCCCTCTCACAAACCAGCTTTGAGAATTAGGCTTAATTACTTAATTTCTCCAATGTGCATTTTTCCTTCAGTATAAATTTTGACAATCACTTAAGAACAGTATTTAAAAGTCCACTCTGTAGAAAGAACTCATACGCAAAGTGAGATAGAAGAAAAGCACAGTTTCATCCAAGTGGACGTGGACAATGATAGTACAGCTATGTCACATAGCTGCACTGAGGCTGGATACGGTAATTCAGGAAAACTGTAAGTTTGTAGACAAGAGATTCTCCAACATTCTTTAACAGTTTCCATCAACTTCTAAAAGTTCGTGGATAGTAAGACTTCTTTTATCTATAATTCAGACTTAAATCCAACTCTATGATTCATACTTCAGAACTTAAAAGTGAAAACTCCTAAGCAGTGTTCCAAGTCTACCTACAGATCTTTTATCAATGATTTGTAAAAAAAAAAAAACAACAAACAAACAAACAAACAAACACACACAACAGACTCAGAATGAGGAGGCAGCACTCCTGTCTGGGTTATTCAAATGAACCCTCCTTCCAATGGGGAGACATCTTTTATAAAAGGAAAGAAGACAAAATTTATAATAGCCTTCCGTACTGCTGGTACCTTTTTTGCCTATATATTTATGCTATCTCATTCACTGAATTATTAAATATACATTGATCGAGCATCTGATGAATACCAAACACTGTGGTAGGTATCAGAGATACAAAGATGAAGTAAGTCATCAATCATGAGATATTTAGAGGCAAAATATGATGACTAGCCCTTAGAAAGATAATTGTTGTGCCATGAGGTAGTTGTAGGGTAATCAGTACCCATAGAATTTATGGGCTCACTACAGAGGACAGCTAATCATACTAGGTTGTTTGCTCATTTTCTGTCTGAACAGGGCATACTCACAATCCTGAACAGTTTAAAACAGGATGCTTTTAGAATCTCTGAGATTCATCTAAGATAGTAGAATGCAAAGAGAACTGGGTTGGGGTTCAGAAGGAATTCTAGCTCTCTCACTACTTGTAGGAGCTCAAGAAGCTTACCCTCCTTGAGCTTCAGTTTCCTAATCAGTGAAATGGTGATGATGGGCTTTCACCTCTTAAGGTTATGGTGACGATTAAGAAAGATAATCATGGCTGCAGTTTTAACTGGCTCTTATCTCTGTGGTCCAGTGATAAGTGCTTCATATCCCTTTTAAAATCTTCGATATAGCCATTATAATATATATATATATATATACATATATATATCACATAATATATTATACAATTATATTATTACACATAATATGTTATATAGTGTAAATATATAATTTATAATAACCATTATAAATACATGAAAGGTGTGTGTGATTCCTGAAAAAGGAGCTACAGAGGGTTTGAATTTCTTGCTGCAGACCACAGAACTTGAGAGTGATGGAATTGTGATCTCAACATAAATTTGACCAGATCCAGAGCTATCAGGCCTAACATGTTCCGTGTTCTGAAAGGATCTAGGAGAGTTCTCAGGATTTAGTAAGCGCCCAAGATATGTAGATTGCTTTACATCTTCACTTTCTTCAAATATCTGAAATATGAATGTACTTTATAACTTTTTACTTTTTCCCTAATACCAGAATTTAAAAGATGGCAAAGACCAATTCTCTTGAGTTACAAAAGTGTAAGTTGGAAGAAAAGAGTATTATAAAATAAGGTCAAGAAAGCAATTTTCTATGTAGTTATGTTGGTGATTCTCTTAGGAGGAAGAGGTTTATATATAACTTCAAGTAAAATGTTGAACAATAATAATCTGAACTGAAAGGAGCATTACCATACACTTGTCTTTATTGTGAGTAATGCTTATATTATTTGATGGGCATTATAACAAAACTAACCTGAATTGTTACCAGTCAGAATATATCTTTGTTTATTTAAATAAAATACATACATGTAGGATTTTTCATTATCACAGGATTTTAGGACACTGAGTTTTAAGCCGAATTTTTCACAGAAATTGATTTCTTTGGGAAACAGGATTTCTTTCTTCTTTCTTCTTTCTTTCTTTCTTTCTTTCTTTCTTTCTTTCTTTCTTTCTTTCTTTATTTATTTATTTTTTTTTGCAGTACTTGGGGTAGAACCTTTACCAGTATTGGGAATGGCCTAGGAAGATTTGAGAAAGCTCTACTAAGATATTTCAAAAATTGGGTGAGCGGCAAATCTGTGAAAGACTTGGTCTTGGTTTAGGTCAGGAAGCAAACAGCTAATTGAAACTTAGATTGACTAGATTGACTTAGCTCAAAGTAATTAGCAAGTCCATAGGAGAGGGGAGCTAGGACTTCCTCTTTCTAAAGACATCTACATAGTAATCTAGCTAGGATGGGAGGAGGGGATTGACCTTTGTGAAAGACACCTTGATGGGGAAGTAAGGGGAGGTACCTTACAGGGTAAAGGGAGGTACCTTACAGGGTAAAGGGAGGTACCTTACAGGGATGCTTACTACGACAGAATTACATGAACAAGATGGAGGTCATGTGTATAAAAAAGTCTGGTCCACATGTTGTATCTTTGGTGAATTCGTTCGAACCACCCCCCCTCCCAGCCCTGTGCCATTTCTGAATGGCATGGGGCTGTAACTGTCTTCTGTATTTCTATCTTTTTAATAAGTTTCTTTAAAGAGTCTAGGCTAATGTGTCTTTATCCTTAGCTCAGGACAAGAATCCGCGGGGGTTTTTTGGGTTTTTGTGTTTTGAGGGAAATTGTGTCTGGAACCCTAACGGAGTCCTTGGGGACAGTTTCCCCCAAACCATAAAATATTCTCAAACTGTAACAGAAACCAGGGGCAGGGCATTATGCCTCCGAGCTACACCCCCAGCCTTATTTCTTTAGTACATTTTATTTTTTGAAACAGGGTCTCACTGAGTTGTGAATGCTTTCGCTAAGTAGCTGAGGCTGTCTGTGAACCATGATCCTCCAGCTGGGATTACAAGCATGCACCAAGATGCTCGTCAGGAAACAGGATATTTAAGTCATAAAAAAAGAGAACCAAGTCGGGCATGGGAGGAGGAAAGAGGGAAACTCTCTAAAGCACCTGATGTACTTAAACAAACAAATCAAAGTCAATCACTAAACCAAGCATGGGTAGGAGGGATGGGGAGGGAATGGGATGGGGATCGGGTAAGGGCTAATTGTATGATGTGTGCATGTAGTCTCCACAAGTCTTTTATCACATTAAGATATATGACTAGAATGCACCAATAAAAAAAATTTTTTTTAAAGAGAGAGAGAGAGAAACAGGCCGGGCGTGGTAGTGCACTTGTAATCCCAGCAATCAGGAGGCTGAGACCAGAGGATCATGGTTCAGGGACAGTCTCAGCTACTTAATGAGGCCCTCCGCAACTTAGTGAGACCTTGTTTCAAAATAAAGAATAAAGAATAGGGCAGAGGGTGTAGCTCAGAGGTTGAATGCCCCTGGGTTCCAGCCCCAGCCCCACAAAACAAGAAGAAAAAAGAGAGAAACAGTAAACAGAGGTTCTATGGTCAGTAAAGATAAAAAAAAAATAGTCACTGAAATGGACCAATAAAATATATAAGCATGAAAACTTCTAATTGGGTAGTAAAGACCATCAAAAGCATGAGTGCTACAAATAAAAATTCACAGAAGCAAATTAGAGGAAAACTTTAATATCTGTGAAAACCAAAACCACAGCGAGGAATATTGCTGAGTTAGAAACCCTCTGATGTTCACGGTGAAGATGGTGTTCTTATTGGTGGCACTTTCCTCTTGAAAAGGCTGGAAGACATTTCTGAGTCTATGAATTAAAAGGAATTATACATGAAAAATCAAACTGAGCCATGTCAGAGATGGGAGCTGTTGGCGACAGCACTCATGTACCACTTCCGCCAGAAAACCTGGCATCGTGGCTATGGAGATTTCTGGCAGTATCAAGGTAGCAGTTTCAAATTAGAATGATTATCTGGCATGAAGATAGATTTGCAATTAATGTTTTTAAGTAGAAGGGGCCCCATATTTCAGCAGCCAAATATTCCATTTGCTTCCATGTTTATTTCAGGGTTCTTGAGCTTTATTTATTTAGAATAGCTTTCATGAACCTATGTAAAATACTTAAAATGCTTTTGTTTATATAATATTGGTAATCACCATAACTTTTTTAACATGGTATTTAGCATGTCCCAACAACCCAATTCCTCAAAATACAATTTATACAATTCAGAATAAACCATTATTCCTTCAATCAGAATACAATCACAAAACCTCTAATCAGTTATTGTATTTTTTTTTTTTTTTGGTACTGGGGATTGATCCCAGGGGCATTCTACCTCCAAGACACACCTAATGCCTATTTTTTTATACTTTATTTTGAAACAGGGTCTCACTAAGTTGCCAAGAGCTTCACTAAGTAGCTGAGTCTAGCCAAGAACCCAGATCCTCCTGTCTCAGCCTCGCAAGTACTGCGATTACAATTGTGTGCCAACACACCTGGCTCTTGTATTTTCCAATGGCATATTTTTTAACACTTGCCTTTCTTCTTAAACATGTTTTACAAAATAGAAGTATTTTGTTGCAGGAAACATGGTTAACAAACAAAAGAAAACTTTCTTGGAAGGATGTGGAATAATTTAGCTCCTGTCTGGGAAACAGTAGGGACTTTGATTGACATCTCCAGCAACATGGGAAGGGATAGTTTCCCAAAATAAAGTCAGAATGCTCTCACAGATGAAGGATAAATGGAGACTGCATAGAAAATGATCATCAGATGCTCATCTTAGAATAGGGCCCTGTGCCTTTGGTATCAGATATCACAGAAGAAAATGAGTTTCTTGTGTTTGGAAAGGAAAGACCTCATTGAAGAAAGGGGATTCAGGTATAAAATTGAAAATGAAATTAGAAATCCTCTGAATTTGGGAAAATGGAAAAGAGAGATTAGAAAAACAAGATCATGCCGGGCGTGGCGGCGCACACTTGTAATCCCCGGGCTTGGGAGGTGGAGACAGGAGGATCGCGCAGGTTTGAAGCCAGCCACGCTGGTTTAAGAGACCCTGTTTCCAAATTAAAAAAGTATAAAAATAGGTCTGGGAGTGTAGCCCGGAGGTAGAAGGGCTTCCAGTAACCCCAGTACCACAAAAAAAAAAAAAAAAGAAAGAAAGAAAAAGAGAAAAACAAGATCATGGCAATAAATAATGTGAGGATTTTCCATTTAAATATGAATATGTAAATTTGGAGGATTTTCTTATTTGTCATTCATTTTATTAAAGTCTGCCATTACTCTTATAGCAGCACCATATTTTCTTTATGTAGCTATAAATTTCTACTTATTATAACTATTGTACAATTAAAACCTATGTCCTCCATTCAACTTTCAGCTACCAGAAGGCCATAATTCAATCTTTTTTTTCACTGTCGGTAGCCTAGCATCTAGCACAATAGGTGATATTCATAAATATGTATTAAGTGACAGAATGAAGTATGCCTAGAAAAATGTCAGTAGTGTGACATCACTCCTACTGGCCTGTAGACGAAAATAAGGCTGTGTAATAAGATTCATTACTATGAAAATGCTACTTGTAAGAGGCAGAGCCAGTGTTCCAACTATGATTGGATTTTTCAAAGTATTCCTTATGACACAAGTCCACATTTTAATCACAATCTTAAGACCTGGTACCATTTGAAGCACTTGTCTCCCCAAGGATAGAACATACTGAGTTACATTTGCCAGCTTCAGGGTCCTCAAAATCCCTCCACTGAGTTGCTTATGCAAACCCTCCCTCTCGGAAATCTCCAGCAGCCATCACTAGGTGAATTTGCCTAGTGTTTCTTGGTAAATCCTGCAAATCTGTTTCATGTACTCTCCTCAAAACCGATGGGAAGGTAATCACTCTGTAATGACTCACTGTGTCTCATGTTCCCACCATGACTAATGCTGCCATGTTCTCATCCTCAATCACCCGATTCTTTAGAAACCAAATCCTGAGAGGAGCAAAGAGGGAAATCGGTGATTACAAGACTTAAAATGGCACTTTTTGACTTACTGGCAATTTAAGACTTAAAATGGCACGATTTAATTTTCTCACATAAAATCAGGCCCATGGAAAAACAGAAGAAATTACCCTAACAGTGAATTGCCTAGATACATATTCATTAAATATAGGAAATTAAAGTTTGTATAGGAGAGAGTAGGCTTTTTTAATATATTAAAATTTTAATTTGTCATTTTTTACCTTTCTTTCCCTCAAGAAGGTAAAATGTTCTCTCAAAATATCTTCTTCTTCAAAAAAAATTGGCATTACATGTTTGAGATGATATGGTTTTGGGGAAACTGTCCCCGAGGACTCCTGTTAGGGTTCCGGACACAATTTCCCTCAAAACACACACAAAAAAAAACCCCAAAACAGAAAAAACATGGGTTCTTGTCCTGAGCTAAGGGTAAATACACATTAGCCCAGACTCTTGCTGAAGATTTAAAGAAGTTTATTAAAAAGATAGAAATACAGAAGATAGTTACAGCCCCATGCCAGGATGGCATGGGGGGGGGTTCAAATGAACGCCCCACCAAAGATACAACACGTGGACTGGACTTTTATACCCATGCCCTCCATCTTGCTTACGTAATTCTGATGTAGTAAATGTCCCTGTAAAGTTTCTCCCCCAGCAAGGTGTGGCAAGGTGTCTCCTTTCATGAAGGTCGACCCTTCCCTCCCATCCGGAGCTAGATTATTCACTTATTATGTAAACCTGTCTTTAGAATCAGGACGAGGAAGTCCTAGTTCCCCTCTCCTATAGACTTGCTAATTACCTTTAGCTAGGTTAATTTACATTGGAATGATTGCCTGCTTCTAGGCAGAAACCAAGTCCTTTCACAGGTTTTTGGAATATATTCACCCAATTTTTGGAATATATTAATAATCATAGCTTTCTCAAATCTTCCTAGGCCATTCCCAATACTGGTACATTACAGATCTTCCTCCAAAGATACATTTATTTTTCAAAACAACCTCTAACTTTTGAAAATATTTGCTAATTAAAACAATGGACCAAATGTTCAAATCATATTTTAGGCATGGATAAAATCTACCTATGCAAACTGCATGAGCAAATGAGGAGTTACAAAGAATGTGCTTTAAAATGTATTAAATGTTTTTAAATCTTACAGAAACACAATCGCATAATATTGAGACTCAGCAAAATATCGATTTATAACTTATAAAAATCAAAATTGAGAAAGCTGTTTTCCCTTTAAAACTTGTAAAAAACAGGGAATTTATTACCTAACTCTTCTTTGTTAGTGTTTTTAAGTGCTCTGTAATCGCAAAAGATTCAGACAATGATTCTTACCCCGAGATCATTTTTTATTTATGACTCCATGTGTTGAGTTAAATGAAGTTGGAGAAATGGGTATAACCAGCGATAAAGGTATTTATATACTTATCGTTTTAGTTTAGCAGCCACACAATGTATGCTCTGAACCCTAATTGTTAAGATCCCATACCATCTCCTAAACATAAATATGAAACCTTTGGGTCAGATTTTCCTTCTGCAAAGCTCAATCATTATTCACATGAAAAGTGCAAGGTTTTAGATCCTACACATATTTCAGACACTTTAGTGCTTTGAGGCAGCCTTAATGGCAGAGCTCAGGATTTTGCTTTCCCTTTATTACAGTCGGATAGGATTTTAGTGTTTATAAGAAATAAAACATAAAAAAGTAATATTTCCCCTGACAAACATCAGGGATTCAGGTACCTTACAAGTCCAAAATTTTACACATTTTAAAATAGGGTAACAATTTTTGTGAAACACATTTACCTTTCGAGTGATAAAAATCTTACACAGGAATTACTGCTACATTTTTTAATGTACCTACAAGAACAATTGTTTTTCTGATAATCTTGTAAATAGAAAAAAAAAAAAAAGCTGATTCTTCCTTTTCAAGAAATGCTGAATAGGAGTCAAGGATTTGGTGCAAGTCATTTGCATTTGTAGTGTCTTTTGGGACTCCTGGTTCCTGCCAAACCCAATTTCCCTTTTATTCAAGCAAAAATGTTAGGTCTCTTTTTTGAGATGTCTAAATCAAGTTGGGACTGAGAGCCACCCTGTTTTCTTTTGCAGAAGGTCATGCATACAAGGAAGAGACACATGGAACTATTTCAGGAGCTAAATCAGAAATTTCAGACTTTGGACAGATTTCGGGATATACCAAATACCAGCAGTATGGTGAGTGCGCATCATGCTAGTTGCTCAGGACGCCAGGCATGCTCCTCACCTTCCACAAGTGCCTCATCTTCTTAGGAACACGAAACTCGTGTTATGGTCTGGACCTGGACTCTCCACAGAAGCCCATGTATTAAAAGCCTGATCGCCAAAGTGGAGCAGGGCTGGAGGAGGCAGCTTAGTAGAGTGTGGCCTTGAAGACCCAGTCTCTGGCCACTTCCTCAATGGAGCGCTCCCTCTCCTCTCCTCTCCTCTCCTCTCCTCTCCTCTCCTCTCCTCCCCTCCCCTCCCCTCCCCTCGCCCCTCTCTTTCCCAGCTACTGTGAGCTAAACAGGCTTTCTCTTGACCAGGACCAACCACCACCGTGGTTTTTACCTTGTGGTCAACCAGCCCCAGGATGAACCCCTAAAACCATGAACCAAAATTAACCTTTCCTCATCTCAGTTGTTCATATTCGGTGTTTTGGTCACGACAAAGCAAAAACTGTTTAGCTCAACTAGTGTACATGGAAAAAATAAGCCCCAAAATGTACTTTAAAAAGGTTGCTAAGACAAATTAGGAATGACAAGCTCTTTAAAATTTTATTCTTATCCTAAATGTCCTCATTTATAAGTTTTAATTAGAATTACTTACATAAAATTGTGTTGGTTTTATCTGGTCATTTTTTCATCAAAGTTCAGATAATTCAAATATCCAAATAGCTGTCTAAACTTTTCTACTTTCATTTGAATGCCTGCCATAACAGGCAATTATCTTATAAATAGGAAGTTGTTACCTAAGACCAGAGTGATAAGTTTTTATCTCACAGAGATTAACTCATTCTGTGAAAAGAATTTTAGACACATCCCGGCATGGTGGCACATGCTTGTAACCCCAATACTTGGGAGGATTAAACAGGAGAATTTCAGGTTTGACACCAGCCTCAGCAACTTAGTATGACTCTGTTTTAAAATAAAAAAGAAAAGCCGGGCGTGGTGGCGCACGCTTGTAATCCCCACACTTGGGAGGCGGAGACAGGAGGATCGCGCAGGTTCGAAGCCAGCAGTGCTGGCTTAAGATACCCTGTTTCCAAATTTTAAAAAATATGTAAAAATAGGTCTGGGAGTGTAGCCCGGAGGTAGAAGAGTTTCCAGGAACCGCAGTACCACTAATAATAATGATAATAATAATAATAATAATAAATAAAAGAAAAAGAAAAAATGACTGGAGATGTACCTCAGAGGTAGAATGCTTCTGGATTCTATCCTCGGTACCAAATTAATTCATTTTAAAAAGACAATATAGACATGTGTTGATAAGAACTTGGATTGTTGATTGTATTCATTCTCATTTATTTGATTATAATCATTCTCATTCACTTGCTCTATTATAATCTTAATATAAGACTTCATCAAATACAGTAACATTGTATAACTACTATGCATGGCTTCATAGAAGGCCTCACAATTACCCAGAAACACAGTGTGCCAGGAATCTAGAGATCAGCTTACTAGTTGAAAGTGCTAAGAACTATCTGATCCTGAGCAAGTCACAGGACTCACGTCTCTAAACCTCAGGCTTCTCTTCCTAAATGGAGGGTAGAAAACAGAACTTCCTTCAGTTTTTATAACATTTACAAAAGCAACACTTGACAGGTGAGGATGCTGGGCTGGGGCTGCCACCTCACCCCATCTCAGGTACAGTACTCTTTGTCCACTTTACAGCCCCTTGGGGATTCTCCTTCTTGTCCAGATAGTTATATTTTTGAGATAATAAAGACTATATGCTATCCATACTAGAGCTGTAATATATATGTATATATGTAATATAAATATATAATATTATGTAAATATATATTGCTTTACAGTGCATGGTGTTTGATTGCCTTCTAAATCTGTGACTGTTCTATCCATATTTTATGAATCTTAGTTCTAGCTTCCTGATTAGTGAAGTTAGCTCATGAAAAGCTAAGAGGAAAACTTTATGTATTTTATGTTTTTCCCTTTTTCTTCTTAGTACTAGTACAATGCTGGTCATGGTAAGTTACCAGCAAATGCTGTGGATTTATTGCACCACTGTGACAGCTCCATCTGTGTTTGTTAAATGAAGGTCAGAAAAATACTATATACTTTAACTCTTAATTGATTTCTAAATAGTTCATGTTAGTTTTCTCCTTAAAGCAAGAAATGCTTGGCCTTATTTGTTATCACTGCCAGGCATAGAAAAGACACTTCATGTGTAATGAGTGGTTCTTTCTCACTCTAATATGAAGCCATCAATTTTTAGCTAGCAGACAAATGAGAATTACACCACTGAGATTAGACCTAAACACATTATCTACTCATTTTGGAATACCAAAATCTAACACTAAAATAAATGGAAGGAACTTCATTTGTTTCAAAAAAGGAGAGGGCTATGTTTACAAATCCAAAAGGCTTATGCAACAGATACAGCTGGCTGGCTGCTATAATAGGATTGCAATTTCCCCTTGGTGTATGGTCTGGATACTAAATCATTAATGGCACAAATATCTGCAGCTCAGTTTCCTGACAACCAAAATAGTCTGCTAATTACACCACATCTCTGCAGCAGCATGTCTTTTCTAGAGGAGATTTATAAATATTTACCACTGGGGAGGTTAGGAGCTGAGAGAATGGAGTTGTCATTGCTGCTTTACTATTGTCCTAAATATCTGAGAACAGAAAGAAAGGAGTATTTTTATTCAGTTTTGATTAATAATGAATGTGTGAGTGCGTTCATTTTTCTTAACTCAGTCACATAATTCATAGTGCCACATTGCTAATGAAAAGTTGCATAATTGGGAGGAGAAAGACATTTTCAAAAAAATCTCCGTTTTTTCATTTGGGGGGAAGAGAAGACTGTTAATTCACAACACCTGCCTACCACTACAAATGAGGGTAATTATGTAGAATAATAGAATTTGGGGAATCAAAGGGAAACCAAAATACCATTTAGTCCATTTTTCTGCATGCGTGCAGAAAAATATTTAAATCATACTACAAAAGAAGAGGCACTATTGGATGATACCAAGAGAAAACACTCTTACCTTTAGTGCGCCTCATTTCATCTGTAGTGGTTTCATTCAGGGTAAAGATCTTCTCCTGAGTCTTTCTCTTCTAAAATAGGCATTTTTTCTTTTGCTTTGTTCCCAGATATCAGTGGGTTGAAAGAAGGAAGGAAGGGAAGGAAGAAATAAAGAGAAAAAGTAAAATAGAAAATGAGTGGTGGAGGGAAGAAGGGAGACAGCGGGCCTGCACCAGGTCTCATGCACCACAGGAAATGCTCAGGAAGCCCTACAGTATTTGAGTGGTTCTAAATTTTCATGTTCACCTAATATTCTATTTCTACTAATGCATCCTAAAACCCATTTCGTATTTTTGGAAGTTTCTTACATGTTAGCTCATAGCAAACATAATTATTAGGTTTATAACATGCATATTTCAATTTAACTATGTCTCCTCCACTCTGTACTTGAGCTTAAATGAACATGAAAACAAAGAACAACTGCATAAATTTAGGAATGTATAGTAACCCTTACTGATTTCCATCATTGGATTCATGCCCCCACTGAAGCCTTGCCTGGCCTCTGCAGCTCTCTCCACCAAATTCAGTGATAGCTTTGAGCAATTGTAGTTTATTGTTCACTTGGACCATTGAGAATGTTGCGCTTCTTTCTATGAGAGCCTGTAGACTGTCCTCATGTCAAAACCAACACTTAGGAAGATGAGTAGCTTGTGGCACTGTCCACTGGCCAACGGGTCCTTCCCCATTCCATGGACCTCTTCACCACTGAAGGATAGAGGGAACCTCTGGCCTAAAGGGAGCCCACACAGTTGTAAATGATGAAAACCTTAGATCAGCTGGAATGCCGGAGGAGATGAACAAAAAAGGCCAAGTTCATGTCTCACTAACAGACCTCTAAAATTTTAATATGGTGTTAGTAATGCTAAATCTTTTTATAATTAGAATCTACAAACTCTGACAAAACCTTAAATTGGCCATTTTTAGCCAAATATGATGGTACATGCTGTAATCTCAGCACTCAGGAGGCTGAGACAGGAAGATCCTAGATTCAAGTCCAGCCTCAGCAAGCTAATGAAACCCTGTTTCAAAAATAAATAAAAGGGCCGAGCGTGGTGGCACACGCTTGTAATCCCCACGCTTGGGAGGTGGAGACTTGAGGATCGCGCAGGTTCGAAGCCAGCCACGCTGGCTTAAGAGACCATGTTTCCATATAAATAAAAGATATAAAATAGGTCTGGGAGTGTACCCCAGAGGTAGAAGGGCTTCCAGGAACCCCAGTACCCCAATAAATAAATAAATAAATAAATAAATAGTCAGCTGGGTGTGGTGACACACACTTGTAATCCCAGCCCTTGGGAAGCTGAGACAGGAGGATTGCACAGGTTCGAAGCCAGCCTCAGCTACTTAGTGAGGCTCTCAGCATCTTAGTGAGACGCTGTTTCCAAATAAAAATATAAATAGGTCTGGGAGTATAGTCCGGAGGTAGAAAAGCCCCTGGGTTCCAGCCCGAGTACCATAAATAAATAAATAAATAAATAAATAGTCAGTTTGAGGGCTTACCTCAGAGATAAAATATTTCCGGATTTAATACCCAGTACAAAAAAAGACCATTTTAGTTCATGTAACCATGGAACCTGATCTTCAAAATATAAAAAGAGGAAAATCACATGGCTTTGAAACATAATGGAGCCCATATTTCCCACGTAAATAAGCTAGCACCTTACATAGCTGGAATCCTTATAGAGTAGAATTCATTGGAGTTTCTGTCAATGCAACAAGCCCCAGAAAGTGCTTTTGAACAGCTCTTGTGTGAGATAAACTAGGTCCACTTTTTGGAGCTGTTTCCTGTGAACCTTCCAGTCAATGATCGATGAGTCAGGTCACCATACTGCCCCCAAACCTTCAAGGATTCTCTGTTGCCTCCAAAGTAAATCCCAGATTGATGAAACTAGACTTAGGATATGGCTTCCAGTTCACTTTCTACCTTCTACATGTTTTGTTTTTTCCTACTGTTATTTTTTATATCAACTAAAACAAATAAACCACTGTTTTTGTTATTTGTCCTCCATTTCCACACTCCCTGGATTTTTACCTTCTCTTATGTCTGTTCACCCACCAGATCTCCAGCCACGGGCATAACTTCATGACCAAAGCCCTTCTATGCATCTCAAATGTCACTTTTCTCAGAAAGGATTAAGTACTTCCCATAAAAAGAAGCCATCTCTCTACCCTTGTAGCACTTTTTCTGAAACATAGATGTGGATCTAAATATATCTTTTAAATATATCTTTTATGCTTTCATTTAACTCTAAGTACCTTCTGGAGTATGATTACTAAGTAGTGAGCATTTATTAAATTCTCCAGGCATCATTCTAGATTCCTTCACTGTTTTAAAAAGTGCTGCGATGCCACACAATAGATGTCAATTCACACATAGTGCCCACAGTTCAAAGCACATCTCCATTTGGATATACTTAAGTTGAGGTTCAGATAATTGAATAAATTGCTCAGAGTCATGTTCATTTGAAGTGGAAGAATTATATTCTGGACCTGTGTAGATTAGCCTCTAAATTGTGAGTTCCCTGGTTAGTCATGCTGCTTTTCTATCCTATCACTTAATCCTCTGTAGTGCCCAATAAGATATCTTGCCAGAACCTCTGATAAACAAATATCAGTTGCAGGCAGGGAAGCTGGGAGAGAGGGAAGAAAGCAAGGGGAGAGGAGGGAGGTCCCCAGTTCATGAGACTGTAGGATATTATAGTACAGTGAATCCCCCTCACATATCCTAAAAGTTAACTTGATTATTAGATCTTTAGTATTAGCTATTCTACATAGCTATTCTATATATTGTCTCTATTACTTGTAGCTTGAAAAGATGTTTATTATACTGAGTGGAACTCAGAAAAGAATGCAAATATCTGTTTTATGTTCCAAATGATAATTGATTATACTCATTTATGGGCCAGATTTTGTGCAGGATGGAGGGAACTCCTTCAACAACCATAATATTTTAATTTAATATAATATACTACAGTGAAAGTGAAAATAAAATTGGAAGGTTAGGCTTTTAAAACCATTTTAATAATCTAGAGAATAGAAATCAAGGGCTAATAGGAATTCGAAGGTAGTGTTTTGCAAGAGGAAAACCTCTGTAAAGCTTGATAGATTTTGTTGAGATAAAATTAAAATTACAAAAATTACTTAGGCAAAATTAAATTGTTTCTCATGAATAATAATTTTAGTTAATCTCTGTATTGAGTTTTAAACTGGACTAATGTAAAAATGACAACTTTACTTGGCATGTCCTCTTACAACAATAAATAAATGCAGCTTTAATCAATATTCTACATAACTTAGCATCCATCAGGTCACCCACTGGTTGTTTTTGTATTTTAGTTTAGTTTTTTTCTAAGGAGTTTTCAGTCATGATTTCTTTCCTGTTCTTTGATGATATTCAACTTTTTCTACCCCGCTCAAACTCTCCTGCCTTTCAGAAAGCTTTAAATAATACTTGTTTAAAATAAAGCAAACTCACTACTAAGTTTTGGCAAGTTACCAGGCAAAAAAACTTCAACTGGAGCCTACTCAAATATGTATCTGTATTCATATTTTATATATAGATATATAGATTATGTGTGTGTGTGTATGTGTGTGAGAAAGAGAGAGATCTACAAGGTGGCAGCTCAGAGTGGAGTCATAATTAGGCAAATCTTGAAACTTAGAAAATAGGAGACATGTACTATAAAACATAATATGAAATAGTGGCTTGTAGGCATTTCAAGAATCCCCCTCATATCACTGGGTATGTTTTCAACAAAACTATGTTATTTATTTATTTATTTATTCATTCATTCATTCATTCATTTTTGGTACTGGAGATTAAACTCAAGGGCATTCTACCTCCATGAACTCTAGTCCTTTTTATTTGGAAATAAGGTCTGCCTAAATTGCTGAGGCTGACCTTGAATCTGTGATCCTCCTGTCTCAGCTACCACACCCAGCTACACCAGTGTGATGTTTTAAAGAAAAAAAATGTCATTTCCTAAATTGTAAGTTCAAGGTCAGTCTGGGTAACATGGTGAGACCCTGTGTCAAATAAGAAATTTAAAGGGCTGGAAGTGCAGCTCAGTCGTAGCTTACATGAGGCCTAGCTTACATGAGACCCTGAGATGAAAAAAAAATCTAAAAAGGGCAGTTTCTTGGAGGGGGGGGGAAACAACTAAGCAAAGATAGTGATTTCAAAATTTTTTATGAAATACACCTAGGTTGAGTAACTTTTTATTATTAAACAATTTGTCTTATTAAATATCCTCAAATTTACATAACCAAAGATTCTACCATATTACTTAACATTTTCTCTTTCCTTCTTCAACATATAGTCATTCTGACATTTCACATGATATTTCAAACAAAATGTCATCTACTTTACTTTCTATAGGGTTATTTACTTCCTCTGACTCCTGAGAAACTGTAGAATAACTTAGAGAAGATTCATCAGTGTGTTCAATGAAAGAAAACTTAAAAGCTGTCTCTTGCAGCTGGCCACAATTTCATATGATTTCTGAATATTATCAACTGGATGAAGGTTACAAATGTGCTCTCTTCCTGGCAACTTCAACAAATAGCGCTAATCATCAGATAAATGACTCTCTTCCTCTCTTTTCTCAACAGGAAAACCCAGCACCAAACAAGAATCCATGGGACACTTTCAAAAACCCCAGTGAATACCCACATTACACCACAATCAATGTGTTAGACACGGAGGCAAAGGACGCTTTGGAACTGAGGCCGGCCGAGTGGGAGAAGTGTCTGAACTTGCCTCTGGATGTTCAGGAGGGGGACTTTCAAACAGAAGTTTAGCAAAGTCAGGATGAAGTGAACGGAGGTGGGATACAACAGTTGAATGCACTGACACTCAAGACTCGGAAGCCTGACATTTCTTTCTGGACAATGTGACTCTCCAGTGTCAGGACCTTCATGTGCCAAACGTCAGTGGTGTTTCCCATGGTAATTTCTCACTAGTCAGGCTAGTGCAGAGAACACCAGGTGTACAGTTCTGACCATCCTGTGTTGTAAGTACCCGTGGAATGGATTTGTAAGGTAATCTTTATAGATAAACCTCAAGCAACGATTCATGTTGTAACCGCTTCATATGGTTTAGTTTTCAAAAAACTTCACCATGAAGCACAATGTATATATTTATGCAGTTTTTAAAGTTTATAACAGTCTGTTTGGCCATTACTACACTTTTTACTTTATAATATAAAAGCAAAGTTTTTGTCATTAAATGAATGTTTGTTGAGCTACATTCTTCATTGCTTTAAATGCAATAAAGTAATAATCTCACTTTTATATGAATAATATATTTCACATCTTTATTATTGCAGTTTTCTCTAGAAAGCTCTGAGTAGCTTTCTCTGCTGCAGCTGTGTATAAAATATTTAAAATGTTGTATGGTGTAAATAAACTTTTGTCTACATATCAGTTTTTAGTGCATTTTATTTTGGATTTGTTGGACAGAAATTTACATATTTATAAAGTTTTTTTTCAATACAGATACTGAAAATGTATTCACGGTTTTAATAGCATACCGTTATTACTCCTCTGAGGCTAATGATTTCTCAAATGTAATAATAGGTTTGTATAGTGCTTCTGTATTTTCTACTTAAACACACTTTGGAACAATGTACCATGTAAATGGGGCTTGTCAGAAATCTGCTGCCATCATACTCTTAACATAAATAGTATGTTTTTTTCCTATCTCGAGGCAAAAAGACATCTAGTAGAAAAGAGTAAGTTACAGTACAGAAAATAATACAGGGGAACTATTTTAAGTAATTAAGTTTGCTGCATGTCTCACAGAAGAAAACCACTCATACCACAGTTCTTTGTAGCATAAAAAAATGAACTTATCCAGGAGTCTTAAAAATCTTCTCTGTATATTCTCTAGCAGCAGGAGAAGGGAAGTGAATGTATTTGCTAGAATGACTTGGCTCTGGCTTGACAGTGAGAAGCCTGAGGTGAGCTGACAGCACAGAAGGTCCCTAGTGTCCTCTTTCACATAAAGCCATGCAGGCGATGTCTTTGCGCCCTCAGATGCCCATCAAACAAAATGTGGTGGCAAGGACGTCAGCAATGTCCCGGGCCTTTCAGACATGATTATGCAGATTATGTCTTTTAGTGTGAACCAAATAAGGGGGTGGTGGGGAGATTGAGGTCCTCAGAGTGGCTAACCCTGAGCTACGTGGTCTTTCACCATCTGTCAGAAACTCATGAGGAGTTGCAGCTTCTCGCCACCTTTGGGACCCTGCGCTGAGGCCGTGAGGCAGGGACAATGGTGCTTCAACACTCAAGTGCGCCTCTGAGCTGGAGCCTTAAAAACCACATGGCTCAGGCTCCACTCCCGCAGACACCTGCCTGTTCTCAGTGTCTAGATGTTAAAAGTATATTTTTAATCAGATTTTAAAAATAAAGTGATGTCGTTATGCAAAAAAGTATAACATAAAGATTGATTTTTCAATAAAGCAAACTTCATGCCAATTATAATGTAATTGTACAGCCTATTGAATTTCTAAGATGACTTTTTGATGATAGAAATAATATTTGACAAATATATATTTACACATATATACACACATAATGTACATATGTCCGTATATGTGTGTATATATAAATGATATATATGCACATTTAAATTCATAATGCTCAGTTTCATCTCAGTACCCTGTCTACATGAATGCAGACCATGTAAGGAGTCATCTATTGAAAGTGGGAAAGGTCGATGGGAAAAAACACACGAAGCATATGTTTGTAAACATAAATTCACTGTTTTAAAGCACATCAATTCAGTATATTAGATGAATATTTATTCTAAACTCGCACTGCCATAGTTTTCCACTTTTTCACTTTCATTTTTAATTCTAGTAACTCAATATTACATTAACATATGAAAGCTAACCAGACATCGCATACCTAAAAATGTTAGGATAGGTGTTTGGGTTACTCTAAGAAGGATGTCATGTTGGGACAGTGGTGAGTTTTTTGTCTTTATTTTTTACTCTGTAAAAAAAGGGAAAAAAAACCCATAGGTTTATAAGTATCAAGAGATTATTTTAATCTTCTATCCCACTCCTTTTGACTTCACACTGCACTCTTCCATACACACACACACACACACACACACACACACACACACACTCTGCTGAAGCTGAGTTGCATCGCTTTCCTCAGGGACAGGAATGTCCTCCAGTCCTAGACAGTCTCTCCTGAGCTCACTGCAACTCATACCTACCAGGATCTTTGTGCCCTTGAACTAGAAGTTCTTCCCCTTCCTCCATGTCTAAATTTTCCTTATGCTTCAAGGTACAGTTCAGATGAAGTTTTCCATGGTTGTTCAGTACATAAGAGTTTCTCCTCTGACCTCTCCTGGTACTGCTTCTGTGCTTCAGTCAGGTCTTCTCAAATCTCTCTCTTCTTACTTATATATACTCCTGATATCCCCTGGTGGATTGTTAAGTGCCTAGAGGCAGAATTCATGTCTGATCTATTTTGTATTTCCTAAGGGACCTAGTACAATTACGTTCACACAATAAATGTTTGTGGAATTTTCTGTGGAATTTATTTTAATGTCTTTTACAGTCATACATATCAAGTCACATACTCAAAGGCATCTATTAAACGACTATTAGGTATTTACTCTTATTTTAAGTGCTTAGGCTCCTGTAGGTTTGTGTTTTAGGCATTTAAGGCATATAAAAACAAGTAATGATATTTAAGTATTAATGAATGCTTAGTGCATATTTTCTTATATCTTTTTGTCCTTAAGATGAACACACGCCAGGCATGGTGGCGCACACTTGTAATCCCCGCGCTTGAGAGGCAGAGACAGGAGGATCGCGCAGGTTCGAAGCCAGCCACATGCGCTGGCTTAGGAGACCCTGTTTCCAAATAAAAATGTAAAAATAGGTCTGGGAGTGTAGCCCGGAGGTAGGAGGGCTTCCAGGAACCCCAGTACCACCAAAAAAAAAAAAAAAAAAAAGATTAACACATGAACCAAGAACTAATTATTCTATAGAATGGAGGCTCAGAAGAGGCTAAGTGACATAAATAAATAACAGACCCTATATTAGATTCTTGGTCTCCTTATTATACTATCCCCACTTGTTCCTTTTGGATTGTTAAGTCCCCAGATCAAAAGTTTAAAAGTTTCATGGAGAAATTTTCTGGCATAAAACAGGAAACACATACCATCTTTCAGGGGGGCGGTGAGGCCCTGGCAGACAAGTGCAGCGTCTACAAAACAACAAGCATTCCTTCCTAGACTCGGTTCTGCACTCCACTGTGTGGTTTTGTTGGCCTTGTTTTAAAAGCAGCTGATATTTAACTAGTTTAAAGTGCACATGTAACAGGAAACTGATGAGATAAGCTAACCTGAATTTTTAGATTGTCTTCAGACTTTGGAAGTATGCATCACCACAGTTTTAAAAAATCACAGCTAATAAACCTGTGCTTCAGAAAGTTTAGTTCATACATTTTGAATTATTCTCAGTTTCTTAGAAAAACTTTATCAGGTTTTTAGTTTTCCAGAGTTATTCGTGTCACAATTAACTAATTAAATCCTACAGTTTTCTCCTACTTCATTGAAAGGAAATTAATATTAGTTTCTCACATGTCAAATGATATAAAATTTTTCATGGTGACTAAGTCATCTTGCCTCTGAGTTAGGATTGTACTGGGAGAGTAAAAAAAATAAAATAAAAATGTGTTCTCGGAACCAAGAACCATAGGCTGTAGAGACAGGAGTAAGCCTGGCAATTGATGGAAATGGCAGCTACTTTCTGAAGTCAAGTAAAAAATTCAGCCTCAGGGAAACAGTGGACTTTATTTTAAAGGACTATTGCAGCAGGAGAAGAGGAAGCGTTTGAAAGACATTCCAGCTACAAGATCTGTAAGCATCTCAGAGGTCAAGCAGGAAGTAGTCTTGTTTGATTTGCCAAGTACAGGAAGACTAGAAAGAGCTGGTGTGTGGGCCTGGGTGAGCAGGCGGTGTGTTCCGGGAGTTGCACAGGAGGCCTCTTTCTTTGTGCTGAGCTAATTCTGAAAGCAGTGTCTCGAGAGGTCGAGCAAGGTTGCTGACCTTCCAGTTCTTAATTTAGCTCCCAGTGCTTGTTTAAACTCAAGAATGGTGTAGAGCTCAGGGGTCTAGGGAAAGCAAGAAGCTTGACTAACAAGTGAGGTTTTCATGTCGTTTGTTGAGATTTGTCAGCAGGGATAAGAAGTTTAGCTAGTAATTCCTGGTGTAAAGAACAGAAACGTGGAGGTCTATGCCTGACCTTGTTGCAATATTTATAAACAAGAGGTTCATCCATGAGTTTTATCTAAGTAATAGGAGGAAAGGTGGTTCTTTGCAGTAAGTTGCTAGAGCACAGAGCAAGAAATTCCTTGACCTTCACTATTTTCCAAGAGCAAACAGTGTTTTAGCACTATCTGGTCTGGCCCTGAAGTGCTATGAGACCAAAGAAGCGAGACGGATCTGGGATTGTACAGCCTGTAATTTATTGGGGGGCTTCCTGACAGAAAAATGAAGGGTGCAAGGCCAAGTGGATCCCCACAATTTGGGCTAGAAAGAGGGGCATATAAACGGGCATGGTGGCACACACTTGTCATTCTAGTACTTGGAAGGCTAAAATGGGAGGATCACAGGGTGGAGGCTGGCCAGCCTCAGCAGCTTAGAGAGACCCAAAGCAATTTAGTGTGACCTTGTCTCAAAATTTTAAAAAATAATAAAAATGCAGTGTAACTTGAAGCTAGAAAGCCCCATGGCCTAATCCTCAGTTCAAAAAGAGATGGAAGAAAGAAAGGGAGGGAGGAAGGGGAAATAAAATAATAGGAGGGGCATATACAATGATCATTACAAAAGTGGCTATATTCTAGCCAGAATGTACCCGCTTTATCTTAGACTAGCGTCAAAAAACACACCCCTGGTGCTTGGTCCCATGATAAAGCTCCACGTACCATTCTAATGGTTTTCTGGGAAATTCTGCAGGAAAAACAGACTAGGGTTATGCTGGGCAATCAGGGCAGCTGTGTTTCAAGATGTATCCACCCACACAGGTTGAGGTAAAGTTCAACCATAACACAGTGATTCTTCACCTTTCATACCTTCTGGAATGAGAGAAATTTTTTAAAAATCATCAACAATCAGGCAATTGTGATTAAATGAAAGCACTTTCATTAGACAAATAGCTATGGCTCTTTAGCAGAAATGATTCCAAAGTAAAGGGGCAAATATCACAAGCTAAGTGACAACAGCCTTCTGTTGAGCTTGGCCTGGGCTCCTGTACCTGCCTGTTACACAATCCACTGGTACAGTGATGCTGGTCCAGGGATATTTTATTTCTAAAATATAAAAACTGAAACTGTGGTTACCAAATCAGGCCTTAAAATGTCATTAATGGGTCCACAGACTTGACACCTAGGGGTTGAAGCAAAAAATCACACTGGACAAAAAAGATTTTATTCAAGAATATTGTTAGAAAACAAAATTCTTAACAGGGCAATGAGGCCAGAAGTCAGACGGAAGTAAACAAATGAGCAGAGGGCTTTCAAGAGCTGGGAGGGACTGAGGAGTCACAGGACATCTAGAAATGCAAACTCCCTCTGGCTCTTGGTAGGAGGGAGCTAAGGTTGCAGCGAGGCACCTGGAGAAGGTGGGCTCCTACCTTCTCATGCAACTGGGAGGCGGAGGCACCATCTTCCTTGACGTTTCCATTTCAAGGGACCTGCTCCAGGATCCTTCAGAAAGCTCTCCCGAGCCTTAAGACTGGAAGACCTTTTTAAAACGTTCATCTCTAAGAGGTAGATAATTGAAATTATCCATTCTCTAAAGTATAGGTTCTAAGAAAAAAGAGGTCAGGGATCTAGAGTCAGAAAGAGGCCTGACTATAATTTAGTTGAGGATGTGATTTTTCACAAGCACACTAGTAGATTGACACCTGAAAACCAGCTAAATTGATAAGACCTATCCATGAGCCCTATCGGCTGGAGTTGTCTCCTGAAAACACCCAAACAGAAGCATCTGCAATTCTCACCCTTCCCTAAAGATAAAATTCTTGGTGAAAACAGTTCTTCTCTTGGTGTTTGAAGCTTAGAAACCTCTACAGGAAGCTAAGTACATCTCCTTCATCACCAAAACCACTAACACCCAGGAAGAAGGGCCAGCTCACGCTTCAGTGATTTTCAACAACAACAAAAAAAAACCCACAAAGGTTAAAATTGAAGACCAGCATTTTGGTTCCATACGTTTATTTTGTCAACTCAAAGTCCTTGTCAATTTTTCCGATGAATGCCTGAACAGCGTTACCTACTGTCTATCTTTTCTCCTGTCTCAAATCTACAATTACACTTCTAAGGTTCATCAAGCATCTTATAAGCCAGGCGTGGTGGTGCACATCTGTCTGTAATTCCAGTACTTGAGACACTGATACAGGTGGATGGCAAGTTTAAGGCCAGTTCACAATAACCTAGCAAAACCCTGTTTCACAGCAAAAAAATAAAATAGGGCTGGGAGTATGGCTCAGAGGTAGAACATCCCTGGGTTTAATCCCCAGTTACACAAAAATAATTTTTAAAAAGTAAAACATTTTAGGCTGGGCATGGTGGCACACACTTGTAATCCCAGCATTTGGGAGGCTGAGACAGGAGGATCGCGGTTTGCCTCCAACCTCAGCTACTTAGGTCCTTTGTAACTCAGTGAGACTATTTCAAAATAAAGAATAAAAAATAAGCCTGGAGTTGTAGCTCAGAGATAGAATGTCCCTGGGTCCCATCCCCAGTACCACAAAAATAAATAAGTAAATAAAATAAAGCATTTTATATAGTGACTAGAATAAAATGACATTGAAAAATATGTTGTATTTTATTCTAAAGTGGTATATAAGATACATATATTAATCATTTGGCAAATCTTTTTGGAATCAGTTGCAGTCTGAATACTGCATTAGGGTATGGTGATTAGACACGGTCCCTATTTTTCAAGGTATTTAGCATCTTTGAGGGCACTCACACCAACAAATATGGTTATCCTATTGATAGATATTTGTGGGGGAAAAGAGAAGGGATAAGAACACTTGTAAAAGATATTGATATGAATTGATGAAAAATATGAAGGAAGGTGGTCAAGATGACACAGAGGCTAACTTACTAGCTAAAATGTAAGTCTCCAGGTCTTAGATTTCCCTGGAGCTGTGTAGTGTGATGGCTCTGAGCTTCCTAACAACCAATGCAAATATAGAAACTGCAATTAGTTATGTAGTTCACAGTGTCTCTAAGATACAAGGTAACATTTTCTCCATAGAAACAGAAAACCAAGAAGTGCCTCTTATGAACCCTTGTCTCCATTAAATGGTAAATTATCAACAGCATCCTTATAAACTCCCTGTTTTACAGAGATAAGTCTTATATCCTTTCTTGCAGGGCAATGTGATGTTTAATTTATGTGCCAACCTGACTAGGACACAAATATTTAGTCAAACAGCAGTCTAGACATCACTGTAAAGGTAATTTTTAGATGAGGTTGACATTTAAATCAGTAGACTTTGGGTAAAACAGCTTACTTTATATAATGTGAGCAGGCCTCATTAAATCAGTGGAAACTTTAAGAGGAAAAGACTGAGGTCCCCTAAGAAGGAGCCCTGATTCCTGATTGCTTTCAGATAAGGGTTTGAATATTACCCTTTCTTGGATCGTTGCTGCTGTCCTGCCCTGCAAATTTAGGTCTCACCAGCCCCACAATCATGTGAGTCAATTCCTCAAAATAAATCTCTGTGTGTGTATATATATATATATATATATATATACACACACACAGAGATTTATTTTATATATATATGTATATATGTATATATGTATATATGTATATATGTATATATGTATATATGTATATATGTATATATGTATATATGTATATATGTATATATGTATATATATGTATATATATACATGTATATATATATACATGTGTGTGTATATATATATATATATACACACACACACACATACAGAGAGTATATATACATACACATATCTTATTGGTCCTATTCCTCTTGGGAACCCTGACTTAACTAACATTCAAGTACAATCACCAGAAATATTTTTTTCAGGATCAGATCAATGTGCTATAAGTAATAAAGCTCTTCTAGATCTGGCTGAATAAAAAAAGTGAATATATTCTACTTCCAAGAGCTTATCAATGACTATGACTTCTCAAAATGGAGCTTTTGACAATAGTTAAGCTCTCTCTGAATGACTATGAAATTTTATGTATAAATGCTAATTTAGCCATTAAAATTAACCAAAAAGCATATTCTATTACTATCCATTTTGCAAATGGGAAAACCGAGGTTTATAGTGTCTCCAATATCACAGAAGCTTTAAGTGGTAAAGCCAAGATTTGTTCTCACAGTTTAGCCTCAGGGTATAAGTTCTAGTTATTTCACTTAAAATTGAATACTTTTGAGGTACCAAAAAGTTCAAGATTAAACTAATTGGTAAGTATTTGGGATGAATGAAGGACATATTTCCACCAGCCAAATCTAGCATGAGACCATGGGAAGTGCTGAGGAGGAGCAGCCAAGAACTTTCTCTCAACATAAGTGTGGGTTTGGTTCACAAGAGGGCAATGAACAGCTGCAATCCCAAAGTTCTACCTCATCAACATCAAGATGGTAACCACTGCTTAGAGAATATTATCATTGGGTTACTAAAGCCTGTTAAGTTCATCAAAGTTTTCTTTTGAAGTTCAGTATTCCTTAAGACATCTTAATTTTTTTTTTTTTAAGGTACCAGGGGCCGGGTGTGGTGGCGCATGCTTGTAATCCCCGCGCTTGGGAGGTGGAGACAGGAGAATCGCTCAGGTTCAAAGCCAGCCGTGCTGGCATAAGAGACCCTGTTTCCAAAATATAAAATAGGTCTGGGAGTATAGCCCGGAGGTAGAAGGGCTTCCAGGAACCCCAGTACCACCACCACCAAAAAAAAAAAGGGTACCAGGGATTGAACCCAGGGGCATTTTACCTCTGAGCTACACCCCCAGCCCTATTTTTAACTCTTTGAAACAGGATCTCACTAAGTTTCAGAGGACCTCACTAAGGACATCTTAATTTTTTTTTTATCGTACTGGGAATGGAACCCTTCTCTAGGCTACACTCCCAGACCTATTTTATATTTTATTTGGAAACAGGGTCTCTTAAGCCAGCAAGGCTGGCTTCAAACCTGCGTGATCCTCCTGTCTCCACCTCCCAAGCGCAGGGATTACAAGTGTGAGCCACCACACCTGGCAGGACATCTTAACTTTTAAGTGATATAATTCCTCAGTTAACTGTATAGGATGAACTCGCAGCAAGGTTCAATCCAGGGCAGCTAACTAGTAATGAGTAACCAATTAAATACTTACTAAAATTAAACTAGGGCATTGAAATCATGGATTTAAAGTCATGTTTATAGGTAATGAGTATATTGGAGGATAAGATATATGTTATTCTCATTATTATTTTATTTAAAAGCCATATTATAAAGGGGAGAAGGACATCACCGGAGATTTTTTCTCTCTCTCTCTTATTTTTAAATTGGGGTAAGAAGGTTAACATATCCAATCCATGAAGAAGTAGTAAAAAGTCACTAATATAAAGAGAAGCTGGGACACAGCTTGGTGTTGTTCTACTGTGAATTCTCTGGAATCAGTCCTCTGGGAAAACTGATACCACAAACTTCAGTGATTCAACTAAAATTAATACCCAGGTTACACATAAGCATGGAATCATAAAAAAAAAAAAGCTGCTGATAGTCCTGAAGTATTCTGTTTTTCATCATAGAAATTCTATCAAGCCGGGTGCGGTGGTGCACGCTTGTAATCCCTGCGCTTGGGAGGCAGAGACAGGAGGATTGCTCTGGTTCGAACCCAGCATTGCTGACTTAAGAGACCCTGATTCCAAATTAAAATATAAAATAGGTCTGGGAGTGTAGCCTAGAGAAGGGTTCCATTCCCAGTACCATAAAAAAAAAGAACAAATTATATCAAGGTGAAAAAGTGTGTAAAAGTAATCAAAGAAAGATTTGTTAGCCAGAACTAACAAGTATTACTGTCAGAGATTGGTTCAAGAAGCCCAGGGTTGTAATCTTTTTTCTTTCTTTTTTTCTTTTTCTTTTTTTTTTTTTTTGTCTTTGTTGAAAATCATCATGTGTTTTGAATGCATTGTCTGGTAATCACTTATTCTAATTCCTAAAACAAAATTTATTCTTTTTAACAAAATTTATGGCAATACCTTTCCTAAACATTAGCCCAGAACAAGATTAATAATAATTCGAGTAAAGCAAATAACAAGTTTATATATTTATGTAGATTTTGAATTTTAGGAGGATTTATAATGCATAATTGCCACTTGAGTTATGTAAACAGAACAAGAATGGTTCTATATATGCTTCTGCATAAGCTCTGACAATCTGATTCCCTCAGGAATAGCGCCATCCAGTGCTTCCTGAGCCTGGACCCCGGAGGTCCAGCCTGCTGCCTTCTCCTGGCCTTCCCCTTCAAGAGAGTAGAGGGAAATTGAGTGCTGGAATCAACCGGCAGAACCCTTCTGTAGTTATCCAGTGACCTTCCAAGTGACCCAGGGTCAGGATAAAAAATGAAGCTAATTCATAGCAGGTAGGGCCTCCTCCTTCCTTAGTCTCCAGCCATCTCCTGACCTCAGCAGACAGATTTAGCTGCCATACTCTTTGAGAAATAGGGATGTTCCCACACACCACCAGCAGCAGACAGCTTCTACTCTAAGGCCACTCTGTGGGGATTTTCCTTCACTCTTTTTAGGATGGTGCAGGGGTGGGAGGTGGTCAGCTTTCCAACAACTCTCCATTTCCTTCCATTTCCAGAGTTTTGTTGATCCCTCTTCCAGGCAGATCAGCCATAAAAATGGCCCATCTGAGAGGAGACTTTGGATCAAGGGATACAGCATCTCAATCCCACTCTTGGTTGCTCATCTCACAGGTGAGAACGGGATGCATCCTCACAGAGCAGTGCTGCGAAGGTCCTTCAGTTCTTCTCACCGGTGTGCTCAGTTGCCAGGGAGCTCATGTGTTGGGCCTAACAGCTAGAAGGAGCGTGAGGGTGTATTTGAAAGGACACTGGGGCTGGCTGAGGCGATGGAGTGGTGCTCGTGTGGAGCACCAGCCTCTGCGTGGGCCAAGTGCTTTTCTCCTGCTGCAGAAAGGCAGAGAGGAGGAGGAGGCCAGAACAAACCTCCAGCGCTGCCAAATGCGGCAGCAAACAGAGAGCACTTCATGTAAATCCATTGTGTGGCCTCGTGAACAAGAACCAGGCATTTGTTATCAGCACCGTTTTTTAATTGATCTGCAGAACATTTATTTGATGAGAAAAAATGTATTAGACTCTTAAAATGCTTGAATTGTAATATGGTACAGCCTTTTGGTTTTAATTTTTTCATCAAGGTAGCCAATAGCATCATCTCATAGGGATCATTTTGCATATATGTTTGAAAAAAGGCAATTCTCTGCATAGCTATGTGCTATTAAGAGAGCGCTAAGAAGTTGTTAATAATCACACAACACACAGAGATTTCAGGAACATCAGCAGAGACCCTCAGTCTGAGTGTTGCCCAACATATTTTCTGGGACACCATAGAGCTGAGGTTGCACATCTTTCTGTTGACACAGACATTATGATAACCCTGTGTTTGGAAGCAGGATGCTAGCCCTTGTCCACAATTTCTAATGCTTCACTTCACCACAGCTGTGCAGAGACCTTCCTGACCCTATCTTAATTAGTATAATTAACTTCCCATTTTATAACTTCAGCATGGCAGATATTTCAGAATTTCTCATTTGACACTCCAAGAGAAAAGTCTGAATATTATTGCATCATTTGAAGAAATTACCCTGCTTTCTTTAACTCTGCATCCAAAGTAAACCAGTAGGCATCTACAGGCACCTGTATGGCAGTATGTAATATTTCCATCAAATCGTATGTGTTCATAGTGGGGATGTCCAAGAAATATTTGATATGTTCAGGGTAGAGTAGGTTGAACTCAACTTCTTTCTCGTAGCCTCGTTTGCAAATAAAGGCCATTTAGAAATGGATCCTCTTCTAGGTTTCAAGTTATGCTGTGTAAGCCGAGGCATTTCAAAATTCCACATGTTAGGAGTTTTTCTGCTGAAGTTTTATTTTATAAAAGGCACAAATAGAGGAAAATGTTACAAAATATAAATTAGAGAGAGTGAAAATCAATTTACCACTCTGCTTGGTGACCCACACTTTTGTCTTTCGGCACCAAAAAAATATGATCATTGTTTTTAGGGACTGGTGGTGAGAAAAGGAGAGAAGAGAGGGGGAGTGAGAGAGAGAGAGGAGAGAGAGAGAGAGAGAGAGAGAGAGAGAGAGAGAGAGAGAGAGAGAGAGAGAGAGAAGAGGGAGGGGGAGAGGAAGGGAGGACTGGAAAGATGGAGAACAAGAATGCGAAAGAACTGACAGCTGACTTGAGGAAAACACAAAGGCCAATGTAGAATGCAGTTCTGGGACAAGGAAACACAGGTGCTTCTCTGCTGGCCAATCACGAGAGATGTGTGGGGCCCACAGAGCATCTGGACTGGTGGAGACTGCAAAGCTGGACAAGTGCCCTGTGAGGTCAGGGGAGCAGCAGTAGAAAGAAGAAGAGAAGCAGACAAATGATGGGGACGGGGGCGAGATACTGACAAGGATGTTCACCCAGCTGGAGCCCGAGGGCTGGTTTCCAGGGGTTTTCCAGCTGCCTGCAAGTGGTTGCTTTGAAAAACAAATAAACTTTTCTAACTTATTTTCCAATACAGTTTTTTTACCTATATATCTAGGGAATAGTGAACCTCTAATAGATGACATAAAATCATTGAAGAGTCATATTTGTGATACTATGAAAATATTGTGAGAAATAATGCTATTTTTTCAATTTGGCTTAAAGTCCATTTCTATATTTTTTTAAAATACCAATCAAGATAGATAACAAGATCATTATGGATCATTTCTTGACTCCTTATAAAAACAAGACAGAACCGAGTATGGTGGTACACACTTGTGATCCCAGTACATAGGAGGCTGAGACAGGAGAATCACAGGTTCGAGGACAGCCTCAGCAAGTAGTGAGACTCTCAACCTAGAGAGACTCTGTTTGAAAATAAAAATTAAGTTTAAAAAAAGGGTTGGGGTGTAGCTGAGAGGCAGAATATTCCTGAGTACCACCCCCAAGAATCACACACATACACACACATACACACACACGCGCGCGCGCGCGCACACACACACACACACACACACACACACACACACACACACACACAGCAAAGTGAAGACAGGAGATGATGGTTCAAGGCCAGCCCCAGAAACTTAGTGAGGGCCTCAGGAACTTAATGAGACACTGTTTCAAAATAAAATACAATAGAGCTGGTGGGGATGTAGCTTAGAGGTAGAATGCCCCTGGGTTGAACCTTCAGTACAAAAAAGAAGGAAGGAAGGAAGGAAGGAAGGAAGGAAGGAAGGAAGGAAGGAAGGAAGGAAGGAAGGAAGGGCTTTGTTCCCAGTAGCCCAAAGGAACAATGATTCTGATTACTTATGTAGAAAAGGTAAAAAATCTGTTAGACAAGAAAATGTGTGGTAAAGAAGAAAAGGAATAAAAGAAGGGGGAACAGAAATAAATATTTGTTCATGATCATCATTGTTTTCTAGAAGCATAGAAAGTGGGACAGCAAACTAGGAATAATAACTTTACTATCTAAAAGCCAGTGTTTTTCTGATGAGTACTTGAGTTTAATCTTAGGGCCTATGATTTTGATGAAGAATTTGATCTATGAAATGTAAACAAACCATAATTAATCTTATTAGCAACCCACATAAAGATAATATAAAAAATACATATCAATGAAGAAATCATGTGATGCTATAGTCCTATATAAATTCTCTATATGGAATGCTGTGTCATTGCCAGCCTTGGTTTGTAAGCAATATGAAAGTGTTCCATGCTTCTGAACTAAAGGGAGACATTTGTTTGTAAGTAAAATGTCTCTTATCTATCCAGCCAAGAAGTAAAATGTCAGCCTTGTCTTACTATTTGGCAAGATCTTTGAAATTTTACAGCATTATTTTTTCTTTTGGTAAATTTTAATTTTTAGTGAAAGTAAAACAATGTGTTTTCCAGGCTGTATTGAAAGAAAAGAGAAGAACATCAATCCTAAGCAATCACTACATACCGTCCCATGACCGGAGACAGCATGGAGTCCATTCATGTTTTGGTAACATAACTTGATTATATAATCTAATCTTTATGTCAACTGAAATGCTTTTTTTCTCCAAGGAGAGGGAAAGGATATTGAAATACAAGATAAGATTGACCCAGCCCAGTATACTCTCTTCCTAGAAACAGCCATTTACTCCTTTTTCTGAGAACAAAGAAACCTTTTCCTTTTCTATGATGAAGCAATTAGGAACTAATTTGCTTAAAAAGTACATTATCAGCCAGCAGAGACATTTTATGATGGAATCAAAAAAACTAAAAGGGCAATTTGGGATGTCAACAAGGAGCAACTTGAGGAGAAAGAGCCCCTGGCTGCTAAACATCAGTCGGTTACAGAGAGCACAAACTGAGATGTGTGGTCATTTACTCAGTCTAGTCCATAAGAGGCTTTTTATCCCTTTGATTTCAAAGGGATGAAGTCAATTTTTTTCTACTATAACATGATAGTTTTCTGGAAAAAATATTTATTTATTACATGTTTATTCATTAAATTTTGCTGGAAGTCAGTTCCTGATTAATTGAACTTGGCTTAGCCTGACTTCTCCTCTGTGGAGTTGCAGGGCTCAAAAGAGACAAAGCAGAAAATTTCAAACCCTACCTGACCATCAGCCTCCTCTGATCTACCATACCAACTTTGGGAACATTCTAGAAATGTTTCTCCAGTGCGACAACAAGGCCTAGGTTGCCCACACAATAAAATACGTGCAAGCTTTGCAGCAACCATCTCTATTTTGTTGACCTCAGAGTTTGATCTGCTATTTGTAACAGCACAAGGATCTCTTTTTTTTTTTTTTTTTTTTGGTGGTACTGGGGTTCCTGGAAGCCCTTCTACCTCCGGGCTACACTCCCAGACCTATTTTTACATTTTTATTTGGAAACAGGGTCTCTTAAGCCAACACAGCTGGCTTCAATCCTCCTGTCTCTGCCTCCCAAGCGCGGGGATTACAGGCGTGTGCCACCACGCCCGGCTTAAGGATCTCTTAATCCTCAGAAAAATAGCATTGCACAAAAAGAATTTGCTAAGGTTTATTTTGAAAATACACCTGTAGGCCAGGCATGGTGGCGCACGCTTGTAACCCCCGCACTTGGGAGGCAGAGACAGGAGGATTGCGCAGGTTCGTAGCCAGCCGCGCATGCTGGCTTAGGAGACTGAAAGGTTTGAGCTACTGCCCCTCAGGGGATGGGCCGGAAGCTAGGAGGCAGAGCCCTGTGATTCCCAGAGGAGACCACGCCCCTTGATAGAAGAGAAGCCCGAGAGAGACAGAGAAGCGCACTCTCCCCCACTAGCCCTCGCGGGTCTGCGGGGCTGGCGGCCAACTCCCCACGAATAAAGGCATCCATACCACCTATAATGGACTCCTGTGTGTATCTGTGTGCCAATGGGATCCGCCGCATCTTTATTTATTAATCATCTTGGTGACGACCCGTGTCGAATTGGGCCTTAATCCACTGAGCCCCAAGGACCTGCAGCCCCAAAGAGCCCGGCCAGCGCTTCTTGGACTGTCCATCCGTTCTGCCTGCAGCTGACTCTCCATCTGCACACAAGCTTGGACTTGCCACAAAAGCGCTGGCCCCCACGACCCACCCCAGCGCAAGTCCGTTCCTCCATCTGTCAGCCCCCATGCCACCTTTGCGGCGCCCACCAACATGGCGGCGCCAGCCCGCCCCTCCATACCGGCGACTCAGGCTCTGGCCCCCACGCTACCATCCGCAGCTCAGGCTACAGCCGCAGCCTCTGTGGCCCCGCTGCGCTCCAGTTCAGATGTGCGCCCTCGCCGCGCCGCCGCCACTGCTGCCGCTGCTGCCCCGTGCCTGCCCTTCTTCCCCAGCCTCGTGCTCTCCAGGAGAGCCCGCAGCCATCTTTCTGGCCCTGGCTCTGCTGAGAGCCAGCGGCCATCTTTCCGGCCCCAAGTCAGGCTCCTTGGGTGATGCTGGCACCTGCTCTGCCTGCTGACCACCTGCGCGGGCCAGGACCTCTGCCTGCCGCTTGGACCTCCTAAAACCACCATTCCAGCTCCGTGCTCCAGTCACCGCTGGGACCTCTGGCTGGTTTGCCCCACCCGCCCCAGCCAGGCTCATTGGGCGGTGCACAGCTGGCCTCGGTGTCTGCCACAGTCACCCCGTGCCAGGTGTAGCTCTACTTGCTGCTGCTCCATTCCGCCTGCCCAAGCCAGGCTCACTGGCGGTGCTCCTCGGGACCCAGCCTCAGCATCTGCTGTGTGCCTGGAAGCCATTTTGACTACACGCCGTGGGCCCGGCAAGCCATACCACCTGCGTGCCCCCACTGATCCTGCCTGCGCCAGCCGCCAGCGCCATCCACACCAGCCACCGGCATCTGCGCGCCCCGGCTCCACCGCGCCCCCAGCAGTCGGTGCTGCCCAGCAACGCTTCACTCCGATAAACTGCCTCCTTCCCTTGGTTAGTGGGTTCTGGACTTGGGTCTTCCGATCCACTGGGACCCCAAAATCCAAGCGCTTGGTGACCCATTGTCCCCCGGTCCACTGGGACCACCCTCCAGATGACCAGGTCATCCTCCGGTTTGGAGAAGGGATGAAGATGTTCTTCTCTATCTCTTAACCTCCGTTTCCAAAGGATTGAACAGGGAAATCGTGGACGCCTATTTCGTGTTCTTCATTTCCACCCCACGAACCAATTATGGGAAGTTGAACCTTTAAACTAGCAGATGCCCTGAGCGCCTGTCTGGCCTTATTACGAGTTGGTAAATGGGTTGCGGTGGCTCAGGAATAGTTAGGAACTTTTCAGCTGCTATTTATTTTCCCGCCAGCCACAGCCGTCATCTTTGACACCACGTGGCAACTCACAGGCACCACCTGGTGGTCCTTCTGGGTCACAGGGTTATAATTCTGCGGGCTCATGGCCATCATTTTGTGATGAAACGTGGGTGCCAGGGTCACAGGCCTCATCTCCCTCTCTCCTGGCCCCACTTTGTGAGGTGGCTGGTGCAGAAGGTGTGTCCGGGTCCATTTTCCTTTTTCCCCTCATCCTCCTTCCTCCATCTTCCTTGCTGGCCCAGGGTAACTCTACTGGTACAGGGTAAGCCAGTTTCCTCTTTGGCCTGCTCAATCTTTCAGGCCTTAGTCTTCCTCCCCAATCTCGGTCCAGGGTGATGACGGCAAGCCCTCTGGCCTCTGCCCACAGCTTAGGCCATATCTAAAAGGGATCCATTACAACAGCTCCAGGACAAATTTCTTGCACGATGTTGGGTCCCACTAAACTTTGTTTCTCTCAACATAACTCTCTTTGATGTTTACATTTTAGCAGCTCCACTTGTTTACTTACTACGGTGCTTTCCCTCTTCGGATGCCAAACTGCCATAAGTATTAAACCTCTAAAATTGGTAACTGATGCTCCTGATGCAGTAACAGGTTTTTGTTTGACCAGACAAATCCATACCCACTCAATGCTGAAAAGAGTGGTGTGGGGTCCTCTCCGGGAGGTGCTGCTATTAACGACTCTGGTCTAATGAAAAACTGCTAACGGGGCGGCACATGTCTTCCTCAGGGAAATGTTGCTATCTGTATTAATAGATCTAGTGACAATCTGCCTCATATCTAAAAGGGCTCCTGCCCAGCCTGGGTTCCACTCTCATGATTTTCTTTTTTCTTTAATAGCACCTTGCCTGTTAAAATCTTTTCAAAGCAAACCAGGTCACCGAGCTCTCCGAGGTAACCTCCAACTCTCTCTGCAACCACACCTACCTGCTCCCTTCTGGCGGCTCAGACTCTGATTTCTCCCGGCCTGGGGCCCCTGATGCCGATGCTGCCCCTTCACAGCAGGAAGTAACTAGAGGGGGTAAGCATCGTCCTGTATATCCTCCTTAGTCAAAGAGGTCGGGATGAAAGGTTTGAGCCGCTGCCCCACACGGGGCAGGGCCCGAAGCTAGGAGGCAGAGCCCTGTGATTCCCAGAGGAGACCACGCCCCTTGATAGAAGAGAAGCCCGAGAGAGACAGAGAAGCGTGCTCTCCCCCACTATCCCCCTCGGGCCCGCGGGGGCTGGCGGCCGACTCCCCACGAATAAAGGCATCCATACCACCTATAATGGACTCCTGTGTGTATCTGTGTGCCAATGGGACCCGCCGCATCTTTATTTATTAATCAGAGACCCTGTTTCCAAATAAAAAATATAAAAATAGGTCTGGGAGTGTAGCCCGGAGGTAGAAGGGCTTCCAGGAACCCCAGTACCACCAAAAAAAAAAAAAAAAAAAAAGAAAAAGAAAATACACCTGTAGGTAGGCTTATTAGACCTCGACCTACTAGACTAATGTGGAGAATTCCCTCTAGTCACTTAACTGCCCGACAATGAGAGTTGAAAATGACCCTTAAAATGTTATCTAACAACATAATAATAAAAATTACTGAAATAGCTTTAACATCTCTCCTTCCATGTTAAAAAAAAAAAAAACTTTTAGAACTTTCTGGAACACTTAATTATGCTTATACCACAGACAGGTATTTGAATTGTTTAACTCATTAGAGCAGAAGGGCACTTTGCCCATATGTCACTTTCACCAGCACTGAGTATGTGCATATAATCATTAGCACAGAACAGTTTAGTTCTCTAGCAAAGCATTAAGGAACATCTGCTTGTCAAAAGCCTGGCCTTGCCAGGCTTGGTGGCTCCCACTTGTAATCCCAGCATTTGGGAGGCTGAGTCAGGAGGATGGTGGTTCAAGAACAGCCCCAGCTACTTAGTGAGGCCCTTTGCAACTCAGTGAGACCCTGTTTCAAAATTAAAAATAATAATAATAATAATAATAATAATAATAATAATAATAAATAGGACTGGGGGTGTAGCTCAGAGGTAGAATGCCCCTGGGTTCCATCCCCAGTACCACCCCCCCCAAAAAAAAAAACCTTGCCCTCATCTGTCAGGTTGCTTTGTATCAACTGGTTGAAATTTGAGCTTTGTGGACCTTTGTTTCACCAGTTTTATGATCAGTCCTAAGTTTAATTGTCTGATGTTTTAAAAATGAATATTTTCACTAAAAGTTCTAAACGATAGCTGCACAACTTAACTCAAAACAAAAACTTTCCAAAAGCGCCCACACCACCTCCCTTGTTAGCACTCAAATTTCAGAAAAATTAAAATAAAACAAGAAAGAAAACATGCTGACAGGAAAATTGTTTCTGAATTATCATGTACCACAGAAGGAAAGATATTTAAGAAAACAGTGAAAGGATAATTAAAGGTAAAAAAAAAATTCTGGCAAAACTGAATAAAATTCCCATTCTGCTTCAGCTCTGGAGCCAACACTTGCCAGCGTCCTGGGTGGTGGCTCCTGGCATAGCCCAGCCAGGAGGAGCACCTGGAGCAGGACTCACCAGGGCTGAGGTGCTTGTGCCCCTTCTACCCAGTTCAGAAACAACTTCCAGGCTTTTTAATAGCCTAAAAGTTCTTATGCTTGAAGGAACACAAAGTACCCCAAGACCACCACAGCCTCTCAACAGGCAGAGAAAGTGCTTCAAGTGTACACTCATTTTATCACACAGAATATTATTAAAATGCTAAAGGGATGTGTGCTAAAAGATTGAGATTTAGAACAATTAAGCCGGGCGTGGTGGCCCACGCTTGTAATTCCAGCATTTGGGAGGTTGAGACCAAAGGATCGCAGTTCGTGGACAGCCTCAGCTACTTAGTGAGGCCCTCTGCAGCTCAGTGAGACTGTTTCAAAATAAGTAATAAAAAATAGGGCAGGGGGTGTAGCTCGGAGGTCGAATGCCCCTGGGTTCCATCCCCAGACCCACACACACAAAAAAAAGAACAATTAACCATTTTTACTGATTCACTAATGCAATTTGTATATGAAATTGGCTTTGTGCTGCATTTTGCTTTTGTTTTGTTTTGTTTTCCACGGAGTGCCCTGAAGTGAAGAACAGCACAGTGGCTGGTATTCCTGAAGGCAGGGGCCACCTGCAGCTTTGCCACCATTAATGTGCAAATGTCAACACAGTGTGAAAGAGAATTCTGCCTCAGCAGAATCTCTCATAACTAAGTTTTAACTCTGAGAACCCTGCAAGGATCTGGGGGACTTGGGGTCCTGGCCCCCACACATTGCACATCACATGGAGAACTACTGGGAGGAATGAGAAGGAGGTAGGCAGGAGGAATGTGACAGGAAGAACCATGAAGAGCTGCAGAAAGGCCACAGGGAAGGGTGGGAAAGCCTAAGCAGAGGCCGCGGGAGATAAGACCTTCTACTATACCACCCCACTCTTATGATGACTGTTGTTAAAAGCAGCTTCACTGAGGTCTGACATACATACATAATGCATATAACTTGGCATGTTTGTGCTTATGAAATGACTTATGAAACCATAGGCATGTCTTCTTATGACTTTTATTGGTGCACTATATTCATACATCATAATGGGATAAAAAAAAAAAAAACTCATCCAAGTGTTCTTGTGCAAGGAAAAACACTGCACAAATCCTTTCCAACACTCTTGTAGGCTAAGCCTAGGGGTTCTGTGAGAAGAAAACCAGCCTCCTCTCACTTCCCAGGCCTTGAGAATGAGATTCTAGCAGCCAGGGTTCAGCAAGCCTACAATCCCCTTCTGTGACAACGTTGAGAGAAACAGAAGGCAGGGAGTGTGAAAGTGAACACTTTCAGAACCATTCCTGTTCTTACAGAAGGAGACAGACACTAGGATTGAGAGGGCTCAGCATGAGAAGGCAAAAACTTTATTTCAAGGGGAGGAAGTGGCACAGAATGTGGAGAATGGTGATGAAAGTAAGCATATATTTCCTGTGTCAGGAGAAACATTTCCTGTACATCCAGAAGTATACTTCCTGTTTTAATGGAAAAGAAGATTTGAAAAAAGAAATTAAAGAGACTAAAACAGAGGCAGCAAAAAAAAGTCCACAGAAAATGGGGCATGGTGCCGCATGCTTGTAATCTCAGTTCTTGTGAGGCTGAGACAGGAGGATCCCGGTGCCGCATGCTTGTAATCTCAGTTCTTGTGAGGCTGAGACAGGAGGATCCCGGGTTCAAGGCCGCCTCAGCAACTTGAGAGTCCCTCTACAACTTAGTGAGACCCTGTTTCAAAATAAAAGAATAAAAATTTGGCTGGGGGCATAATTTGGAGGTAGAATGCTCCTGGGTTCAATCCCTAGTATCACACAGAGGGGGTGGGGGAGAGAGGGAGAAGGCACAAAAAGCTTAACAATTTGATTTGGCTTAGAGTCAGTTCGTTTTACCATCAACTTCCTGTGGGTGAGTAGAAACCACACATTCATGCTATTGCTCGTGGGCACACACAACGCCAAGCCTGAATCCTCACTGCCAATATTCTTCACCATGTTGAGATGATTTTCTTTAACATCATCCACATCATGATGAGAGAACATCATTCCTAAAGGCCTCATTAAAATCACTAACCCACTGATTCCTTTGGTGTGCGGTTGATGGCTGCCTCCGGTGTGCCAAGAGCTGTTCTGTGAACTGCTACACAGTGTGAGTAGAACGAATGTGACTCCAACCCTTCGGAGCGTTCAAGCTTGCAAAGGTTGCTGCTATCCAGGAATTCATGAAATAGATAAGTGCCTTAGAGGGGAGGAGTGGTGGGATGCAGTGCCACATGGGCATGTAACAGGAGGATCTGGCCAGATTGCCAACTTAAGCGTCTTGTCCGTCAACAATGGCGACTGAGCAGCAAGCTGAAGGTGAGTGGGTGACAATGATAAAAAGAAGAGTAGAGAGCTACCAGCACGTGCAAAGCTTTTGTGATGGGGGGGAACAGAGCACGACATGTCTGCAGAAGGGCCACACAACAAAGAATACATGAGTGCCTGGGACATCTGAAGCTTAGCTGTGGCCACACCAGATGGAACACTGTAGGTCATATTATGGGGATTTCTCTTTATCTCAAAACAAAATGGAGAGGTTTTGAAATGTTTTAAACGAGGAAGTGATGTGTTCTTATCTACCTTTTCAAAATGTTGCATTTTGGACAAGCTGCAAAGAATGGTGAAAGAGAAGATGATGATAGAGAGCCCAGTCCTTTAAATGATCATAAGCCTCAGAGAAGTGGTGCTCAGGAATATTGAGGAACACGTAGATGGGAACTCAGATCCTCTCTATGTAGTCACTGAGGGATAAAGGAGCCTGGGAGATGTGCCAGGGATGTGATGGGCAAATGTCCCAGGAGTCATAGAAACTATAGATCAGTGAGTTTAACATCATCTCCAGGAAAATTCTAGAGTAGGTAACTAAATGAATGGCTTATGGGCATTTGGGGAGGGGAAAGAGGGGAGTCGAACTGATGATCCTCAGGAGCAAAGTGAAATGCTGTAGTTCCTTCTTACTCTCAACTGTCAGTTGTTCTCTTCCTTAAGAACTGCTGTTTACCAGGATTTTACCATTAGGTCTTTCTCTCTTGGTTGATTGTACATTTTCCTTTCTAGGTTTTGTCATAGACAGTTATGGCTTTAACTATACTATCAAAGGTAGTCAACAAGACAAGTTTGTGAAATCCCAAAAGTAAGAAAGATAGTGAAATATTTTAAAACAATTATACAAAAGCATTATAATGTGCAAATAACATGCCAGCAGAGGTGATATTTTTAATTTGGACAGAATTAGGAAGCTTATCCTCCTGTGAAAAGAAAAGATGATGCTTTCTCAATTTTCTACTCAAATGTTCTTTCACTCTTCTGTCTTCCTACTGCTCCCTGGAATGACTAAGAAGCAGTCAGGGCAAAACACAGAGAGAGCAGTTAAATTACAGGCCTGAAAGATGGACCATTCACATGGGAAAAAAACTATCCTGGAATTAATAACTGAAAGCATGTATTTAGTACAAAGCATTTGGAAGAAAAAATGGCTCTGCTCTAAAACCGAAATTTGAGCAATTACAGATTAATTTATGAATAGTACCTTCTGGTATGAAGGAAAAACAGTACAAGATAGAAAAGATGCCCAATAGAAGCTGGAGGAAAAGAAATAATTATCTTCATCACATCTGACTGAGATTTTCAAGTTTCATAAAGAAGATACACATTTGAGTATGCATGGGCACCACTGGCCACTATGTAGAAATTCCCTGTGACTTGATTGGCCTTAAGTGTCTATCGTCCTTTTTTCTTAGTGCGGGCCCAGTTATTCTCAAGTCATTCTTTTATTATGCTCTTAAAATGCTGAGAAAGACTTCTTCCACTGATTTATAAGAGGAGACATCTAGGGAAACTAAACCCCTAGAGATATTGCTTCCAGGAATGAGCCAGTGAGGTAAGCACTGTGACCCCATGCTGCCTCCCAGGGCTCACTCCAGGCCAGGCTGACAACTCTCAAGTCCTTTGGTAGCTGGACCCGACCCCCATTCTGAATCCTGACTGCATATCTACCCTCACATGACACATTGCTCTCTCCGGAAATGGATTGAAGATCTTGTCTTTTCCAGCACCATCCTCTACCTTAGTCAGTGTTATCATCTTCATTTATCCTATCTAATCAAGCTAGACACCTCGAGCTACCCAGCGTTCCTCCCCTCCCGCTTCTCCTGCCATTTCCATCAGCCACCAAATACTACTGATACCACGTCTAAAATTCCCATCAGTTAGTCAATTCCATTATCTTTTCTTCTGTCCTAGTTTCATCCCTTCATTCTTCTCTGTAGTTATCTTTCTTAAATAAAAATCTAATTGCTTCACAGCCATACTTTACAAGTCTTCTGTGTTTCCAATCTGCCTCTTGGATAAAGGCCAGCTCTTTAATAAAGCCCTTTCAAAGCCCTTAAGAACTGAGTTTTACTTGTCCAGCCTTCTCCTCCTCCCCTTCTTCCTTCCCTTCCTCTATTCTTCCTTTCACAGAAGACATATACTCACTCACTGACTCACATACTTCCTATACTCTAATCACCACAGACCAAGTTTTCTAAATATAAACAATAAATATTTATACCCTCAAAGTTTTAGCACAGAGTCTTTCCTCTGGGTTTGGAATTACTATCTTGCTTTCTTTACAACAACCATCAGCATCAGTAATGGTCCTGCTCATTCAGTTCCATATTAAATACCACCCCCTCTGAGAAGTTTCTTCTTATTCCTAAAGGGCAAATTCATCATTGTTGCTTTTGTGTTTTCATAACAATTTGATTGCAGTGCTGATTTTGTTTTGTTTTTGAGTGCCTGCAGTGTACCAGGACTGTTAAGAGCCTAGAGAATTTAGAACTAAAAGGAATAATGCAGGCCTGAGGCATGCCACTTGTTAATGGCATTGCTATGTGGACAGAACTCTCCAGCAGCATCATTCAGGGTGAGGAGTCACATGGAGGGGAGAAGGAGGGAAGAGTTTTTATTGGCTTCACTCATTGGTTTCTGTTCCATCATATTCAATATTGAATCAGTGGCTTTGGTAAACACAGAGATAGCACATCAAACAACTGAGCAGAGGACACAAAACAAGAAAATGCCTAAGACAGTAAAACACAGAGTAAGAATGCAATATGCAGTAGGTCTTATTTCCATGCTAATACAACAAGGGAATATACAGAAATGATGGGAAGAAATGCACTTTGACTGCACCTTGCATGAAGTAGATTTAGTTGCATAAAATAGTTAATGCTGACTGCCAAAGATGTGAAATGCTTCAATGTTGTTTTACATGGTCACTATCATACTATCACCACCCTCACTTTATGTATTAGGAAACTGAGGCATAGAGAGTTTTGTAAAAGGTTATTTAAGTTGAAATCCTGGATCTAAGATTTGAAGCCAGGTATTTTGACTCTGAAGCCACACAATTACTAGGCAAGGCTGTCTGGCATGAGAAGTGCTGAGCCAGTTGAAGGACATGAATGATTTAAGCAGCAAATGGAATATTGCTCTGTGTTAATAGAAATATGCTGTCTGGTCAAACAAGGTAATCTTCAGCTGTAATTGACTGTTGAATAGCCAACTCTAATGTGAGGTATCGAGTTCAGTTCTGAAACTACATTTTTAAAAGGCTATCTACAAGCCAGAAAGCACCCAAAGGAGAACAATTAGGAGCACTGAGGTCTCAGAATTCTCAGAATTCTCAGAATTCTCAGAATTCTCAGATATTTTATTGAAAGTTGGAAGCTCTGAATATGATTAGTCAAAAGGAAAGAAACTGGGCATAGTGACCCACATTTGTAAGCCCAATACTGGGAGGCTGAGACAGGAGGATCACAGAAACACTGACAAACTCAGTAACTTAGGTGGGCCTCTGCAAGTTAGTGAAACTCTGTTAGAATAAAATAAAATAAAATAAAATAAAATAAAATAAAATAGGGCTAAGGATGTAGCTCAACTCAGAGTTATAACACACACACACACACAGACACACACACACACACACACACACACACATACACACATGAAAATTCACAGAAAATATATCATCTTTCTTCTACCATTTAAAGAAAATCAGTCACACAGGGCATGGTGGCATACGCTTGTAATCCCAGCATTTGGTAGGCTGAACCAGGCAGATAGGGGTTCTCAGACAGTCTCAGCTACTTAGTGAGGCCATTTACAACTCAGTGAGACCCTGTTTAAAAATAAAGAATAAAAAATAGGGCTGGGGGTGTAGCTCGGTGATAGAATGTCCCTGGGTTCATCCCCAGTACCAGGCAGGCAAGCAGGGAAAGAAAGAAGGAAGGAAGGAAGGAAGGAAAGAAAGAAAGAAAGAAAGAAAGAAAGAAAGAAAGAAAGAAAGAAAGAAGAAAGAAAGAAAGAAAGAATGACAATCACAAAGGGATTCAGTTTAGTCTGCATTTTCATAATAGGCAAAATTAGGACCAAAAATTAAAAGAAAGAAGCAGCTTTCAACTCAATATAATGACTAGAAATCATAGCATTTAGAATTGTGAACAAATACAATAGTTCTCCTCACAAAAGAGTAAGCTCCCTGTGGCAGAAGTAGTCAAGGAGAACTGAGTTGAGCACAGCAGGGTAACATAGGCTCTCTGCATTTGAGAGACGATGGGCTGGTAATAAAAGAGATGGTCGTCTGGGAAGAAAATTGACAGGAACAAAAGCATAGCACAAGGGAAAGAGGTGGCATGTGATCAGAGGAGTAGGAGTTGGGAGGCTTGGAGAAAACAGCAAGGAATGCACAGCAGTGGGAACCAAAATTGGCTATTTAGAGAACTAGTCATCGGGACCCAACTTCCACTGTAAAAGAACCAACATTAGTATTAAAAAATAGCCAAGACTAGGGGTGGTAGTTGGCTTAGTGGTAGAGTGCGTGCCTAACATGCGTAAAGCCCCAGGTTGGATCTCCAGCACCTCAAAAAAAAATGAGATAACATAAAATTATTCTCACAAAAGAGTAAGCTCCCTGTGGCAGAAGTAGTCAAGGAGAACTGAGTTGAGCGCAGCAGGGTAACATAATTTGAGAGACGATGGGCTGGTTTGCTTAGTTTGCTTTTATCCCTTTAGATAAAATAATAATAGATAAAATAATAGTTTGCTTTTATCCCTTTAGATAAAAACTAAATTTTTTTTCTCAAGGAAAGAAGAGAAAATTGAGTCACTTAATATTTACAAATTACTGTGCTGAGGCATATTAACAAGTATTATCATAGTAAATTCCAAAATAAGTTAAACAATATTGCTATTGGCGATATGCTAAGGGTGTGGAGGCTGAGGAAATCCCAAGTTCAAGTGACAATTCAGTGATAAGATCAAGGTTTTAGGCCGACTCTGTCTGGCTTCAAAATCTGTATCTTGAGGAACTGTGTAGCAAAGGCCAAGAATGGAGGAGATAGTAAAACACAGGTCACATAATTTAGTCAAATCCAGACCAAAGTACCTTAGATTGCTACCATTTTAAAGTTTAACATCTACTATGAAATTTGGGGTGAAATAAATAGCCAACTTAGCCTGTTCTTGCCGCTATAACCAAATACTTTAGACTGGGTAATTTGGGAACAATAAAATTCATTCCTCACAGTTGTCAAGGCTGGGAAGTTCAAGTTCATGGTGCCAGCAGATTTGGTGTCTGAGGAGGGTTGTTCTCTGTTTTCAAGACGACACCTTCTTGCTGTGTTCTTAACTGAAGAACGGTTCAAAGGGATGGAGGGTCAGGCCTTACCTTGCAGAAGAGATGGGAAAGCCAGGATACTCTGAAATTGCATTCATAATGACATTCACCCTACTCACAAATGTAGATCCCTCATGACTTAATCACTTCCCCAAAGGCTCCACCTCCCAGTGCCCTCACCTTGCAGTTTAAATTCCAACATAGGACTTTTGATGGGACACATATGTTAAACCATGGCAGTCATGCTCAAATATTGTATCCTCTTCCATCTCCTAAGGATATTACCGAAGTGAGCTTCAGTGTTTATAACCATATCAGGAGAGAAAAAAGTCCAAGATTAGAAGGAAAGGACTTCAAATTAAGCCCTGTGCTTAACGAGTGTCCCTGCATGAGGCAGTGTTACTTTGTGTAGGAAATGTGGCAAGTGGTTTGTCATAGGGTAGGTGCAATCAACAACAACATTAAAACAGGTCATTTGAATAGCAACCCAAAAATCTGAGCTGGATCCATCTCTCAAAGGTGATGCACTTGTTCAGCATTGGTTATTTGCAAGTTCTTAAATAACTCATATATTTCTTCAAATTTCCACATATTCTCTACCACATCTGTATTATGGGCCTTCATATCTCAGCCTTTCAGAAAACCATTTGTAACTGGAGGCCAGCTTGGTAAAATAAAAAATTCAATTGATTGCATTTGAGCCATCTTATCTGGGGCAAGGGTTAGGAAATCATCACACCTTCAATTTAGTCTCTTAACTGTTAGCTTCCTAGCACCTGTCATCACTTTTCTCTAATAAACATGTAATCTCTATTTCCTGGGGGAAAGGCAGGGTCAGATAGAAGACATGAAACAAGGCAAACAGTGCCCCCCAAACAGATTTACTCTTGCATAAATGTTATTGGCATGAGAGATGATACAAGGCCAATAGATCTACTTCAATAATATTTGCTTCATTATTTTACTGTAGGATGAAATAGACTTAATATAAGATAATTATATTACTGTCTTTGGGGCTTCAAGTAAAGAAAGAAAGAGATCAGTATTGCATTTGCTTGCTCTTAATCCCCTACTCTCCTCAAGACTTTTCAGAAGATAATTGCCTGTAATTCAGAAAGCTCATGAGTTAATTTACTTAAGACCCTAGAAACACAGTTAAGACCTGAAGAAGACCTAGGGACACCATCTGTAATATTTTTTCTTAACAGGATTATTGCAGATACAATGATAATAAAGATGTTTTGCTAAAAGAATAAAAAAAATTTCGGTTCACATATGTCTGCAGAAAACATAAATGAAATAATGTAATTGGGAGTATTAGTATTAAAAATGTGTTTTGCATTTTTATTTTAAAATTAATGCATGCTTTAGATTTTTAAAAGCAAAATTATTTATGATAAATAGCAGAATCTCCCTCCCTTCCCACCTACTCATGTACCTTAAAAGCTTTTTCCCTAAAAGTAATTTACATAAAACATGTATATAAATGTGTATGCATTCTATATTTTTATACAAATAGGGTTATTTTATATTAGCCTGTTTAAATGTTGTCTGAAGATATCTTAAATAAATTTCTTGCAAAAATATATATTCATATCATTATAATAATACCCAGTATTCCATTTTATATCTATAGAATAATGTATAACTCTCAAACCCTATTAAGAGGCATTTAAGTTACCTAGCCTATTCTAAGATACATTCCTATTAATGGAATTGCTGGGGCAGAGGGTTTGTGTATTTTTCAAATATGCTGCCTGAGTTATGTGTTTTATATCCATTAAGATAAAAAGATTAATTTCTAAGTTAAATTTATAGTAAGATGTGATTTAAATTTTATTTATAATGGGATGGAGGCTATAATTAATGGTTTGCCTCTAATGTATGAGAGATCTCAGAATGAATTCTTTCATTTCCCCCAAACAAAACAGTGATAGTCCCTTGCTTGAATATTTCACAAAAAGACTGCCATGAATGCTGGAAACTTGAATGTATTTTAAAGGAAAACATTTAAAATAATGCCTCATATTTCAAAATAATTCTGTCTATGGAACAGTGTAGAAAAATATAATTATCTAGGCCATTAAAAATAGTCTCATTCCTAGTGAATTAAAGACCTGCCCTTCTAACTACTCCACAATGTGAGCACAACATACAGGTATGATTGTGTATGGAACATGTACAAACACATAGCTCCACCTGTTCAAATAGTCCAAAGTCATTTCACAGTTGTTATATCCTAAGATAAATTTTCTTGGACATGTCTAGTCATGCATGCATTAGACATGATTCTCAGCCAAAATAAGCTGTACCTCAAAATGAAATGGAAAGTCAAAGCCCACACAGTAAGTGCATTTTCTATTTTGTTCTTCAAATAGTAATTTTTCTACTTCCTCTGTTCTTTAGGCTAATTCTTTTTCTCTTAATTAAAATAAAAATTTCCCTAAGAAAAATTTCTAGCTCTATGTTTGTAACTGTATATTTAGAGATAGAAGAAGAAAGATCGATAGATGGTAGAGAGGTAGATAGAGACACTCTTTAAGTTTTATATTTAATCACATAGCCCTCCTTTTGAGGGCTTTCGGTCTCACCATCAGAATTATTAACTAGGAAGGTACAGACAGCCAGTAGTGGCTTCCTTGTCAGTCTCAGTGGGCATGAGCAGTCACTGGAGCTTGCAGTATCAGTTGCTAGGCAACCCGTTCATCTGCTGAGCCTGATATTTCAATTCAGCAGCAGTAAAGGTCTGGTGTGCTACAGCCCTTCTGAGCTACCTTCGTTACATAATATCTACCATTATAATAAAGAAGCCCCAAATGCTCAGGGGTATGAGAGTACCAAGGAAAATAAGCACAGCTGTGGCAATAAGATAATGTCAAATTAGACTTTCTGCATATAAAAGAGGAGAAGATGGTGACATATTTAACACTCAGTCCTTCCTGACAGCACTGAAAAATCATCCTGCCAGGATATTTCCTTGATGATATCAAATCAAGTCTTGTTACCATTCTAGAAAAGTTTCTGACTACCACAATAACAAAGACCAAACAGTAATGGTCTAGACAAAAAAGGAGAATATTCAGTTCCTAGATATGGCAAATGAGGCCACCATATTTATCTAAGTATTTGTCCAAAGGATGATTCTTGAGAATAGAATTTTATAGAGGAATGTTTAAGCCTAAAAATCAGCAGCTATATAAGTATTCCAGGTTGCCAATCTTGCTAAAACATTTTTCTAAATGAATGTCTGAGATTCTGTGACAGTCAGTGGAAGTGATAATCAGAGTCATTCTTTACTCTTGAGTTTATTTTAGAAGAAGCAAATAATCAATGTAATAAGGTACCTCTGAGCACAGTTTTGTTCACTTATCTACGCTATGCCCTAGCTTTCCCTATTTATAAAATAGAAATTGTCTTAGTCTGAGCAGGCTTCCAAAATAAAAATATCATAAATCGGGTGGCTAACAAGCAACAGAAATTTATTCCTTATAGTTCTAGAAGTCCAAGAACTGGCACATGTGGTGTCTGATGTAGGCTTACTGTGTTTCACCCAGAAAGCCTCTGAGTCGTCATTTGATGGGTGAGAGGGGAAAGCTTGCTTTCTCAGTCTGCTTTTTGGAGGGCATTCATCTCTCTCACAAGGGCTCCACTTCCCAAAGGCCCAACCCCTTAGTACTACCACATTAGGTGTCAGCAATTAAACTTCGGGGAGGTGGACAGACACAAATATCCAAATCATAGCAAATAAGTACTAATTAAAATATACTTTGGGTTTAGTATCCAAAAACAAGCAAAAACAAAAAAAACCCAGAATGAACAATACCTTCAGTAATATAGATGAGTTGTTATTCTCCTGCATAAACAGTGTAAGAAGTCCAGGAGTCAAGCCCGGCGTGGTGGTGCACACTTGTAATCCCAGCATTCGGGAGGCTGAGACCAGAGAATCGCAGTTCACGGACAGCCTCAGCTACTTAGTGAGGCCCTCTGCAACTTAGTGAGACACTGTTTCAAAATAAAGAATAAAAAATAGGGCAGGGGTGTAGCTCGGAGGTCCCTGGGTTCCAATCCCAGACCCACAAATAAAAAAAAAGAAATAAGTCCAGGGGTCAGGCATGGTGTCACACACCCATAATCCTAGTACCTGGGAGGCTGAGACAGGAAGATTATAGGTTCGGGGTCAGACTCTGTAACTAAGAAAGACTCTATTAAAAATAATTTTTTAAAAAAAATGTCTGAAATTCTAGCTCAAAAAATAAAGTCCAGGGTTAATATTGTTTTTTTTGTTGTTGTTGTTTTGTTTTTTGTTTTTTTTTGCATTGCCATCTTCAACTTGCAGTGTCTCTTCCCTGGTCTAAGATGATCACCAAAACTTTACTCCAGTGGGCAAGAACTAAAGACTAGTACATCTACCCCTCTTCTTTTCTTCAAGGGAATGACAGGCCATTGTTGACCACTTCAACTTAATCCCATTGATTAGATCTGGACCACATCTTACTGAAAGGGAAACTGGAAAATGACATTGTCAGTTGGGAGAGTATATTTCTATCCAGTTAAAACACAGAGTAGCTCTCACTAAATAAATGGTGGATACTGGGGGACAATTAGCTGTTTCTTCCACAAAAAGAAACAAAATAATGATCAACAGCATAATACACACAAAAAATACAATTACCTTAAACTATAAAAATAAAATCAATAAGTTTTTATAACACCCTAGAAACTGAATGGGACAGGGTGGATAACTGGAAACACTGAGTTTCCCCCTGTACATCACCTATTTGAGAATTGGTCTAGGACTGTGAAGAAAATGGGCCTGGAGACCAAAAAGCAATTTGGGGATGATGAATATGGTCATTCTCTCGATTATGGTGATGGTCTTACTTGTATATACATATGTCGAAACTTAACCAATTTTATATTTTAAATGTGTGCAGTTTATTTTATGTCATTTATTTCAGAGTGAGTCTACAAAAGGGGGGAATGGAATGTGAACAATATTGAATTTAAAGAAATGTTCTGACTTTCCCTAGGAAAGTAGTTACCAGAAGGGTTAAAGCACATGACTGCAGAGTATACTCTCAGCAATAAAATCCTCCAGGAATGCATAAATAAAAAAGGCCAAAATTCATGAAAAAGGCCAGGAAGGGAACTGTAGGTGGAAATGGAGCACTGGGACAGTGGAGAAAAGCTAGGTTTAGTGACATTTTCCTCATCACCTCTCCCTCATCCTCAACATGAGAGCCTACTGTGCTCAGATCAGAGTCAACTTGTCAGTGTAATTGTGATGAAGTACAGGAAGGATGGTCGCTCTGGGGACAGCAGAACACAGGCTGAGAAGAAGCTTTCTTCTGGAAGAGGAGCCCAAACTGCCAGGCAGCAGACAGCAGAAACATGAAGACAAAAAGCAGGAAGAAAAACATGCAGGGAGACCCACCCCCTGTCCCACTTACAGGGGTTTTCACCCAGAAGGTGTGTTTGTAAAGTGTTGCAAACATTACTGCCTTTCCTGCTAGCTATATTTTTCCTGTTACTTATTAATTCTTATCTTTACAGATTTTGCATTTCATTTATTTGTTCAGATGTATTTTGGAGGTACTTGGTTTTTACTTGCCACTTTGATAAGTGCTGAGGAGAGAAAATTAATGAATTTATCTCAAAAGGAACCTTACAGAATAAAGAGAACAGTGGAAATAAAATCTCTTCAGCTTGATTTATCCATGCATTTCTGGAATTGTACTGTTGCTTTGTACGAACACATTTGGAGCTCAGAAAAGACAAGTGGTAGAGAAGTGGCGGGAGACTGCCTTCTGTCCTAGAATGCAGAACTTCTTCCTTTTCTATATTTTTTCACATCACTGGGAGCTATATTTTATCTGTACTTTAGAATACCAAATGAGGTGGGCTTGGCTTCTGCATATCCTTGGCATTCTTTCTCTTCATGATATGGCAATATAAATAGAAGAAGACAGATTGAAGAGGAGTGAGGCATGCATAAATTTCAAATATAAAATAAATAGATGCTAAAACCTTTATCTTAGTGCCATGAGGATAGTGAGATTTTATGTTAATAAATGGCCCATAAACCCAAAAGGAAAAAATTTCATTTTACATTTCAAATCATTGTTCTCATGTTTCATCTGACATCAGTAAACAGATCTAAAAATGTGACTTTCTATATATTGGGTGACTTATCCATAACAATACTACTTCTTTCCAAATACAAGCCTATCCTTTTCTCAGAGTGTTGAGAAAGTTGTCATCAGAAAAGCAGATGAGCGCAGGGTTGACATTCTTTGATTCTAAGATAAGTGTCAGATTTTTAAATCCATTATATTTGGATGCAAGATCAACATGTGGACTTGCAAAATATGTTAGAGCTAAGAGGTAAAATGAATACAAGGGGGATGTCTACATAGCAACCGTGACAAGACTCTAGGTGAAAATATTCTTACCTCATTCCAGTCAATCTTTACCAAGCCCCAGACTTCATAATGTTAACTAGTTCAAATAATTTATGCCAAAAGTTATTTGTAGCTTTAATTTTTATATCTTCATATCCTTGCTATATTTTCCAAATCATCAATTGTTCTATATTCCTTATAAATGATCACCTACATGGTACTTTGTAATGGGGATTGAACTTTAATGCTACAACCCCAGCCCTTTACTTTGTAGTTTTTTGTTTTGAAACAGGACCTTACTAGGTTGCTGAGAATTTCACTCCACTGCTGAGGCTAACCTGCTAATGCCTTTGGTGTTCTTCCTGTCTCAGCCTCCAAAGTACATTTTTATGTTATATTGTGAAAGAGTCTCACTAGATTTCTGAGGATGGCCTTGAACCTGTGATCCTCCTGTCTCAACCTCCCAACTACTGGAATTATAAGAGTGTGCCTCCACAGCTGGCTCCTTTGTAAGATTTGAGTTGAATATTTCATTTTCATTTAATACTTCTGTTGAATTAAAATATATTAAAATAGTTTTGTTTTGCACAGTTCATTCACCATGGGGTGGAAGAGACTCGCACATAAGAAGGCTTTACTGACTAAGGCAAGTGAGTTATAAAGTAGCCACTATATTATAAAGCTGACCGAAAAACTTCATGTTCATCAAGTGTTACCTCTGTTTCTCACTCCCATGACTGAAAATGTAACTGGAATACTACCAATTTTCTCCAAATGATCAGTGTCACCAGGAAAAATTTGGAAGCCCAAGGAGCAAACATATTTCTCAAAGGCAAAAACGATTCCTTGCCCCATCTATCAAAACCTTATCTTTACTACCTAAAGTTTTCTCATGAATGTGGACTATAAAAGGAATCTAATGGCACAGTACTCCAAGGAAGCACTGATACCACCATTCACAATTTTTCTAAAAACCAATAATGATTATCTCAATTTAAAATAAGAGACAAATCCTCCCCTTCACTCTGCTCCATAGTTATTATCCCCTCCCAAACAGCTGTGGCTTCAAAATGACAAACTAATGCCTACAGTTGCTATTTGCAAATTCTATAATCTTAAATGTATTTTATATAGTTTTTACACAAGCTGTAGGTTTTCAAGTGTTTTGAAATCTATGAGAAAATGTTTCTGGTGTTTCTGTGGGGCAAGCCAGGTGAAGGGTAAAGATGAGCACCTTCAGTCCCCTCCCTCAGGCTTCCTTGGGAGATAATCTCAGCCACTGGGGATTATTAATACTTAAGGTTGATTTGCATCTTCAAGAGGACTCTTGAAGAAAGCCCTTCCACTCCAAATAAGGAAGCTGAAATGACAGATTTGGGTTGATGTTTTAGGAACACTTGCCGGATGCACCTCAATTAAATCATAGATGATTGCTTAGTCTCTAATGCATAGAAGAAACTGTGTTAGCCAAAACTGTATATGCCTATAGGCAAGTAGTATGTTCAAATATTTCCCAAGATGATAGGTTATATTTTTCCAATTTCTTTGTTTCAGTGTTGTTAACAACTTGCACATATCAACCCACCTAAACTACTGAATAGTTTTTGTTTTATTTAATGGATAATCACTGAATCATGAACTAATTAAGACAGTGGGGCTTCAACAGAGAACAAAGCAAATATGGTCTTTTTTTAAACAAATTTTTTTACTGAACATAAATGGTATAAATTTAAATTATATTTGGTGCCCTCTCCCCTCCACCCCCGTTTTCCCTTCCCCCTCCCACCAATGGTTGTCCAGGTTAATCATGTCATATTCATAATTTTATACATATTCAGATGTAGACCCTCATTAATCAAGATCAGCCTTCCTCCTCTCCTATCTTTCCATTCAAACTTTGCTGGTATTTCCCCTCCATTATCTGGAGTCCCACTGGTATCCTCTGTGTTCCCTAGTTTGGGCATATTAGAGGAAACATATGTACCTTCTCCTTCTGTGCTTGGCTGATCTCACTTAACATAATGTTCTCCAGGCCTTTCCATCTTCTTGCAAATGATATACTTTTGTTCTTCTTTATGGCTGAATAGAATTGCATTGTGTGTATTTCCCAAAGTTTTGCTATCCATTCATCTGTTGATGGAGATCTGGGTTTGTTCCATATTTTTGCTCTTATGAATTGTGCTGCTATGAACATAGGTATGCATATGTTGCTGTAGTTCTCTGAATTCAGCCCCTTTGGAAAGATACCCAGGAGTGGTAGAGCTGGATCATATGGTGGATCTATTCCCACCTTTCTTAGGAATCTCCACACAGATCTCTATAGTGGCTGAACTAGTTTGCATTCCCACCAACAGTGTAAAAGAGTTCCTCTTTCCCCACATCCTCGCCAGCATTTGTTGTTATTTGATTTCTTTATGCTTGCCACTCTGACTGGGGTTAGATGGAATCTCAGTGTAGTTTTGATTTGCATCTCCCTGATGGCCAGTGATGAAGAACATCTTTTCATGTATCTATTGGCCCTTTGTATCTCTTCTTTTGTGAAGTGTCTATTCAGTTCATTTGCCCATTTCTTGATTGGGTTGCTTGTTTTGCTAGTGTAGAGTCTTTTGAGCTCTTTGTATATTCTGGATATTAGCCCCCTATCAGAGTGGTGGCTGGTAAAGATAATTTCCCATTCTGTAGGCTTCCTCTTTAGGTTACTGATGGTTTCCTTTGATGAGAGGAAACTTTTTAGTTTGATGTTATTCCACTTGTTGATTCTTGCTTTAATTTCCTGAGTTTTGGAGGTTTTGTTGAGGAAGTTACTGCCTGTGCCAATATGCTGTAGTGTTGAGCCTATGCTCTCCTCTAATAACATCACAGTCTCAGGTTTAATTTCCAAGTCTTTGATCCATTTTGAGTTGATTCCTGTGCATGGTGAGATATAGGGGTTTAGTTCCATCTTTCTACAAATGGATAGCCAGTTCTCCTGGCACCTTTTTTTGAAAAGGCTGTCTTTTCTCCAGCGTATGAGTTTGGCCCCTTTGTCAAAGATTAATTGACTAAAGATGTGTGGGTTTGTTTCTGTACCTTCTATTCTAATCCACTGGTCAGTATATCTGTTATTGTGCCAGTACCATGCTGTTTTTACTACTATTGCTCTATAGTATAACTTGAAGTCTGGGATTGTGATGCCTCCTGCATGTTTTTTATTGCTGAGAATTGCTTTGGCTATTCTGGGTCTTTTCTTTCTCCATATAAAGTTCATGATTGATTTTTCTAGGTCTCTGAAGAATGTTGCTGGTATTTTAATGGGAATTGCATTGAATCTATAGATCAGTTTTGGCAGAATGGCCATTTTGATGATATTTATTCTGCCTATCCATGAGCACAGGAGGTCTTTCCATCTTCCAAGTTCTTCAATTTCTTTTTTAATGTTTTATAATTTATGTTGTAGAGGTCTTTTACATCTTTGGTTAGGTTTATTCCTAGGTATTTTATTGGTTTTGAGGTTATAGTGAATGGGATTGTTTTCTTTGTTTCTTTCATTGTGGATTCATTGTTGGCATAAAGAAAAGCCACTGATTTATTTAGGTTGATTTTGTATCCTGTGATTTTGCTGAATTTGTCAATCAGCTCCAGAAGTCTTTTGGTTGAGTTCATTGGGTCTTCCAGATAAAGGATCATGTCATCTGCAAATAAGGATAATTTTAATTCCTCTCTTCCTATGTGAATTCCTTTGATTTCCTTCTCTTGTCTTATTGCTACAGCAAGGGTCTCTAGGACTATATTGAAAAGGAGTGGTGATAGTGGGCATCCTTGTCTTGTTACTGACTTTAGAGGAAATTCTTGCAGTTTTTCCCCATTCAATATTATGTTGGCTTTGGGTTTACAGTATATTGCCTTCATTATGTTGAGGTACGTTCCTTCTATCCCAATTTTCTGCAGTGTTTTTAACATAAATGAGTGTTGGATTTTGTCAAATGCTTTTTCAGCATCTATTGCTATGATGATGTGTTTTTTGTTCTTGGTTCTATTTATGTGGTGAATAACATGTATTGATTTGCGTATGGTGAACCAGCCTTGTTTTTCTGGGATGAAACCAATTTGGTCATGATGTATTATTCTCTTGATATAGTTTTGAATGCATATGGCTAGTATTTTGTTTAGAATTTTGCATCTATGTTCATTAAAGATATTGGTCTGTAGTTTTCCTTTCTTGAGGTATCTTTATTTGTTTTGGGGATTAATATGATACTGGCCTCATAGAAGGAATTTGGGAGAGTTCCATCTCTTTCAATTTTCCAGAACAAGTTCTAAAGTATTGGTATTAGTTGTTCACTGAAGGTTTTGTAGAATTCAGCTGGAAACCCATCTGGGCCTGGGCTTTTCTTTGGTAGAATTTTTATTGCCATTTCTATTTCTTTTGTTGCTATTGGTTGGTTTAGGGTTGCTATGTCCTCTTGGTTGAGTGTAGGAAGGTTAACTGTGCTTAGAAATCTGTCAATTTCATCCATGTTTTCAAGTCTATTGGAGTATAAATTTTTAAAGTAGTTTCTGATAATCTTTTGAATTTCTTCACTATCTGTGGTAATATCTCCTTTTTCATTTCTAATTTTGATAATTTGAGTTGATTCTCTTTTTCTTTTGGTTAGGTTGGCCAGGGGTTCATCAATTCTATTAATCTTTTCAAAGAACCAACTTTTTGTTTTATTGATTCTTTGAATTTTTTTGTTCTCTATTTAATTTATTTCTGCTATAATTTTAATAATTTCTCGTCTTCTGCTGGCTTTGGGAATGGATTGTTGCAGAATTTCTAGATCCTTGAGTTGTGTCATTAGGTTCTTTACTTGGTGATTCTCTGTCCTTCTTATGTGGGCACTCAATGCAATAAACTTTCTTCTTAATACTGCCTTCATAGTGTCCCATAGATTTTGGTACGTTGTGTCTCTGTTTTCGTTTGTTTCCATAAATTTCTTTATTTCTTACCTAATTTCCTCTATTACCCATTCATCATTCAATAGTGTATCATTCAATCTCCATGTATTTGAATTATTTCTTTTGAGTTTCCTGTTGTTGATTTCTACTTTTATTCCATTATGGTCTGAAAAGATGCAAGGAATTATATTACATTTTTTAAATTTGCAGGCACTTTCTTTGTGACCCAGGATGTGGTCTATTTTGGAGAAGGTTTCATGGGCTACTGAGAAGAATGTGTATTCTGTAGTCCCTGGCTGAAATATTCTGTAAATGTCTATTAGGTCCATTTGGTTTATGGTTTTCTTTAGTTGTAAGGAGTCTTTACTCATCTTTTGCCTTGAAGATTGATCCAGTGGTGTGAGAGGCGTATTAAAGTCTCCCATAATTATTGTATTTGGGTCTTTTTGGGATCTGATGTCCAGAAGGTTTTGTTTTATAAATGTGGTTGCACCGGCGTTTGGGGCATAAATATTTACTATCATTATATCTTCTTGGTGTATTGTTCCTTTTAATAAAATGAAGTGTCCTGATTTGTCTCTTCTGAAGTGTTTTAGTTTAAAGTCTGTTTTGTTAGATATCAGGGTACCCCTGCTCTTTTTTGGGCTCCAATAGCATGGTATATCGTTTTCCATCCTTTCACTTTCAGTCTGTGAATGTCTTTGGCTCTAAGGTGAGTTTCTTGCAGACAACATATATTTGGATTATGTTTCTTAATCCACATTGCCAGTCTAAGTCTTTTGATTGGTGAGTTAAATCCTTTGACGTTAAGAGATATTATTGAAATATGATTTTTGTTTTCTGCCATTTTATGTTCTGTCTACTATTTGGTGGTTTTGTCTTTCTTCTTTACTTAAATGGCCCACTTATGAACTTCCTCTCTTCTCTGGTTCTGAAGTCTGCTTCTTTTTCTTCTTTATGATTTATTTCTTTAAGAATTTTCTCTAGTGTTGGCTTTGAATTCATGAATTTTTTAAGATTCTGTTTATCCTGAAATATTTTTGTTTCTCCTTTGATTTTGAATAGTAGTGTTGCTGGATAGATTAGTTTTGGTTGGAAGTTATTTTCTTCCAGGGTCTGAATCACATCATACCCGTCTCTCCTAGCATTCCTGACCTGGGTTGTATAGTCTGGGGTGATTCTTATTGTTTTGCCTCTATATGTCACCCGTCCTTTTGTTCCCACTGCTCTTAAGATTCCTTCCTTGGCCTCTATATTGGTCATTTTGGCTATTATGTGGCGTGGGGAGGTCCTTCTTTGGTCCTGTCTCAATGGAGTTCTGTATGCCTCCTGGACATGAAGATCCAAGTCTCTTTCCATGTTTGGAAAATTCTCTGAGATTATTTCTTTGAAGAGATTACGGATGCCCTTGGTCTGTACCTCTATCCCTTCTTCAATGCCTATTATCCATAAGTTAGGATGCTTCATATTATCCCATATTTGCTGGATGTTTAGGTTTTGTTGCTGTAAAGATTTCTGTATATCGCTGACCATGTTTTCGGTTTGGGATGTACTGTCTTCTAACATTGATATTGTGTTTTTTATTTCATCTACTCTTCCAGAATTTCTTTCTATTGCACTCTTCATTTCACTTATTGATTCTTTCATTTCATTCCAGACCTCTTTCTGATTCTTAGTGTTTCCAACTCATCTTTCATTTCCTCTAGACTTGTTTTAAATCCTTTCATCATATTTTAAATCAAGATTCTGAACTCCCCTTCTTGCATTTCTTGTAGGTCAGTATTTGTGACTTCTGTCAATTCTCCACTATTCCTGGTTCTCATATTTTCAACATTCTCAGGCCTGTTCTTCTGTTGTCTTCCCACTGATTGTGGTTATTGTGTATAGTCCATTCTTAGTAATATGGATTTAGAAAAGTTAACAGGTAAAGAGTACTTTTCAAGTGGTGGGTCAGAAGTCAGCAACCATGAACACCCAAATTTTGTTTCTCTGCTTCACAAAATGACAATAAACAGTAACTCGCTGCCACCACTGAAGGCAATATGGTGCCAATGCCACACCCTTGGCCGTGAGGCTAGCGTATTTCTTTTCTTGTTTTGAGCTCCACTCTGAGTCCCTGGAGGGCGTGCTGAGCCCGGCCCCTGGGAGCTTTAGATGCTCCTTGCACCGAAAAAACTGCTGAATTACACCCTGTGTTCTGCAGCTGCTCACCTCAGCTTGCTGTCCGCTCCTGCTCTCTGGAGCCTGGTGGCTGGTTGAGTGCGTTGGTCTGGAGCCATCCGGAAAATTCTCCACTGCCAGCAGCAGTATGGCGCTGCTGCCACGTCCAGACCATGAGACCAGTGTATCTCCTCTCCAGTTCTGAGCTCCGTTCTGAGTCCCCCTCCTCTCTGGAGCCTGGCGCTGCAAGGAAAGATGACGCTGGCGGCGTGGCTCCACCGCCTCTGGAATGCGGGCTGGTTTCCTCTCTGGTGTCTAGCCATTCTTCTAACCTTCCTTCTCTCTGTCCCTTGTACTTGCAGTTTTTATTTCTCTGCTGGTGGTGTTTTCTGGCTATGAAAAGCACTGATTTTGTAGTAATAAAGATCGATTGTTAGCGGGATTCATAAACGCCGTTTTACTCAGTTGCCATCTTCCCAGAAGTCTCGCAAATATGGTCTTTAAAGCCATTCTTGGAACTGAGGCTCAGTAGGAAAGAAGAATAGATCCCTGGGGGAAAGTGACCAGAATAAAGCCTGGTCATGGAGAACTAGAATAAAAGGTAGGTTAATTCACCAAATAAAATAAATTTGGTAATTACTGAATGATTATCCCAGATAAGGTAAGGTTAACCCCAAAGACCCTTTATTTTCTCACCACCCCCAAATTGTACATATGTATGCATGAGTTTTAAGGCACATAACAGATGTTTCTTGAAGCATACAGAATGTGTCATATTCAATAGTCATGATATTGGAACTCAATGAAGGTTAAATAATGATAAATAATAACACATTCAGAACCATTAATCAATTACACCAACATTTGTCGAGCAAAACAATTATATATTTTATTACCCAGGCCTATAAAAGTGTCACTTATGAAGCATTACATACTATATCATCCAGATTAAAAACTGAAAGCCCATTATAAGTCATATCATTTTGCCCCACATATCTGGGTTGAAGCTTGGGGAACTGCTGCCCTGTTGTTCAGTCACTCAGCAGGCCTATAGGATGTTCTCACACAATGTGCTCCTAACTTCTAGGCCTTCAAGGACAAGGAATTCAAATATGTCCTTTAATATACTTTGAAGCTGATACAGCAAGAAAGACTGGTCATTTTTTAGACAGCATATTTTTTTTTCTTGCAGAATTGGGACAAGGACACTGTCAAAATATCAACAGTTCCCAGCTGACAGTTTTTGTCTAGCTCTTTGAACTGGGGAAGTTAAAATCGGAATCTCTTTTATATCCCAACTATTTTTTTAAGCCCAAGAGTCTTGCTAGGTGGCATAAGACAGCTGTATAAAGACTTAGACCTTCCTAGCACCATGACTGCAGATAAGCAGAGTAAAGAGACAGGGATGTGAAGAGAATGGCTGGTCCCATGGTCAGACACGGAGGCTGACTTCGTGCTTCTTTTCCTAACATAACTAGTTCTTCTATAAATAGAAGGAAGAAGGCTGTTGACCTCATCATAATGAAGGCTATTAGTTGGCTTCAATACATCCACAAAACAGGTATCAGGTGCCAAAGCAAAGTCAAAGGATCTTGCTTCAGGGGAACATGTTACATGTGAATGTGTAATCATGCACATTTACCTGATTACATGCATTTACCTGATTATTTCTCTCATTGTAATACCCAACTGACCATTCTTAACTTCAGGGAATCATGAATCATTTTCTCTGATCCTCTTCTTCGCTTTCTCTGGTAGGTCTTATTTTGAAACCATGAGACTTGCAAATATCTAACTTACTGCAAGAGTAGCATCACTTATCATCAGAAAAAGAAGTTGCATAGCACTCAATGTGAAAATTGGTGTGTCCCCTCCCATGAGTCAATTCACTTTTTAGAACTGAGACCAAGGATTTCTTCCCAGATGGAAGACAATGCTGGTAACAAATGAAGTGTGTTAGTTGTGTTAGTGATGCTCATTCCTTTTTATTTATTAAGGCTCAGGTTTATTATCTCTGAAAGTTGCAATGTGTGACTCTAAGTACTAAATGTAAATGTGTTTCTTTAGGAAAAATTGGAATTCAAGCCTGAACATAATTTATTTAACTAGATAATGGTTTCTTCATTTTCTTTTCAAAAAAAGAAAAAAAATTGCAGAGTGGAGCAAACATGTCACTCATTTTTCCACTGTGTTCACCTATGAGATGCCATGAGGATGGTACTTATCAAAATATTTTTTTATTTATAATATCTTTTCATAGTTAAAAAATGTCTGAAAGATCTGGTCTAGGTCTTAACAACATGAATATTTACCGGAAGTAGAGTTCATGCTGGAGGTCAAAAAGGTCTGTCTATGTCTTTTTTATCTCTATAATCTTCTGTCAAAAAACATTGCCACACTGCCCCTTCCCATTTTTTTCTTGGTGGTCTGGCCCTATAAGACTGGATCAAGACCAGGAGAAGAATGTAGATCAATGTATTCATTTGGAATCAGTTTGTTTAGTTTCCATGACAGAAACCCAGCTGCAGCTAAAAAGAAGCTAAACTAATGAATTCCCGGAATCTAAGGGACAGCTGAACAACTGTACCCCACACAGGCAGAGATGCTGTAAGCCTCTGAAGCACTGGAGGCAGGGAATCCCAAGAAGGCCTCAAACACTGTCTCCTTTTCTTTCTTTCTCTCTTTCTTTCTTTCTTTCTTTCTTTCTTTCTTTCTTTCTCTCCTTCTTTCTTTCTCTTACTCTTCTTCCTTCCTTCCTTCCTTCCTTCCTTCCTTCCTTCCTTCCTTCCTTCCTTCTTTCTTCCTTTCTTCCTTCCTTTCTTTCTTTTTTTTCCAGTACTACAGATGGAACCCAGGGGCATTCTATCTCTGAGCTACACCCCCAGCCCTATTTTTTATTTTTATTTTTGAAACAGGGTCTCATTGAGTTGCAAAGGGCCTCACTAAGTAGCTGAGGCTGTTGTAAACCATGATCCTCCTGTTTCAGCCTCTCAAATGCTGGGATTACAAGTGTGAGCCACACTGTCTCCACAGTGCTTTTCTTGGCTTCAATCTTCTTTCTTACTAGTCTTACTAGAAAGTCCTTTTTTTTTCCACATAGCAAGAAACAAGATGGCTGGTAGCCCCCACCTTAGGAACGAGGAGGGGGACATAAATCCCAGGGTATGACCAGAGGCTCCTGAGTCACAAGTTGACCTCTAGGGTAAATCACTCTTCAGGGTTACTGCCTAATCAGGTCCAGGGTGACCCGGTCCCAAATAGATTCTCTCTGAGATGGATTGTGTCTAAGAAGAGAGCAGTGTGGTTGAATGGAACACATATTAAGAAAAGGGGCCTCTGTTAAAGCCAAAGAGGGACTGAACTCCTACAGCACTCCTGGGTGTGGCTCACACATGATGTGCAGTGTGCAAGTGTAGTTTCCGTAGCACACACAGGTGTAGCACCGCACACCCAGGGTGTCCAGGCAGCACTCAGGCACCAGGCACAGGGTGCAGCATCCAGGCAGATGGGCCATGCTCCCACTGCCCAGCAGCACCTTGACAAGCACATCAAGTCCCTGGCAACCCGAGGACTATGTACCTCCGTGCTGACGAACCTCCCAAGGCTGAGAACCCGCAGCTTCTTCTGCCAAGGAGCCGTGCCACCCGGCCACTCCAGGTGCAAGTGCATTTCCCACAGCACACACGGCTGTGGCACCACCACCACACATGGTGAGGCTGAGCGCCAACAAGGCAGCCGTGCTGGTGGCCGCGGGGCAAGTCCTCGCCTTTGGTTCTGGTTGAGCAGTGGCCAAGATCAGGCCTGGAGACCTGGCCAGGCTCATTCGTGGCCCGGATGGGGACCCCGACAAGCCAGCTGAGCTCTGTGGCGAATGGCCTGCCCAACCTGCTTCCCAGGTTGTGGTAATCTCTCCCCCACCAAATATTATTAGTTAGTATGAAATACAATTGTGTAATGTAACAAATATAGAACATATCTTGGTCACCATTACAATAACTATTCTTAAAAGAAATAAGACCCTGTTTTGGTTGGTTTCCACAACCTAAGACTGCTCAGAACAATGTTCTACCAGTATAGGACCAGCTTCTATAACACAAAGGCCTACTTGTGTCAGACCAGCTTGAAATGAGCGAGCAACAGAGAAGGTTCTAGGTATCAGGGCTATTTTTTTTTTCTTGCTTTCTCAAAGCATGAATAACCAGGCAGTCTGTAGACATATGGAGTCATTGATAGTTGGCAAATAGTGACCTTGGAGGAAAAAGAATGATCTTAAAAGAAAGGCTGAGAAAATTGAAGGCTGAAAAACATCCATAAATAGAAGCCAGGGGAATGAGATTAATAAATGCACAAGTTGCCTGAGAACTGAGAAAGTGTGAGACAAAGAGCTTGTATACTTATCTCCAAGCTCATCTTGTAGATATTAACTATGTACCTTTTTCTCCATGTCAATCATATCACAATGAAGTATGTGTATGTTTTTATAAACAGCTTATTTCTTTTTCTGGGATATAAGTGAAATATATGATTAATAAAAGCAGAAAAGTTCAGCTATAAAGGAGAAGACTTTAAATTATTTAGTGGATCTTAGTTTCAATATGCAGTCATCTGCCAGGAATAAAAAAGGTAGGAATGGGATTGGATTTGAAGAAGAATAGAAAGATATTAGGGCATCATGAATGTGTCTATGATCATTTAAACATGAAGAAAGAATTGCTGAGTACAATATGGGTCCTGCTGATCTCAGTCTACGTGTGTTTGTGAGGGAACTGGCTACAACCTGACTCTAGAAATGATGATGTAGACTGTATCATAATACCCACCTGGAAGCTGGGCGTGGTGGCGCAAGCTTGTAATCCCAGCATTAGGGAGGCTGAGACAGGAGGATCATGGTTCACAGCCAGCCGCAGCTACTTAGTGAGGCTCTTTGCAACTCAATGAAACCCTGTTTCAAAATAAAGAATAAAAAATAGGGCTGGGGGTGTACCTCGGAGGTAGAATGCCTCTGGGTTCCATCCCTAGCACCACAAAAAATAATAACAACAGTATTATCTTAAAGTCTTAAACCTATGGATAAATTACCACTATCCAGCTGGGCATTATTATTATTATTATTACCTGTGTGTGATGGCACACACAGGTAATCTCAGTACTGAGACAGGAGGATAGAAGATTCAAGGCCAGCATTTGGTAACTTAGGAAGATCCTGTTTCAAAATAAAAAATAAAAAGGGCCAGGGTACTAGCTCAGAGATAGATTGTCCTGGGGTTCAATCCCCAGACACACACACACACACACACACACACACACACACACTCACACACAAACACACACACATACATAATGATTTTCTAATTAAAATATCTAGATATGATTGATTTCTTTTATTGCTTCTTATAAAATTATGTGCCTGAAGTATTAAATTTTAAGAACAAATTATAATATTCTTTTCTCATTCTAGTGTCAAAATCAACTATTTTATTATTTATTTATTTATTTATTTATTTATTTATTTATTTATGCATTGGTGGTACTGGGGTTCCTGGAAGCCCTTCTACCTCCGGGCTACACTTCCAGACCTATTTTTATATTTTTATTTGGAAACATGGTCTCTTAAGCCAGTGCAGCTGGCTTCAAACCTACGCGATCCTCCTGTCTCCGCCTCCCAAGTGCAGGGATTACAAGCATGCGCCACCATGCCTGGCTTATTTTTTAATTAATTAAGTGTTTGTGGTACTGGGGTTCCTGGAAACCCTTCTACCTCTGGGCTATACTCCCAGACACCTATTTGAAATTTTTATTTGGAAACAGGGTCTCTTAAGTCAGCGAGGCTGGCTTCGAACCTGCATGATCCTCCTGTCTCCGCCTCCCAAGAGTGGGGATTACAAGCTTGCGCCACTATGCCCGGCAATTAATTTATGTTTTAATAATGTGCTTTTATTGATGCATTATAGTTTTACATCATAATGTAAATCATGTTGACAGTGACAAACATACACACAGCACTTAGTGATCTCCTCCTTCCCCATTCCCCTCTTCCCAATACAGAGAGTACTGAGATTGCTGTTGGTTATATCCACATATGTACACATAATCGATGGTAATATTCCCATTAATGAATCTCAGTCTTCCTCCTCCTCTTCCCTTAGATCATCTCTCTGACTCCACTGAGGTTTCTCCTCTATCATCTGAGTCCCTTTTATAAGTCCAATTACTCCCTAGATTGCACATATTAGAGAAAACATATGATCTTTCACTTTCTGTGATGGGCTAATCTCACTTAACAATGTTCTCCAAGTATTTCCATTTTCTTGCAAATGACAGGATTTTGTTTTTTATTGCTGAGTAGATTTCATTGTATTTCCATAATTTTTTAATCCATTCATCTGTTGATGAACAACTAGGGTGGTTCTATAATTTGGATATTGTGAATTATGCTGAATATATTACTGTAGTCCTCTGGTTTCAACCCCTTTGGAAAGATACCTAGGAGTGGTATAGCTATATCATATTATGGATTCATTCCCAGTTTTCTAAGGAATCTACACAATAATCTCCATAGTGGCTGAATTAATTTGCAACCCTATCAACTGGGTAGAAGAGTTTATATTTTCCCTCATCCTCATCCTCAAAACATTTATTGTTATTTGACAGCTTCTCCTCCTCCTCCTCCTCCTCCTCCTCCTCCTCCTCCTCCTCCTTCTTCTTCTACTTCTTCTTCTTTTGGTGGTATTGGAGGTGGAACCCAGAGGCTTTCTACCTCCGGGCTATACTCCCAGACCTATTTTATATTTTATTTGAAAACAGGGTCGCACTAAGTAGCTGAGGCTGGCTTCGAACCTGTGCTATCCTCCTAGCTCAGCCTCCCAAGCACGGGAAGTCATTTGACTTCTTGATGCTTGCCATTCAAATTGGGGTTAGATGAAATCTCAGAGTAGTTTTGATTTGAATCTTCCTGATTGCTAATCATGTTGAACACTTTTCATGTATCTATTGGCAATTTGTATCTTTTATTTTGTGAAGTGTCTATTCAACTCAATTGTCCATTTCTTGATAGGGTATTTTTTTAGTGTAAAACCTTTTAGGCTTTTTGTATATTTTATATATTCATTTTCTGTCAGAAGGATACCTGGCAAAGATCTTTTCCAATTTCATGGACTTTCTCTCTAGACTCTTGAAGGTTTCCTTTAATGTGTGGAAATGTTTTAGCTTAATGCCATCCCACTTATTAACTTTTGTTTTAATTTTCTGAGCTTTGGGAGTCTTATTTAGAAAGTTTCTACCTGTGCATATATGATGAAGTGTTAAACCTATGTCCTCTTCTAATAACTTCACCATCTCTGGTCTAACTTCCAGGTCTTTGATACATCTCAAATTGACTCCTGTTCGGGTGAAAGGTAAGAATTTAGTTCCATTTTTCAACAAGTAGATAGCCAGTTTTCCTAAAACCATTTGTTGAAAAGACTGTCTTTTCTCAGGCATATGTGTCTGGTAACTTTATCAAAAATCAATTGGCTATAAGTGTGTGGATTTGTTTTGTTTCCTTACCTTCTATTCTGTTCCATTGGTCTATGTGTCTCCTTTTGTGCCAGAAATCATGCTATTTTTATTACTATAGATCTGTAGTATAATATGAAGTCAGGAATTGTGATGCCTCCTGCATGGTTCTTATTGCTGAGAATTGCTTTGGCTATTCTGGGTCTTCTATTCCTCCATATGAAACTTATGACTTATTTTTCTAGGTCTATGAAGAATGATATTGGTATTTTGATAGGGATTACATTGATTCTGTAGGTGACTTTTGGTATGATGGCCATTTTAATATTTATTCTGCCTATCTAAGAACAAGAAAGATCTTTCAATCTTCCAAGATATTCCTCAATTTCTTTTAGTGTCTTATAATTTTTTTTGTAGAGGTCTTTTACCTCATTGGTTAAGTTTATTCTTAGGTACTTTATTGACTTTGAGGTTATTGTGAATTGAATTGTTTTCTGGATTTCTTTCTCAATGGATTCATGGTTGGTATATAAAAATGCTACTAATTTTTTTATTAATTTTTATCCTACTACTTTGCTGAATTTGTTAATCAGCTCTAGTAGTCTTTTGGTTGAGTTATTTTTTATCTTCTAGGTATTTTGTCTACAATAAAGTTAATTTTAATTTTTTTTTCTATTTGAATTCCTTTGATATCCTTCTCCTGTCTTATTTCTCTGGCAAGAGTCTCAGGGACTATATTGAAAAGGAGTGGTAATATTGGGCATCCTTGTCTTGTTTCTGATTTTCAAGGGAATTTCCACAGTTTTTCTCCATTCAGTATGATGTTTGCTTTGGGTTTATTGTGTATTGCCTTAACAATGTTGAAGTACATTCCTTTTATTCCAGTTTTCTGCAGTGTTTATAACATGAATGGTTATTGGTTTTTGTCAAATTTCTTTTCAGCATCTATTGATATAATCATGTGATTTGTTTTTTTAGTTCCATTTATGTGATAATATGTATTAATTTCAGCTGGGCGTGGTGACACACACTTGTAATCCCCAAGCTTGGGAGGCAGAGACAGGAGGATCGCACTGGTTCAAAGCCAGCCGCACTGGCTTTAAGAGCCCCTGTTTCTAAATTTTAAAAAAGTATAAAATAGGTCTGGGAGTGTAGCCCAGCAGTAGAAGGGCTTCCAAGGACCCCAGTACCACACACACAAAAATGTATTAATTTGCATATGTTGAACCAGCCTTTATTTCCTGGTAGGAAACCAACTTGGTCATGATATACAATTTTCTTGATGTGGTTTTGAATGTGAATGGCTAGTATTTTGCTTAGAACTTTTGCATCTATGTTCATCAGTGATATTGGTCTATAATTTTCTTTTCTTGAGGTATTTTTATTTGGTTTTGGTATTAATATAATACTGGCCTCATAGAAGAAGTGTTGAAGAATCTATCTCTTTTGATTTCACAGAATAACTTGTGAATTATTGGGTTTATTTCTTCTGTAAAGATTTTGTAGAATTCAGCTAGAAATATCTCTGCACCTGGGCTTTCCTTTGATGGCACACTTTTCATTGCTGTTTCTATCTCTTTGCTTGCTATAGGTCAGTTTAGGTTTTCTATATCCTCTTGGTTCAATTTAGGTAGGTTTTATGTGTCTAGAAATCTGTCAATTTCTTCCATGTTTTCCAGTTTATTGTAACATAAGTTTTCAAAATAGCTTCTGATGAACCTTTAAATTTCCCCACTGTCTATGGTAATGTCTCCTTTTTTATGTGAATCTTTCAAAGAAATAGCCTTTTGTTTTCTTGGTTCTTTGTATTGTTTTAATATACTCTATTTTATTCATTTCTGCTCTGATTTCAATTATTTCCTGACTCTTGCTGCTTTGGGATTAGACTGTTTCTGTTTTTCTAGGTTCTTGAAGTGTGTCAAGAGGTTGTTTATTTGGTGATTTTCCTTTTTTTCTTATTTGGACACTCAGTGATATAAATTTTCCTCTTAGTGTTCCATAGATGTGTCATGACTCTATTTTCATTTAGTTTCAGAAATTTTTAAATTTCTTTTATAATTTATGTTCTGATCCACTTCTCATTAAATAGTCTATCATTCATTCTCCATGTACTTATGTAACTTCTTTTGGTCTTCCTGTCGTTGTTTTCTACTTTGATTTTGTTGTGATCTGAAAAAATATAGGAAAGCTGGGCATGGTGGCTCAGGCTTGTAATCCCAGCATTTGGGAGGCTGAGACTGGAGGATCACAGTTCACAGACAGCCTCAGCTACTTAGTGAGGCCCTTTGTAACTCAGTGAGACCCTTTTTCAAAATAAAGAATAAAAAATAGAGCAAAGGGTGTACCTCAGAGGTCGGATGCCTCTGCGTTCCATCCCCAGACCCACAAAAAAAAAGACAGAAAGAAAGACAAATATAGGAAACTGTATTATATATTTTGAATTTGATGGTTCTAGCTTTGTGGCCCAGGATATGGTCTATTTTGGAGAAGGTTCCTTGGGTAGCTGAGAAGAATGTGCATTCAACTGTTGCTGGTTAAGATATTCTATATATGTTTATTTGGTCCTTTTGGTCTATAGTGTTATTTAAGTCTGAAGAGTTTTTATTCATCTTTTGTCTGGAGGATCAATCTATTGCTGTGTGAATATTGTGTTGAAGTCTCCCAGTATTGTTGTATTTGGGTCTACTTGAGACCTGATGTCCCTAAGACTTTATTTTACACATATTTGGGGAATAAATGTTTACCATTGTTAATATATTCTTTTTGGATTGTTCTGTTATTAATAAGAAGTAACCCGTTTGTCTCTTCTGATGTATTTTAGCTTAAAATCTATTTTGTCTAAAATGAGCATTGGTATTTCTTCTTGTTTTCTGTCTCTATTTACTTGGTATATTTCTTTCCATCCTTCGCCTTTAGCTGTAAGGTGAGTTTCCTGCAAGAAGCATACAGTTGGGTTCTATTTTTTAATCCACATTGCCAGTCTGTGTCTTTTATTAGGAAGTTAATATCTTTGATGATAAGTGTTATTACTAAAATATGATTTTTATTTTCTATCATTTCATGTTCTCTTTTCTGTTTGATATAATGTTATTTATCCTTTGACTAATTCCCTTGTGGTGGAGTTTGCCTCTTCTCTGGTTCTAGAATTGGCTTCTTTTTTCTTTGTGATTTATTTCTTCTAGTATTTTCTGTAGTGCTGGCTTTGTAGGAGAGAGAGAGAGAGAGAGAGAACCTTTAAAAATACCAGTAAACATAATAACATGCAATAGACAACATTTAAGTCAAGCAGATTTGATTTTACTACTGGCTAAAAAAGTGTATTGGGTCTTAAATCAGATATATATTAAGTTGATTTACTTTTTATTCTCTTCCACATCTATAAGCCAGAATATGGTATTTAATGCTGAGAATTCAGCCCAAGAGAAATTGAAAATTTTGCTTGGATCTATAAATATTAGGTTTTGAGTCCTGTTTTGCTTTTTAAACCTAAACCTTGTAGGTAGACTTTACTGTTCAGGAATAGCTTTCAAAAATTGAACACAATGTTTAGACTTTGAAAGGTATAGTCTAAATTTTCTCAGTAACCTGAAGAATTTTATCAATTCAAGTTTTGAAGACCACATTCTATCTAACATCAAAAGTAAGTTAGTCCTCCAGTAATTTTAACTTTAGCATTTTCTTTTTTTTTTTTTTTTTTTTGGTGGTACTGGGGTTCCTGGAAGCCCTCCTTCCTCCGGGCTACACTCCCAGACCTATTTTATATTTTTGAAACAGGGTCTCTTACGCCAGCACAGCTGGCTTTGAACCTGCGTGATCCTCCTGTCTCCGCCTCCCAAGCGCGGGGATTACAAGCGTGCGCCACCACGCCCGGCTCTAGCATTTTCTATTTATATCTTATTCTATATATCTTATTAAGAATTGATCATTAAATAGGTTATAAAAATCAAGCCAAAGACAATTATGGAGGGAAAAGAAAATGCTTTGGTTTGTAAAAAAAATTTTTTTTTTAAACTCAGTTTTAATTTCAGTTCTGTTCTCATCATAAATCTTTTAAGTCCCAAATAAAGTTAGAGTGTGTGTGTCTAATATTTACTGGCAAAGCCTGTAAGACTTTAAAGATTTTGAATTTGTTGAATATTACTTTATTTCATCTTAACCCCAGGATCCAACCAAAGCAAAGAATTAAGAATCTTTCACATTGACCTAGCCCCTAAACAAAGGTAGATTTGCTCCACTGCCAACATCTATGAACTTGGCACACTTAAAACTGTTATCTTCCCTTTCAATTCCTTTCCATAAAAATCCTAATTTAGGGGACTTCCGGGAAGATGGCGACCAAGAAAAGCGGGGCTTAAGAGCCCCGCTAACAACCAATCTCCATTACCACAAAATCAGCACCTTTCATAGCCAGAAAACACCATCACCAGAGAAACAAAAAAATCACCAGGCTCCAGAGAGAAAGCGGACTGAGAACAGAGCTTAGAGCCACAGAGGAGATACACTGGCAGCGGCGAGTTCACCGGACAGCTACAGAAAGCCAAGGTGAGCCGCTGCGGAACAGCCAGGCGGGATTTTTCAGCGCAGGGAGCATCTAAAGCTCCCAGTGGTTGAGCTCAGCACACGTTGCAGGGACTCAGAGTGGAACTCAAAACCAAGAAGAAATAAGCCAGCCTCATGGCCAAGGGCGTAGCAGTGGCGCCATATTGCCACCGGCGGCAGCAGCAGCGAATTCACCAAGTCCAGTACAGCTACATCCGCGAACTCAAGAACAGTGAGTCAAATTGCAGGCCCCAGAGGAGAAATCCCAGTACTGTACTCCCTGGGACTTGACCCAGTGGGGGAGTAGCGGTGGCAGAGATATCACACCATAGGAGAACGTGCAACCTGGCACCCCCCACAGTCTAAAGCAGCCTCTATCGACTCCCTGGGTGGGAGACTCTGTGATACAACCCAGTAAAGGAGAGTAGTGGGGTCTGAGATACTACAGACTCGAGATCCAGAGCACCTTAAGTGAAGCCGTAGTGACCCAGGGAAGAACCCAGAGAAGGCACAAACTTCTGAAATCATGGGAAAGAGGAATAACACTGGAGCAATGAATGCCCACAACCCCACAACATCAGAACCTGATAAAACAGAAATTCAGAGATTTCTAGAAGATCAAATCAGGAAAATAACAGTATCAGTAGAAATAATAGAGGTGCTTCGAAAAGAACTCAGAGAGAGCCAAAAAGAGATAAAGGATGCAATTAATGAAGTAAAGGCCTCAATTCAAAGCACAAACAACCGATTAGACCACATGGAGAACAGAATCTCGCTCTTAGAAGATGATCAATCCAAAAATGAATGCATAGTTTCTAATCTAGAAAAAAATATCCGACAGCAGGAATCTGATATTGAAGAAATATGGGCCCATTTTAAGAGAGCTAACCTAAGAATAATTGGAATAGAGGAGGGAAAAGAAAGTGAAACCAAAGGGATCAACAATCTCTTCAAGGAAGTAATAGCAGAAAATTTTCCAGACATAGAGCAAGAGGTCGATACACAGGTCCAGGAAACTTATAGAACTCCGTTTAGACAGGATCGGAGAAGAGGATCCCCACGCCACATAATTGTCAAAATGACCAATGTGGAAGCCAAGCAGAGAATCTTAAAGGCAACAAAAACAAAGGGCCAAGTGACATTCAGAGGCAAACCAATTAGAATCACTCCAGACTTCCCAAACCAAGTCATGAGAGCCAGAAGGGCTTGGAGTAACATATTCCCAATTTTGAAAGAAAACAACTTCCAGCCAAAAATTTCCTACCCAGCAAAACTTTCTATCAAATTAGATGGGGAAATAAGAAGCTTCCACGACAAACAGAAACGGAAGGAATTTATGTCTTCAAAACCAGCGCTAGAGAAAATACTCAAAGAGATTAACTACAAAGAAGAAATAGGTAACACACACCAGAACCAGAGAAACAAGATTTTTCATCCAACAGACAACTAAGATTGGTTAGCTGTGGAGATTCATTATTTATGTTAGTCTTTTACCTATCTCTAAATTGTATTGTTTGCCTTTATTGTTGTTAATTTTTAGGATTTCTATTTGGAATGTTAATATACCTTCAGATATAGCATTTGGAAATATTTTATCCAATTCTATTAGTAACTTTTAACTCTGTTTACATTGTCTTTGTATATACAATTTTTTTTTATTTTTTAGGGAGTTTGTATACTCTTCTGTTGCCTGTGCCATTGAAATCATATCCAAGAAATCACTGCCAATTTCAACGTTGTGAGGTTTTATGACCCAGATTTTCTTCTAAAAGTTTATAGTCTTAAGATTTATATTTAGGTCTTTTATCTATTTTGAGTTAATACTTGTATATGGGATTAGGTAAGGGTCCAATTTTATTCTTTTCCATGTAATTATTATTTTTCAACAATATTTAGTTAAAAGATTATTATTCCCACCACCAAATGTTCGTGGAAACCTTGTCAAAAATAACTTGACAATATAGGGAAGAATTTAGCTTTAGGCTTGTATTTAACTCCAGTGGTTTATATATCTGCCTTTAGAACAGTACTACACTGTTTCAGTTATTGTAGCTTTATATGGTTTGAAATCAGAAAATATATATCTTTAGCTTTGTTCTTTTTCAAGATCATTTTGGGTATCTAGAATCCATATTCCATATTAGGATAGATTTTTTTCTGAAAAATAAATATATAAATATATGATAGTTTCACCTAAAAAAATAGAAAAAAAATATTCTCTGGTAAGAAAGAAAGCAAAAAAAAATATTGAAATGTTATCTTTAAGTCATCAAAAGCTTGGTATCAGACAAATGAAACTGTTATGTGAGATTATCATTTTTAATTTTGGATAAATTGCTATAATACTAGATGTCAACCACTAAGCCAAGCATGGGAAGGAGGGATGGGGAGAGAACGGGGTGGGGATCGGGTGGGGACTGACTGGGTGATGTGTGCATGTATGTCTACAAAAGTTTGTATCCCACTATGATGTATGAATACAGTGCACCAATAAAAAATAAATTAAAAAAATAAAAAAATCCTAATTTATACAGGGTGCAGCGGTGCAGGTCTGCAATTTTAGCACTTAGGAGGCTGAGACAGGAAGATCACAGGTTCAGGCCGGCAGGCAATAACATTGTGAGACCTTGTTTCAAATTTTAAAAATAAAAAAGGGAGGAATGTAGCTACAAGATAGAGTGTTTCTGGATTCAAGTCCCAGTATCTCACACTACACACACACACACACACACACACACACACACACACACATCTAATTTACTTTTGGTAGAATTTGTGCTTATCATGTGCAAGGCCATGGGTCCAATTCCCTGTACCAAAAAGAAAACAACCAAAAATATATATATATTCTAACTCACTCTAATTTTAGTTTAGTTAATTTCGATAACCAGATTAAATTCAGTGGAGACTGAGAGGGGCAATTTTAATTAGCAGTTCCAAGGAAAGTAACTATGGCTGTTCAGAGATTTCTGCATGACTCACTTGAGTCATTGTCTCATTGTGCAGCAGCCAGAGATGTAGGAATAATTGTCCTGCTCTCACAGCAATAGTTTAAAAATTACTCATACTAGTTGAATAGAATACTGCCTTAAAGGGCACAGATAAGTCAAAAAGAAAACAAATCACAGATGTGTCAAATAGAAAACAAATAGGGACTTGGTAAGGACATTACTGTAAAGGATTGTTGTAAGGTGAGAGGGAAGAGGGAAGAACTACTGCAGTAGGGGGAATGCTTTAAACTGCAAGACCTGCAGCCTCTCACTGTTAAAAGAGAGAGATTATCTGGGTGTGGTGGCATACCCTTGTAATTCCAGTACTTGAGAGGCTAAAACTGGAGCATTCCAGGTTGGAGGCCAGCCTTAGCAATTTAGCCAGACTTGCAGCAACTTAGTTGCTATTTCAAAATAAAAAGGGATAGGGTTGTAGATCAGAGATAGAATGCCTCTGAGTTCAATTCCCAGTACCAATAAAGAAAGAAAGGGGGAAAAAGGAAGGAAGCGTTAGGTTCGTGCCGTAAAAAGATGAGAGACCAGGGTGCATGGAAAGAATTTTAATGTGGTCCTCTCGGGGATAGGAGAAGGATCGCCCCTGGAGACCTGCAAGCCCCTCCGAGGCTGGAGAGGAAATGCCTCTCTTTTTAAGGTTTAAGTCTTGGGGGTGGGACTTCGCGTGAAAACACCACCCCTCGCGACACTGCCTGCAATATTGCCCAGCAAAGTCTCCTCCTCCTTCTCAGAAGGGGGAGGGACCCAACTTGTCAGGAAGGACAGAAAGAGAAAGAGGGAGGGAGAGAGAGAGGGAGGAAGGAAGGAAGGAAGGAAGGAAGGAAGGAAGGAAGGAAGGAAGGAAGGAAGGAAGGGGAAAGGACTGGGAGTATAGTTCAGAAGTAGAATGCCCCTAGATTGAATTCTCAGGATCACACACACAAAAGAAGAAGAAGAAGAAGAAGAAGAAGAAGAAGAAGAAGAAGAAGAAGAAGAAGAAGAAGAAGAAGAAGAAGAAGAAGAAGAAGAAGAAGAAGAAGAAGAAGAAATTTACTCTCATGAGCTGGATAAGCAAGGATACAGAGAAGCTGGTGTAGAAAGTGGAATGAACAGAAAAGTGGGGTGGAAGTGGCATTGATAACACAGTTGATGAAGGAATGTTTTATCCTGAGGGCAGCCTACTCTTAGGAGGTGTTCTAAAGGTGGAAGTGTATGTTTATGCAAGCTGAAGGTGGGCCAAAGTTTAGGACACTTGGGTAAAGGGAAAAGTAAACTACAAGTTGATAAGCCAGTATGGTGTGCAAGCTGTGGCCCAATACTTGGGAAGCCGAGACAGGGGAATGGCAGGTTTGAGGCCAGTCTTAACAACTTAGTGATACTATGTTTCAAAATAAAAATCTAAAGAGCTGGAGGTTAACAGGGTATACTGGTACATACTTGTGATCTAGTTTGTGGGAGGCTGAGACAGAGGATTAAAGGTTCCATAACAGCCTCACCAAAGTAGGGAGACTCTCAGAAACCTAGTGAGACTCTGTTTGAGACAAGAAATAAGAAGGGCTGGGGTATATCTTGGAGATAGAATACCCATGGGTTCAATCCTCAGTAGCTAAAATTAATTAATTAAAGTTCTTCAGGCTATTAAGACATTTTTCTCCAATTGGTGATGGGAACAGAATAATTTGTCTGAATCACTTCTGAAACCAAAGAATGACAATTTGGAGTGTGCTTAGCTTTATCATAGGTAGATAACGGAAGTGCCCTGTAGTCTTATCTAAGTCATATATGGGTGTGCAAGTCAAGCAGAAAGTACAAAAGGCAGGAATAGCATTGTGGAGAACCCAAGTCTGTCCCTTCTATTGCCCACCTTTTGATTGTTTTAAGAATATAATATTCCTAATGGCCTTTATTGCTCTGCAGACATAAGCCAAGCAGAAATTACAGAAGCCAGCCAGGTGTGTGGTGCACGCTTGTAATCCCCGCGCTTGGGAGGCAGAGACAGGAGGACAGCTCAGGTTCGAAGCCAGCCTCTCTGGCTTAAGAGACCTTGTTTCCAAATAAAAAAAAAATATATAAAATACATCTGGGAGTGTAGCCTGGAGGTAGAAGGGTTTCCAGAAACCCCAGTACCACCAAAAAAGACAAAAAAAAAAAAAGAAGGAGAAGTTACAGCAGCCAAACAGGCAGTTATGCGTGACTAGCAAGGTTCCTGGTGATGAATATTAGTGCCTTGGGGTCCCCTAGAGTAACAGCTTGTTGTTACTGAAGCTAAGGCCTAGGCTCACTTTATCCCAATAGCTGTGTTACAGGATCACAAAGCTTTGGTAAAGTTTAACATTTACAGTACACAGATGCACACAGATACCTCCCCATCTCCAAAAAAGAAAGAGTACTCCTCTCCTCCCATGAAATTACCATGAATAAATGAAATAGTCTAGTTCTTTGTATAGTATTGATATATGTGTCCAATCAACATCAATAACATAATTATTATTAAACAAAGAATCATTGTTAACAAGGGATGAAAGATTTTAGTTTTAGTTTTGTGTTTTGATTTTTCTCCCTTTATTGAAATTCTTTATGTTCTATTATTGTTATTGTTAGGGATGGTGTTGGTTTTTTTCACTGGTTAGTTTAGAGTTGTCTTGTTTTACTTCTTTTTTATTTTTTATTTTTAATTCTAATAGAGATGTAAAGAAAAGATGTTAGAATTTTATTTTTTAAACCATTTCCTTTATAAAATGAAATAAATTAAAATAAAGATTCCCTTTGTTCCCAGAAAAAAAAAAAAGATGATGACCTTTATTTAGAGGCAATAATAAAATAACAAGAGATTCTGCCAGGCTGTTGAAGAGCTATGTTCTAAGGTGAAAAAACAGAACAAATTTCATTAGGAGAATAGATTTGAATGGATTTTAATTACTTGGATTTTAAGGCAAAGTAGAGAGTATTGTTCTTTTAACTGAAACTCTGAATGACTTAGGAGTACAAAAGATAAAATAACAGAATTAAAAGGAGGTATTTTCTCCATAAAAACTAAATAGAAAAAATATTTTATTCTTGTTTTCTATTTAGTTTACTAATAATGCTGCTTTTCCCCTTAAGGATCAATAATGTTCTAAAGCTTTCTCAAGTGAATTTGTGGGCTCCAATTCATTTTCCCTTGGCTATATCAGTCTTTCTGTTTAATTAAAAATTACCTGTCCATTCAATTTTCAAATGAAAATAGAAGTTTTTGTAAAAATACTAAAGTCCAGAAAATTCTTTGTGTTTTGCACTTCAGCACTGAATGACAGCTATTATCAGCTTTATTCCTGAAGTGTAGTATTCTCTCTTAATTAATCAGATAATAAAAAGGGTTTGTATATTGAAAGGGATCAGCATTGTACAAGTGATTAAGATATCCAGATATAAGAGGAGGAAAAATGACAAAGAAATATAGAAAGAGGAAGGATATAAACAAGGAACTATTATCAGAAATTTTTTCTATTTAAGGTATGAGCCCTTAGCTTGTAATGGTAAAACTTCTTTAAGAATGTCACAGAAAACACATGATATACTCCATTTGCATTTGCAAATAGGAGGAGCTTAAGCAAAATTGTATTTATGATTACTGCATGTCCAATATACTTTCACAATTGATGGGAAATGTATTGGCTTTTATTGTCACACACTTGTGCATGCCTGTGATGACACATAGCATTCTGGATGCAAAGACACCTGTCTAACCCAGTGGCTTCCTGCTACAGATGAGATACAGGTATATGGAAGCACAATAGTTTATCGGAGATGGCAAAAGCCTAAAAACAATGTACAATGCCTGCGCTTACTGTTGATGTGGCACCTTTCATTATTATAGTGTAATTTCAGAGCACCCTGTAATTGAGTTTCAGATTAACATCCTTCTGGAAATGATTCATCATCTTTCTGAACTGTTTTTTTCCCCTTTTTTCTTTATTTTATTTGACTTTTCTTTTATTCAAAACAATTTTTCAGTTTCTACCTACCTGTATTTTATTACATTCCTCACTGCTATAAACTAATGTTCCTAGTTCATTTTTTAGCTGTTTCATTAATTTGGTGTTTACTTCTTATTCAAATTCCCTCATAAAAATGCTAATTATGATCAGATCTAATAGCGACTGCTGAGGCACCCTGCCATCTCCTTCCTACCTCCAACTGGACCTGCTCACATTTATCATCAGGGTTTGGTTTGTCAGCCAGATGCAGCATTCCCAAGCCTGCTCTTCCTCAACCTGCTAAATCCACTTTGAGAAATAAATCTGATTCACAAGAAATTCTATCATCTATGCTAGACAATCTCAGATGCAGGACCACATTTTGTTGATTTGCTAACATAATACTACTGGGAAAGAAAAAAGGCTGAAGATAAAATCTAATTTATTCTTGCCTAATTTCCTAATATAATCAGTATATGATTATATTGTGAGAAATTCACTCGATATACATTTTTCTATAGTCATCTCTCCTAACATTAAGTTCTCCTATTTACCTGTCTTTCATGAATCCACAAATAACAATTCAATGCTGTGTGGAATTCTTGTCTTTAATTGCCATAACCAATTCACAAAATGTGTTAAAACATAGATCTGATCTCTCGACTCTATTTTAGTATTCTTTAGCATTCTTGTTATTTTCCTAAAAGCTATTTTGACAAATTCTTTCATACTCTAAAAAGATAAAAAATTGTTTCTGCTAATTGACTTAATGAGCACAACCACTTACTTTTAAAAGTTGCACAATTTGCACCTATTTATTAGAAATAATGTTCTTCCTTAAAATTTTATTTTAATCATCCAGATATTATGTTATTCAATTAGTTTTTAAAAACTATATTTTATTTTGGCACAGTGTTAGCCAGCTTTCTGTTACTGTAATAAAATACCTGATATAATCACTTTAAGAAAGAAAAGTCTTATAGTTGCAGTCTGCGGTTGCTTGGTCCCTTTGCTTCGAGCCTGTGGTCAGGCAGCACATCATGATGGGGAATGAATGGGGGGAAAAGCCATTCACCTCACGGCAGCTATGAAATGAAAGACAGAAGAGACTGTGGACTCACAATCTCCTTTGAAGGCATACCTCCAGCAATCTAAAACCTTCCACTAAGCTTCACCTCTTATAGTTTTCATCACCTCTCAATTGTACCATGCCTCTAACAAATGGGTCATTGGAGGACATGTATCCAAACAACAGAATGACATATAGACCCCAGAAAAAAGAATTCATAGTGCCATGAAGGAAGTATAAGCTATGGAAGAAAATTTTAATGTAGTCAACCTTTAAATAAAACTCTTGTCTTGTTGAAACCAGAATATCTCTTCTAATGATGAAATGGTGCCACTATTTCTTCCAACTACTGTCCTTCTTTTCCTCTGATTCCCCAGAAACAAATAAACTTGCCAATAAGTTCACTCTGAATGTCAGTTTTGGTCCATACTGACTATAGTCTACTTGTATATCAACAGTATTAATCAACTCAGTCTTTTGGATTGTGTTATCATCAGAATGATTTATAGTTCAATCTGTAGCTACAGATAACATAGGTTAGAAAAGTTGTATCATCCAAAGTCCAAAAGCAGCTCTGATTTTTCCCAGAGAAGTCTATCTTCTCTCACCTAAGTTTTATGGCTGTGATTCTAACCCAGTTCATGTGTTCTTGCTTTGCAAGAGTTTCAGTCACTACACATTGGTTAAGTAACACCAGACCCTTGACACCATTCAATGTCAGTTACTATGGTATATTAAACATAAGTAATTGCATAAATTACTAATGTCACTGCTAGCGGTACAGTCCATGAATCACTAGGGAAAAAAATACACATGATGATCAATAACTAACCTATCACTTCTGTCAAAGACTGCTGGTGCCTGTTCAGTGCATAAATTTCATTCAGTTCACACACGTCAAAGCACAGTCTTGTGTTGCCTCCTTGTCTCCTAGCTTTTCATATTAGGTAATAAACCTAATTAAAAAATAGATAATTAGAGGATTGGTCAACAAGAGCAAAAGTGCAGCAAAAAAACCCAAGATTAATAACATTGCGAATAGAAGTGGATTGTGAGTGGTAGGTAGAACTGACTGTGGGAATGCTCATACTGCCTCTGCTGGGAAGTCTCCAGATGTGCTACATCTAGACACTACAGACATACAGCAGGAAATGGACCTGGTGAAAGGTGATGTCCCAGAGAGAGTGATGCTACCTACCGCACATTCTTATTGAAAAAATTCTTGATGAAAATTCATAACATTGAGCCGGGCGTGGTGGCGCACGTTTGTAATTCCCGCACTTGGGAGGCGGAGACAGGAGGATCGCCAGGTTCAAAGCCAGCCGTGCTGGCTTAAGAGACCCTGTTTCAAAAATATAAAATAGGTCTGGGAGTATAGCCCGGAGGTAGAAGGGCTTCCAGGAACCCCAGTACCACCACCACCAAAAAAAAAAATTCATAACATTGAAAGAGCAAAGGATAAATTGTTGAAAGCTGATCCAATTAAGTTTCTCAGGAAAGAAACATAACAATGGATAATCCATAGAAAGATGCTTACCGCATTCCTCAAGTTGTATGATGACACTAGGCAAGTGAAGGGATGGGATGGAAGAGTCCTAACAACCTCAAGTCATCACTCCTAATGCCTACTGCTGTCATCTTGTACTCTCCACAGACATGGGCTCAGTAAACAGTAAAGGTTTAGGTTGAAATCAGAATAGAGAGCATGCACAACCCAACAGAAAACATCAGCTCTCCAGAACAGTAATGATTAACAGCCAGCCCACCCTGATTATAATGCTAATATCTCCACCTCAGGCAGAATATGGACTGTGTGTTGCAGGAAACATGTGAACATAAGGCTCCTGAGCCTTTGCCCCTTCCCATAGGAGTCCTTCTCTGAGTAACCTAAAACCTCATACAAGCCAACAACTCTTTGTCTTCACAACCTTGGAGACTTTTGGTTATTAGATCATCCAGGTTCCTGACTTTCACAGTGCATTAAAGTTTCTTTCCATTTGACTCTAATTTCTGATGAGAACCTTTATTGACATATGTTGAAGATAAGGACCCATATGCCAACAAACTACCACAAGCACTGTTCAAACTACCTTTGGTAGGTTTTTTTCCTTAAAAAACTATTTAATTATTAATGTTTATACTATTTTAAATAATTGTATATTAAATAAATGTTTACTATTTAAATTTTTTATCTATCTTCTTAAAATCAACAGGAGAGTTTTTGATGTTTTGACAATTTCTAATAGCCACAACATCATCACAGATTTTCACATGTATTATTAAATGACTTTGCATGAGTTCAGCTTACATGTTGATTTCTGCACTACTGTGCAAAGCAAGAACTGCCTATAATAGCAATTTAAAATATTTATTTTAAACATCAATAACTTGCCGGGCATGGTGGCGCACGCTTGTAATCTCTCCTCTTGGGAGGCTGAGAAAGGAGGATTGCACAGGTTTGAAGCCAGCCTCAGATACTTAGTGAGGCTTTCAGCGACTTAGTGAGATCCTGTTTCCAAATAAAATATAAAAAAGATGTGGGAGTATAGCCCAGAGGTAGAAAGCCTCTGGGTTCCACCCCCAGTACCACCACCAAAAAAAAAAAAAAAAAAAAAAAAAAAAAATCAGTAACTAGAAGTGACCCATTACTATCTACTAAAGTTTCCAAACTAAACAGAGATGAGATTTACTCATGCATTGGGCTGGATTTTACAGTCCCTGTGTACCTTCAATTTTAATATTCTAGCACAAAATAATTTAATTCCTCACATTTCTCCCCCATAATCTTAATCTAAATGCTGTGCAGGTTCTGATTTTCTTCCTTCCTGCACAGAGCTTAAGAGGCTGACACTTCTGGTAACAAAGTTGTGTATTGTTCTCGAATGAGTGCAGATGTCTACATCACCCAGGAAACCAGAGATGTAATTCTAAAAGGAGCCCTCAAGGGCTGACAATTGACTGAGTTCCATTGGATGCCGGTACTGAATTGCACCAGCAGAGCTCTGTGTACACACTCTTTAGCCCAACCATGGCTGTGGAGAGACTGTAAGAGCTTTGGTCAACTTAAGAGGGGAAAAGAGCTCAGAGGGAGTTGATGGAAGCTTTTCTCAAATTTGCAGATTGTCTAAATTAAACTTGCCACTCAAAGTATGAACACAGATTGTCTCTTGTTTATTCACAGACTTACAATGGCCCCAAAGAGCAAGTGATTGCCAAAGGGACAGTGTGACTAGGACAGAACAAGAAGTCCCCATCTGACAATAATTTTATTCTGAGGAACACTATTTAGAACCTCAAATACATTTTCTCCTGCATTCACTGCTACTTGTAGTGGACAGGCCTGCCCACGGAAAGCTATTAAACACAAGTGTAGCTCCACTGTAGGGATAATCACTACATGGCTGTAACCCTTCATTTGCCTAGATTATCTATTCAATAAGCTCACAACAGGGAATACAGCCAGAACTCTGAAGGGGTAGAAGAGTTTACAGAAACTGTCTTTAACTTGTTTTATTTTGATTAAGAAAATCAGATAAATGATTAAAAAACCAGATAAATGATTAAAGTATCACTTTTAATTCTACCACCTGTAGATAACTATGTTTAGTATTTTGATGCATTTTATCTGAGACTTGTTTCCATATAAACTATACAGGTATGTGAATGTGTGTAGTTTTTTTTTTTTTTTTAGCAAAATTATTTTTACCGTGCATTCTGTCTTGAAATACACTTTTCTCACTAAACACATTGACATATATCATAGCAAGCAATACGTACCTACATTATAATTGCAAATGGCTTTATTCATCATATAAGTAAAGCATAACCACTCTTTATTTTAAGCTTTGCTATATCTAAGTATTTATATTCACCTCTACTCCTGAATTCATCATATATAGGTAAAATCCTAACCCCCAAGGTTATTGGAAGAAAAGGTAGAGACTTTGGGGGAAGTGATAATTTTAGAGTTCTCATGAATGGGATTACTATGTCCTTATTTAAAAAAAAAAAGAGTGTGACTTCCGGGAAGAAAAGCGGCGTTTACGAGTCCCGCTAACAATCGATCTCTATTACCACAAAATCAGCGCCTTTCATAGCCAGAAAACACCATCAGCAGAGAAATAAAAACTGTAAATACAAGGGACAGCGAAAAGAGGGCTAGAAGAACAACCAGACACCAGAAAAGAAACCAGCCTGCAGTGCCGCGGCCAGAGCTGCAGCGTGGAGCTGCGCTGGTGCCATCTTCCCTCGCAGCACCAAACTCCAGAGAGGAGGGAGACTCAGAACTGAGCTTAAAACCAGAGAGAAGATACCCAGGCCTCATGGCCAAGGATATGGCAGCAGTGTCATACTGCCAGCAGCAGTGGTGAGTTCACCGGATGGCTCCAGATCAGCGCACTTCACAAGCCACCAGGTTCCAGAGAGGAGGGGTGGACAGAGAGCTGAGGTGAGCAGCTACAGAACAGCTGGGCAGAATTCAGCAGTTTTTTCAGCGCAAGGAGTATCTAAAGCTCCCAGGGGCTGGGCTCAGCACACCCTGCAGGGAATCAGAGTAGAGCTCAAAACCAGAGAAGAAATACACCAGCCTCACGGCCAAGGACATGGCATCAACGCCATATTGCCAGTGGCGGAAGCAGTGAGTTCACCGAGTCCAATACAGTTCCATCAGCACACTCAACAACTGTGAGTCAAATTGCGGCCCCTAGAGGAGAAATCCCAGTATTGCACTCCCAGGGACTTATGCAGATAGTCTCCCTGGGTCAGAGATTTTTGCAGTCCAACCCAGTGGGGGAGTGGCGGCAGAAGAGATATTACACCATAGTTGCAGCTCCCCATGGGATAACACCCAGCCTGGCACCCCCATGGACTAAAGCAGCCTTGATTGACTTCCTGGGCCTGAGACTTTGCAATACAACCCAGTAAAGGAGTAGTGGTGACTGAGATACCAAAGACTCGAGATCCAGAGCAACTTAAGTGAAGTCGTAGTGACCCAGGGAAGAAACCACAGAAGGCACAAACTTCCGAAAGCATGGGAAAGAGGAATAACAATGGAGCAATGAATGCCCACAACCCTGCAACATCAGAATCTGATAACACAGAAATTCAGAGATCTCTAGAAGATCAAATCAGGAAAATAACTGTAGAAATAATAGAGGACTTTTGAAAAGAATTCAGAGAGAGTCAAAAAGAGATAAAGGATGCAATCATTGAAGTAAAGGCCTCAATTCAAAGACCACATGGAGAATAGAATCTCGCTCCTAGAAGATGATCAATCCAAAAATGAATGCATAGTCTCTAATTTAGAAAAAAAATCTGGCAACAGGAATTTGACATTGAAGAAATATGGGCCCATTTTAAGAGAGCTAACCTAATTGGAATAGAGCTAATTGGAATAGAGGAGGGAAAAGAATAGAGGAGGGAAAAGAAAGTGAAACCAAAGGGATCAATAATCTCTTCAAGGAACTGATAGCAGAAAATTTCCCAAACATAGAGCAAGAGGTCGATACACAGGTCCAGAAAACTTATAGAACTCCCTTTAGACAGGATCGGAGAAGAAGATCCCCACGCCACATAATTGTCAAAATGACTAATGTGGAAGCCAAGGAGAGAATCTTAAAGACAACAAAAACAAAAGGCTAAGTGACATTAAGAGGCAAACCAATTAGAATCAATCCAGACTTCACATGCCAAGTCATGAAAGCCAGAAGGGCTTGGAGTAACATATTCCAAACTCTGAAAGAAAACAACTTCTAGCCAAAAATTTCCTACCCAGCAAAACTATCTATCAAATTAGGTGGGGAAATAAGAAGCTTCCATTACAAACAGAAACTGAAGGAATTTATGTCTTCAAAACCAGCGCTAGATGCCAGGCGTGGTGGTGCATGCTTATAATCCCTGTGCTTGGGAGGCTGAGACAGGAGGATCACACAGGTTCGAATCCAGCCTCAGCTACTTAGTGAGGCTCTCAACAACTTAGTGAGACCCTGTTTCCAAATAAAATAAAACAGAGGTCTGGGAGTATAGCCCAGAGGTAAAAAGCCTCTGGGTTCCAACCCAGTACAACCACAAAAAAAAAAAAAGTGCTAGAAAAAATACTCAAAGAGATTAACTACAAAGAAGAAACAGGTAATACATGCCAGAATGAAAGAAACAAGTTTTTACATCCAGCAGACAACTAAATAAAGAAGAATAAACAGTATCTCAAACAGAAATAAAATCTTAACATGTTAGGAAATAAAAATTATCTCTCTAAAATCACACTGAATGTAAATGGTCTCAACTCCCCAATAAAAAGACATAAAGTGGCAAAATGGGTTAAAAACCAGAATCCATCCATCTGCTGCTTACAAGAAACACACCTTATAAGTAAAGATAGGAACAAACTCAAGGTAAAGGGCTGGAGCAAAGTAATCCATGCTAATGGAACTCGAAGACAAGTAGGAGTAGCAACTATGATAACAGACAAGTTAAACTTCAAACCCAAACTTATTAGAAGAGACAAAGAAGACGAATATTTTACTGGTAAAAGGAGTAATCCAGCAAGAGGAAATAACAATAATCAACATCTATGCCCCAAACATAGGTGCAGCTACTTTCATAAATCAAATTCTTTGTGACATGAAGTCACACATAAATCCCAATACAATAATACTGGGAGACTTCAACACACCTCTCACAACCCTAGACCAATCTTCCAGACAAAGCGTCAGTAAAGATGCCTCAGAACTAAAGAACACCATTAACCAAATGGACCTGTTGGACACATATAGAATATTTCACCCAACTATAGTGGAGTTTACATTTTTCTCAGCTGCTCATGGAACCTTCTCCAAAATAGATCACATCCTGGGACACAAAATGAGCACTAGAAAATTTTAAAAATGTTACATACATCCTTGTGTCATTTCAGACCATAATAGAATGAAACTAGAAATCAACAATAAGGAGACCCAGAGAAACAACATAAACATGTGGAGACTGAACACCACACTTCTGAATTGAAGAATGGGTCATAGAAGATGTAAGAGGTGAAATCAAGAAATTTCTAGAAACAAATAAAAATAAAGATACAACACATCAAAACCTCTGGGACACTTTGAAGGCAGTATTAAGAGGAAAATTTATAGCACTGAGTGCTCACATAAGAAAAACAGCAAATCTTCAAGTAAATAACCTAAGGACACACCTCAAAGCCCTTGAAAATCAGGAACAATTGAACCCCAAAGCCAGTAGAAGAAAGGAAATTATTAAAATTAGAGCAGAAATTAACAAAATAGAGAATAAAAAAATATAGAAAATCAACAAAACCAAAAGCTGGTTTCTTGAAAAAATTAACAAGATAGATAAACCACTATCCAACCTAACTAAAAAAAAAAAAAAAGAGAGAGAGAGAATTAACCCAAATTATGAAGATAAGGGATGAAAAAGGAGAAATTACTACCGACAGGGTAGAAATCCAGAGGATTATTGGAAACTACTTTGAAAAACTATACTCCAGCAAAATGGAAAATCTGGAGGAAATTGACAACTTCCTAGATAAATACAACCTTCCTAAACCGAGTCAAGAAGATATAGAGCACTTAAACCAACCAATAACAATCAAAGAGATTGAAACAAAAATAAAGAGCTTACCATCAAAGAAAAGCCCAGGACCAGATGATTTCCCAAGTGGATTCTATAAAACCTTTATAGAAGAGCTACCCCAATACTACTCAAACTATTTCAGGAAATAGAATAAACCAGGACTCTCCCAAATACATTCTATGAAACCAACATCACACTAATACCCAAACCGAATAAAGATAGTTCAAGGAAGGAAAACTACAGGGCTATATCTCTGATGAACTTGGATGCAAAACTATTAAACAAAATAATTGCAACACGCATTCAAAACCAAATCAAGAAAATCATACACCATGACCAGGTAGGGTTCATCCCAGGGATGCAAGGCTGGTTCAACATATGAAAATCAATCCATGTAATTCACCATATAAACAGAGTCAAGGACAAAAATCACATGATCATTTCAATAGATGCTGAAAAAGCATTTGATAAAATTCAACATCCATTTATGATAAAAAAAGAGAGAATCAACCCAAATTATGAAGATAAGGGATGAAAAAGGAGAAATTACTACCGACAGGGTAGAAATCCAGAGGATGCAAAACTATTAAACAAAATAATTGCCTCACGCATTCAAAACCAAATTAAGAAAATCATACACCATGACCAGGTAGGGTTCATCCCAGGGATGCAAGGCTGGTTCAACATATGAAAATCAATCCATGTAATTCACCATATAAACAGAGTCAAGGACAAAAATCACATGATCATTTCAATAGATGCTGAAAAAGCATTTGATAAAATTCAACATCCATTTATGATAAAAACACTGCAGAGAATTGGAATAGAAGGAACATATCTCAACATTATTAAGGCAATCTATAATAAGCCCACCGCCAACATCATATTAAATGGGGAAAAACTTCAAGAATTTCCCCTAAAAACAGGAACGAGACAAGGATGTCCATTATCACCACTTCTCTTCAATATAGTACAAGAGACTTTAGCCAGAGCAATAAGGCAAGAAAAGGAAATCAGAGGAGTACACATAGGAAAAGAAGAACTCAAACTTTCACTATTTGCAGATGACATGATACTATATTTAGAAAACCCAACAAACTCAACCAAAAGGCTTATAGAACTGATCAACAAATTCAGCAATGTACTGGATACAAAATCAATCTTAAAAAATCAGAAGCTTTCCTGTACACCAACCATAAATCCACTGAAAAAGAAATTCAGAAAACACTTCCACTCAGGATCTCCCACAAAAAAATAAAATACTTAGGAATAAACTTGACCAAGGAGGTAAAAGATCTCTACAAAGAAAATTATAAAACACTAAAAAAAGAAATCGAAGAAGATCTTAGAAGATGGAAAGATCTTCCATGTTCATGGATTGGCAGAATAAATATCATTAAAATGGCCATCCTCCCAAAAGTGATCTACAGATTTAATGCAATGCCCATTAAACTACCAAGATCATTCCTCACAGACATAGAAAAATCAGTCCTTAAATTTATCTGGAATAACAAAAAGCCCAGAATAGCCAAGGTAGTTCTCAGCAACAAAAACCATGCAGGAGGAATGACAATACCTGACTTTAAACTATACTACAAAGCCATTGTAATAAAAAACAGCATGGTACTGGAAAAAAAAAAAAAAAGAGATACATAGACCAATGGAGCAGAATAGAAGACCCAGAAACAAGTCCACACACTTTTAGCCAATTGATTTTTGACAAAGGGGCCAAAAACATACACTGGAGAAAAGATAGCCTTTCAACAAATGGTGTTGTCAAAACTGGTTAACCATCTGTAGAAAACTGGAAATCAATCTCACTTTCTCACCCTGCACAAGAGTCAATTCAAGATGGATCAACGACTTGGAAATCAAACCAGAGACCTTGAAGCTCCTTGAAGAGGGCATAGGTCCAACACTGCAACATATAGGCACAGATAAACACTTTCTCAACAAGACCCCAAAGGCACAACAAATTAAAAGGCGAATCAATACGTGGAATTGCATGAAACTGAAGAGCTTTGGTTCAGCAAAGGAAACTATCAAGAACCTCAGTTGAGAGCCAATAGAATGGGAGAAGATTTTTGTCACCTACACCTCCAATAGAGGACTAATATCTTGAATATACAGGGAACTCAAGAAACTCAACACTAAATAGACACTTCACAAAAGAAGAAATTCAAATGGCCAATAAATGCATGAAAAAATGCTCAACATCACTGGCAATCAGAGTGATGCAAATCAAAACTACCCTGAGATTTCACCTAACTCCAGCTAGAATGGCAATCATTTAAAACACAAACAACAACAGATCCTGGCAAGGATGTGGAGAAGTGGGAACTCTAAGACATTATTGGTGGGACTGCAAATTAGTGCAGCCACTCTGGAAAACAGTATGGAGAATCTTCAGCAGAAAGAGAACAAATCTTCCATTTGATCCAGCAATACCACTTCTGGGTATCTACCCAAAAGATAGGAAACCAAACTACCAAACTAATGCATGTTCATAGCTGCACAATTCACCATAGCCAAATTATGAAACCAGCCAAGATGTCCATCAACAGATGAATGGATTACAAAACTGTGGGATATGTACACAATGGAATTTTACTCAGCCATTAAGAAAAACTCAATTACATCATTTTCAGGGAAATGGATGGAACTGGAAGACATTATGCTAAGTGAGAGTAGTCAGTCACAAAAAGTAAGAAATCAGATGCTTTCCCTAATACGTGAGAGTTAGGAAGAAATGGGTCATAGGAGGAACTCTAGATGAAAAAGGAAATCGTATAGAGGAGCAAACAAGGCAACCTAAAGGAGGGAAAGGAGGGGGGAAGAGGAAAATCTCTAAAACACACAATGTACTTAAACATGTCGAAGTCAACCACTAAGCCAAGCAAGGGAAGGAGGGACAGGGAGGGAATGGGGTGGGAATTGGGTAGGGGTTAAATCAGTGATGTGTACATGTATGTACACACAAGTTTTTTACCCCAATATAATGTATGAATATAATGCACCAATAAAAAAATTTAAAAAGGGGCACAAAAGACTCCAGAAATTTGTTTACCCCTTTCATATATGAGGATAAAACAGGAAAAGCCCCTTCTATGAAGAAAGTGCTTTTACCAGACCCTGAGTCTGCCACTGTCTTATCTCGGAATTCCCAGTCTCATGAACTGTAGCAAATAAGTTTCTGTTTTTTGTAAGCTCCCCAATTTGTTTGGTTATAGCAGCCCAAATGCACCAATAGAGGCATTTTAGTTATTTCCTTATTTTTGTATTATAAGTATGTAATAAAGTGAATTGCTGAATATCTGTCTTCACATTTTGGTATGGGTTAAGTTGCCTTTGGTTAATTTCTAAAATTAGAATCTTAAGTCAAAGAAAAATGCAATATTTATTGATTTTGATACATATCTTCATAAAAATGTCTTTAAGAAAATTACTACCTTGGATTCCAACTAAACTTTATTTACCTATTCCCCACATTATCACTGACTTACTTTTGAAGTTGTATAAACTTGCCCATCTGATAGGCAAATAATGCATCTCATGCACATTTCTTGCTGCTGTTGAAACTGGATACTTTCCACACGTTTCCTAGCCATTTGCATTTCTTCATTAAAATGTTTTCTTACCCTGTACTCTTCATTGTTTGTTCTATAAGAACTTTGACTTCTGTAATTAAGTGATAATTTTACATTAAAGATGGTAACAATTACTACAAATACTTTTCTTCCTTTACAACATATATTTTTCATTCTGGAGAATACTATTTTTACAATAAAATTATTTTTCATTTTATGGCATCTCATTCTTTTAAAAAGTAGTTTCTACATTGGGTGCCATGTTGAAAATGGCCTTTTCCAACTCAAGGTAATATAAATATAACTTTAACTATTTTATAATAATGTTATATTTTATGTAAAAATTATAAGCTTTCACCAGGTGTGATGACACACTCCTGTATATACCAGGACTTGAGAGGCTGAGACAGATGGATTGCAAGTTTGAGGCCAGCCTCAGCAACTTAGCAAGATCCTGCTTAAAAAAAAAAAAAGTAAAATGGGGCTATGGTTGTAACTCAGAGGTAGAATGCCCCTAGATTCAATCTCCAATACCAAGCACACAAAAAAAACTATATGCTTTCATGCTTAAATCTTATTTCCTGGGGCCTCAGGTAGAAGAAGTAGAATAATTCTCCCCAATTAAACAGCTGTTTCTGTACTATTTATTAATATTATTTAGATATTGTATTGTTTTAGTTCTATGACTTCTATTTGGTTTTGTTTTAGTCTTTTTGTATCTGTCCTGAAATTTCCCAATTTTATCCCATTATTTCTACCTTTTTCAATAGATTCATTATTATATTAGTTGTAACTATTTTTAAAGTCTCTGTCTGTTTATTTCATCATGTGGGTGACTGGTTCTGCTTTTGTTAATCAAAGTTTTCTCTTGATTCTGAATAACACTTTTCTATATTCTTCATATATAGAGACTTTTGTTATTTCATACTAAACATTTTAGATGATACATTGTAGAGGTTTTTAAATCCAAGGTTTTTTGAGATTTTGTTTTGTTTTTCTTTTTAATGTAATGAAACCTAGTATTACCTAACATAATGTGTTTATTGGGTTTCTAAACTAGGCTATCCTATTGATCTTTGTCCAGTTAGGTTCTAGTAGGAAAAAACAAAAACAAAAAAAATCTCTGCTACCTTTCTCTTAAGATTATTGAATTTTTTTCCAGAATTAAAGTACTGGAAGACCACTGTGGCAATGAGGAGCTATAATTTTGAACTTTGTTAAAACAGGTTCAGTATTGAGAGTGGGTCTTACTCCTAAACGCTGGCCCTTCAGGACCCATAGAAAACCTGAGGTGCTTTCCAGAAACACTTGTTGGTGAGAATTAAACTCCTAACTATATTCCCACCATCTAGGTCACAGCTAAAATCTCTGCAGCTTTCTTTCACTAGTCTTTCATGTTTATAGCTCTGCTTTTCCCCTACTGGGTGCTTTGGAGTCTTGCTCCACACAGGTGCTGCCCTGAAGTCAGCCAAGATGTTGAGAAGACTGTGTAGGCAGAATTTGGAGCGCCCCCTTGTGTCTCTCCTTCCTGAGATTCTCTCAGCCTCTTTCAAACAACATAGCCACACCTGCTGCAAGGAAGCATGGGGAATGTAGTCTTTATTTCATCTGCATGTGTTCAGCTAACTGTGTAACATGCCTCTATCAAGCTAAAAAAAATGTTTACTGATATCCTCATATAAAATGAAAGATTTATATGCTTTTATTTCTTTCTATTTCCAAGTTTTTGTTGAAATAAACTTGTTTTAAAAATCTAGATCATCATTATTCATTATTTTGATTTCATTTTTGGTATTATGCACCTTGTAATTCAATAAATTGTAGTTTTGAAATTCAAATCAAGCAATGTTAACATTAGGCCACATTTTCCATATATATATATATATATATATATATATATATATATATATATATATATATATATAATTTTTTTTTTTTTTTTGCAGTACTGGGGACAGAACCCAGGGGCATTCTACCTCCAAGCTACACCCCAGCCCTATTTTTTATTCTTTATTTTGAAACTGTCTCACTGAGTTGCAAAGGGCCTAACTAAGTAGTAGCTGAGGCTGTCCACAAACCACGTTCCTCCTGTCTCAGCCTCCCAAATGCTGGGATTACAAGCAGGTGCCACCATGCCTGGTTCCTATGTCTGTTTTTGTTTAACTTTTTTTTTCTGTATAATAATTTGAGAAAGGATCAACAATAAAATACTGAGTTTATAAACAGCTTATAGGCAAATGTTTGTTGCTTCTGCAATGAATAAGGGCTTATAGAGGAATATTCTTTGTTTTCTTTTATAGGCTTTTATGCCTGAATATGTAAAAAAATCCCCTTTGTGTTCAAAATTAGATTTATTAAAATATGTCTCTTTATTGATTTTACTTAGTATTATTTTTTTCAGTACTGGAGATGGAACCCAAAGGCATTCTACCTCCAAGTTGCACCGTCAGCCATATTTTTTATTCTTTATTTTGAAACCAAGTCTCATTGAGTTGCAAAGGGCCTCACTAGGTAGCTGGGGCTGTTCGAGAACCATGATCTGCTGGTGTCAGCGAATGCTGGGATTACAAGCTCACACCACCATGCCCGGCTTTACTTAGTCTTTTATGGATCCTTTTATTATGAGAATCAAGTATGTTTTAAACTAAAAATGATCTTTTATAACACTTTTTTCTTTTCAAAATTTCTTTTGGCATTTTGTGTATATTTTCTGATTTCTTGTGTATATTTTCTGATATCTTGTGTTTTCTTCCTTTCTTTCCTTTTTTCTTTCTTTATTCTTTTTCTTTTTCTTTTTGTGGCATTAGGGGTTGAACCTGGGGCTATTCTACCTCTGAGCTACACCTCAGCTTTTTTCTGTTTTTTTTTTTTTTTAATTTTGAAAGAAGGTCTCACTAGGCTGCTGAGTCTCACTTTACTGCTTAGTCTGGTTTGTGATTCTTCTGTCTCAGCCTCCCAAGTGCTGGGTTACAGACATATACCACGACACCAGGCTTCATCTTGAGTTTTTTGTTTTCTCCATTTGTAGCAGTGTTTTCCACAGTGTCCATATAATTATCATTTGATATACTTATTTTGAAAAATAGATACACCTAAATCCAGTTACAGACATACTAAACAGTATCTCTGGGGAAGGAAGCAGGGTTTTCAATGTGTACTGGATGACTCTCACACTTACCTACATCTGGAAACAGTTTTAGGTGTTCTTATTATGTCTATTAAATTTTCTGGTGCTCTTATCCATGTTGTTTATGCCTCATTCCTTGTAATAATCTTTTTGTTTTCTTCCTCTGTGTTCTCTGGTATTTCTTAAGCAGCTTTTTCAAGTCACTTGTTCACTTTTCTGTGCTATTTAATCTGATGTGCAGCGACTCTATTGTCTTTATGAAATTCAGTAATCATAAGTCACCTGAAATAAATCTTTCCTAACTTCTAATTCTTCTGTTTGTATAAATACAAAATTTTTCTGTTTGTATAGATTCAAGATTTACCTTGACTCTTGTTGAGGTAGAAACTTTTTTTTTTTTTTTTTTTGTGGTAGTGGGGTTCCTGGAAACCCTTCTACCTCCAGGCTACACTTCCAAACATATTTTATATTTTTATTTGGAAACAGGGTCTCTTAAGCCAGCACGGCTGGCTTGAACCTGCTCCTGTCTCCGCCTCCCAAGCATGGGGATTACAAGCATGCACCTCCACACTGGGACTAAAAATATTGTTTTTTAACTTAGTCATTTTCTTTGAAGAAATCAGTTCCATGGGGGACATTTTTCCTGACTTATCCTCTCCGTATGAACTAGTGTGTCATTTCACATAAACAGTAAATTGTTGTATTTAAAGAGAAGGGTATTTCCACTATTGGAGATATATCCCTGTCATCACTTACACAAAATGAGGGAAGAGAAGCATTGCTGCCCTCTAGTTTTTACCTGAGTAGTACAAAAGGAACTTCAACTAAATAGCAAGAATACAATAAGCCCAGGGGATAAGGAGACTCAAGAGAAAACAGGAAAGGTGGACAGGTCTCAACGGCTATCTTAAAGATCTTTACATTATTCTGAGAGTTATAGGAAACTGGAGAAGAATGTTAAAGAGAAATAACTCAGCCAGCCGTGTGTTTGCTGATACTTTCTGAAACCAGGACAGAATGAACTATCATATTTACTCGCTTGCTGAATGCCCATCTCTACTACTTGCAGCCATTCCCCTCTGAGTGAAGGGTGCCTTGGTAAAAGGCACTGAGGGTGGCACTGACTCATGTCCAAGCAGCCTATGGCTTTCGTGAATCTAGTGCTCTTTGTACCACATCTTGGAGATACAGAGCTTATTTACAGTAAGCTTTCCTGGTTTTTTTTTTTTTTAGCTCTTATTTATATTTATTTCTAAACTTTTTAAAATATTTTCTTTATTACTTCAATGACAATTAGTGGGAGTGAGAAGCATACTTAAACACATTGTGCTTATATTGAGCCCAAACAGTTTACTTAGAGAAAATATATTATTTTTAGATATAGTAATCTGGTTATCTGGTTTCCCATTGCCCCACAGGCTAGCCAGAAGTAGTAACTTTCAAAGTGGTAAATGGTGAACTTTCTGAGAATTTACAGTTATACTTTCACATTTGCAAAATGACATAAGAAACATTCATGGCAGAATAAATGGACTTTTTTGAGAGCAAATATTGAAAACAACTTAAATGTTATGCAATGGAAGACCATACAGCCATAAACTCTACATACTCATGTGGGAAGAACCCTAGGACTAAACTTTCAAGATCAGATTCAGTCAACAACTCCAGGAGTCTGAAGGAAGCAGATGAAGAAAGAGCCGTCCATGTTGCTTGGATGTATTTGCATAAGGAAATGCTGGAAGGATACACCAAGAAAAAGGATAAAGTGACTATGAATAGGGGTGGAAACAAATAGAAAGAGGAGCAAAAATTAGTACATATTTTTACATTATTTTTAAATATATGAAGATATTATTCAAGTTGTGAGATGGGGCTTCAGGAGAAAATAACTTCTTCTTTTCCCCCATTGGAACTGAGAGTTGAAATCAGAGGAGTTCTACGTCTGAATTACATCCTTAGACCTTTTTATTTTTTCATGTTGAAACAGGGTCTCACTAAGTTGCTGAAAGCCTCTCTAAGTTGCTGAGGCTGGCCTTGAACCTGTGATCCTCCAGTCACAGCTTCCCAAGTACTGGGATTGCAGGCATGCACCACCATACCCGGCTTAAGTACTGCTGTTTAAATGACTATATATATATATATATCTTCTTTAGCAGTGGGAAGAATGGGATATTCAATTCTAGTTTGTTTAGGTTTCTGAACTAAAAATCAGCTTTTAAATACGTTTCTAAAAGTTCCTTTGGGATGGTCTTGCGTAGCTCTTTATTAAAGTAGCTACGCCCACTGGAACTTGTACTGCTGTAATTAAGAAGCCTCTCAGGTTTCAGAAAGAGCAACAAACTAAGGCAAAGGAAAGACAGGGAACTTGATCGATAAAACACAAGTACACCGGCTTCTGATCTCATGTTTACTAAACAAAGGCCTTTAATATATTTTTTTTTATCCCCTGTGCCAAGTTTCATACATCTTTATGGAATTTCTAAACCACCATGTGCATTCTTTAAAAACATTCTTCTCCGGGTAGCAGAGTGAAATACTGAAATATAAAGTCCTATGTTGCCTCTACAGTGTATAAATTAAAGGAATATTGATTTCAAAATACTAGTACAGTAAATAATTGAAGCTTTGGCCTGCGCTGCCACTACCATTGTTAGAAGTTCTGTCTTCATAATGGTCTTCCAAGCAAGCACTTAAACAGTCAAGCCCATTAGCTCTTTACAGAGATCAACTTTGTCAACTTATTGACAGATTTCTTTAAGTACAGATCTCTTTCTAGAGTCTGATTACTTGCTCTGGCATAGTGATGAAAAAGTGCGCCATATTATCCAAACACTCATTTAAAGCAGCTATAAACACCTGTCTACAAGATGAATGCAGGTGCAAAAGAGGCACAATTTTCTTACTGCCTCTTATTTTTCTGTTATACACACTAGTCTGCAGTCAAAAATAGAGTATTCACTGGAGAAATGGCAAGACACGAATTCGCTGGAATGAATTGCCTCAGTACCAATAATACCAACACTTTTCTTTGCCCACAGTCAAATTGAAAATAGTCTTCATTGTATAAAAGACTCTTTCAGAAGATGTTATTTTAAACAAAATAAATTGGAGCATGGCATTCAAATACAGAAAGAAAAACTCTGATAGCCTGTTCATGTGAAAATATTTGCAGATTTAAGTTGAAATAATTTATTAGTGAAATTAGTGGGAGTAGATCAATGAATACAAGATGTAGGCATTATTTGGCTAAAGAGAAAATAGTTCTTTTTTTGATGGTAGTTCTGGGGATTGAAACTAGGGACATTCTATCTCTGAGTTATTCCCCAGCCTTATTTTTTAAATTTTTATCTTGAAACAGGATCTTCCTAGGTTGATAAGAGTCTCATCACTTGCTGAAGCTGTCCTCCTGTCTCAGCCTCCCAAGTACTGGGATTACAGGCATGAGTCAGCTAGCCTGGCTGAGAAAATAGGTCTTTTGCTGGTAGAAACTCTCCCAGCATGGTCTTTACAAAAACACTGAATGTTTGTGCCCCATCCTCCCAATTTATATGTTGATAATCTAGTTCTTAAGGTGGTGGTGTTAAGAGAGTGGGGCATTTGAGAGGTAATTAGGTTATCAGGGAGAACCCCTCATGAAAGAGACTAGTGTCTTAAAAGTGAGACCAGGAGAGTTCTCTAGCCCTTGTGTCACCATGTACAAGATGTAAGAAGTCTGCAGGGTGCAGCCTGGGAGAGGGATTGTGCCGGAGCCCACTGTTCTGGTTCCATGTTCTCAGACTTCCAGCCTTCTCCAGAACTCTGAGAATACATTTCTGTTGTTTCTATACCACCTGTCTGTGATATTTTTACATAGCACTCTAAATTGACGTGTGTGTGTGTGTGTGTGTGTGTGTGTGTGTGTGTTATGATATGATATACTGGGGACATTCTATATCTGAGATATACCTCCAGTCCTTTTTGTTTTTAAATTTTGAAGTTGCTTAGGCTGTCCTCAAACTTGTGATTCTCTTGTCTCAGTCTCTCAAGTACTGAGATTACAGGTGTGCACCATTGTACCTCACCAGATAATCTTTTTTTTTTTTTTGAGAGAGAGGAAAGAGACATGGAGAGAGAGAGAGAGAGAGAGAGACAGACAGACAGACAGACAGACAGACAGACACAGGGAGAGAGAGAAAGAGAAAGACTATAGCTGGAAAAAGGAGACCAAAATCAGACATCCTGTAGGATGCCAGGCACTCAGCAACTTAGTAAGTTCATTGGCTCAAAGTCAGAATCCGGTTCTGGATCTGCTACTCACACACTCTGTGATCTCTGATATATTTGGCTTTGCTGTTGCACAGCTTTCTCATCTAATGCTCTCTCATGAACAACATGTTATGACATATAACTATTCGTATCTATATATGTGTGTATATGTGAATTGTTTGGAAAGAAAACACTGTCACAACATTTTATTATCTACTTCACTGAGAAATTGCAGTCTTATTTTGAGATGTCAAAGACCATGTTGGAACAAGCCCAGTATCCAATAAGTTTAAATTTATTTGCTTGTGTGAATAAAATATTAACATAATTGAGGGAATCAACAATTTGGCATTTTGTAAATAGAACTAAAACAAGCTGAATTCTCTAATTTTCTGTTTATTCCTACAATGGCAAGCCCAAGTAACAAAGGAACTCTGTGGCAGTTTATCCCTTCCACTATGTGTTTCTGTTGGGACCAGTTGTACTTGGAATGGGTCCACCTCATCCCATATAGTTCCCGTGGCGTCTTCCCTCTTTATACAGTTCTTACTCGTGGCCTTGTCTTGATTTCCTGGACTTTTCCCAGGTTCTGTTCACCACCGTGACCAGTGCCTACCCTGAGCCCAGCTTTCTTAACTTGATATACTGCCGAGTTCCTGCTAGTGTCCTTCTAGCAAACTGTGGATTCAATTTTCTCCATTCACTTCCCTCTACTTTCCATCTGGTCATGCCCAGGCACTGGCTGGAGCCCTAGTTCAGCCTGAACTGGACCTTGGGGAGCTGTAATATTATCACCTGCCTTATTATTCATGAATTGATCCATCAATCATCCCCAAATCATTTTCCCTTGTTGGTTTTAAGTCCTTTATTATTGATAAAATTAAAGGAATGAGAAGAGAACTTTCAGATACCTATCTGCCTCTACACCCACATGTTCTGCCTTCTTGCTTGCTACTAGGGAGGAATTATCCCAGCACTCATCTACACCAGGCCGGCCACCTAGGCACTGGATTTCACTCCTCTTTCCAACCCAAGTACATCATTCTAGCAATTCTCTTGTCTCTTCTAAGCATCCTATGTTTTCTCTACTAGTCTATTAGTATAAAATGCAGTAATATTTTGTATATTTAAAAAACCTTTACTGCCAGGCACAGTGGCACATATCTGTAATCCCAATACTTGGGAGGCTGAGACAGGAGAGTCTCAGGTTTGAGGTCAGCCTCAGCAATTTAGCAAGGGCTTTATCAACTTAGTGAGACCCTACTTCAAAATACAAAGGGATGGGGGTATAGGTCAGAGATAAAATACCCCTGAGTTCAATTTCCAGTGCCAAAAATTAAAAATTAAATGAAAACCCTTTTTTCTTTTCTCTCCCTACCTGCTGTCATTGCATTGGTTTTTCTCCCTATCTGTTCCCTACCTATTCACTGATTTCTGTATTAAAACAAAAATGAAAGAAAAACATTTTCTACTATACTATCAGTAGCTCAGTACTTTACCTCTGACACGAGATGAAGTAGGGGTTTCCTTCTCACACTTTGATTCTCCTGCCTAAATTGACTGGGCGTCCTACAATTCGGCTCCATTTGGTCACTATTTACCTGGAGATGCCATCAAATCACACAGGTTAAGGCCTCAGTTGCACAAGATTGCCTCCCACTTTGGACACCAGTTGCAAGCAGGAGACCTACTGCTTACAGCTTACTTACTAGACATCCAGTCCATTACAAAGGATACAACACAGGAACAGCTAGTTGGAAAATAATAATGCATAGAACAAGGCATGGAGGAAGCAGCGAGGCTCCCACACTCTTTCCGAATGTACCACCTCTGTGGGCTTTTGTGAGTTTCGCAATCTGGAACCCCCATAATTAAAGGGTGTTTTATGGAGGCTTCATCATATAGGGATGATTGATTAACTCAGTCTCCAGCTTTTGTTTTCATCCTTGAAGGTAGGGGTGTGGTTTGGGCTTTCTGGTGACCAGGCCCATCCAAGCGCTGATCAAAAAGTCACTTCACTGGAACACAAGATGCTCCTATTACTCAGGAAACTCCTAGAGATTAGGGACTGTGTGCTAGGATCTAGGGATGAGGAGAAAAATCTCTTTCTTTTTGTAAATCACACCCTCATATTTTCATAGAGCTAAATGCCTTGACGTATCATCTACATTCACGGTCTCCATTTGTCCTCTCTTAAACCCTCTCCAATATGTGTTTTGTACTCAACTGTAATAAAGACTATATTCTTTACTTATTTTTGACTAGGCAAGCACTGTGCTGCTGAGCTATCCCCAGTGTTAAAAACTATTCATAACTAGGTAGCCTATGACATTCGCATTGCCAATGATCATTTATCAGTTCTTTTCCTCCTCCACCATGGGCAGAATTAACAGGGGTGGACACTTTCCTTCTTGACACACTTGGCAACTCTACTTCCACAGAAGAGTCTCCTCTCATCTGCAACACCCAATCCAGGAAACTCCTTGCCATTACTTTAAAATATATCCTGGGTCAGCCCATGCTCACCATCTAGAGCGGCCAAGGCTGCTCTTTGGATGGTTGTGATAACACCCTTTCTCTCCCTCTCCACCTTGCTTTGTTACAGTCTCCTCAACAAATCAGTCAAATCATTCTCTTTAAGATTTAAGTGAGATGATATCTCTTGTTCAAAGGCATCTAGTGGCTTCCCACCTGCAAGGACCCGCAGGGTGGGTTTACTAATTCTCTTCCTTGAGACACTCACCTCATTTGTTCTGCTCCAACACATGAGTTGTGTTGATTTTCTCAAATTTTCTGCCAGGAGCCCACTTCTCCCTGTGAGATGCCACCCCCCTCCCCTCCTTGCTCAAGTCTGCTGCCAAGTTTTCCTCAGCCATATCTGCTGGAGGAACCTAAAAATGTGTAGAAGCTTAGCTGCAAGGCAGAGTTAACATTTAAATTGTAGCTGGCCAGCTTCTGTAATCTAGAAAAGCCACAAGAAAGCAGGAAAGAATGATGCCAAGTCAGATAATCTGGTTAATGTGCGCAGGGATGGAATAATAGCTAGGGTTTAGTGGAGACAAAACATTGTGAAAATAAATCATAATTTATGCTGCATGGATGTGAGAAAAAAAAGAAGCTGCCTTTGGACCAAAAAGTCAATACAGTAGCATGTATATTAGAAGCAATAAATCCTAAGTTTTACTCTACTGTTTTTAATGGATACCTGTTAAAGAAAAGATCTTTAGACTTTAGAAGATAGTGGTATCCGTAAGAAAAGAAATCAACAACATAAAATTCCAGAATACTTTAATGTAACAAATAAAATTAATCATACATATACAACTATAAATTTATAATAGTTATATATGATAATTTGGGTAGTACAGTGATATCTATCTATCTATCTATCTATATCTATATATCTATCTATCTATCTATATTTTTTGGTGGTACTGGGGACAGAACCCAGAGGCTTTCTACCTCCAGGCTATACTCCCAGACCTATTTTATATTTTATTTGGAAACAGGGTCTCAGTAAGTTGCTGAGAGCCTCACTAAGTTGCTGAGGCTGGCTATGAACCTGTGCAATCCTCCTGTCTCAGACTCCCAAGCGGGGGCATTACAAGCATGCACCACCACGCCCGGCTACAGTGATATCTTATAAGAGACATACAGCCAGAATGCAGGTACTGTCACTATTCACAAAAGTGATTTACAAAATTTCCATTTCAAAACCTCATAGAATTTAAAAACTTTCTCCAGTAAAAAAATTTTTTTGCTGACATCAAGGTGTGTAGCAAAAAGGTTTCACTGGCTCAATGGCTCGGGGCCACATTCAAAATTGAGAGTTGGTGGGTGTTTCAAATAATGTTCAGGAAGTACATACTGAATGAAAATGCATGACCCATTCTATATTATATCATTTCCTCAAGGTTTATAGTTCAATAATTTCAGGATCCAGTAGTGACTTCAGACTGCTGTCTCGATATTACTCTCTGCTATGGCTGAATCTCTTGAACCCCAGCTCACTAGTCCTCTCGGATTCCATTCAGTCACGGAGGGAATGGCCAACACAGCTCAAAAACGTTTGCTAGTGGATCATTTCCAGGGTTTCTGATACTTTCCTTGGAAGTAGTTTTGCTGCTCTGCCCAAGATTTTCCACACCTTCCAGACCATCATCCCTCACAACACTCTAGTTCAAAATTATTTCAAACATTCTTTTTCCTGGGAGCAGCAAAAATAAAATAAGTAACTTCTCATTGTTATTTATAGGATAGGATGGCAGAGCCTCTTGCTGTACTTTCTTCTGGAATATTATTTTATTACTTTATTTACTTTTATAACTTCCTAAAAATGGTTGATCAGATTAATAATATATGGGTATTTGTAATGGGGGAACGGAGGAAGATTGCTTTAATAGAGCTTCATTGAAGAAGAGATCTCCCAAATAAAAACAATAAAATCCAAATCTTTAAATTGGATTTGGTCTAATATATAACTATAGTCTTACAAACAACTATCACTTATGTTTTCATCTTTTGACAAAAGCCACTGATTGCTAAAGCAGTTGATAAATCTTTACCATGTATGTACTAAATGAAAAAAATATTTCAGATAAGAAATACAAATAATACTAACAATTTTGCTATAAATTATAAATATATAAGATAACATATCATAGAATATAGAAAATATTTCTGGCACTGAGGGGCTGGGATGTAGCTCAGTGGCAAAGCGCCTGCTTTGCAGGTGCGGCGCTCTGGGTTTGATCCTGGTTCCAAAAAGACCAAAAAAAAAAAAAAAAAAAAAAAGGGTTCCCCTTTAAAAGGGACTGAAGAAGGAAACTCTCTACAGTGCACCATGTACATATCAAAGTCAACCACTAATCCAAACACGGGAAGGAGGGATGGGGAGGGAGTTGGGTGGATATGGGTGGGTGCTGGCTGGGTAATGTGTGCATGTATGTCTACACAAGTTTTTTACCCCATTATGATGTATGAATACAATGCACCAATAAAAAATTTTAAGAAACAACAAAATAAAAGGGACTGAAAAGTGTAGATCTGAGAGAAAAGGTTTCTAGGTAAAAGGAATGTGGGGATCAGAGACTTAGATGGCTGAAAGTAATAGGATAATAGTCTATTGTTCACAAGTGAGTAAGCGGATGTGCCACCTTTTTACTAAAATTCTGACTGATCTAGCAGTTGGACAAGTTAGAACTGGAAATTTAAGGTAAGTACAGACCTAAGAGTGGCCCGAGTACAGCCCTAAGAAATTTAGACATCATATTTAGATATAAGTTAAACCAGGACCACAAATAAGTGGTCTGTGGACTTTAACAACAGCAAATGTTCTCACTTTTACCTCACCTCAAGGCATTTCTGTTTGTAAATCCTACTTGGAATAGTGGAACACTATTCCAAACATTTCAGCAAAAGGATAACATGAAATATAATAGCTTGAGAAGCATCTGGCTATAAAATTCAATACGATCTAAATGAGTAGATAAACTGGAATGAAAGAAATCTACTGGCAGATGATAACAGCAGCTGAAGGAGGAAATGATAATGGCTGGAGTCAGCATGGGGATGCTGACAGTGCGGGCCAGGGAAAGCTCAGGTCGTTCAGTATTGACTTGCAAGGTAATTATGGAACTTCTAACATGATGTTCAAAATCAGTAACTGTCTTTGCCCTCCTGTAGCCTATAATTTAATAAAATAAAATAATTGCAATCAAATAGTAACACAAATGACTATATCATTGCAAGTATTATAAATGCTGCTAAGTGTAGAAGAATATACCTGTAAGTGGAGGCTTTAACTAAGTGAAGGAAGCTTTAAGTAACCCTTGAACCTGGATCTGAAGGGTAAGTTGAAATTAATCAGATACAGTGGAAAGTGAGAGGGTCTAGGCAGAAGATGTAGCAGAAGAACAAGCCTGATGGTGGAGAGGGGAGCCTGGTGAATAGAGACACTGAGGTGCAGGTGCAGGGTCCTGGGTAGGGCTGGAGATCCCAAGGGGGGGATCACGCAAGGGCTCAAAGAGCGCTGAAAGATTATTTGTGTGTTGCATGCAGCTGAATGGTAGAATCAGATTTGCATTTTAAAAGTATATACTGGTTGTCATAACCGTAAATTAACTGCAGGGAGTCATAGAGGAGCATTCAGATCTATACACCACTGGAAAAACTAAAGTTTGTACAGAGAGAAGATGTGAGTGAGAAAAAATATTTAGCACTTCCAAAAATATGTTTCACGAATCACCAATGCAAAATGTCCTGTGGGCACAGCGTTCCACAATCCAATAACTTTGGAAAATGCTGTATATTTTATCCCCTCCTGAGGCCCTGCAGTGTATATAATATATGAAAGGCTAATTCTGTGAAAGTATACAGTTAAAAACACAAAACAGAGCATGCTTGATTTTGTGAAACTCAGACTATCACACCTATAAATTTGGCCTTGAAAATTATTGCTCACAAAATACCCTGGAGCAAATACTGCCAAGAGCCTATTTTCTTACAAATACAGAACTGGATTTTAGTTAGATGACTTGGACCAGCTTTTCACATTGTCATTACATAGAAATATTTTGTGACTTATATTTTATTTTAGGTACTGGGGATTAAAACTCTTTTTTAAAATTTTAAAATAGGGCCTTGCTAAATTGTTAAGGCTCATCTCGAACCTGCAATCTTCCTGTTCCAGCTTCTCGGATTACAGGAATGTTCCACCATCTGGCTGCTACTTAAATTTTTAAGAATAATATCGCAGAGAGAACAATAAATTCAATCAACAAGCTAATGCAACTATATGAAGAAAAAATAATTTTGGAATTATAAAAAACAGTGATCAGTAAAAGGGGTTTGCTTCTAAGGAGCTACTGTGAGAAAAAATTAAATTTCTGAAATAAGTTTATTGATGCATTTTAAGTATACATGGATGTGAAATCCATAGTGACTTTACATGGTCTGTTTCATTCCCTGTCCCTTGTCTTGCCCGTCGGTCCTCCCTCTCCGACCCCTTTCATGACTCCATTGACCTCTCTCCTCATTTTTATGAGTTCCCTTTTCTTTCCTTTATTCTTTCTAGCTTCCACATATAAGTGAAATGTGTAGCCTTTGGTTTTATGAATAATGGAAATTAAATAAAAATGAATACATTATTATACACCTCTAAAAATAAGAAATGAATGCTTGAGCAAAAGCTAGCCTCCAATGGGTCCTGCTGGCCCATGCCTCCTGTTGATTGTACGCCTGCTTAGTACACTCCCAGGCCTGGTGCTGTTGGCCAATGGAATGTAGTAGGAGTGACAGTCAAAGTCAGGGCTGAGGTACAGAGGACACTGCAGCGATGACCTGGCCTCCTAAGGATTGTTGCACTGCTTTCTTAAAGGAAGCCAGCCACTATACCAGGAGGACACTCAAGTTACCCAAAGGAGATACCCAGGTAGAAAGAGCTGAGGTCCCTGCCCAAACACCAGTATCACATTGCCAGCTCTGTGACTGAGCCACCCGACAGCAAATCCTTCAGCCTGGACAATTTTTGAGACAGGCAGTTCCTACTAACAGGTGACTGCAGCTGCAGCAGAGACGTAGAGAGAAGTGCCTGACTGAACCCTTCGTAAATCTCCAACTTACATAAGTCAGGCGAGATGGTAAAATACTTCTGTCATTTGAAGCCATTAAATGTTGAAATGCTTTTGTAGAAGAGCAGCAGTGGCTCAGGATGATGGCACACACTTGTAATTCCAGTACTTGGGAGGCAGAGACAGAAGCAACTTAGTGAGGCTCTCCGCAACTTAGTGAGACTCGTTTCAAAATAAAAAATAAAGTAGGTCTAGGGTGTAGCTGGGATGTAGAAGGTCCTTGGGATCTATCCCCAGTACCACATACATATACAAAAAAGCAGCAAGAGATGTCTAATATATAGACATTTTTTTTAAAAATTGGTCCAAATTCTTTATTGTCAGTTTAAGTCACAGAGCATTTGAGTGGCTTTCCAAATTATCCCATACTATATTTTTCAGAAGGAAAGTAAGCTCCAAGGATATCATCATCTGGTAATTTGTAGACTCTTTTTTTAAAGAACCTGATGATCTAACTCATAGGAACCGACAGTTGACATTCCAAATACTAATGCATAACCCTTCTTCTATAGTGGAAGAAAATTGTCACAGAAGTGGGCCTTTAGAGGACTGTCTAATCCTGAATAGGACAAGTCCCCTCTGATGATGAATATGACATAAAGGCTTTGAAAATTCTGCACGCTGGCTCTGAATGAAGAGAACTTTTCACAAGGTGAAGAGAATGGATCTCGCACTTTGCAGGGTCCTTTTCTTAATAACATCCACCATACCCTCCCCACTCGCATTTCCTATGTAGTCTACTCAATTAGGCATAATAATGGAGGCCTTTGATAGCTTAGGGAACTCATTTCCAGGAACCTAACATTTCATTTTATCCATTAACTTTAGCCTCTTTCCTCACATCTTATCCAAGGGTGCTTCTAATGGGGGAAAAAGGGACATTTTTAGATTTTTTCCCTTTCCTCTTTACTCCCCTTTCTCAGCCACTTTAGGAAACCTTCTTTGGCTCAGTAAAATTGCTTCAAATCAGAGATATTTGGGGAGAAATGTGAGAAGGCATAGTTACAGAGGATTTTAAGTAAAACCAGCCTTTGGATAATTAAAATTTGGCTACTTCAATTTTAAGTATACACAGATCTTCTTGACAAAAACTCTGGAAATTTCATATTAATCATAATATGGAAGAAATGTCAGTTTCACATATTTTATTTAAGAAAAAGGATGTTTAACTTCCACTTTTAGCTCCTACATAGAAGAAACTTGATGAAAAGTAGTTTCCCTGTCCTTACAACAAGAAAAGATACTTAACAAAGTAAAAATAAATTACTTTCTTGGACTCAGAGAACTGGGGCCACCACCCTGAAATCTGCAAGTGAGTGAGCCTAGAGAATTCCTGGTGAGACCAGCTACTGGGGCAGGAGCTCCTGGAGCAAGGCTGGTAGAAATGCTTCCATGGTATTTAGATGAATTGCTAGAGACTCAGTGCAGACTGGTTTGAGAGTGAGAACTCCTAGGAGTCCAGGCTCAGGATGGGGTCCACATTATCAAGAATTTTGCTTCTAGGAACTACTCCTCCAGGTTCTCAAAGTAATGGTCCAAGGAACATCTCCTCATGTTTCTGGCAGTGAGAAGAAAGAAAACCATTTTGAAATATATTATCCTTCCCTGTACTCAAGAGGCTTAGACAGGAGGATAGCAAGTTCAAGGACAGCCTCAGCAAGTTGTAAGACTTGCATCAACCTATCAAGACCCTGTTTCCAAATAAGAAAGAAAATTGGGCTTGGGGTGTAGCTTGAAGGTAAAATGCCTCCGGGTTCAACCTCCAATCTCAATCTCTCTCTCTCTCTCTCTCTCTCTCTCTCTCTCTCTCTCTCTCTCTCTCTCTCTCTTTCTCTCTCTCTCTCTTATCCTATTCAGGGGAAGGGCAATTATCCAACTCCAACTCCAGCCTTCTCTTCATTACCTATTTCACCAAAAGGGAGAAAAAGACTAGAAATGCTTAGGAAGGTCACAGTTTAAGGAATGGAACTATTTCCATATGAAAAGATAGATTTGGTCACAGCACTGCTGAACCTTTTCTCCTCTCTCCACCTCATCACCATGGATTTAGTGTAACAGTGGACTACAGCTGAAGGAGCTACCAGAAATACTCTAATTCAACTGGGTGTGGTGGTGGCCAGGCCTGTGACCCCTGTCCTAGGGAAGCTAAAACATAAGAATTGCAGGTTCTAGTACAGCCTCAGCAACCGATGGAGACACGCAACAACTTCATGTGAACCTGTTTTGAAATAAAATACAGAGTTCAAAAAGTACAGAGGTAGAATGTCTCTGGATTCAGTCTTCAGCAACAGAATAAATAAGTAAGCAAATAAATAAAGTATTCTACTTAAGATGAATTCTTAGTAAAACCAGACAAAAGAGGGGACAAAAACAAGAATACAAGAAGAAACTGAGGCTTCTGAAAGCTACATATCTACTGTAATCTTTAAATATAAGATGAATATAAATCCTTACAGTGAAAACCTATGCACTTCAGTTTCTATTACTTGATATGTCATGTTAGCCTTTCAAAAAAAGTAATAAAACTTGCTAAAAGGCATGATCTGGGTATCCCAGAGAATACCAAACTGTATCAAAAAGGCAAATACCTGGACGTCACATTCAAACTGCAGAAAAGCCAAAGAGAAAATCTTGAAAGAAGTTAGGAGACAAAGGAAAACGAAAAGGAAAGGAACACACACATACACTTCAGAAGACATAAAGAAGGCATCTGAACCAGACTCATATAACTCACGTTTGGGAAACATCAGGTAAGTAGTTGAAAATAATTACAATAAATATGTTAAATGTTCTACAAAAAAAAAATGTAGACAACATGTAAGAACAGATACTGGCATAGCAGAGACATTACTTAAAGAAAGAATCAAATGGCACTATTAAAAATCAAAACTAGTGCAGCAGAAATGAAGCACACCACTGCCAGACTCAGCAGGGGTCACAGTAAAGGGAAGAGGTTCTTCATGGAAAAGTAAGATAATACAGGCTAGAAACATAGATTTTTTTTTTTTTTGTGGTGAGCCGCCATTGAAAGATGGCGCCGGCTTCCTGCCTCTGAGCTTGATTAGGCACATGGCTGTGCAGGAAGCAACTCCATATTTGGAGGCTAGGGTTGCGTAACACATGACGTGGTGGTAACCTGACGAGCGTGAGCCAGTGAGTGAGTGAGATGTGGCAAGAAGTGATTGGGGGAGTTAATGTTTATAATGCCCTGCGCGAGGCAGATCTTCGCCATTCCGCCATTACGAGTATCCTGAATAAACGGCTTGCAAGAAGAGCTTCGTGTCGTGTCTTAATCGCTGGTCGAGGGACGCAACAACTGGTGGCCCGTACGGGGAAAAATCAGCTCCCGTGCGTGAAGCTCAGAACTTGCTGTCGTCAGGGAAGGTGCACCGGTAAGTCCCCTGGTAAGTTGGGGGGTCCGCGAAAAATGCGGGTAACCGCTCTCACCTGTGGATAAGGGGAGAGCAAATCCAGTAGAGCTGCGATCAAAGCAGACGGGAAAGTGACAGTAGAGCTGCGATCAAAGCAGACGCGGGAAAGTGACAGTAGAGCCGCGGTCAAGCAGACGCGGGAAAGTGAAAAGTAGAGCCGCGGTCAAGCAGACGCGGGAAAGTGAAAAGTGGAATTGCGGTTAAAGCAGACGCGGGAAAGTGAAAGTGGAGTTGCGGTCAAGCAGACGCGAAAAAGTGAAAGTGGAATTGCGGTTAAAGCAGACGCGGGAACGCAAAGGTAAAGCCGCGATTAAGGCGGACCATTTGTTGCGGTCAAGCAGACGCGAAAAAGTGAAAGTGGAATTGCGGTTAAAGCAGTCGCGGGAACGCGAAGGTAGAGCCGCGATCAAAGCGGACCATTTTTGAATTTCATTTTGAGCTTAGTTTTGGGATGGGGGCTTCACAGTCTCATCCAATTTTTTTGGCTCTCCAGGAGCTACTTTATTCTAGAAGTTTAGAATTTAGAGAGTCTACTTTAGAGAAATTTTTAAATGATTGTGACAGAGCTGCTCCATGGTTTGCTGTCTCAGGTAACCTGACAGTTCCTAGTTGGGAAAAGCTTGGTCGAGATCTTGAATATGCCAAGCAACAGGGAAGCCTTAATCCCTGTGTTCTACCTATTTGGAAATTGGTCAAAGGTTGTTTAAAAGATCAAAAATATGATGATGCTATTAAGGAAGGGCAAACCGCCCTCGAGTTACTCAAAGAACAGAAATCTGAAAAGCATAAGTCAGAACGGGCAGTTAGTGAAGCAAAGGAACCTGTCTGTTCCTCACTCTATCCGAATTTGTCTGAATTTAAAGGGCCAGACTCCTCTTCTGATTCTTCTGATGAAGAAAAGGGTTCGTTAAAGAAACAAATGGCCTGTGTGTCAATTCATTCAGCCTCGAAAAAATCTCGTTTGCCTAAATTAGATCCGGACTTTCCTATGCCCTCAGGTTTACAAGATCCTCCTCCTGGGCCACCGCCATCCTTACCATCCTCCACTCAGGGATCTCATAATTCCTTTTGCCCTCAAGTTTGGTCACGTGTTAGAACTGAGCTCCCGTTGGCCTTTCCTATTTTTCAAGATACACAGGGTGCTTGTTTTTATGAACCCCTTGATTTTAAGGTCATTAAGGCATTAGCAGAATCAGTTCGCATGTATGGGGTCACAGCTTCCTTTACATTAGCCCAAGTGGAAGCTCTGGTTAGAAACTGCATGACGCCAGGGGACTGGAATGGATTAACACGAGCATGCCTCACCCCTGGACAATTTTTGGAATGGAAGGCCTTTAACATAGAATATGCCTCTGAACAGGCTGCTGCTAATGCTCTTGCTGGAAATCCTCAATGGGATCGAGATATGATTTTAGGACAAGGGCTACATGCCCAAAACCAAACCCGACTTCCTTTGGAAGTTTATAATCAAATAAATTTTTGTGCTATTAGAGCATGGAAATCCCTTAGGAGCTCAGGGGAATCTGCTGGTAATCTAACCAAAATTAAGAACAAGTTGAGGTATTATGGCAGCTTGCACAGCTTGGATGTAAATGGAGATATCCTGGTCTCTGTGTTACCAGCGTTCAATATGAAAATTTTACAAAAGCCGCTAACCTGTCTCGGGAGTTGTCAATTTATCTTTTAGGCAACTGGACGGGAGAATTTGAAACCCAACTAGAGAGATTACGCACTGCCGTGGTCACCGTCAACTCGACTCGTGTGGACATCAGTTTGGCTGAAGGACTGTCATCTTGGATAACTCATGCCATGAATCATCTAAAGAAATGGGCTGGATTGGGGGCCTTGATGGGATTATTGGTTGTGGCTGTGTTGTTTTGTGTCTGGTGCATTGCTCGTCTTCGCCAAAGTTCTAATCATAATACAGCCATGTTTATACAGGCCTGTGTGGCTATCGAGGCAGGACAATCACCCCAAGCCTGGCTCGTGGCAGCTAAGGCATAGTGGCTCAGGTTGCAAGGCAAAGCACTGCAGCTGAGGGCACAAGTTTGGTCCTCAGGAAGAGTACGCTTGACTGCACACGGGTTAGGCACCCAAGTACCCGTCCCTAGAAAAAGGTGCCAGTGATTAATAGGGGTCAAACCTCTGCTCTTACCTGTTGCCTATAAAAACAAAAAGGGGGAATTGTGGTGAGCCGCCATTGAAAGATGGCGCCGGCTTCCTGCCTCTGAGCTTGATTAGGCACATGGCTGTGCAGGAAGCAACTCCATATTTGGAGGCTAGGGTTGCGTAACACATGACGTGGTGGTAACCTGACGAGCGTGAGCCAGTGAGTGAGTGAGATGTGGCAAGAAGTGATTGGGGGAGTTAATGTTTATAATGCCCTGCGCGAGGCAGATCTTCGCCATTCCGCCATTACGAGTATCCTGAATAAACGGCTTGCAAGAAGAGCTTCGTGTCGTGTCTTAATCGCTGGTCGAGGGACGCGACATTTTTTTTTTTGGTGGTACTGGGGTTCTTGGAAACGCTTCTACCAGTGGGCTACACTCCCAGACCTACTTTTTGATATTTTTAAATTTGAAAACAGGGTCTTCTAACCCAGGAAGGCTGGCTTTGAACCTTTGCGATCCGCCTGTCTCTGCCTCCCAAGCACAGGGATTACAAATGCCACCATGCCCGGCTTTCTTGTTATTAACTGATCTAATAGATAACTGTTAAAATTAATTCTAAACGCCAGGCATGGTGGTGCACGCTTGTAATCCCCACCCTTGGGAGGCAGAGACAGGAGGATCACATAGGTTGAAAGCCTGCTTCAATGGCTTAAGAGACCCTGTTTCCAAATAAAATATAAAATAGGTCTGGGAGTGTAGCCTAGAGGTAGAAGGCCCCTGGGTTCCATCCCTAGTACCACCAAAAAAACAAATAATTAATTCAAATGACATTGTGTTGGTGATAATAGTACATGGATAAGTAAAATGAAAAACAGTGATGCTATAAGGGATGAGAAAGAGAAATCAGAAATATTCTATAATAAAGTATTTGAGGCCAGGTGTGGTGACACAGGATTGTAATCCCAGCATTCGGAAGGCTGAGACTGGAGGTTCATGGTTAGTGGCCAGCATCAGCTAATTAGTGAGGCCCTCCACAACTTAGTGAGACCCTGTTTCTTTCTTCTTCTTTTTTTTTCTTTTTCTTTTTCTTTCTTTTTTTTTTTCTGTGTGGGATGATTTGTCTTGAGCCTGCCGGGGAAAAAGCAGGCCTCTGACTTCTTCAAGTCCACATTTCTTTGCCTCCATTTCTTATGTATCCAAAGACAGGGAACCAAAGACATGCCTTTGTAGAAGGATGAGACCCTGTTTCAAAACAAAGAATAAAAAATAGGGCAGGAGGTGTAGCTTGGAGGTAGAATGCCCCTGGGTTCTATCCCCAGACACGCCCCCCCCAGAAAAAGTATTTAAACTGTTATAGTTTATTTGAAAATAGGCCTAGATAAATTGTAAATGTATACTGTAAATTCTAAGGCAACCACTATTATTTATATATTTATTTATTTATTTATTCATTCATTTTGGTACTGGGGTTGGAACCCAGGGGCATTGTACCTCTGAGCTATACCCCAGCTCTATGTTTTATTCTGTTTGTTTGTTTGTTTGTAACAGGATCTTACTAAATTTTAGAGGGCCCCCACTAAGTAGCTAAGGCTGGCTGCAAATCTGTTATCCTTTGTCTCATCCTTCCAAGTACTGGAATTACAAGCATACATCACCATGCCTGGGTAAAATTTTTATAAGGAGAAATATTATTTTTAATTTTTAATTTTTTAATTTTTTATAAGTGGAACATATTGAAAGTGGTGTACATTTAGATTGTGCTTCATGCCCTTCACCCTCCATTCCCCTTCCCCCTCCCAGTAGAGAGTGTCCAGGTTAATTATGTTGTATTTATGCTATTACACATATTCGTATGTAGCTCCTCCATTGAACAACCTCATATTTCTTCCTCTCCTATCTTTCCATTCAAGCTTTGCTGAGATTTCCCCTCCATCATCTGGAGTCCCTCTGGTATTACCACTGCTCCCTAGCTTAGACATATTAGAGAAAACATATGTCCCTTCTCTTTCTGTGCTTGACTAATCTCACTTAACATAATGTTCTCCAGTTCCTTCCATCTTCTTGCAAATGCTATTATTTTATTCTTCTTTATAGCTGAATAGAATTTCATTGTGTGTATTTTCCATAATTTTGCAATCTATTCATCTGTTGATGGAGATCTAGGTTGGTTCCATATTTTGGCTATTACAAACTGTGCTGCTATGAACACGGGTATGCATATGTTAACATAGTTCTCTGATTTCAACCCCTTTGGAAAGATACCCAGGAGTGGTATAGCTGGATCATATGGTGGATTCATTCCCAGTTTTCTAAGGAATCTCAACACTGATCTCCATAGTGGCTGAACTACTCTGCACTCCTACCAACAGTGTAAAAGAGTTCCTCTTTCCCCACATCCTCGCCAGCAGTTGTTGTTGTTTGATTTCTTTATGTTTGCCACTCTGATAGGGGTTATATGGAATCTCAGTGTAGTTTTGATTTGCATCTCCCTGATGGCTAGTGATGTTGAACATCTTTTCATGTATCTATTGGCCATTTGTATCTCTTCTTTTGTGAAATGTCTATTCATTTCAATTGCCCATTTCTTGATTGTGTTGTTTGTTTTGCTAGTGTAGAGTCTTTTGAGCTCTTTGTATATTCTGGATATTAGCCCCCTATCAGAGTGGTGGCTGGTAAAGATCTTCTCCCATTCTGTAGGCTTCCTCTTTAGGTTATTGATGGTTCCTTTGATGAGAAGAAACTTTTAGTTTGAAGAGATCCCACTTATTAATTCTTGCTTTAGTTTCCTGTGCTTTGGAAGTCTTATTGAGAAAGTTACTCCCTGTGCCTGTATTTTGGAATATAGATCCTATGCTTTTCTCTAATAACTTCACAGTCTCTGGTCTAATTTCTAAGTCTTTGATCCATCTCGAGTTGATTCCTGTACATGGTGAGAAGTAAGGATTTAGTTCCATCTTTCTACAAATGGATAGCCAGTTCTCCCAGCACCATTTGTTGAAAAGGCTGCCTTTCTCCAGCGTATGAGTTTGGCCCCTTTGTCAAAGATCAATTGACTATAGATGTGTGGGTTTGTTTCTGTGTCTCTTATTCTGTTCCACTGGTCAGTCTGCCTATTGTTGTGCCAATACCATGCTGTTTTTACTACTATTTCTCTGTAGTATAATTTGAAGTCTGGGATTGTGATGCCTCCTGCCTAGTTCTTATTGCTGAGAATTGCTTTAGCTATTCTGGGTCCTTTCTTTCTCCATACAAAATTCATAACTGATTTTTCCAGGTCTATGAGAAATGTTGCTGGTATTTTAATGGGGATTGCATTGAATCTATAGATCACTTTTGGCAAAGTGGCCATTTTGATGATATTTATTCTGCCTATCCATGAGCAAGGGAGATCTTTCCATCTTCCAAGGTCTTCTTGAATTTCTTTCTTTAATGTTTTGTAGTTTTCTCTGTAGAGGTCTTTTACATTTTTGGTTAGGTTTATTCCTAGGTATTTTATTGATTTAGAGGTTATAGTACATGGAATAGTTTTCTTTATTTCTTTTGTTGTGGATTCATTGTTGGCATAAAGAAAAGCAACTGATTTCTTTAGGTTGATTTTGTATCCTGCAACTTTGCTGAATTGGTTAATCAGCTCCACAAGTCTTTTGGTTGAGTTGAGAAATATTATTAATCTGATAAAAGAGGAAGTAAAATGTAACAATTTAAAATGTTCAACTCAACCAGAGAAGGAAGGTAAAGGGGAATACTTTTAAAAAAATTAAAATAAATAAAAATCAATGAGAGTATACTAATCCCACATTATCAGCAATCACTTGAAATATGAATACAAGACAGAAATTGTCAGCCTAGATTAAATAAAGGACCCTAAAATATGTTGTCTACAAGAAACTCACTTTAGGTGTGCAGAAATAAGTTGAAAGTAAAGTGATAGAGAAAGATAAGTTATGCTGATTAGTCAAAAGAAAGCTGAAATAGCTATATTAATTTCAGACTAAGCAAATATCCAAACAAGGAAAATTATCAGAAATAGGGAGGTAATTTTCCAAGAAGACAAAATAATCTAAAAAGTGTGTAACATAATGACAATGTCAAAATCTGTGCAACAAAATCTATACAATTGCAAGGAAAAATAGTCGAACCTACTTTTGCAGTTGGAGACTTTAGCAGGTCTCTTTCAGTGATTGGTAGATTCAGCAGATAAATATCAGCAAGGATATAAATGATCAATAAACTGATCTAATTGTCATTTAGATAATACTCCATCAAGCTGCTGCAGAATACACATTCTTCTCAAGCTAACACGGAACTTTACCTGGCATATACAGCATTCTGGGCCATAAGCATGCCTTAACATATTTACTTACTTATTTTACATTAGGTATGTTTAGAGACCTCAGTGGAATTAAACTAGAAATCAATAATAGAAAGAAACTTGAAAACTCCCAAATATTGAAAGATTAAATAACATCTTTATAAATAATATAATGGTGTTGGACATGGAAGTTGATGCCTGTAATCCCAGTACTTGGGAGGCTGAGATAGAAGGATCGCAGGTTTGAGGCCAGCCTTAGGAAATTAGAAAGACCCTCAGTGGCTTCACAAGGCTGTTTCAAAATTAAATATAAATAAATAAATAAAAAGGGCTCGGGATGTAGCTTGGAGATAGAATGTTCCTGGGATCAGTTCCCAGTCCCAAAAATCAAAGCCCAAACAAACGAACAAAAACATGCAAAGGAATTTTAAGTGCTAACTGAATGACAATGAAAATGAACATAAAAAATTATGAAGTACAGCAAGAGTAGTGCAAAGAGGAAAGTTTACTGCATTAAGTATATTTAATAGAAAAAATAAATATCTCCACATTGATATATTTCTCTCTTGCTCTGCTACACATCCCTACCGTGATGTCCTGCCTTACACAGGTCCAAAGCAACAGAGCAATCAGTCATGGACTGGATACTCCAAAACTCTAAATGAGCCAGACAAAACCTTTTCTCTGTATATCTTGGATATTTCATTATCATGATGGAAATCAGACTAACACAATGCCCCTAATTTCTCAGTACCTTTTATGAATATTTTTATTGTTTTCACATTAAGATTATTCAATAAGGCTTGCTAAGATACAAAATTCCTGATTCATATAAATTAGTTAATATGTACACTAAACTCAACATTCCCACCTATAGAAAAATAGCAAACAGAAATCATTTATTTGTTTAGTTAAGACTTGGTACTTTTGTATTCATAGCTGCACAATTCTAAATTGCTCAAACTAAAAAATATAAAATTTCCATAAAGAAGGGTAGCCAAGTTGTGGCATATTTATGTAATGAAATGCTATTGAAGAATTAATAATTTCAACTACATGTGCCAGTATGTACATAATATTGACTGAATTAAGCCAGACTCAAAGAGTACCATATGTTTCTATTTACATAAAACACAAAAACAGGCAAAATTAACCCAAGCTATTGAAAGGTGATGTTAACTTTGTTGGGCCCTCTAGTGCTGAAGGAGGAGAGAGCTTCAGGAAAATGTTCTGTTTCTTTACCTGGGTGCTGTTAAGTTCAGTTTGTTACAATGTATTGAACTCTACACTGTGGTACTGAACTAGTTTTAGAACAAGAAATGGTCTACCCATGGGGATGGTGTCCATAAATGGATATTGAGGTTTAGATGAATAATAAAAGCTTTCAGGAAGTTTTACTTGCTATTGAGTCACAGCATTCTTCCATTGCTGTTTCTTTGAGAAACTTCTGATGAGATTTATAGAACTTTCAATGACTTTTAAAGAAAAGTTGTCTCAATGTGACAAAATGTGCAGATAAGCAATGAGATGAAAATGAAAACACAGTAGGATTGCAGATAAAAAGAAAAGACTTTTCAAACATAAAAACTCTGAAAATAGCAAGACAGTCAATTATTAATAGTTCTAGTCATTTGTATTTAGTTTTACCAAAATATTCCTCCTTAGAAGTCGTGTGTGTGTGTGTGTGTGTGTGTGTGTGTGTGTGTGTGTGGTACTGGGGACTGAACCCAGGGGCATTCTACTTCTGAGCTATATCCCCATTCCTATTTTGTTGTTTATTTTGAAACAGGATCTCACTAAGTTGCAGAGAGGGTCATGTTTTTCTGAGGCTGGCCGTGAACCTGCAATCCTCCTGTCTCAGCCTCCCAAGAACTGGGATTACAAGTGTGTGCCACCAAGCCTAACTTACTTAGAGGTTTTTTTTATTGTATTTATTTGTGCAACATATTGAAAATCGTATATATTTAGATTGTTCTTGGTGCCCTCTCCCCCCACTCCCGACAATGAGTGTCCAGGTCAACTATGCTATATTCATACTTTTACACATATTCGGGTGTAGCTCCTCCATTAAATCAACCTCAGCCTTCTTCCTCTCCTATCCTTCCATTCTAGCTTTGCTGAGATTTCCCCTCCATTATCTGGAGTCTTTCTAGTATCCCCAATGCTCCCTAGTTTGGGCATACTAGAGAAAACATATGTACTTTCTCTTTCTGTGCTTGGCTGATCTCACTTAACAAAATGTTCTTCAGATCTTTCCATCTTCTTGCGAATGACATGATTTTGTTCTTTTTAGCTGAGTAGAATTCCATTGTGTGTATTGCCCATAATTTTGCAATCCCATTCATCTGTTGATAGAGACCTAGGTTGGTTCCATATTTTGGCTATTACGAATTGTGCTGCTATGAACATGGGTATGCATAAATTACTGTAGTTCTCTGATTTCGAACCCTTTGGAAAAATACCCAGGAACCTTTTGAAAAAATACCCTGGATCATATGATGAATCTATTCCCAGTTTTCTAAGGAATCTCCACACTGATCTCCATAGTGACTGAACTAGTTTGCACTCTCACCAACAGTGTAAGAGTTCCGCTTTCCCCACATCCTCGCCAGCATTTGTTGTTATTTCATTCTTTATGCTTGCCACTCTGATTGGGGTTAGATGGAATCTCAGTGTAGTTTTGATTTGCATCCCCCTTATGGCTAATGATGCTTCGAGTTTTAATGAAAAAAATACTGTCATATTTTACTGAGTTTGTTGTTTAAAAAAAAAAAAAAGATTAGTACTATCTACTGCCACCTCTTGACAGCATCCAGAATTACAGGCAAAACAAATGGTACTTTTTAATAAATACCGTGTGTGTGTGTGTGTGTGTGTGTGTGTGTGTGTGTGTGTGTGTTTTACTGGGGATTAAACCCTTTGAGATTCATCCTCAGCTCAATTTTACTTTTTATTTGAAAACAGTCTTGTTAGGTTGATGTGAGTCTCACTACTTGCTAAGGCTGTCCTCAAACCTATGATCCTCCTGTCTCAATCTCTCAAGTACAGGGATCACAGGCACATGCCACATGCCCTTGCTAATAAATGCTTATTGAGATGTACCACACTTGGGAACTGTGTCTAAGTTCATGCAGTTCAGAACAGACAGATTAAAATAATATATAACATAAATTATTCATAAAATATCATCAACCATCACTAGTTCATAATCATTAGTTTTTTTACTGAAGCTTTGAAAGATAATCCTTGTATCTGCTCACATAAATAAATAGTTTATAAAAAAATATTTCACTCCAGCCGGGCGTGGTGGCGCACGCTTGTAATCCCCGCGCTTGGGAGGCAGAGACAGGAGGATCGCGCAGGTTCGAAGCCAGCCGCGCGCGCTGGCTTAGGAGACCCTGTTTCCAAATGAAAATGTAAAAATAGGTCTGGGAGTGTAGCCCGGAGGTAGAAGGGCTTCCAGGAACCCCAGTACCACCAAAAAAAAAAATATATATTTCACTCCATATCATTACTGAATACTCAAATCTTAAACTTTTATAACATCTAAGAACTTTAAAACATTATTGCTAAAATCAATAAATTCAAATACATATTTCTGCCTTCTGAAACAAAACCAATGTTAACAATGGTACTAATAATTATAGCAACAAATATTGTGTTAACCTGTCTAGTACAAAGGTTCTTTAATGGCGGAGGCAGCGCCATTCCTGCTGTATGACAGGGTCACAGCTGGGAAGAGAATTCCGCAGGGCTGGAAGACTCTGGCAAAACTGAAGCCATTATCCCTCTTGATTTTAGTTATAATAATATTAATGAAATTTGAATATTGCTTTGATTGAGGATTGCTATTTTGTAATAATCTGAAAGTTGATGGGAATATGACTGGAAAATGCCCTAAGATTTGTGCTGGGAATAGCACTAAAAATTATATATATGACTATGGGAGAACTTTCAAGAAGCTACATAGAAAAGAGCTCTCTGATCCTCTGCCTACAACACCTAGCTCACTTAAGGTTTTAGTCATGAAAGGAAAAAGTTAACTTTAGGCAAATTATACCTACTGCGCCAGGCCCTCCATATGTTGCTTATAAGTTAGGGGGTCGACTGTGTATCCTCCTCAGGGGGCTAGCGCTAATCAGAATACTTTTCCAGCCGGGCATGGTGGCGCACACTTGTAATCCCCGCGCTTGAGAGGCAGAGACAGGAGGATCGCGCAGGTTCGAAGCCAGCCACGTGCGCTGGCTTAGGAGACCCTGTTTCCAAATAAAAATGCAAAAATAGGTCTGGGAGTGTAGCCCGGAGATAGAAGGGCTTCCAGGAACCCCAGTACCACCAAAAAAAAAAAAAGAATACTTTTCCACCTTCAACCAATCCTCCACTTCCCTATACAGGAGTGTATGATGTATGGCAAGCACAGAGTTAATATGACTGGAAAATGGCTTGATGTCAGGACTCTGCCATTCCTACAGAGGGTTGGCAGGCAGGGATCTCCTTGGTGCCTGCTCACTAAACCACAAAAGAGTTCTCTTGATAAATAACTTAATAGGTATTATAGAAAATTAGGTGTAGGTATTGTATGCTAGAAAAATAGAATAAGTTTAGTGGGGGTTTGGTCAAAATAAATTAATAGAATACTTAGTGGCTAAAATAGCAGATAAAATTAGCAGTTTATTTTAGAAGTAGAGACAGTAAGTCTAATATTTAGTAGCTAAGATAAAGGATAGGATAAGTTCAGTTAAAGTTTAAGGGGCCGGGCGTGGTGGCGCAAGCTTGTAATCCCCGGGCTTGGGAGGCAGAGACAGGAGGATCGCGCAGGTTTGAAGCTAGCCGCGTGCGCTGGCTTAGGAGACCCTGTTTCCAAATAAAAATGTAAAAATAGGTCTGGGAGTGTAGCCTGGGGATAGAAGGGCTTCCAGGAACCCCAGTACCACCAAAAAAACAACAAAGTTTATTATGTGTGATGTAGAGTAGTAATAATTTTTGTAGGTCAATTCATTACAAATTAATAAAAACAAAAAGGAAAAACAGGTGGCTTTGAGGTGTGCCTGCTACGTGGAATTCAGGTTAATGAAAAACTAGGTGAAAAATAATGTATGTGTAATGTGGCTTTGAAAAAACTAAATGAAAAACAAAATACATATGGTGTGGCTTGCTGTAATTGGTCAGATTCATGTATAAATAAAGTATATTCTAGGACATAGGCAGAGATGCCTTCCCCCTGCTACTAAGCACGGCGTCTCTCATTTTTCAATTTCGCCAACCCTACATCTCCTTCAAGACCCCTGACTGGCCGAGGCTGGACCCCAGAGTCTAGGAAAAGTCAATGACCTAGAAGTTTTAATGAGAAGCTTGGTTATCTTTATTTTTAGAAAACTTTAACTAAAATTTAACTTTTTTAATACTTTGATAAAACCCCAGGCTCCACACATCACACATGCTGGGGGAAAAAAAAAAAAAAAAACTCTTCCACTGAGCTATATCCCAAGCCCAAATTTCTTTCAATAGAAATTTAGCATTTCTTTGTATAAAGTTACAAAAAGTTACAAATTCTTTTTGGAATTCATTATAATTACAATAGCTATCGTAAAAACCTGTTTATGCTCACCCTATCTTAAAATTTTGAGTTGTTAGACTCATCATCAGATATTCTTATATAATGTGTAAAGAATTACATATCTTACTGGGTCCCATGACATTTGGTATATTTCGATAGCTGCATTTCAATATGATTGGTTCTTTTCATAATCCTATGTGTGCTATTATTGTTCAATTGTACCAAAAGTTTCCATTGTACAAGAAACCCTGAAAAATCTCATTTAATTCTTAATCTATGACACTGATATTATCATGTACGTTGTGGAATTAAGGAAAACAGAACATGGAATATTGAATGGCTCTCTCAAATTCACAAGAACAGAAAATTCCAGGGTTGGGATTAGAACCTACATTCATCTCCTCAACCACTGGTCTATGAAGCCTTTTAGGAATTTAAATTCTAGGACAGTGGCTTTCAAACTGGTCCCCTCCAGAGAAGCCCTGGAGTTCCTTGTGTTCCCAGTAGTCATTAGAAGCAGGAGGGACCACACTGCAAGTTGAGCAGCCCCTTCTTCATAACTTGGAGTTTCATTTAAATTCTTGCCCCTAAAACTTCTGTCCTCTAATATTAAAAAAGACGTTCTATGCCAGGCGTGGTGGTGCATGCTTGTAATCCCAATGCTTGGGAGGCAGAGACAGGAGGATTGCGCAAGTTCGAAGCCAGCCTTGCTGGCTTAAGAGACCCTGTTTCCAAATAAAAATATAAAAATAGGTCTGGGAGTGTAGCCTGGAGGTAGAAGGGCTTCCAGGAACCCCAGTACCACAAAAAAAAAGAAAGAAGAAGAAGGAGGAGGAAGAGGAGGAGGAGGAGGAGGAGGAGGAGGAGAAGAAGAAGAGGAAGAAGAAGAAGAAGAAGAAGAAGAAGAAGAAGAAGAAGAAGAAGAAGAAGAAGAAGAAGAAGAAGAAGAAGAAGTTGTTGTTGTTCTAAACCGGGCATGGTGTCACATGCTTGTAATCCCAGTATTGGGGAGGCTGAAACTGGAGGATCCCGGTCTACAGACAGCCTCAGTTACTCAGCGAGGCCCTCTGCAACTTAATGACACCCTGTTTCAAAGTAAAGAATAAAAAAAAATAAGGCAGGTGTGTAGCTCGGAGGTCTTATGCCCTTGGGTTCCATTCCCAAACCCGGAAAAAAAAAAAAAAAAAAACTCTAAAGCTGGGCGTGGTGGCACACACTTGTAATCCCAGTACTTGGAAGGCTGAGACAGGAGGATCGGGGTTTGTGGCCAGCCTCAGCTATTAAGTGAGGCTCTCAGCAACTTAGTGAGACACTGTTTCAAAATAAAGAATAAAATAATAGGGCTGTGGGTGTAGCTTGAAGGTAGAATGCCCCTGTGTTCAATCCCCAGTACTGCAAAAAAAAAAGTTGTATAACTATTTTCCTAAAGTAACAAAATAATATACAAATATTAGTCATCAAACTTTAAAAGTCAAATATTAATTAGATATTTTCATTTATAGTTAGTTTGTTCAGCCAAGGTCCCAAATAAATAACTTTACTAGGTAATGTGGTTCTCCAATTCTTAGAATCCATTAGGATTTTACAAACACGACAGAACCTAGACCCTCACTCCTCAAAGCCAGCTGTACAAAGGAAAGGACTGAAGTACTGTTCAAGGTTGCACCTATCTCAAACACCCCAAACCCGAGGCCTTTAGTTGTTTTTGTAGTATTTTTTTACAAGACATTAAATGAGCTGGTAGGTATAGTAATAATATCTAATGACTGGCAATATACTAGACTTGGCTGTAATATATGTTTAACATATGTTCAATCAACTTTTTTTCTATCTTTTTTTTTTTTTTTTGGTGGTACTAGGTGTAGAACTCAGAAGCTTTCTACCTCGGGACTATACTCCCAGACCTACTTTATATTTTATTTGGAAACAGGGTCTCACTAAATTGCCGAGAGCTTCACTAAGTAGCTGAGGCTGGCTTCGAACCTGTGCAATCCTCCTGTCTCAGCCTCCCAAGGGTGGGGATTACAAGCGTGGGCCATCACCACACCCAGCTTATTTTTGTTTTAAATTAAACTACTTGGCTTGATTGCTTCCTGTGGGATTTCTATGAGTTCTATAATACAGTTTCAAAATTATAGATCAGGCAGAATTTTAGCTACATTGTGTATTTGGAAATGCTACTGTCCTCAATTAGGAAATATTAAATAAGGCAGTACAGATTTTTTTAAGGCACTGGATTTTTTCCCCTTCAGAAATGTTATTCAGTTTTTCAAGAAACAGACATGGGTTAGGAGAAAAAGAAAAGCACTTTTAAGTGGCATCCTTCCGTTTGGAAATATCTCAGAGGGAAGTGCAGGGGCTGGCTAGGTCAGAGTTAGAAGTAGATCTGATCCAGGCTTTCTTTCTGTCATTAAACGTGTCATAGTAACCAACAGGGATGCCATTCAGTACTATAAACTTTCCCAGAAAATACTAAGTAGGTCTTTGAATATCAAATCCCAGGGCCCAGGATATGAAATGAATGAAAACTGACTTGGATAACAGGTGCTGCTAGATAAGGGAAAGAATATGATAAAATCAGAGGATGATAGAGTCATAGATGCAGAGCACATCTGCCCTCAAATTTCCTGAGTAAAATAGAGCATCTCTGTGCAGGTTTCTCACGGGTCCTGGGTTCCTCATACCCAGAACAAGCAGTGAAGGCTTATTTAATCCCTGACCTACTAATAGCTGGCATCTGTGCCTTCTGATGAAGATCTCATTACTTTGCGTTCTATCTTCCCAACACCATGTCTATAAAACAATACCCAAAGAATATGCATGGCTTACGTATCATATTGCAAATTTTATTTTGTATTATAAACACAGACTAGTCTTCATAAGTTCTACAAATGGTTAGTATATAAACAAAACAGTATAAGCAGTAGATTTGATTATTGTCTCCTTCTATAGATTACCACTGGTAATTCTGGTAATTATCAATCTTTTTTTTTTTGTACTGGGGTTTGATTTGAATCCAGTGGCTTTCTACCCCTGTAATATACCTTCAGCCCAATGCGTTTTTTTTTTTTTAATAGGGGAAACAGGTTCTCCCTAGTTGCTGAGGCTGGACTTGAACCTGAGATTCTCCTGCTTCATATCCCAAGTACTGGGGATTACAGGCATGAGCCCCACACGCAAGGATAATCATCAGTCTAAAGAAAGGCCTCTCTCTTTCGCTCAGCTTTCCCACAGGAAAATGTCAGTTGAATGTTAAAGGAGAGACAGATTTTAAGCAAACATCTGAGTCATAGTAACAAGTCTATCTTGCCAGGTAGACAGAGCTGATGGGCAAAGGAGCCCAGCAGGGCCTGAGGCAGAATTGCGGTAGTGAGACAAGGAAGCATAAACGAGGCTGCCTGAGGAATCGGGTACAGCAGCTCAGGATGGGAAGAGCAGCGCTGCGGGTCTCCTGCAGCAGAAGGAGCATCCCAGCCTTGCACGGGATCTAGTCACCAACTCAGCACTCCAAATGTCCATCCCCATCTTTCCACTTTCATATTTCCCAGCATGTTCTCAAACCCAAATTGCCACAGAATGAACTGCCCTAAACCCCACCCTTTGAAATCAAACCTCTTTCTTTGCTGTGGTAGCTTAGGAGCCTAAGGCAGGACCCGGCACACAGGGAGTTTTCAACGTGTATGTGTTGAATGAGTGAGGGTTTGACCACTCATTCAATGTCACTGGTTGATCTTCCTGGACATTTGTATTTAATAGTATATCAACCTCACAATCAAGCATATGCAAATGGAGATAAGCCTGGGTCGTCTTTGTGAGTGGCAGTGTCAACATGAACACTTTTATAGGTAAAAGGAAGAACGTGCACTTAACAGTTTTTACACTTTTATTGGTGCAGTATAGTTTCACATCATAATGCAGTTCACAGTGACATACATGCACGCCACACTTGGTGAGCCCGTGCCCCCCCCACTCCTCCCTTCCCCAGGATGTTGAGGATATTGAGATTGGCATGGGTATTCTTACATATGTTCATCATGTCAAGCACTTAACATTTGAACCTTGCAGTTGTGTATGTGCATTTGCTGAAATACCCTCCACAAGAAGAAAACCATCCCTAACAGGTGACTCCAGGAAGGGCAGCTTCATGGTATGAATGACAACAGCAGTAGTCATTTAGCTTAGCAAGGCTTTCTGTGTGTTGTCTCACTCAATTTCCCACTACCTCATGAAGCATACCCTCTTATACCCTCAGGAGAGCTGAGGGTCAGGACGACAGAGCTCTTCTAGGGTCATTCCCGAGCTAATGTGCATCTGACTCTGAAGCTCAGTTCTCCTAACTACTATGCCAAACATGATGGGGTTTGCACACTTGCTGATCACTGCTGATAGCGATGATAGATCTTAATATCTGTTGAGTGCCTTCTATCTGCCACGCACTGCACTAAGTGCTTCACATGTATAGTATTCAGTGTAATTCACTCAACAGTTCTATTAGGTTATTTCAATTATGGTTCCCACTTACAGGGCAACAGACTAAGGCGTGGGTTAAGGAATCTGTCCACATTTCACAGACTAAGATAAAGCGAGAGTCCAGGGCAAGTCAGCCTCACTTGAGAGGTTACACTCTTCACCACTGTGAAAGAGACGAGTGGTAGGCTGCAGCTTAAAAACTAAACTATGCAGTGGCAAAGAGTATGGTACGTTAACTCAACTACATTTTCCACCCCTTTTAAAGCAAGATGAACTCTCTGAAACTTTTGTTTGAATGGAAACTGTCCCCTGCAATTTAAAGAAAGTGATGTATGGCTGTTAGGGATCCATTTGATACAGAATTCGCTGATATAGAGAAGTTGTCACTATAGAGTTCTGAAATCTGAACCAGGGATGGCCACCAAAGTCCCTTCACAGTGCAATATGAGTGGCCCTTGAGACAGGTGCATGTTGGGGAAAGAAATGGATGTTCCTTTCTTGAGAGGTGTCAGTGTGGTCTTTTTATTTTAATGGATACATTGTCATTATATATCATCCTGAGGTTCAGAGGGAGAAATGCACACACCATGCAGTATTCATTGCGCTGCCCTTCAGCCCCTCCCACCCCCATAGTCTTTATGTTGATACAAGGAACTTCATGTATGAACAGAAGGTCATTTGAGTAGTTAGCACCATCAGATCTCCCCTTTCTCCTTCTTCCCCTGCTCTCTCTGGCTTTCTCTCCTCATTCCACTAGTGCCTCACTCATTTATCTGAGGTCATTTTTATTTCCCAGTTCTTCTGTAGCTTCTACATATGAGTGAAAACATATGAACTTTCACTTCCTGTGACTGGCTTATTTCTCTAAGCACAATATTCTTAAGTTCCATCCCTTTTCCTCAAAATGATGTAATTGCGTTGTTGTTTATGGCTGAGTTGAATTCCATTGTGCATATTTAATAATTTTGTAATCCATTCATCTGTTTATGAGCACATAGACTGGTTCCATAGTTTGGCTGTCATGAATTGAGCTGTGATGAACATGTTGTTTAAGATATTACAGTGGGGTGATTGGATGACACTGTCTAATCAGCATAAAAAGCAGGGCATGCAAAGGCTTTGTTACTATTCTACAGTTGTCTTTCAATGTTCAAATAATGAATTTTAATAAACTTCCCTGTGCCTCAGTTGCTTCAGGAAATAGGGATAATAATCCCTATTCCTCAGGGTTAGTGTAAGGATTTATATGAGATAATGCATCTTAGGGGGTTTGAATAGTGTTTGGCATAGAACAAATGTCCAGTAAATAGTATCATGTCAAATAGTAAATTGCCATTACTATAACCCATTACAATAATTAGTAATGACAACCAGTGGTAATGCACACCCCAAGAACAAGAGGTACTCGATCTGAGGAAAGGATCTTTCTTGCTTTTAATCTCTTGATGCAAAGCCAGCCCCATGTTCCAAATCTGGCATATGCTTTTAGTCAGAGTCCTGGAATGAACGTACATGTGGAGGCAGAACCACAGTCACCAATACTTAATACTTTTATTGGTGCAATGCAATTATACATCATATTGAGATTCAAAGTGGTTCAAATATATGTGCACACACCACTTGGTGTATATCCCTCCATATACACCCCTCTCTTTCCTTCCTCCTTATCCTTGATAGTGAGATTTGTAGTGAAGCCTCCTGTGTAGGTGTCGTCTTATTTAAATCACTCCCTCAGTCTGTTTTTCACATCCCTCCTCCAAAAGCCTCCCACTATTTTATTGGTTTCTGTCTTTGCTTGAATGAAGTTCCTTTTGCTTCTTATTTTCATTCTAGTTTCTACATATGAGATAAATGATAAGACCTTGACTTTCCTAAACTGCATAACCACCAAGACTAAAATAAACATGAAATATGTAGTTTGGAACTTTTTTGTGACTGCAGTAAGAGTGACTAATGCACAATCTAATAGTAGACATCTTAAAATTAGAATTAGTCTGGACTTAATCAATTACATGTTTCCTTTGAAATCTAGAATAGATGCTCATGAATTCTTATACACACTATCGGCAAAGATACTCATATTTGTGCCAGTCATCTGCAGACTAAAGTTTGAACAGGTTCTCCTTCATCCCTAATCAGCAAACTAGTAAAATGTTGGTTGACACTTCTCTCTGAATCCCGTATCCAGATGATGGATTTGTACCTGCCAAGACCTTTTTGCAGTTCAAACAGAAAATACATTTGAGTGAATAGTAATCATAAGACCTCCCTGCAAACAACATTGTGGGAAATGTCTTAAGAAATGGAGGTTCAAGTTTGGTTAGAGCAGTCTTCCTCTCATTGTGGAATTACCTTTTCTGCCAGTTGCTAAAGGTTTAGAATGAGAAACATTAAGGAAGTAAATCAAGTGATAGGTGCAAAAAAAAAATGGAGACTTCATATTAGATCAGGTGCATTCAGCGATGTAAAAGCAAAAATATGAGTTGCTATTGCCACACATACATAAAAAGTATACCTGTGAGATGACATGTTAGTTTTCCTGACTGTAGTAATGGTGTGTGTGTGTGTGTGTGTGTGTGTGTGTGTGTGTGTTTCTAATCAAAACACTCTGCTGTTTAATTTATTTTTCTTCTATTTCTCTTTTTATTGGTGTACTGTGTTCATACATCATAATGGGATAAAAAAAACTTTTGTAGACATACATACATACACACATCGCCCAATTAGCCCCTACCCGATTCCCACCCCATTCCCTCCCCATCCCTCCTTCCCATGCTTGGCTTAGTGGCTGACATCTAGTATAATAGCAATTTATCCAAAATTAACAATAATAATCTCACATAACAGTTTCATTTGTCTGATACCAAGATTTTGATGACTTAAAGATAACATTTCAATATTTCTTTTTGCTTTCTTTCTTACCAGAGAATATTTTTTTCTTTTTTCTTAGGTGAAACTATCATACATTTATATATTTATTTTTCAGAAAAAAATCTATCCTAATATGGAATATGGACTCTAGATACCCAAAACGATCTCAAAAAAGAACAAAGCTAGAAGATGTATATTTTCTGATTTCAAACCATATAAAGCTACAATAATTGAAAAAGTGTAGTACTGTTATAAAGGCAGATATATAAACCATTGGGGTTAAATAAAAGCCTAGAGATACATTCTTCCACATATTGTCAAGTTATTTTTGACAAGGTTTCCACAAATATTTGGTGGAGGAAATAATAATCTTTTAACTAAATATTGTTGAAAAATAATCATTACATGAAAAAGAATAAAATTGGACTCTTACCTAACACAATATACAAATATTAACTCAAAATATATAAAAGACCTAAATATCAATCTTAAGACTATAAACTTTTAGAAGAAAATCTGGGTCATAAAACCTCACAGCATTGAAATTGGCAGTGATTTCTTGGATATGATTTCAGTGGCACAGGCAACAGAAGGGTAAACAAACTCCCTAAAAATTAAACAAAATATTGTATATCCAAAGACAATGTAAACAGAGTTAAAAGTTACTAATAGAATGGGATAAAATATTTCCAAATGCTATATCTGAAGGTATATTAATATTCCAACTAGAAATCCTAAAAATTAGCAACAATAAAAGCAAACAATACAATTTAGAGATATGTAAAAACTAACATAAACAATGAATCTCCACAGATAACTAATCTTAGCTGTCTGTTAGATGGAAAATCTTGTTTCTCTGGTTCTGGTGTGTGTTACCTATTTCTTCTTTGTAGTTAATCTCTTTGAGTATTTTCTCTAGCGCTGGTTTTGAAGACATAAATTCCTTCAGTTTCTGTTTGTCGTGGAAGCTTCTTATTTCCCCATTTAATTTGATAGAAAGTTTTGCTGGGTAGGAAATTTTTAGCTGGAAGTTGTTTTGTTTCAGAGTTTGGAATATGTTACTCCAAGCCCTTCTGGCTCTCATGACTTGGTTGGGGAAGTCTGGATTGATTCTAATTGGTTTGCCTCTGAATGTCACTTGGCCCTTTGTTTTTGTTGCCTTTAAGATTCTCTGCTTGGCTTCCACATTGGTCATTTTGACAATTATGTGGTGTGGGGATCCTCTTCTCTGATCCTGTCTAAAAGGAGTTCTATAAGTTTCCTGGACCTGTGTATCGACCTCTTGCTCTATGTTTGGAAAATTTTCTGCTATTACTTCCTTGAAGAGATTATTGATCCCTTTGTTTTCACCTTCTTTTCCCTCCTCTATTCCATTATTCTTAGGTTAGCTCTCTTAAAATGGGCCCATATTTCTTCAATGTCAGATTCCTGCTCTTGGATATTTTTTTCTAAATTGGAAACTATGTGTTCATTTTTGGAGTGATTATCTTCTAAGAGCAAGATTCTATTCTCCATGTGGTCTAATAGGTTGTTTGTACTTTGAATTGAGGCCTTTACTTCATTAATTGCATCCTTTATCTCTTTTTGGCTCTCTCTGAATTCTTTTCAAGACACCTCTATTATTTTCTACAGTTATTTTCCTGATTTGATCTTCTAGAAATCTCTGAATTTCTGTTTTATCAGGTTCTGATGTTGTGGGGTTGTAGGCATTCATTGCTCCATTGTTATTCCTCTTTCCCATGATTTAGAAAGTTTGTGCCTTCTCTGGGTTCTTCCCTTGGGTCACTACAACTTCACTTAAGGTGCTCTGGATCTCGAGTCTGTGGTATCTCGGTCCCCACTACTCCTTTACTGGGTTGTATCGCAGAGTGTCAGACCCTGGGAGTCAATCAAGGCTGCTTTAGACCATGGGGGGTGCCAGGTTGGGCGTTCTCCTATGGTGTGATATCTCTGCCACTGCCACTCCCCCACTGGGTCAAGTCCCTGGGAGTACAGTACTGGGATTTCTCCTCTAGGGGCAGCAATTTGACTCACTGTTCTTGAGTGTGCAGATGGAGCTGTAGTGTACTCAGTGAGTTTGCTGCTGCTGCCGCCGGTGGCAATATGGCGCCCACTGCCACGCCCTCGTCTGTGAGGTTGGTGTATTTCTTCTCTGTTTTTGATCTCAGCTCTGAGTCCCTGCAGGGTGTGCTGAGCCCAGCCCCTAGGAGCTTTAGATGCTCCCTGCACCGAGAAATCTGCTGAATTCCTCCCGGCTGATCTGCAGCGGCTCACCTCGGATCGATGTCTGCTGCTCCTCTATGGAGCCTGGTGGGCTGTTGAGTGCTTTGGTCTGGAGTCATCCGGTGAACTCGCTGCTGCCGCCAACAGTAAGGTGCTGCTGCCGTGTCCTCAGTTGTGATGCCGGCATATCTCCTCTCTGGCTCTGAGCTTCGTTCTGAGTCCCCCTCCTCTCTAGGGCCTGGTGCTTCAAGGGAAGATGGTGCCCGCACCTCTGCGCTGTGGCTCCAGCCGCAGCACTGCGGTCTGATTTCTTTCTGGTGTCTCATTTTTCCAGCCCTCTTTTTCTCTGTCCCTTGTAATTACATTTTTTGTTTCTCTGCTGATGGTGTTTTCTAGTTATGAAAGGCATTGATATTGTGGTAGTAGAGATTGGTTGTTAGCGGGGCTCATAAGCCCCACTTTTCTCCATCGCCATCTTCCCGGAATTCTGCTGTTTAATTTAAATATTACAATTTAAAATATATAGACTTCAGGAAAAAAGTAAGAAGTTCTCCATTCTTTGGCCAAAAAGTATTAAAATGTCTATTGTCACATTGTTACATGAGTTTAGGTATGTGGATGACATGGTGGCTATGGGATTCTCCTGGTCCCAAGAGATGTATAAGCAATCATCTCGAGTAAACAGGGAAGCTGCATAAATAAAGAAAAGTACGGCTGCCTCCCTCAAGGAAGCTCAGAAAAAAGCTCCCCAGTTCACATCTTCTAAACCAGCTGACAGACATACTCATGAGATTGTGATTTTGGCAACATGGAGAAAGAGATGCTGCCAACTTCATAGCCAAACCATTGAATTAATGTTGCTTTATCTTAATTAAACTTATTATCATAACCGTTTGCTAAATGTAGCTGTTCTGTCTGCAACATTCTCAGGAGTATTAGAAGAAGAAAAATGTCATCCCAGCAATATTCCATGAAATTGATTTCCTAGGGAAATTTGTTAAATTGTGGTAGAAGATGGATGCTTTTATTGAACTTGTTATTTGAATTTTAGTGGATTAAAATTAGTTGGAACAGTAATAGCATATTTTAAAGAAAAATTCATGCATGAAGCCTTTCTTTGAATAAATTTTTTTGTGTTACTGGGTATGAAACCCAGGGGCATTCTCACTCCAGGCTACACCCCCAGCTCTATTTTATTTTTTACTTGGAAACAGGGTCTCACTAAGTTGATGAGAGCCTCACTAAGTTGCTGAGGTTTCCCTTGAACCTGTTATCCTCCTGTTTCAGCCTCTCAAGTACTGTGATTACAGGTATGTTCCATCATGCCTACTTTAATATTTAATATATTAGTAACCAACTCATCTGGTCCATGAAATTTGACAGGTGATCATATAGCAGAGCTGTGTGGTCTCCTATTGCGAACCAAAACTGTCTCATTAATATTTCCCTTGTTCTTTATCACAAACTCTATAATTTTAACAGATTAATTACATATCTTTCTGAGTTGCAATATTGCTGAATGGTTATTGGCCATATATCATGAAACCTAGAAAACATTACCATTCCATCCTGAAATATAGGGATCTGCAATTTAAAATGATCTAGAAGATCATATTTTTAAAAAAATTTATGGAAATTACTAAACTTCCTCATTAAGAATGGTTTTCACATTACTGTGAGCACAACCATACACTTGTTCTTAATGAGCAATTCATTTACATTGGTAGATATATTACCCACTTTATCATCTGAAATAAACTTCATTTTTCTAGGACAAGTTTTCTCGCAAAGCTAACAATATTTTATGTCATATCATAAACTGAGAATAACTATAATATACTTAGTAATCATCACCATCATCAAGCTACACTTAAGGAAATTAAAACCAAGGGTATAGTAAGATAGTGATAGTTAAGTCAGATGAACACCTTTTAAGATTAAATAAATGTTTTATTTAAAAGAGTAATGCCATGTTTTTGCTTTTATTATTTGCATGATTTTTCCTTATTAACACAGGTTTAAAAGTACATGTACAATAGTTTAACAAGAAAATAGGAAGAAGAATCTAACTTTTCTGTGAATTCTGGATAATGACTCACCATTTGACTCTGAGCTAAGGTTCACACCAACACCATTCTTTACTTGGCCAAGACTATTGCTCCATAGAGAAATAATATTTATTTACTCCTCTAGGGAGCTACAAATTTTAATTAATTCTTTTAAAGAGCTTTTGACCCCCTTGAATGTGTTCTAGCCTTTGCATAATGATCTCTATTTTTGGTTTGGTCATATTTTTAAAATCACCTTTAAAATGATTTCCATGGCAGATATTGCAATAAAATGTTAGGTAAGTTCAAATTAAAAGACTACTCATTTTTAATGTCTGACTACATTACATTGCCCATAAGAAGAGAATGACCTGTAACCTTCAACAAAGGTATAAAGGAATCCTAAGAATCCCATCCATGTGAATAGAGGCTCTGACTATCTCCTTGGCATTTCTGTGGAACACTGTAACCTGAGTTTTATCATTTCCAAACCAATAACAGAAACAATTGCTTCTCAAGGTGTTTTTAAATGCAGATAGCTACCACTGATTAGATTAAAAAACTATCATAAAGTTTACTTTGTAAATCCAATATTTCTGCTTCTCCATAAGAATTTAAAAATCAGAACAAATTTCTTTCCTCAAAAATTCATGATGTGGACATTATAGCTGAAGCTCATGTCTCAAAAATTAAACCACCATTTAAAAAGATTTATTTATCTACTATTATAATATTATGTCTCTCTTCTGTTTTGTTTTATCACAAAGGCAATATCTGCCTCAAATACATTTCTATTTTATTTCTAGACCTTGCACATTACCTACTTCATATTTGGTTTTCTTAAATTATTTCCCCTTATCTCTTACTCAATATTATAAAAAGTGACTACAAACCAACATTATCAAATATAAAATAATTCATTTTAATTCTAAATATAAATATTTATATGAATAATACCAAAAACTAATAGAAAAACAATTCTCTGTTGATTACTTCAACTAGTTCAAAGCTGAAGTTTACTAGTCCATGTTAGTTTTGTGAAGATGTTACAGTTTTGGGGAAACTGTCCCCGAGGACCCCTGTTAGGGTTCTGGACACAATTTCCCTCAAAACACACAAAAAAAAACAAAAACAGAAAAACAGAAAAACCATGGGTCTTTGTCCCGAGCTAAGGATAAATACACATTAGCCCAGACTCTTGCTGAAGATTGAAAGAAGTTTATTAAAAAAATAGAAATACAAAAGATAGTTACAGCCTCATGTTGTAACACGAGGGGGTGGTTTGAACAAATTCACCAAAGATATAACATGTGAAGACCATTCTTGTAGTCAGCCCAAACAGATCTGGGTAGATCCTTTGATATGTAGATGTGCTGCCCTATCTTCAACCCAGGTATCCTGCTCATCTCCACCCCAGCCAGATCCACCCCCTCTGAGGCAGGGGGGGCAGCCCTGTCTCAGGCACAGACCCCCACACCTTTTGTTATACTCCCAAGATGCTTATCTGGGATCTGGGATTAAGAAATGTAAAAAGGCCCTTTTTCCTGAGGAACTTTGCCTCTCTTTAGAAATGTAAAAAGGCCCTTTTCCCTAAGCCCCTGGCTTTCTTTACTACCAAAGATATATTTTTTAAAATTGAAAATCTTTCCCCAATACTGGTACATTAGTATATTTTTGAAACCTCTTCCCAATACTGGTACAGTCCACATTTATAAATTTTGTATCTTACAGTTTTCATTAGACTTTCTTTCAAGTTTTGTTAATTATGAAATATATTAAGTATGAAGAAAATAAAAAGATAATATGAGAGATATAATTGTACTCACTTCCCAAAGAAAAAAATACTATCATTCTATCTACCATACATAACCTCTCAATCTGATTTTATACCTTCACTATGAAGTTAGTATATAACCTTCACATCCATGTTTAGTGCATATATTTTCATAAACAATATAGAGCAGAGGTGGACAAACTATAACTTATGTGTCATATTGAGGAGATAGAAAGGAAATAGGCAGATAGGGAAAAGGCCTCAGTAGAAAAAGTTAATTTCCTGAGTTTCCTGAGGGGCAATGAATATCTGAAATTCCAAAGGCTCAGAGACAAGAAGGACCAGAGCTTCACAAAGCCATCTGTTTACTAATCAACAAACCCAGGAGCCCCTCACCAGCAAGTCTGACAAGAGACTCTTCAAAGGACTTGCAAATACCCTATGCAAATCCTGAGAGCTTCTTCCCAGAATTCCCAAAGTCACCCTAACCAAAAGAGGACTTGCAAATGGTCAGGTAATGGCCCTAGGTGATCAGCAGACAGGGCTTTTCCCTCTCGGGACCCCCTCCCCTTTTGGGGAGCTATTCTCTCTCTTGCAGGTCATGTTAGCCCTGAGAGAAGGCAGAGTGCAACTGAGGGCACATGGCTCAGATAACTCTTGGGTAGTGACCTGAAGACCTCTGCTGGACATCAAGGCTGACCAGGGCCCCTAGGGGTGACCTGCTCCTCTTTTCTGGCAGGTCACGTGGACTCTAGAAGAAGGCCACCCACAATTGAAAGCATTAGGCTTGGGCTACTCTGAAGTAATGTCCTGAAGGCAGCAGCTAGACACCAGAGCTCTGAAAGCCCCTTTGGGGTGTTCTGCCTCTTTCCCTATTCCCTTCTGGCACACCACGTGGACTCTGGAAGAAAGCAGCCTGCAATTGAAGGCAATTTGGCTTGGGCTACTCTCAAGTATTGTCCTGAAGGCAGCTGCTGGACCCCAAGAGTTCCGACCGCCCCTTTGGGGTGTTCAGCCATCTTTCCTCATTCTCTCCTGCTTCCATTAAACCTTTTACTCCCCTACCTGAGGTCTGCGGGTGTCATTCTTCGCTCACCGTAGACAAGAACCCTGTAAGGAAATGCTGAGTTTCTTCTCAAGAAACTCCGTTTCATCTATGATGAAACTCCAGGTTTCTTCTCAGAAAATGCCCCTGTTTCATCTTGGGGGGCTCAGAAGAAACCCCCGTTTCAATATCCCACCCATACATTATAATAGTTTTTATATTTTTAAAAATGTTGAAACAAGGAAGAATATGTGTAACAAAATTTATATATGGCCTATAAAGTCCAATATTTATTATTGACCCTTCACAGAAAAGCTCACTAATCCTTGGAATTGAGTAATTATCTTCTCTGTTTTTTAAATTTTATCTAAATGGTATGATATTAAAGAGCCTTTCTGCTACATTTCTTTTTTAATTCAACATTGCTTCTGAAAATTATCAATATTGATACTTATATGTCTAATTCATTCTTTTGAACAATTTTATAGTTTAAAAAACACTGTAAAATGCCACAGTTTATTGTACAGTGCACTTGTTGATAGTTCTTCAGTTTGTGACCAATTTTTTTTTTTTTTTTTTTTGGTGGTACTGGGGGTGGAACCCAGGGGCCTTCTACCTCCGGGCTATACTCACAGACCTATTTTATATTTTTATTTGGAAACAGTGTCTCTTAAGCCAGTGAGGCTGGCTTCAAACCTGTGTGACCCTCCTGTCTCAGCCTCCCAAGCGTGGGGATTACAAACATGCGGCACCATGCCCGGCTGTGACCAATTTTTGATCATTAAAATAAAGTTGCAATAGATGGATCACCACAATTGTACCTAAAAGTAGCATTGCAGGCTATATGGTATGAGCATCTTCAGCTTTGTTCAAGATTGCCAAATTGGTATTCAAGATAAACTTCATTGACTATCTTCTTTCAGCAATGCATGGTTGGTCTCATGTCCTCATGTCCTTGACAATATTTGATATTACTACGTCCATTTAATTTTTCTTATTGGTATTCCCTTGTTATTTTACTTGCATTTTCCTGATTACCTGTACTCCAGTTATCCACTTACTATCTGCTCCAAATTCACCCTTCTTTGCCCTGCTCTGGGATACTAGAGTGAGGCTCTATAAGCATTTGTCCTTTTGCGTTAGGCTCTGTCAAGTAAGGCAGCTGCAGAGCGCCAAGTGTAAAGTTGTAGTGAGAGGTGCTTCCCTTCCTCAATCCATAGCGTTTTCCTTATTCAGCACAGTAGCAAGAAAAATTGATGTGCCTGAGGCCTAGTAGCATATGCATCTCAATGACCTTTGTGATTCTACTCCAACTGACCCATACCCACCAGAATAGCTCAACCCTGAATAGCTGTTCCTACGTACCAGCTCTAGCTCATGCTTTCCAGGGGGTTTCTCCTCACTGGAAACTTAGGGAAGAGGAAAGACAGAGTGTGCTAAATTCTTAATTTATTTCTTGTTCATTCTCTCTCCATCTGCCAAGAGATATTAGCTGATTTTTGCATTTGTAACTTCTACACCCTAAATGTCTTTTTAGTATTTATTTAGCCAGTTTTAACTTGCTACCTCTTTTTATTTCCTTCAGGGAAGGAAGAGAAGTTTATTGTCAAGGTTGGGGTGGAGGGGGAGGCTGAAGGACTCCTCTGGCAAACAAGAGAACAGCAGTCCAGTCCTTTGGTAATACAGATCTTATAGGGCCCCAGGGCAGGAAACAAACACTGGCAAATCATTAGGGGTGGGATTGACATTTACAGAGCTATTTTCTGTTCTGTCATGGTCACCTGGTTCCTGAGAAGCTGACAGGGCTGAAGAGTCTTAAAATGGCTGTGCTTATGCCAATATTCCCCCCCTTTTTTTTCTCACTGGGATGGGAGTAAGGGTGAAGGTCATTCTTCTCATAGCTGCTTCCTGCTTGTAGGGGGTGTAGTAGTCTCATATTCTGCTGTCTTTGTTATGTAGGGGGCCATTGGTTATAATGGAGGGTCCTCAAGTCAGTAGTGATATTCTCCTAACATCATCTGATTGACTGGTTGATAAAGGTTTTTGCCCTTTCTATGCCCGCCTCCTGAAGGCATCTGAAAAGACATGGTACTAGAAAGACAAGGGCAAGTATGGTAGTTGCATGACCAACTTGCACATCCCTTCCAGGAACTCATTGCATGATCCAGTGTTTACAAACTTAAAGCACAGGTAGAATTGATCTGGACCAATTACAGTAGGGTAAGGGAGTGAAAATGATAAAAGGCAGGTGAAAGTTCCTAGGACAGAATGTAGAGGAACTAATAATACAGGCCTCGGTTTGGGGCAGTCCTAGGATTAGAGGACCTGCTACCAAGATGAGACCCTGAGAGGTAGAGAGTGGAAGAAGGAAAGGAATTTAGTTGAATTTTTTAGCCTAATTTTTATTGTGTGTGGGGGGAGGTGATAGCTACTGTGGGGTTTTGAATATCCCACACCCAGGATTATAGGAAGGATGGAGGGAGGTAGAGGGGGTTCTGGACTTCTTTAGTCTTAAAGGCAGGAAGGGGAGGGGAAGTGGAGATGAGTTGGGGGAAGAGCTCTGAAGGAGGGAAAACGAAAAGGAGGAACCAAATTTATGGAGACTTGTCCCATGAAGGGTGTGGGGCACTGAGGATTGACCAAAAAGTGAGAAAAGGGGACATTCTGAAAAATGTACAATAAGGGCTATGTTTGTTGGAGTTGCCATGGTTATACTTCTACCCCAACTATAAAGGTTGGATAAACAGAGATAGGCCCTCAGTATTGGGTTAGCACTGAGTACATGGCTCTGGTGTATAAGAGGAGAGAATTGGCCCTTCTGCTACCAAGATGATTACCCTGGGCTTCTGCATTGTGATGGTGGTCATAGGGTGTTGGGGTATTGGGATTCTGAGCCTCATCCATTGTCTGTGGCTAGTCTCAGGAGGTCTCCCTGAGGCAGAGTGGAGCCAATTGGCCTCCTATCTTGAGAAAAAAGGTAACAATCCATGCATAAATGATCCTCTTGATGACATTTGGGTCAGGGACCCAGAGGTCTGCCAGAATGTACACAGGCCCTAGCTCAGTGACCAGTTTGACCACATATGAAATGGGCCTGGAGGCCCTTTGTGGCTTGGAGCAGAGGAGGGTGATGAGGTAGGTTGTAGCTTTGGCTAATACTTGGTATTTAGCCATTTACCTGGTTCCCCTCAGCCACTGTACACCTTAAAAGCCACCTCAAGTATTTGAGCTTGTGGAGTCGTGGAGCCTCTTTCCAAACTCTTAAGTTTAGCCTTTATATTGGGGAAGCTTTGAGAAAAGAAATAATTCATGAGAAGGCTAGGGCCATTTAGGGACTCAGGGTCTAAACTGGTATATTGTAATAGTCTTTGGGTGAGCCTTTGTAGAAAGTTAGATGGGTTTTCTTTTTCTTTCTTTCTTTCTTTTTTGCATGTCTGGGGGTGGAATCCAGGGGCATTTGGCCTCCAAGCTACACACCCTGCCCTATTTTTTATTCTTTATTTTGAAACAGGGTCTCAGTGAGTTGCAGAGGGTGTCACTAAGTAGCTGAGGCTTTTGGCGAGCCAAAATCCTCCAGTCTCAGCCTCCCCAAAGCTGAGATTACAAGTGTGTGCCACCATGCCCAGCTTGAGTTTTCATTTTTGTCTTCCATAATTTCATGATGTTTATGGTAATTAATCACGTTGGGGGTGGACTTGTGCAGGACAGCCAGCAGCCATATAATGAATGGGTCCCTGCTCATAATTCCATTTGGGGTGTTGTAGTCCCATTTGGGGCTCTCAGGGCCTGAGGGGTGAGCCGACTGGTTTGGTGTACTTCATGTGCATATAGGTGGGCCTGATCCCAGACTCCTCTTAGCTTTTTTAATTTGCAAAAGGTCGCTATAGGCAAAGGGAACGTGGACCCTGAGTACTCCCTCCGCCCTGGCCACTTCACACAAGGGAAGAAGCGGGGCAGTTTCCATCCTGTGAAAGGGAAGGAGGGCCAAGGGCTGTGGAGTGTTCATAATGGGACCAGGTTACTGGAGGACTGGGAAAGGGAAGGGGGCAGGCAGGGAAGAAGGAGGGGATCCTGCGGGGCAGGAGATGGAGAGGATGGGTTTTGGAAATGGCAAGGGGAGGAACACTGGCCAGATCCGATGAACATAAGTTGTACAGGGGAACAAGAAGTGCAGAGGGAGGGCCTAGGGTAAAGATAGAAGGGGGCCTGGATGTAAGGAATCTGCTTCCATTTTCCTGAATGCTGGCAAAAGGTAAAAGATAATAGGATGGCTCTTAAGCCACCATTTTGAGGTACTGTCCAAATCTTAAAGTGGCCAAGCCTGATTACACAGGGAGACGAGTTTGCCTGCTTGATTTGCAGTGCCAGCTGGAGGGAGACAAGGTTGGCGAGGAGGACTCCAGGGTAGAGTCAGAGGGAGCGTGTGACCGACACCCAGAGGCGAACTCATAGGTCGAAGTGATTGGGAGTGGTCATCCCCAGACCCAGATCAAGCCACAGCATAGGATTTGGGAGATGGGAAGGGGGTCCCTACCCAGACCCAGGGGTCCTGGTGCCTGCTAGCAGGGTTTTTGTAAATCTGGAAGGTCAGATCCAAGACCAGAGAGAGAGGGGGAGAGAGAGAGAGAGAGAGAGAGAGAGAGAGAGAGACAGAGACAGAGACAGAGACAGAGACAGAGGAGAAGTTCAATGACACACCCATGTAATTAAGATGGCTGGTGTAAGGAGCGTCTAGTGACATACCCCAAGCACTCAGATCCCAAAGGGAGAGCTAGGTCAATGGGAGTCACGGTACCAAGGGATTGAGGACTTATCACACAAACACAGGATCAGGAAGGAAGAGGTGTGTGTGTGTGTGTGTGTGTGTGTGTGTGTGTGTGTGTGTGTGTGTTGGGGTGGGGTGAGCTGACAAGCCAGAGAACAGCCAACTTGCTACTTCTTTACATTACGGTTTCTCTGTCCAAGTTATTGGCGTGAATAATGCTACCTGAGTGGATCCTAACTTACACAACCAGTAAGGCTGAACAGTAAGATTGTCTTAATGACCATCTCCTATTTCTTTCATAGAAGTTTTGAAATTTTGCTCTTTTTACATTTAAATCTGGAAATTTAGTGTTCATAAAATATTGAGAATAATGCATCAAATTCTAATAGAATTACTTTTGGATTTATTATAATAGTATTATATTTATTTCTAGATATGGAAAAAATAAACAATTACTGTTGTGTCTTTCCATACACATGACACTTTTCTCCATTTATTTAACTCTATCTTCAGTAAAAATTTAAGGTTATCTCCAAAAACTAGCTGAATAACTTTTGTTATATTTTTTCTAGACATCATATAGATCTTTTGTATTATGGTGAATGAGTTTTTAAATAATATACTCTGATTAATTTTGATGATTTGTAAAAGTGCTACTGATTTTTGTGTAATGATTTTTGTATGTAGCTAGCTCGTTGTTCTCATATGCAAGTTCTAGAATTTGTACATTGTCTTGGATTTCCATGTAGTCAGTCATCATCACTGATGATATCACATCATCAGGGGTGTTTTGCTTTACATCATATGTCACATGGAAGAGTGAAATATTCCTAAAGACCAAGGTTGTCAATCTTGAAACTGAAATTCACTAACTATTCAAGAAATATTCATTTGCAACTATCTAAATTTAGAGGAAAAATTTGCAGCATTGAGAGCCTGTATGTGGAAGCAGATTGAGTAAAACATTTTTTTAAAAAACAAATCAGCTTGGACACCAAGTGATTTAATCACCCTTGTCAGCTTTTAGTTAGGCTGAAAACATTTGAAACCTAATTTACCTGTGGCTTAACAGAGTAGCAGGTTGCTGTGGCAGTGGTTATGTGTCCTTAATCAAATATATAAAACAATTTCCTTTTTCTTATCATCTCTTTAAATCTATACAAAAAAGCTAAATAAATATTTCAAAAGATGACCACCCAGACACCAAAAGAGGAATAACATTGATCAATAAGCATATAAAGTCAACTTTACTAGTAATAAAAATGAAAATTAATTAATTTTTTCTATGTAAAATTATTATAGGATTTTGGTTTTGGTGTTTGTCTTACGTTTTTGAGGAGTGAGAATAAGAGACCTTTTTTGTATTATTTGAGTTCAAGATAAAAGCTACTCTCACAGATTTCCTATGAGAGGGAGAAGTTGGTGAGCAATTTGATAACATTTAAAAATAAGTCTTTAATTGTAAATGCATTTGTTCCAAGAATTTCCCCTATATTTCTTTATTTTAAAAGATTTTGACTCCAGTAAAGATGGAGGTAAAGGGAAACTGGTTGTAAAATTATTTATGATAAGAAAAACTACACATTGAATAAAGACATTCGTTAAATTATACCTTTACATTATGAAATGCCATTTAGTTATTTAAAATGATATCCTAGAATATAATTTTATGAGCTGGAAATAATTTTTCTTAAATACTGTTTAAGTTTATAAAACCATATGTATAATACAATTTCAATTTGAATCAAATTATATGTATATAATATAAAGAATAATAGCTTTTACTTATATACCAGGAATATATATATATATATATATATATATATATATTATATGTAATTAGTTTAATCTTAACAACAGTGAAATAAAAATGTTATACATATGTATAATTTATTTAATCATCACAACAATGCTATAAAAGTGTTATTATTTTCACCATTCTGCAGATTAAAAAACCAAGGCACAGGGATATTCAGTAATTTGCCTAAAAATTGACAGTCAGTGTTAAGGCTGGGCACACGCAGACTATTTAGGCCAGAAAATAACACATAGTTATCTTTAAGCAGTGAGATTAGAAGTAATTTTTATACCTGTGAATGCTTTATATTTTTTCAAATTTCCTGAATTGAGCATTCATTAGTAAACTCAATGAATTATATACTGTAAAGATGAATATTGACATTCCTTGTGAGAGCTGAAGCTTCCTTACTCACCAGGAGGAAACATGAGGTTCACTAACCCTCCTCACACGTATAGTTTTGAACTAGATTCTGAACATTAGCCCAAGCTCCATGCAGATTTATCTTTTACATGTTAGTTCTGTGAAAACAAAAGTGAACACAGTCATTCATTCTAATGTAGCAGCTCTATTCTCATTGTCAGTTACACTTGATGTTGTGGAGAAAATTTCCACCCTTCATACCCTAAAAATAACCAACTAGGCTGTATCTCTGCCTGTGTACACTCATTACCCAGAAAGCAGTGGATCCTGTAAGGAAAAATATTGTCCCCTTAAGCCACGTGTCATCATTGAAAAGCAATCATTCTATTTTATTTTTCCTGTGAGGTTATCTTAATAACTTACTCATAACAGTTATCTCCTAGGAAACATCTAGTTTATAGGGTAAGAATCTTGCACAAACAGTACAGAATGGATTTTTCAACTATGAGGTTCTATATTTATTAAAATTCTATAGAAAGCAAAGACCACCACAAGCCACTGCTGATAGTGAGAAATTAACTTATTCTTGCCCCTCTTAGACTTTTCACTCCTCTCTGCAGTTTATCACATGAGAAGCTATCCATCATCATACCAAAGAAAGTGATACAAAGCCTAATTGGCAAACTCAAATTTTGATTTGCAATATCCAAGAGTTGTGAGAAATCATGAGTAATTAGCATTTTAGAAGTCATCATTTTAATACCACTGGACTATAATTCTCTAGTGGAGGCCAGGTATCCATTTTATTGCTTTTACTTCAATGTAAGCTTAGATGGAGAATTCCTACAATCAATTTCAATCAAATCTTCATAAAGTATAGATTCTTATTAGTGTGGGAAATACACACACACACACACACACACACACACACACACACACACACACTGTGCTCATTAGATGGATTGCTTGCTTGCTTACAAGTGACTCAGGCCCCAAATCATCCACATTTTTATTCTTATATTTGTTAGTTTTTGCTCAACTACCATTTGTCCATGATACAGATTTATTATGGTAAACCAAAAATGGTAGCATACACAATTATTATTAAGGCTAAACATAAATATATATCATTCAGTGCAGAGCAAAAAGAAAACACTACTGAGAACATTTGCCAAAAGTTGGCACCTGATAAACCCTGACTGTGGGGATCAGTACATAAAGCCTGAAACAACTTATATTGCAAACCAATACTTGTAAAAATTTCTGTATTTTTTTTCAATATTTTTGAGCTGTTTGTTCACAAGAAAGGGATAAAGTATCATGCAAGGAAAATAAATATGTAAATTGCTTATCAGTCACCTGATTTGGGGTAGTTATATTTTCTACAGTAAAATTGTATTTTTTGTAGCTGTTAAGATAAATACTTGCTCTAGTTAACACAGCATATTAGTTGTTTACTACTGTTTATTACTGTGTGAGAATTAATCCCCAAATTCAGTTGCTTAAAATAATAACATTTATCATCTCGTAGTTTCTTTGAGTCAGGAAACTAGACCCAGCTTCAGGTGTCTCTCACAAGGTGAAGTCAAAATGTTGGCTGGCCCAGTCTCAAGGTCCACATGGGTAAGAATTCACTTCAAAGCTGATGTATATGGTTAATGGTGGGATTTAATCCCTGTGGGTTGCTGACCTGAGGGCCTCAGTTCATTGCTAGTCCTTGGCCAGAAGCTGTCCTTGGTTTCTTGCCACACAGGCCTCTTACACCTGGTAATTTGCTTTATCAAAGTGAGAAACCAAGAAGGAAAGAGAAAATCTCCTCACAAGAGAAAATCCTACAAAGATGGAAGTCTAAGTCCTTGGTAATGTAATCATGAAAATAACATCCATCATTTTTTATGTATTCTAGAATTGAGAAACAAGTTACTAAGTCCAACACATACTCAAGAGGTGGGCATTACACAAGAGCATGAGCAACATCTCAATAATCTGCCTTCCACATATAATAATAGATTGTTCATTTGAATTATACTCAGTTTGAGAATTATTACAAACCAAATCCTTATTTCTTTTATTTTAATTTCTAAAGTAATTTTCATCAAAAGTATAGAGCAATTGGAAGTTATTAAAAACACACACACAAATTAACTTGTGTGTTAAGGAACAGATTTTTATGCAATAAGGATTTCAAGATAGGGAAAATGAGTAAGAGTTGGCATCAATGTTCAGGGAAGACCTCCTAGAGGTAAGATGAACCTGCGATACAGGTTGAAGAAACAAAAGCATTTGGACAAAGTTCATCATATATTAAGTAGGAAAAATGCTATACAGACTCTATTATTTATGATTCCTATTTCTAAAATAAATTCAATATTTCTATAATTGAAAGATTCTAGTGGTATAAATTTAGTTCTTAGTTGTCTCAGTCTAATGTTATTAATTCTTATAACTTGAGTAAAAAATCACTTGACATCTGTATTCGTCAGTCAAGCAGTCTCAAAACTGAGTAGGGCCCCAGTTTTAGTTCAATGATTCTGTGTCCCACTTCCATGTCAGAATCTATTCCTAGTGTCAAGTTAGACCTTCCCGTCATCTACCTTTACTCATTCATTCAATCACACATGAACTAACATATTCCAGGCATTCATCCATTCACTAATGTCTGTGGTCATGTCTTTAAAACAATGATTTATTGATCTCTGGGTACAGATAGCAATTCCCAAATTCTCTGAGGGAAATTGATGAATGGCTCTCCTCTTCTTGACCAGCTAAGATAAATATTTCACAGGCCAAAATGTCACTTAAGATAAATTTGGGCTGAAATATGTAGTTTATATCTGTAGGTGGGTGAATTTTCTAATATAGAATCCCAGAAACCAACAGACATGCTCTGTGTTGGACTAAGAAAGCTTTCTATCTCCAACTCAAATTGGCAGAGCCTCTCTGGAAAAGCAGAATGAAGTGCACTCCCAGAAAGAATGCAGAAGGACTAGAGCTACATTTGCCCATTATTTTTCCTCAAGGTTCCCAGGCAAAGTGAGAATGTCAAAAAATGTTGGAAGTCTTGTTGATAGAGAATTGCTTGCTAAATCTGGACTATCATATAATTTTGTAAAGCCCTCAAGTTAAGAATAGTTTTAACTATGTTTAATAGTTAAAAAATAAAAACATTATATTGTGACAAATAAATATTTTACAAAATTAAAATTCCAATCTCTGTAAATAATGTTTGATTGGAACATACCCATGCTCATTTATTTGTATATTGGTTGCTTTCAAACTATAATGGCAGAACTTAATAGTTATGACAAAGTCTACATGACCCACGAAGCCTAAAATATTTGCTATTTAACCTTGTATAGAAAATGTTTGTCCATGTTTTACATAAAAAATAATCTGGGTTGAGGAAGAAACATTCTCCCTAGGATTTTATTGGAGATGGAACACCCTTTTGCTTCTGTCTTTGATGTAGGATCACCATTTTCTCAGCTTCCTACTCCCCCCGTCCATCCACAATTCCCAAAGTCTGGTAGGCATTTTGTGATTTTATTTAACTCCTCATCTAACTAGTAAATATTTGTTTTCTGCCTTTTTTCTCCTTTAAAATGTCTTTGAGATTATCTTTTCAGTTTTTCTCAGCTAGTTCCTGAGCTTCACCATTTCACTCCATGATCCCCAAAATCTTCCAATTAGACTTATTTCCAAAGTCTTTCAAACTGAAAATAATCAAAATGAGGAAATTATTACTCTGTGAGGCAAAATGACTCTGAAGTATATGGCAATCTAATTTGTGATAGACTAGTACTGAACTCCCTTCTAAACAATAGTTCAGTGATCCTTCGACCATGGCACAGCCTCCTGACAAATTGCCCTTGTCATGACATTTTTTAGACTCCCACTGATGGAGTAAAATTTATAATCTAGGCCACAGATCAGAAAACCATAGTCTATGGGCCAAATGTTCTTTTCTTCTGCTTTTTGTAAATAAAGTTTTATTGGAACACAACTGTAATTATTTGCTTTTTATTATCTGTGGCTGTTTTTGCACAATGACAAAATTGAGTAGTTACACCACAAACTGTATGGCTCACAAAGTCTAAAATATCTATGATCAAGTCCTTTACAGAAGTTCTCTGGTCTCATTCCTTATCATTTTCTATAGCACTAAGGGCTATGTGCTTCTTATGACCATTTACTAATACAATAATGACATCTCTGTTTTTTTAATTAATCAGATGGCCTTACATTTTTTATTTTCCTGTGTATCTCACTGTGGTCAATATGATCAATGAGAAGTCAATGGATTCTGCTTGCAACATTTAGGAAGTGTTCTAAAAGAGGAGATGTGATCTTTTCCTGTTGTATCTTCCTAGCTAGAATGATACCAAGATAACTGGAAAGCCATCCTGCAATGGATGGTCTTGCATACTTACTACGTGGAAGAACAAAAAAATGGAAAGATTCTGAGTCGCTGACATCAAAGTGTTTTTTACAATTCTCAGACCATATACCTTTAGGTTTCTCCAGGAGTAAGGAATACAATTACATATAAACAAGCCTCTGTTATTAATATTTTTCTGTCTCTTGTACTACTGTTAACTGATATATTTATTAATAGGAATTTTTTTTTCCAGACAAGCCAGTACCCTTACAACTTGATGAATTGGCTATGCTTATTCCCACATTGCTGCTAGTTCATGCAGTATTGCCCACTCTTTACTCTTCCACTTAGTCATGTTTTACTAATTATTCAAGGCAGTTGGAGTTTTATTCTCATCCTTGAGCATTTTATTTCTCTTTTCCTATTTAGAATAAAGTGCAATATATTTGGCTGTGAATATAATGTTCAGTCAAATTTTTTGGTTCTTTATACCTAATGCAAAAATAGAATTTTAAAGGAATGAGACTTTGTTTTAACTTTATTTCCAGTGCACCCATATTACAGGTAAGAACAAAATAGTTGATTCATGTATTTGAATCAATTTGGGAGAAAGTGAGCCAAACATACCCATGAGCTAAAAGGTTTACATACTTGAAACTCTGAGATATCTTACAGCACTTGAATCATAACATGTAAACTCAAAGGAAGCTCTGTCTCAGGAAGGACAATTAAAAAATCCTCTCGCTAGGTGTGGTGACGCACACTTGCAATCCCAGCATTTGGGAGGCTGAGATAGGAGGATCCAGGTTCACGGCCAGCCTCAGCTACTTAGCAAGTCCCTTTGCCACTCAGTGAGACCTTGTTTCAAGATAAATAATTAAAAAATAAGGCTGGGGTGTAGCTCAGAGGTAAAATGTCCCTGGGTTCCGTTTCCAGTACTGCAAAAAATAAAAAATTAAAAAATAAACTTCTCTGGGCTGGGCGTGGTGGCGCACGCTTGTAATCCCCGTGCTTGGGAGGCGGAGACAGGAGGATTGCGCAGATTCGAAGCCAGCCACATTGGCTTAAGAGACCCTGATTCTGGGAGTATAGCCCGGAGATAGAAGGGCTTCCAGGAACCCCAGTACCACAAAAACAACAACAAAACCTTCTCTGTATGATGGATATTCAGGTAAAGAATCATGGGAAATTAAACATGCCATGCTTTCTTTTTTTCTCTGTCTCTGCTATTATAACAAAATAGTTCAGACTAGGCAAACAATGGAAATATATTTCTCACAGTTCGGAAGATTGAAGTCCAGATCAAGGTGACAACAGAATTGGTTTCTGGTGAGACTGCTCTCAGTTTACAAGATGGCATCTGTTGTTGCGTGTGCCAGAGGGGATGTGCATGCAAAAGGCACTAGGGTATCCTCTTCCACATTTTATCTATCTATGTCTATCATCTGTCTATCATTTTTTATTGATTCATCTTAGTCTCACATCATAAGGTAGTTCAGAGTGATAGTGAAATACATGCACACAGCACTTCCTTCCCACTTACTAAAATAAGAGAGAGCGTTGATTCATTCATGGGGTCGAACCCTCATGACTTAATTATTTCCTAGTGGACCCCCTCCTAATACTGTCCTGTCAGGTATTAGGTTCCAACATATGAATTTTGGAGGAATTATTCAAACTATAAAATTCTCATTGCAGTCAGTCTAACTCCACATGTAAGTTCTTTATTATATATGAGATGCTTTGTGGCTCTAGAAACTACATGGCCATACCTTATGCCTAATACCAGATGGATATATTTAGACTAAGGAACAAAAAGCTAATGAGATGCTGCTTGTGTTGTCCCAGGTGATGAAGCAGACAGAAACAAGCTCGCATGTCAAGAACTCCAATGTCAGAGTTCAAACACTTTCTGAGCCAGCATCCAGACAGTTTTCCCCTGTGGAGCTGTACATATTACTTATCCACAAGGTATAAAGCCATTTGTATAAGCCTGCAGTTCTTAAGTGGTGATGTGTAGCCTGTCTCCTCACATTAGCTTAGAGCAGAGCTGTTAGAACAGTCTTATAAATGAATTGATTCCAGTGCCAGCCAAAAGCCTACCTAGAGAGAAGTGCCAGGCACTGCTGAAGAGAAAATTGACTTAGAGCCATATGGGCCCTGAATTTTTGAGTGTGTGAAGGTTTCTTGCTCCCAATTCTTTGCACTTATAATTCAAGCTGGTTCCCTGGCCAGTCTTTCCCAGGGTGGCAGACAGTGGCCTATCTGCAGAGGAAAGTGAGATCACTGAAGAATCTGAAACTCTCAGATGGCACGGAAACACAGTGGCTCTCAAGTCTTTTGTTTATATTAGTCCATTGGTTTCTGTCTATCCCTCAAAATGTATTCTTCCAGTTGTACTGAACATTTTGTTCAGATCTTTTTGAGTTTTTTCTTCAATTGCTGTCACTTTTTTGAAATCCTTATCAGAAAGTTTTCTTCTCTTAAAAAGAAGATGTCATTAAGTTATTGGTATTGGTTTCACCAGTGTTAGTATTTTTTTTTTTTTGAGATGGAACCCAGGGGCTTTTCTACCTCCATGCTATACTCCCAGACCTATTTTATACTTTATTTGGAAACAGGTTTTCACTAAATTGCCGAGAGTCTCACTAAGTAGCTGAGGTTGGCTTTGAACCTGTGCGATCCTCCTGTCTCAGCCTTCTAAGCGCTGGGATTACAAGCATGCACCACCATGCCCGGCACCAGTGTTAGTTTGAGAAAAATCATATTCCTGCTGCTGGTCTCCTGCCTTCAACCCAGCCCTGCCTGCCATTAGGAAAACCATAGCCTGTAGAACTGCCTTCTTTTCAACCCAAATCAACTATGAAAATGGTAGCAAGACTCATTGCCTTTTAACATAGTTTTTCCTATGAATCTTAGGTCATCTCTAAGTTTCTGTCCTATCTCCATTTGGATATTCTATCACAGTCCAACATACGGCATTTTTCCTCCCTTGTGTCCTCAGTACTTTCTCCAATGCAGCTGCGTCTCTTTTACTCACAGTAAATTCAGTCCCTTCCTTCATCATCCATAGCTTAACTGATTATTTTTGGAGAAATGGAATTTTTTAAAAAATCTTCTGATCCAAGAATCCTCTCTACAAAGACAGTAAAAGAAAGATAATATTATTACCTAATAAGATTAGGCCAGAGTGTGATGCACATCATCAGTGATCTGCTTAAAGATGGCAAGGACAGGAATCTGTTCTTTTAATATTGTCAAGTATATACAACTCATCACTTGTTTCAAAATAGAACTAGTTTTTTTTTTTTTAAAAAGGACTTGTCAGTACCATTTGTCCCACATAGTTCAAACTCTTAACTGGTAATTAGAATGACCATGTGTGTTAGGCTTTTTTTGCTGTGACCAAACATAACCACCTTAAAGGAGGAAAGATTTACATTTATTTACTTCTGTGGTACTGACTATTGAACCCATGGACATTTACCTCCGGGCTATACCCTGTCCTACTTTGTTTATTTGTTATTAAAATAGTCTCACTAAGTTATCATACATTAGCTTCCAACTTCTTGTCTCAGTCTCCCCAGTACTAGGAATATAGGCGCATGCCATCATGTCCATGCCTCACAGTTTCTTCAGTCTATTACTTTGGGCCTAAGAACATCAGAAAATCATGCAGGAAGGGCATGAAAGCTGCTCAGCTCATGGAAAACAGGAAGGAGAGATAGAGAGAGAGAATATGAGAGATAAAATATGAGAGGAAGGAGGTAGGAATAAAATATAGTCCCCAAATGTATACCCCCTAGACCCACTTCCTTCTTCTAAGTCCAACTGCCTATACTCTCCACCACCCCTCAAAAGTCCATCAAAATTGTAAGTCCTTTAATGGATTACCTCACTGATGAGCTCAGACCCTTATTATCCAATCACTTCCCAGGGGCCCCAATCTGACCACTGGGGACACATGAATCTTTGGGAATATTCCAGATCCAAATCAGAACACCATTTGTGTCTGCTAATTGATTCTATTCAGAGGAAAAATGAACTCCTATCTTTATAAAAAGAAACAGGCTTGCAACCTGGATCAAGGTACCCACCAAAGCTGGGCTCTTAGCCTTCAGAAATTGGGAAACAGGGATGCCATTTACCTTGTTGTTTATGCATGATAGTAATGACGCTGAGATCCTTGAGAAAAACAAAGGCTTATCCAGCTTTCAGAAAGATTTAGCTACATTTCCAAGATGAGAGAACTAACTTATAAAGTTTTCCAAAGTAAGTGGGCTATTTCCTATAGGCAGAATTAAGCCTCTTTTTTTTTATTTGTTTATAACATTATTTTACCTAGTATAAAGATATGTAGCCAGCAGGAGGGGATAAAGTTCTGGAAGTAAGTTATGGAAAAGCTCCATATAAGGGAGCAATCAGGGAGAGAAAAGGCACAGACCTTGCTCTGAGGTAGGAGAAAAGTTTGTTCTTGATTGCAGAAATGCACTAATTGTAAATAACCAACAAATGTTAGGTGAGGATTCTTAAGAAACCTTAGACATTCTAATTCACTAAGTTTTCAGAACTTAAGTTTAGATTCCAGGACAAGTGATTTTTAAAGTTTTCTTGATGGTTTTGCAATGTAACCAGGGTTAGAAGTTAGTCCTAACTGAGATCTTGCTGAGGAAGGCAGAAAAATAGTTTAAACATGCAGTGCTAGTAGTTTATAAACATCAATAAACATGAAAAGGCTATCCAGTCTGGAATCATTTTAAAATAGTTTTTAAAATCTTTTCCGTTGATCTTTCTGTGGCTGTAGAGAATTTCTCCCTCCCTTCCACCTGTGTCATGTCATGGATGTTAGAGCTGGGACTCAGAAAAGAATACAGGGCTGTAGAGAAAGCAGCTTCAGAAGTGCTCGTGAGTCTCAAGGAACATCTTTCAGGAGATTGGACAGACATGAGTGGGAAGGGAACACCCAGGGACTTTCCTACAGAGACACAGCTAAGCCCAGCCTGCCATTATCCTTCCCTTCATCCTCTTGATTATCTTTATTTAGACTCATGGGTTTACAGATGAAAAGCCAAGGGTGAGCATGCCACTTCTGCTGACAGGTGACTGACAGCAATAATTAAGTGCAAAGCTTGGCTGAAGGCTGGATTTTCTGAATAGCATTTGGACCCTAGGGGCTGAGAAAATATGAATTTCTTAGTACCTGCAGGTAAACGAGAGAGCCTACAAAAGATGTTTTTAAGATTTCCTGGTAGGTAGGCAGCACTGTTTGGCAGCAGGGTTTTGTCCTAGAACAGATGGTCTAATAGTAATGTCTTAAGCACAGTGGGGACGGGAAGAGCGATGGGAGGGCAGGAAAAAAATGCATGGGATACTTTTGTAAGGCAACATAATTTAATAAATGGCAAAGAGGAGAATAAGAGGGATATGATGTCTAATAAGAGGATTTGAGATGCAAGATAGACTCAGATCAGAGATAAAATTAAACATAAATGATTTGGAGCATTCCACAGAAAATATGAATCCTTTGTAACTCTAGCTACTAAATAGAATTATATCTATCCCAAACCACAAAATCAGAACAAATACCAGCTCATATCAATCGGGTAATGAAAATAAAATAAAAGAAATGAAAATTATTCCTGTACTCAAGTGAAATTTAGTCTCATCTGACACTTAATAGCAAATTTAGATTATCCAATGACATCACATTGAATAAATATCATAATAAAAACCATCCCTTGTTTAGTGCCTACTAAATCAGACAGGAACCTATGTAGTCATATATATAATCTCAGCAATGCTCAAGAATAACCCTAACAATTATGTATTATTTACATTTCATATATATGGAGACATCTGTTCTTACCAGGGAATAATGGAGGCAGAATTAAAAGTGAGGGCTGCTAGCCCCAGAGTCCTTTGCATTTCCACACTGGTTTATAGTACAGTGTCTATAGATTATATTTTCCATAGGATTTTAGTTTATAAATGGATCCCAAATACGTATGAAACAGAATGACACTCCTTTTTGTGTGTGTGGTACTGGGGTTCCTGGAAGCTCTTCTTCCTCCGGGCTACACTCCCAGACCTATTTTATATTTTTATTTGGAAACAGGGTCTCTTAAGCCAGTGCGGCTGGCTTCGAACCTGCATGATCCTCCTGTCTCCGCCTCCCAAGCACAGGGATTACAAGCGTGCGCCACCACACCCGGCGAATGACACTCCTTCTAAAAATATTTTATTGCGTTGAAATTATTCATCATAGTGAGGTTCAATGTGATTTTAAAAAAAATACATGTACACAGATCTATTTCCCTCCACATCACCTGGCTTCCTTCTCCCTCCTCATCCATGGTAGTGAAATTGGTACCTTCACGTATTTAGTATTATTTCAACTATTTTCTTCTTTAGTCTTGCTTCTTCTCCTGGCTAACTCTCTTTCTAAAGTTTTCTTTTCCTACTCCAGAGGTCTCTCTGCATTATTTAAATTCTCATATGTTTTCTTTTTTCTCTAACTTGCAAATATGAGAGAAAACATACAACTGGCTAAGCTCACTTAGGATAATGTCCTCTTGTTCCATCCATTTTTCTGCAACTGACATAGTTTTGCTCTTTACAGCTAAGTAAAATTCAATTTTATGTATATGACATTTTCTTCATCTATTCATCTATTGATGGACATCTGAGTTGGTTCCCTAATTGTACTGCTATAAAATTTGATATTCATATACAATCATAATATTTTTACTTTAATTCTTTTGGAAAAATAGCAAGGACTGGTATAGTTGGGTCACATGATCACATGATGGTCCCATTCCTCATTTTGTTTTGTTTTGTTTGTTTTTGTTGTTGTTTGTTTTGTAGTAGTAAGAATTGAGCCCAGGGGATTCTAACTCCAGGGTACACACTTCCTATCCTATTTCATAATGTTTATTTTGAAATAAAGTCTTGCTAAGTTGCCGAAGGTCTCCCTAGATTTCTGAGTCTGGTCTTAAATCTGTGATCCTCCTGTCTGCCTCCCACGTACTGAGAATAAAGGCATGCTTTATCAAGCCAGCCCATTCCTAGTTTTTGAGGACCTTCCATATTGACGTATATAGGGGCTACACTGATTCACAATTCCACCAACAGTGCCTAAGAGTTCCTATTTCCCACATTCTGCCAATGTTTGTTATTATTTGTATTCTTGATGATTGCCATTCTAACCTTTTTTTTTTTTTTTTTTTGCAGGTCTTGGGATGGAACCCAGAGGCATTTGACCTCCGAGCTACACCCCCTGCCCTATTTTTTATTCTTTATTTTGAAACCTGTTCTCACTGAGTTGCAGAGGGCCTCGCTAAGTAGCTGAGGCTGTCCGCAAACCACGGTCCTCCTGTCTCAGCCTCCCGAATGCTGGGACTACAAGCGTGCACCACCACGTCCGGCCTCTAACCTTCTTAATAGTCTTTTTCTCATTTATTATGTAAATCCAGGACGACTTTAACCCCTCTTCTAATTATCTGCAATAAGGTAGTCTTTCATTTCAACTTCCAATTTTCTACTTAATCAAGAGTCTACAAGCTTTTTCTATAATGTTCATCTCTCAGTACAACATATTTGGTTACATCCTACCAATAAATGGCATACTTATTTATTTCTAATTTTATAAAAATATATTGCATACATTATAGCATTTGTACAAATACAGAATAATTTCAGATGAGATGGAATAAAATATTTTTAATATAATATCTTCAGTATTTTTAAGTTTCATTTACTAATATTGCCCAAATATACTGAGTACATATGGATGAATACGTGACCTTAGTTTTTAAATCTTAATTAGATAGTTTTGATAATTAGATTCTAGGTCAGATTCTAAATTGAGTTTATTTTGATATCTATATGAGATAGCTTTCATTTGGCTATAGTAGTAATTAAAAACAAATGTCCATTTAGTAAATATCCATTTTCCTTAATTTCAATCAGCTGTCATTGAAAGCTTATTAGACAGTCAGTGCTACTTGTTTATATTTTAACAAGTGGATTCAAATAGTCATTAAAATTTGAAATACTTTAAGCTAGCTTTCTTTCTTTCTTTCTTTCTTTCTTTCTTTCTTTCTTTTTTTCTTTCTTTCTTTCTTTTTTTCTTTCTTGCAGTGTTGGGGATGGAGCCCAGGGGCATTGTACCTCCAAGCTACACCCCCAGCCCTATTTTTTAGTCCTTTTTATTTTTATTTATTATTTTTTTGGTGGTTCTGGGGTTCCTGGAAGCCTTCTACCTCCGGGCTACTCTCCCAGACCTATTTTATACTTTTTAAATTTGGAAACAGGGTCTCTTAAGCCAGCACAGCTGGCTTCGAACCTGCACAATCCTCCTGTCTCTGCCTCCCAAGCGTGGGGATTACAAGTGTGTGCCACCACACCCAGCTAGTCCTTTACCATGCCTGGCTTTTTTTTTGAGCATTTTAGAAAATTGTTTCCTTCTTACGGGTGTGTGTGTGTGTGTGTGTGTGTGTGTGTGTCTTTACCAATGGCACACTTATTGCTCAGACAGTAAGTGTGCCATTGGTAGCAGAGCAACAACTTCCAAATGTCCATTTTTAATATAGTCTTTTTGTGGTACAAAGAGAAAAGATTTTTTCATTTTGCTACCAATACAAAACATTCACTTAGGTAATTATGAATATATTCAGTGGGTCCTATAATATCTGAGTGGGTGATAACTGTTTTTGTTGTTTGTCAGACAAAGAGCTCCACAAAGCAGTGTCAGCCCTAACACTTCCTTGTGGTGCATGTGTGTTAACATTATTAGTATTTCAAACTCCCATCTTCATATTAATACTTTGAAGAACTTCTGTCCAATTCCTGAGGTATAGGTAGTTATAATTAAACAATAAAGTATGTAAATTCTTTTAGGCAATCATGTCACTGTGTGGCAGGGCCCTGATGTGACCCATGAGGAAGCCACTATCAATCCCTGCTGGTTGTAGAACTAAACTCATGGTGCAGGAAATATCACTTGCTGTTTGTTTGTTTATTTATTTATTTATTTATTTATAGAAAGGTAGACTGCCACGTGCAGCACCTCATTTGGATGTGTCTGGAGTCTTGGAAGCTTGACTACCCTACGTTCTCCTACAAATGGACCTTGAGAGCTTGTTTGGAGGTTCTAGCAGGGGAGCGCAGCTACTCGTATACCCTTGACCAAAGACAGGTCCTACTCTATTCGGGGAATTTTGTCCTCTTCGACCGAGCATGCAGCTTCGGGAGGGACGCACATGGAGCAGTGAGGGAGGAAGGGGACACCCTCCTTGCCAGGCAGATCAGATGAATCAACCCTGGCGATCAATGGGGTGACAGATGTCGCAGCCAGATCGTCCTCACATCCTACTGTTTGTAAGTGTAGAACTTGGTATAAGAAGCAGAGACCACAAAAGATAGCCAGTGTCCATCCATAGGTGACCCTTAGTAAAGATTCATTCATTTTTAAGAATATGAAAACAAATATAAACAGAAGTTATAATATTTTTTTCTCACACCATAATGAATGAAGGCCCATACCCTCTCTGGAAATCAATATAGTGTACAACTCTAAAAAGTTTTCCTGTTTATACCCTTCAAAACTTACTCAAAATAAAATGCTGCTTTTTCTTTTCTGTTAAAAAACAAAATTCATCCCTTTCCTGTGTGCCTATCTTTATTTTTTTATTTTTATTTTTTATTGGTATACTATAGTCATACATCTTAGTGGGGAACAAGATGACAAAAGCATACATGCACACATCACTCATGTATCCCTTTCCTAATTTCCACCCTATTCACTACTCCTCATATTTTGCTTAGTGATTGAATTTGATATGTTTGTGAAAATATATCATATGCATTAGGGAATTTCCCTCTTACCCCCTTCCATCACCCTCAGGTGACTATTTGCTCATCTAGAGTTCTTCTCTAGATGAGTTCCTCCTATGAGCCTTTTTCTTCCACATATTAGGGAGAGCATCCAATTATTTTCTTCTTGTGACCAACTAATCCTGTGCTTCTATCTGTAAACATTTTAAGAAAACTGCCAACTATCAATAAATATTTGTTGAGTATTATGAGGCACCAGTACTGTGCCAGGTAATACAAAGGCAAATCCAACCAAATGTCAGTGTTCTTAATCTGCAATACACTTCTCAAACTGACATACAAGTAGTGATTTCTCATAAGCATAAAATAATTTGATTTCAGTAGTAATCAAATAAGAATAATTTTCAAAAGAGAAACTACTTTTCTCATGAAGTTACACACATTTTTTTAAAATGTCAATATTCTATATCAGTGATAAAGTGAGAGCAGAAAAGTACCTTGCTCATTATTAACGGCTGCAGTCACAGGCATTACAGCAATGCCATTTTGTCTAACCCACTGGGACTGCTAGCAACCCTGAACAACAACAACAACAACAACAACAAAAAAAAAAAAAAAAAAAAAAAAAACCAATGACTTGAAACTAAGTAAGAGGCTTCAGTTCTTTGGAATTATAAGAAATTGGTACTTCTTGTCTGGTCCCAACCTGCAGCAGTGATGGCCAAGCTTGCCACATCCTCCAGATATCCAGAGCGGTTGCTGAATACAGCAAATTCAAGATGGTGACTCTGAGTAAGACAGCAGAATTCTAGTATGCTGAGATCTACAAGTCAAACACTAAGAAAACTGTTTCTCTATAAAGAAGGAAAAGCAGTAAAAAAAAAAAAAAAAAGTAAAAACGTTTAAGTTTCTGCCATGTTTGAGAGTAAGCCCCCAAGTTCAGGCCCGTCAAGAGTCTATTTTCCTTGCCACATCCCCTGTAACAACAACAATATCAAGAACAAAAATAAACATTGAAAAGTGGCAGAACCAGAACCAGAATCAAGAGCAGAGACCTATAAAGCACTCCACAGTATTCACGTGGGAAACAGAGACCAGTGGCAGCTCCACCTGGGACAGGCTGTGCTGGAGGAGCAGGTAGCTGCCAGTACTGCAGATTTCAAAGACATCCAGGAAGAAACTGTAATTCTGTGAGGCTGACAACTACAGACCATCAGCAAAAGCAGTCAGCATTCTGCCCTAGGTACAGCATATAGGGACCCAACAGAAATAGATGATTTAGCCAGACACCGCCACAGCAGCCGAACTCACCACTTCCAGAAGTGATTTGGAGCAACACCCATCAATGTAAGTTAACAAATCATTCTTGCACGTAAAGCTGGCCGTGCCTGGCCACAGGGGCTTATATGAAAGGAAAGAGACTCACAGGGGCCTGAGAACTTGGGGGCTTACTATCAGACGTAGTGGAAACTTGAATTAGTAAATTCCCCATAGAGACAGAGGGAACTACAGCCTGCAGTTCACAGAGGCAAAGTAGGGACTGTAGGGATTACTATGGTATGCCAACTAGGGGTAGCAGGGAGAAACAGTGCAGCCTACCAAGCTACAGGCTCCCAAAGCAGTAAACTTGTACCTGGTGGTGTCTGGGAGCAACAAAGAACCAGCACCTGAGGCCAGCAAGTGGCTCCCCAAGTAAGGCATGGTATCCCTGAAGGTAAGAAACTGAGCCACTGACTTGGAACTGAGCACTCTCTTCCTGCCAGACCTTGGGCCCTGGGTGGAGTATAACAAAGGTGCCACTTTGGCAAGACTGCACCAAGAGGCCAGGGCACCACTTTATTTTTATTTATTTATTTTGGGGTTATACTGGGGATAGAACCCAGGGGCATTCTACCTCTGAGCTACACCCCCAGCCATATTTTTTATTCTTTACTTTTGAAACAGGGTCTCACTAAGTTACAAAGGGCCTCAGTAAGTAGCTGAAGTGGCACACAAACCACAATCCTTCAGTCTTAGCCTCCAGAATGCTGGGATTACAAGCATGCACCACCATACCTGCCTAGGGCACCACTTATTATTATATATTTTTTGTGGTACTGGGGTTCCTGGAAGCCCTTTTACCTCTGGGATACACTCCCAGACCTATTTTATACTTTTTATTTGGAAACATGGTCTCTTAATCCAGTGCAGCTGGCTTTGAACATGCGCGATCCTCCTGTCTCTGCCTCCCAGGCACGGGGATTACAAAGGGCATCACTTTAAAAAAGACAAAAGTTGGGAATTCAATACTCTCACCACAAGCAGAGTTTGTACCTGGCATGCAAGTAATCTAGTGACTGAAAGTACTTCATGTGACCATAACAAGCAGATCTAGAGGGGTGTTCCAGGGGGCTATCATAGCTCAGTGGGCCAGACCATAAGTTTGGAACATTGCAATTACTGGCTTTGCTGAGCCTAAGCCCGTTGCTCACAGAGGCTGGAGGTCAGCACTCTGCCATATCACAGGCTCACAGTCAGCAGAGCAGCAGTGGTCTCTGGAGTGCATGAAGTCCTAAACAGAGGGCTGTAGGCCCTGAAAAAGTACCATAATCTCTGGACCTGTGGAGTTTGGGCCAGGATAGGAAAGTGAGTCAGAACTTATCAGATACTACTGCTTATCTGCACTAAGAACTATATCTAAAGAGGCTCTGTGGAAAAACTAAAAAATTTGAGTATTTGAGTAAAATTGGTAGAAGTGATTATTTACCCCAAATATAGACCATATTATTAAGGGATAGCATATAAACACAAAACTCATTCAAAGAGAGTAAAAAAATGACAAGGCATTGGAAACAAAAAACATAGAACTCTGAAAATATGAGAATGAGGGAAAATAAGGAAACAATAAACTCCCACAACTCAACAACAAGGGAGAGCACCAATATTGATCTATAAGAAATTCAAGAAGAATTCCAAATCCTAATTCTCAATATGATGAAAGGCCTCACAGTAAGTATAAAGAAAATGAAAAAATAAATTGAGACCTTAATGAAGAATCAGAAAGAGGCCTTGAAGGAAATGAAGGAGTCAATAATTAAATTGAAGACAGTAATAGCAAACAATTCTGGAAGATTAGATTAAATGGAAAACAGAATACCACTCTGAGAAAACAGTTCGTTCAAAACTGAAAACACAGTTAACATTATACAAAAGACATTACAACAACAGAAGCTAGACATCCAACCATTATGAGACAATACAAAATGTCCTAACTTAAAGGTAAAAGGCATTGAAGAAAGAATAAAGGCACAGATAAAGAATATCTGTAATCTCTTCAGATAAATAATTTCAGATAATTTTTTAAACAAGAAAAAAATGTGAACATTCATGTATAGGAGACATACAGAACACTGTTAAGACAAGATCAAAGAAGAACTTCCCCGTGCCACATAATAATCAAAATGGCTAACATAGAGACCAAAGAAATAATCTTAAGAGCAATGAAAACAAAAGAACGAATGACATTCAAAGGTAAAACAATAAAAATTACTCCAGACTTTACAATCTAAATGATGAATAGCAGGAGGTACTGGTATTAAGTACTCAGACCCTGGAAGAAAATGGAAGATACATTTTAAACAATTCATATCTCTTGGTAATTGGGTTATAATTGGTTTCTACTTTTATATATTTATATTTTAAATTTTTTCTGCAGTGAATATATATTTACACTGCAGAAATATTATTTACACACACACACACACACACACACACACACACACACACTCACACACCCCTACAGAGTTTGATTTGGCTGCAAATCTTAGAAAATCTTAAAATATATGAACTAAACAAGACAAAGTTGATCTTATTTTCAAAAGGTAGAAAGGAGGAGATATGGCAGTTCCAGAGCTATTGGTGACCCAGTTTTGCTCACAGAACTTGTATTATCATCTCATAATACATTTTGTCTGTATTTCTGGCAGGAAAAGGAAGGAAAGAGGATCTGCAAGGGGCCTCTCTACACTGAATGGAGTTAGGCTCCAAAAACAGGAGATTTTTCAGAAGCCACACCCCATGACCCACCTGGCAACCACTCTCTACAAGCTAAGAAGTGGAGCCTATACTGACTCATAAATTGCTGCCTTAGTAAAGTTAAGTTTTTGGCAAAGGAAGTAGAAAAGGAACAACAACTACATGTAAAAAATGCAAAAAAGATGCAAATTTTTAAAAAATTTAAGATCACAGAAATAAAGGATTATTCTAAAACCAATGAAAAGGAAAGAAAGTGCTCAGCAATGAATTCAGCTATAAGCAATACAAGGTTTCAAGGAGGCACCATTCTACTGTTTCCAAAAATAAATTCAAAGATCAATGAATTGAGAAAAAAGAAATACACAAAGTGCTACAAACCCCAATATGCCATGTACTTTTCCCTGTCTTTCTCTGGGATTTCTAGGAATTAAAGAGAACCTTGAAAACAACCTGCCTTAGTTGAATGTACCTATAATCTCAACAAATCAACAAGCCGAAGTAGGAGGACACAAGTTCAGGTAAGCTTGTCTCAAAAAAAAAAAAGTAAAAAATATAGTATATAGCTCAGTGGTAGAGTGTCCCTGGGTTTAATACCCAGTATTATAAATAAATAGATAAATAAATAAATTAATTAATTAAATTAGTGCTCTTCAAATATATCAGGGCTATCTATTCTTTTATTGAATGAGATTAACAATTCTATATAATACTCTACTCACTCCAAAATATATTTATTGCTCTTTGTATAAACTTGGTACAAAATATGGCTATTTTATTTATTTGTTTGTTTATTTATTTATTTATTTATTTTTGTCATACTGGGGTTCCTGGAAACCCTTCTACCTCTGGGCTACACTCCCAGACCCATTTTTATATTTTTATTTGGAAACAGGGTCTCTTAAGCCAGCGAGGCTGGCTTCGAACCTGCGTGATCCTCCTGTCTCCACCTCCCAAGTGTGGGGATTACAAGCATGCACCACCACGCCCGGCAATATGGCTAATTTAAATATATGTGCATTTTTTTGAGATTATAAGCATAAATTTTGCCAGTATTGGGAAATGGCTTTAAAATTTACTTGAAAATAACTTTGGTATTAATGTACCAGTATTGGGAAATGGCTTCAAAATGTATTAATTCCCAAAATATAGAAAGTAGTCTTGGATGTGGTGTAGGCACTCAGGCAGGGAAGAAACCCTACAGAGTTCCTGGCATCAAAAGTGACTAGCAAGAACACCAAAGAGTGATAGCCCAGGGCCTTCTTATTTTAAAAGACAGGTTTACATAATAAAGAACTCCTAGCAGATAGGCTGAAATTCCTCAAGGATACAGGAGGATGGTACAGATCTTTGTTGATCTAGAAGGGGCAAATACCACATGACCCTTGCTTAACAAAGACTTGGGCCTACACTTGCATCAAGACAGATAAAAGACTTTTGGTCCAGCATGAAATCCTCATAATCATAATCCCCATAATTATAAAAAAAAAAAGGTGCCTGCACAGAGTTAATGGGTGGTTTCACACCTAGGTCAAAAGATTATTGGTTGGGCAAGATGAAGGATAATGTATCTTTATAAAAACTGTTCTATATCTCAAAACTTCAGTAACTTATTTTCAAATTACTCCACTGCATTTATTTCTTTAATGCAGTTCTTTGTCAATTCTGTCCTTTCTTTCTGCCTTTGTAATAATAAAATTGCTTAAGCTTACAGCAGTAGAGTTCTGGTTATTCTTTTCTACAAATAGCTAAGAACAAGAAGCCATGGCTAATTTCACACCATTACAGTTTTGGTGCCCAACGAGGGCACTGTTTAGGTGTGGCACTGTAACATAAATATTTTGTGTTCTTTACAATAGTCTTGAGGAATTACTTATGAAATTATAAAACAAGAGAATTTTAATTTTAAGGTAAAATTTAAACTTGGTCACACAATTTTAGAAAGGCTGGAGCATAGGGGGTAATGAAAAGAATTGAAACTAGGTAAATACAAATGATTGTCTCAGTTGTTCCTATTAGCTAGATGAAGAAGCCAAAAGAAAATAAAGGAGCTTTTTGTATAACTGTACATTAGTTCATACTAAGACTAGCATTTAATAGGATAATTTAAAAAAACACCAAAGAGAACTTGATGCCTGGGTTTAAATGGAAAAACAATGTTTATTTTAAAGAGAACAATTAGAAGATGCTCAAAATTTGAGCGTGGAGCTCTATTTCTGCAAAGTTGAAGTTGAATATGTTATCATTACATTCCTTCCATATTATCTCAGTGACTTGGGTTTCTTCAGTTTTATTATTTGAAAAGCAGAAAAAATATATATGTGGACTGTTTTTCAAAGAAGACATAGGAATAAAAATGTTTTAAAGCTAATAATAACATTCTGTATTCAATAGAATATATCCATGCTGCTGTGTTAGAGAGGTCCCTTTCCAATCCTATTATCACAAGCCCTTTTTTCTAAACACAGAGCCAAAGAACAGTATTTTCTCTTTTTTCTTTTCTTTTTGTACTGGGGATTCAGTCCAGGAATATGCACCTCTAAGCTACTACCATAGTTCTCTTTAAAACTGTCTCACTAAGTTACCACACACTGGCCTAGAACCTGTGATTCTCCTGCCTCATCCTCCCAAGTACTGGAATTATAGGGATTCATGACCAGGCTCAGCCAGAGGATAAGCAATAAGATTTGATAATCACAGATATTTAATTTCCCCATTTACTGCCAGTCAAAAATTTGCTTAAAACAAGATACACCACTATCAATGAATAATTAGCAGATCACTGAAGGCCACTAAATTATGCCATAAACTTTTGAATTTATGGTTGCTTTAGATTCTATGGACTCATCATTCTGCAACAGAAGACACCTCATTTTTAAACTTTTTTACCTGATCATTCAGAATCATGCAATTGAAAAACATTTAGCAGAAGGATTCAGGCACATTGTACTATGTTGACAATTTTAACAAGAGACTTCTTTGTAATTGTAGTCCTTGACCTCTGAAAACTTTTATTATAAAAATAAGACCTTGATAAAACTTTAAGAGCAAAAAGAATCCTAACAACTTCCTATTGTACGTAACTTTCTTGTCATAAATACCACAATGTCACAATAACCCAACAATGTAGGCATGATTATTATCTTAATTCTGAAAACAAAGAAGCTGAAGTTCAGAAAGGCAAAGTGATAGGTCCAAGACTATGAAACTAATAATAAGTGATGCCAATTTCAAGCATGAATGATAACATTGCCCTGAGCCTGCATTAGAACACAAAGAACCAGGTTATCTGACTTGAACATCAATGTCAAATACACTGTATGTTTGTTTCAAAATAGGAGATTTGCCTTAGAAAAAAAACAAGCCCTGTAGGGTAAAGACAAACATTATGAATTTTCTAGATATTAAACTATAGTTTCTCCTTCCTTTTCAGTTTATCTCTTTTCAGGTAGACGAGTACCTATTTTTTTATACCTATTTTTATTTTCCCTATCCTACCTCATTTTCCTCTTCTGAAAATTGGATCCCCTAATCTTAAGGGTTGATGAAGGGTGAAAGTACATCTTCTATAGCTTCCTAAAAGCTGACAAAAGACAAGGGCCTTACCTATCCAGGGATCAGAAATGTCATCCTAAATGATCTAAAGGAGACAAACTATTTGTCTATTTTTATTTTTTCTTTATTCTACCTCATTCTCCTCCTCTGAGACTTGGACTGCCTAGCTGGGAATCAGAAGTCTCATCCTAAATGACCTAAAGGAGAGAGAGAGAAATTGGCCTCAATTATTGAGTTGGGTTCTTTACAGTTAGGTCAAAAGCTAACATTCCTGAAGAACACAGCCTCAGGAACAAGAGAATCTGTAGATTTTTTTTCCTATGTGCCTGAACTTTTTGTTGTACCCATCCATCGTACCACTCCTGTTGTCAGAGTTGCTGAATCAATATTCACAAGCCTGGTTATTTGATCAGGAAAGCCATTCATCTGCTTATCAGTGATACTGCAATTGCAGTGGGCATCTACACAAAATACTGACATGTTAGTACTTTAGGTTCACACTTTTAATCATATGGCCGATCTCCCCAAGCATCTCCTCCTGAGATGTTTGGCAAACAAAGGATTCATAATGAAGGTCTGACTCTTTGCCAAACTCAGGTGCCACCTGGCTACCACTCCTGATCAGTGTCATGAACCTGAGGATTCAGAGGAAATTCAGGCCTTCATCCCTGCCATCTGTCCCTACCTACCCCTTCTTGGGAGTCTCCTATAAAATAAAAAAACTGTAAAGACCTCAAAGCCACTCTATCCCTCCTGAGATGGCCCACATTCTTCCATGAAAATATGTTCCCCACTTTCCTAAATAAGCCTCTGACTTTGTCTCTGGAAAAAAAAATTATATAGCATTGTAACAAATGTAAGCATATTTTGTGCTTCTATGCCAAAACAAAACAATAGCAAAAAAAACTCATTTAAATTGAAAGAAGCCTGCTGAGCAGCAAGGCTGGTGCCAGGGCCTGCAAGGCCAGGATAGGAGCCTGCTAAGTGGTGGGCCAGAATCAGGGCCTGCTGCACAGCAAAGGGCAGGTGGGTCCCTGCAATTGTGTGGTCAGAAAGCACTGGAAGCCCCTGCTGCCTCACCCCATCTCTCAGCAGATCTCCAGATTCAAGTGATCTCTATTAAAAAATTGGGTGTGAGTGGATCATCTCAATAAAGTCACTCACCTTCTGGCTATCATGATTTCAGCAAATGGAAAATAGTGTAGAAAATAAAAGTAGGACGTCCAAGGAAGATTTAAACTGCAATTGATCAGGTGTGGAGAAATAGAATAATACGTTATTGGTGGGACTTTAAATTAATGCAACCACTTTGCAAAACAGCATGGAAGATCCTCAGAAGAATATCAACAAACTTACCATATGACCCAGCAATATCACCTATGGGTATCTACCCCCGAAAATGAAAACCCAAGCTACCAAACAAATGCACGAGTATCTATGTTCATAGATGCACAATTCATCATTTCCAAACCATGGAACTGGCCTGGATGTCCATCAACAGATGAGTAGATTACAAAACTATGGGAGATGTACACAATGGAATTTCACCCAGCCATAAAGGAGAACAAAATTATGGCATCTACAGGAAAATGTCACAAAATATAAGAAATCAGATGCTTTCCCTAATATGCAAAAATTAGGGAGAAATAGGTAATAGGAGGAACTCTAGTTGAAGAAGGGGCCCTAAAGAGGAGCAATTAAGATGACCAATCTGAGGGTATGGGAGGGGGGAAGATGGAAACTCTTTAAAGCACATGATGTACTTAAACATATCAAAGTCAATCACTAAATTAAGCATGGGAATGAGGAGTGGGGCAATGGGATGGAGATTGGATAAAGGCTAATTGGGTGATGTGTGCATATACATCTCCACAAGTTTCTTATTCCATTAAGATTTTTTACTACACTGCACCAATAAAATATATTAAAAATATAAAAAGAGCCAGGCTATGGGGCACATGCTTGTAATCCCAGCAATTGGGTGGCTGAGACCAGAGGATTGTGGTTTGCAGACAGCCTCAGCTACTTAGTGAGGTACTCTGGAACTTAGTGGGAACTTGTTTCAAAAAAAAATAGAGCAGGGGGTGTAGATAAGAGGTTGGATGCCTCTGGCTTCCATTCCAGACCTGCAGAAGAAAAAAAGAAAAAGAAAAAAGGAAAACACCCGGGCGTGGTGGCACATGCTTGTAATCCCTGCGTTTAGGAGGCTGAGACAGGAGGTTTGGAAAGGATTGAAGCCAGCCTCAGGTGGCTTAAGAGACCCTGTTTCCAAATAAAAATATAAAATAGGTCTGAGAGTGTATCCTGGAGGTAGAAGGCCCCTGGGTTCCATTCCCGGTACCACCAAAAAAAAAGAAAAAAGAAAAAAGAAAAAAAGAAAAAGAAAACTGAAAGAAATCCATGTTGGTTAACTTTTGATCAACTAAACTAAAACAAGGTTTTTCTATGAGTGCTCAATATATAACAGTTACTATTATTTTTTCCAAAATAGTGATTGTGCTTTAAGGGATCACTGAATTATTTAGGGAGTAGGCATAGAAGAGGTTCCCTGACTGAGTATCACTCTCTGGATTTGAAAACCAAATCTTAGGTCCAAAATGTAGGTTCTTTCTTGCTGATAAAATTGCATTGTATGTATATGTAATAAATTCATAATCCATTTATCTGTTAATGAACACCTAGGCTGGTTCCATAGTCTGGTTATTGTGAATTGTGCTTCTATAAACATAAATTTTACTCAGCCATGAAGAAGAACAAAATTATTTCACTGACAGGAAAATAGGTGGAACAAGGGAAGATTATGCTGTCAGATTGGCCAGTCACAAAAAAATGAAGAGTTATATGTATCCCCTCATATTTGGAAGCTAGGGAGACATTAGGATACCAAAAGGACAAAGGAGGAGAAACCCTAGTGGAGTAATCGAGGGGTCTTGGGAGGAGAAGGAAGATTTAATGAAGGAAACACTTTAAGTGACACAATATACATATATAAATTTATAAATGCTAAGATAGGGAGGGGCTGGGAACTGGAAGAAAGCTCACCAAGTGCTTTGAGCATGTATGTCCCTATCACTCCAAACTGCATCATGATGTATAATTACAATGTACTAATAAGAGCTTTTTAAAATATTATACTGAGATACTTGGGTTTTTTAAATTTATTTTGTTTATTTTTATGTGGATCATATTGAAAATAGCTTACACTCAGACTGTGCTTGGTGCCCTCTCCCATCCCTCACTTCCCCTTCCCCCCTCCCAACAATGAATGTCCAGGTTGACCATGCTACTTTCACACTTTTACACATATTCAAATGTAGCTCCTCCAATTATCAACCTCAGCCTTCATCTCCAACAAGGTTTCTCCTCCATTATCTGGAGTCCCTCTGGTATTCCTAATAGTTCCTAGTTTGGGCATATTAGAGAAAACATGTCCCTTCTCTTTCTGTGTTTAGCTAATCTCACTTAACATAATGTTCTGCAGGTCTTCCCATCTCCTTGAAAGAGACATGATTTTGTTCTTCTTTATAGCTGAGTAGAATTCCATTGTGTATATTTCCCATGATTTTTCAATCCATTCATCTATTGATTGAGACCTATGTTGATTCCATATTTTGGCCATTATGAATTGTGCTGCTATGAACATGGGTATGCATATGTTACTTTAGTTTTCTGATTTCAACCCCTTTGGAAAGATACCCAGGAGTGCTATAGCATAAATTCTATATGGAGAAAGAAAAGACTCAGAATAGCCAAAGCAATCCTCAGCAATAATGTGATGAGGAGGCATGACAATCCCTGACTTCAAATTATATTATAGAGCTATAGTAGAAAGAAACAGCAGAGTATTGGCACAACAGACATACAGACCAATGGAGCAGAATAGAAGATACAGAAACAAACCCACGCACCTATAGTCAATCTTTGACAAAGGGGCCATACTCATATGGAGATTCCTTAGAAAATGCTAAGAGATACGTTTAAAAGCAATGTTATATCATTTTAAACAAATCAAACTAGGCCTCTAAAAACTATTCAAATCTTGATTGTCCTCACCAAAAATATGTAAAAATTAAAATTAATTCCATTTTCTATGAGATAGGTAGACATGACAATGCCAGCTATTAATGCAAAAGCATTCTTGTTTCCTTCAGTCTTCCTAATCCTAGACTAATTTCCCAAAGTTTAGAAATAAAAATTTTTAGGAGTATGTTCCCAGTATAAGCAACTCTTGCCTTCTAGGTCTCCATGAGTGAATACTGGTTGTCTCTTTGTTTTGTATGACAGTTACCATGCCGAGTCGTCAGTACTAATCATACACTAAGCATTGAAGATATATAAGAATGTAGATTTTAATCCTCATAGGATTAATTACAGTCTTCTGGATCCAAAAGTATTTTGACCAATCATATTAAAGACACAAAATTAAATAATTAATGTAAACCAGTTGTGGTGCCGCACACTTGTAATCCCATTACTTGAGAGGTTGAAACAGGAAGATCACACAAGTTCGAAGCCAGCCTCAGCTATTTAGTGAGGCTTTCAGCAATTTAGTGAGACCCTGTTTTCAAATAGAATATACAATAGGTCTGGGAGTATTGCCTGGAGGTAGAAAGCCCCTGGGTTCCACCCCCAATATCATACACACACACACACACAAAAAAAAAAACCCTAAACTACACTTAGCATTTTTAAATCATAGTGTTTATCTCTAAAGTAAAGAATTTATCTAACTAAAAAATTATCTATAAACCACCAACATTGACAATGTCCAAAACAAAAACAAAAAGCATAATATAGCCTTTAGCCTGGATTTATAGTTTGTCAGCATCTTAAGACAGAACCATACACTGACAAGCTGTTCTAATTTCAGTTTATTGTGATGCTGAGCCTTTCAAGTGATTTATATTCTGGGTTTAAGGCCAATATTTGCATCTTATTTAACAGATACATTGCTGGATTCTTATGACCCAGAATCCAGCATATTTTTATAAGAACAATAAGGTCTTTTGGAATCTTGTATATATTTTGTTTCTATCCCTTTAGAATGACTAATAGGTGCTAAGTCTATGACCTTACTTATACAGTTCAGGTCACACATATTGCATTACAATACCCAAATGAATAAAATATTTTGGAGTACAGGTATCAGCAAAATACTATATTGACATTTATGTTCTTGATTTATTGAATTATTAATATATTTCCTAGAAAAGATCCACATTTATATTTAAACAGACACAATTAAAATCAACTTGTAATTGTCAATTTATTACAAAATGTTATGGTTTAGACAAAATTATCTGCATAAATCCAACTTTTCTTTGCTGAGTCCTCATTTTATCATTTTGGATTTAAACATAGTTCTATTAACATTCTGTTCATATTGTTCTATTGTTTCTTTTTCTTTGGTAGTACACTTAACCTCTCATGGTGGAACATTTTGTTTTGTTCTTTTTTATTCTGTGATTTACTCTTAATAAATAATAAATAAAGGGTTTTCTGTGGTCAATGTTATTCTATTGTTCTATTATTAAATTAACAATAGAATAACTTGTTATATTGTTAAAACAAATTAAATCCCAGCCTTGTCATGCATGTTGGGTCCACTTCCATCGGTTCCTACAGTCACTCATCAGACTCCCAACAGCCAAAATGGTGAAACAAATCAACAAAAAGGTAGCATTTCAGGAAGCCTTGGAGGCTACTGGAGATAAGATTGTAGTAGTTGACTTCTTTGCCATGTGGTGTGGACCTTACAAAATGATCAAGTCTTTCTTTCATGCCCTCTATTAAATGTGTTGTTTCTTGAAGTAGATGTGGAGACTGTAAGGATGTTACAGCAGAGTGTGAAGTCAAGTGCATGCCCACTTTCCAGTTCTCCAAGAAGGGCCAAAAGGTGGCTGAATTTTCTGGAACTAATAAGGAAAAGCTTGAAGCTACCATTAATGAATACATTGAGTTGTGTCTTCTGAAAAATATAACCATCTATTAACTGTTTAAAACTTGTAATTTTTTTTTCATTACTGGGGGTGAAACCCAGGGGCATTCTACCTCCAAGCAACACCTCCAACGCTATTTTTTAATCTTCATTTTGAAACAGGGTCTCACTGAGTTGCAAAGAGTCTCACTAAGTATCTGAGGCTATCATGAACAACCATATTCTTGTCTCAGCCTCCCAAATTCTGGTATTACAAGCCTGCGCCAACATGCCAGGCTCTGAAACTTGTAATTTTTTTGGTGGTACTGGGGTTCCTGGAAGCCCTTCTACCTCTGGGCTACACTCCCAGACCTATTCTATATTTTTTTATTTGGAAACAGGGTCTCTTAAGCCAGCAAGGCTGGCTCGGAACCAGTGCGATCTTCCTGTGTCTGCCTCCCAAGCACGGGGATTACAAGCATGGGCCACCACTCCTGGTGGCAACTTGTAATTTTTTTTAATTTACAAATAGTATGAAGTATGAAACTATATACCCAAAGGCCAGCTGATTACAAATGACAATAAAATATTTTAAAAATTAAATAAATTTTAAAAAACCATAAACTTGCTAGGATTTTGAACATTATTTAATTTATAGATCAGTTCAAGGAAACTGAAATCCTATCAATATTAAAATTTCAATCCAAGAACATAACAAAACACTCTTTATGCTGGTTATTCTTAATTCCTCTCAGTAACTTTTTTTTGCTTCCGGTACATTTTTTTTACTTAATTTTATTCTCTATATATAAATTTTCGGTTTTATTATGAACAATACTTTAAATTTACTTTATTTTTAACTCTTTTTATTGGTGTGTTGTAGTGGTATATCATAATGGAGTACACGAGGTAGAGGTAATCACACACACATCACCCAATTAGCCTTTACCCAATTCCCACCCCAATTCCTCCCCACTCCCTCTTTCTCATGTTTGACTTAGTGATTGACTTTGATATGTTTGTGAATGTACATCATGAACATTAGAGAATTTCCGTCTTTCTCCCTCCTAGCTCCTCAGTTAGATCACCTTATTTGCTCATCTATAGCATCTCCTTTATGTAGAGTTCATCCTATGACCTATTTTCTCCCTAACTTTGGCATATTAGGGAGAGCATCTGATTTCTTATTTTTTGTGACTGACTAATCTCACATAATGTCCTCTAGTTCCATCCATTTCCCTGTAAATGATGTAATTGTATTCTTTATAGCTGAGTAAAATTCCATTTTGTACATATCCCATAGTTTTGTAATCTACTCATTTGTTGATGGACATCTTGTCTGGTTCCATAGTTTGGCAATGGTAAACTGTGCAGGTATGAACATAGATATGGCTGCATTAGTTTGGTAATTTGGTTTCCTTTCTTTTGGGTAGATATTCAGAAGTAGTATTGATGGATCATATGGCAAGTTCATTCCCACTCTTCTTAAGATCCTCCATACTGTTTTACAAAGTGGTTGCACTAATTTAAAATCCCACCAACAATGAATTAGAGTTTCTTGTTCTCCACATCCTCCCCAGCATTTGTTGTTGTTTGTGGGTTTTTTTTTTTTTGGGGGGGGGTCTGGGGATGGAACCCAGAGGCATTTGACCTCTTAGCTACACCCCCTGCCCTATTTTTTATTCTTTAGTTTCAAACAAGGTCTAGCTAAGTTGCAGAGGGCCTCACTAAGTAGCTGAGCTTGGCTATGAACTGCAATTCTCCAGTCTCAGCCTTCCGAATACTGGGATTACAAGTGTGCGCCACCACGCCTGGCTTATATTGTTTGTGTTTTTAATAATTGCCATTCTAGTTGGAGTTAGGTAAAATCTCAGGGTAGTTTTGATTGACACTTCTCTGATTGCTAAAGATGATGAGCATTTTTTCATACATTTATTGGCCATTTGAATTTCTTCTTTTGTTAAGTGTCTAGTTCACTAACCCATTTTTTTGATTGGGTTGTTTCCTTAGTGCTGAGTTTCTTGAGTTCTATGTATATTCTAGATATTAATTCTCTATCAGAGGAGTAGGTGGAAAATTTTTCTCCCATTCTGTTGGCTCTCTGTTGAGGTCCTTGATAGTTTCTTTTGCTGTACAGAAGCTCTTCAGTTTCATGTAATCCCATATATTGATCTGTCTTTTCATTTCTTGTGGACTTAGGGTCTTGTTTAGAAAGGTTTTACCTGTCCTTATGTGTTACAGTGTTGGACTTATTCCATCTTCAAGGAGCCTCAAGGTCTCTGGTATTATTTCCAAGTCTTTGATCCATCTTGAATAGACTCTTGTGCAGGGTGATAAAGTGGGATTTATTTCCATTTTTCTGCACATGGTTAACCAGTTTTGCCAACATCATTTGTTGAACAGGCTATCTTATTTTTTTCCAGTGTATATTTTTGGCCCCTTTGTCAAAAATCAATTGGCTGTAAGTGTGCGGATTTGTTTCTGAGTCTTCTATTTTGCTTCATTGGTCTATATATCTGTTTTTGTGCCAGTACCATGCTGTTTTTATTATTATGAATTTATAGTGTAGTTTAAGGTCAGGCGTTGTGATTTCTCCTGCCTCCTGAATGTTTTTTTTCTTTTTGTTTTTTGTTTGTTTGGTTTTGCTGAGAACTATTTTGACTATTCTGGGTTTTTTGTTCTTTTAAATAAATTTAAGGACTGATTTTTTTTTATGTCTGTGAGGCATAAATGGGTGTTAGGTTTTAACAAATGCTTTTTCAGCTTTTATTAAAATGATCATGTAATTTCTGTCTTTGGTTCAGTTTATGTGATGAGTTACATAGATTGATTTTCATATGCTGAAGCATTCTTGCATCCCTGAAATAAATCCTACTTGGTCATGGTGTATGATTTTCCTGATGTGGTTTTGAATGTATGTTACTAGTATTTTGCTTAGCAGTTTTGCATCAAAGTTCATCAATGATATAGGCCTGTAGTTTTACTTCCTTGAGCTGTCTTTATTTCATGTAGGTATTAATGTGATATTGGTTTCATAGAATGTATTTGACAGAGTCCTGTTTCTTTTTATTTCATGAAATAGATTGTGGAATATTGGAATTAGCTCTTCTATAAAGGTTTTATAAAATTCATTTGGGAAACCATCTGGTCCTGGGCTTTTTTCTGAGTCTTTCTGTACTTTTCTTTCTGTACTTTGCTGATCTCACTTAACATAATGCTCTCCAGGACTTTCCATCTTCTTGAAAATGACATGATTTTGTTCTTCTTTATAGCTGAATTGAATTCCATAGTGTGTATTTCCCATAATTTTGAAATCCATTCATCTGTTGATGGAGACCTGGGTTGGTTCCATATTTTGTCGATTACAAATTGTGCTGCTAAGAACATAGGTATGCATATATCACTGTAGTTCTCTAATTTCAACCCCTTTAGAAAAATACCCAGGAGTGGTAGAGCTGAATCATATGGTGGATATATTCCCAGTTTTCTAAAAAAAAAATCTCCACACTGATCTCCAAAGTGACTGAACTAGTTTGCACTCCCACCAACAGTGTAAAAGAGTTCCTTTTTCCCCACATACTCACCAGCATTTATTATTTGATTTCTTTATACTTGCCACTCAGACTGGGGTTAGATGGAATCTCAGCATAGTTTTGATTTGCATCTCCCTGATACCTAATGATGTAGGACATCTTTTCATGTATCTATTGGCCCTTTGTATTTCTTCTTTTGAAAAGTGTCTATTCAGTTCAGTTGCCCATTTCTTGATTGGGTTGTTTGTTTTGCTAGTGTAGAGTCTTTTGAGCTCTTTGTATATTCTGGATATTAGCACTCTATCTGAGTGGTGGCTGGTAAAGATGTTCTTCTATTCTGTAGGCTTTCTCTTTAGTTTCTTGATGGTTTCCTTTGATGAGAAGAAACTTTTAATTTGATGCCATCCCACTTGTTAATTCTTGCTTTAATTTCCTGAGCTTTGGAGGTCTTGTTGAGAAAGTTACTGCTTGTACCTATATATTGGAGTGTTGAGCCTATTCCCTCCTCTAATAATTTCACAATCTCTGGTCTAATTTCTAAGTCTTTGATCCATCTTGAGTTGATTCCTGTGCACAGTGAGAGGTAAGGATTTAGTTCTGTCTTTCTCCAAATGGATAGCCTATTCTCCCAGCACCATTTGTTGAAAGGGCTGTCTTTTCTCCAGCGTATGAGTTTGACTCCTTTGTCAAAGATTAATTGACTGTAGGTGTGTGGATTTGTTTCTGCATCTTTTATTCTGTTCCACTGGTCAGTATGCCTGTTACTGTGCCAATACCATGCTGTTTTTACTACTATTGATCTATAGTGTAATTTGAAGTCTAGGATTGTGATGCCTCCTGCATGGTTCTTATTGCTGAGAATTGATTTTGCTATTCTAGGTCTTTTCTTTCTCCACATAAAATTCATGATTGATTTTTCTAGGTCTATGAAGAATGTTGTTGGTATTTTAATGGGAATTGCATTGAATCTATAGATCACTTTTGGTAGAATGGCCATTTTGATTATATTTATTCTGCCTATCCATGAGCACAAGAGATCTTTCCATCTTCCAAGTTCTTCTTCAATATCTTTCTTTAATGTTTTATAGTTTTGTTGTAGAGGTCTTTTATGTCTTTGGTTACGTTTATTCCTAGGTGTTTTATTGGTTTTGAGGTTATGGTGAATGGGATTGTTTTCTTTATTTCTTTCATTGTGGATTCATTGTTGTCATAAAGAAAATCCACTACTTTCTTTAGGTTGATTTCATATCCTGCAACTTTGCTGAATTGGTTAATCAGCTCCAGAAGTCTTTTGGTTGAGTTCTTTGGATCTTCTAGATAGAGGATCATGCCATTTGCAAATAAGGATAATTTTAATTCCTTTCTTCCTATTTGAATTCCTATAATTTTCTTCTTATTGCTGCAGCAAGAGTCTCAAGGACTATACTGAAAAGGAGTGGTGATAGTGGGCATCCTTGTCTTCTGTTTGGTACTTGTTATTTCTTCTTTACTTAGACTCCCCACTGACCACCTTCCTCTCTTCTCTGGTTCTGAAGTCTGCTTCTTTTTTCTCCATTATGGTTTATTTCTTTAAGTATTTTTTATAGTGTTGGTTTTGAATCCATGAATTTTTTTGAGATTCTGCTTATCTTGAAACATTTTGTTTCTCCATCAATTTTGAATAGTAGTTTTGATAGATATAGCAGTTTTACTTGGAAGTTGTTTTCTTCCAGGGTCTGGATCACATCATACCAGTCTCTCCTGGCATTCATGATTTGGGTTGTGTAGTCTGGGGTGATTGTTATTGCTTTGCCCCTATATGTCACCTGTCATTTTGTTCTCACTGCTTTTAAGATTCTTTCCTTGACCTCTATGTTGGTCATTTTTACCATTATGTGGAATAGGGAGGTCCTTCTTTGATCTTGTCTTAATGGTGTTCTGTATGTCTCCAGGACATGAAGATCCAAGTTTCTTTCCATGTTTGAAAAATTCTCTAAAATTATTTCTCTGAAGAGATTACAAATGCCCTTGTAGTTAGAATGTTATCCCATAGTTGTTGGATGTTTAGGTTTGATTGCTGTAATGACTTCTGTATGCTGTTGACTGTGTTTTCGGTTTTGGATGATCTGTCTTCTAACAGTGATGTTCTACTTTCCATTTCATCTAATCTTCCAGAATTTCTTTCTATTGCTGTCTTCATTTCATTTATTAACTCTTTCATATCATTTCTGACTTCTTTCTGATTCTTTCTTAGTATTTCTAATTCATCTTTCATCTCCTGTAGACTTGTTTTAAACCCTTTCATCCTATTGTAGATCAAGATTCGGAACTCCCCTTCTTGCATTTTTTGTAGATCAGTGTTTGTTATTTCTGTAGTCTCATCACTATTCCTTTTTCTCATATTTTCAAGGTTCTCAGGCCTATTTTTCTGATGTCTTCCCATCGTTTGTGGGTATTATGTTTAATCCAGTCTTAGTAGTAAGAATTTAGAAGAGTCAGCAGGTAAGCAGTGCTTTGTCCAGTGGTGATGGTTGGGTGATGGTGGGTACAGGAGTTTGGTAAGGTAGAGGATATAATCAGGTTGGGGAAGAATTTAAGTATAATAAGGTTGTATCAGGTTGAGAATGAGAGAAGGTTAGATAGTAGGACTCTTGTAATTAGTAGAATATTTAAGTATGGAGATGTGAGAAATTTTGAGTATTAGACAAAGAGATACAGTTAAGGGACAATAGAAAGTTTTGTGGGAAGATAGTAGCTAGCCTGGAGTGAAAAATTTTGTAGGAGCAGTGGGGGGAAAGGAGCAAACAAATACAAGTAAAGTAACAAAATAAGTTACAAAGGCTAAAAATTAAACATCAAATATAAACAACAAAATCAACAAAAACAAACATAAACAACCAAAAAAACAAAAAGGATTAAAAAAGAGAAAAAACAGGATAAAAATGAAATAAAATAAAATGAACTAGCAACTGTGTGAGATAATAAAGTAAAACAACCAAACAAACAAGAAACCCAAATAAAAGGGGAAAAAAGAAAATAAATAAACCACAAAACCCCAAAACCAAATACAAACAAACAAACAAAAAATAAAAAGAAAGAAAAACTAGTCCTACTACTTTACAAACATAGGGTGGGGCGGTATAATTTCTGAATGCCTGATTGCTGTGATAGCTTCTGGAGTACATTCCAATATCTCTTTTTTAAAAATATTTTTATTAGTGCATTGTATTTATATATCATAATAGGGTAAAAAAAAAAAACATGTGTAGACATAGATTTATACATCACCCAGCCAGCCCCCACTCAGTCCCCACCTCATTCCTACCCTGTCCCTCCCTCCCATGTCCAATATCTTTTATTTGCTTGCAGTGACCCGTTGTGGCCCTGTGAAGGCATCGCACCTTAAGCACCTTTCCTGTGTCTCCCTGGTCCCTTGGTGCCTTAAGCACCTTTCCTGTGTCTCCCTGGTCCCTTGGCGCACAATCATCACACACAGTTCTCACGGTGTCCAGTGGCACTCAGTAGGTACACACCAGGACCTGTGGCTCATTTGAGCTCATGCTGTTACTTGGCAGTCCAGTCTGGGCTCTGGCAGGCTGGGTGCACCTCTAGATCCCGCTCATTTTCTCTGTGCACATGATTATCAGGTCCAGTTCCGGATGACTGAAGGTCTCCCTACACCTCTGTGGGTCACACCTCTGGTGGGCAAATGGTGCAGCTCAGGTGCTTGGGTGATCTCACAGCTTAAGCTGTTGGAGCTCTATGACCACCTTAAAACTCTTGGGTTTTGTTTCCAAAATTCTTGGGGCTGCCACACTGGTAGCCCATTTGGTACCAGTAGTCCATGATGGTACCGGTAGCCACCTGCATCTTCAGCAGGACCTTCCACCTGATCGCTTGCTCACTCAGGCTTTTTTGCAGTGTTGCAGTGGATCTCACACTTCAGAGTTACTGAGTCTTTTGGGTCATAAGCTATATTTATTTTGTTTATTAAGACAATGCCTTCTCAGTAGTTGAACTTAATTTACTTCAGCTAGTGAGATATGCTGTGTCTCTTTGTTGCCATTTTTACCCCAGGTCTTTTGGGTCATAAGCTATATTTATTTTGTTTATTAAGAGGCTGCCTTCTCATTAGTGAACTTAATTTGCTTCAGCTAGTGAGATATGCTATGTCTCTCTGTCACCATTTCCCCCTCTCAATATGGCCCATTTAAAAAGAGCTAACCTAAGAATAATTGGCATAGAGGAGGGAAAAGAAGGTAAAACCAAAGGGATCAACAATCTTTTCAAAGAAATAATATCAGAAATTTTTTCAAACATAGAGCAAGAGGTTGATGCACTGGTAGAGGAAACTTGTAGAACCCCTTTAGACAAGATTAAAGAAAAGGTTTTCCGTGCCACATAATAGTGAAACTGACCATTGTAGAAGCCAAGGGGAGAATCTTAAAGGCAACAAAAACAAAGACCAAGTGACATTCAGAGGCAAACCAATTAGAATCACTCCAGATTTTCCAAAGTCATGAAAGCCAGAAAGGGCTGTAGAAGCATATTCCAAATTCTGAAAGAAAACAACAAGCAGCCAAGAATTTTCTATCCAGGAAAATTATCACTCAAATTAGATGGGGAAATAAAAGTCTTCCATGACAAACAGAAGCTAAAGGAATTTATTTCTAAAAAACCAGCACTAGATAAAATACTCAAAGAGATTAACTACAAAGAAGAAATAAGTAATACATGCCAGAACTAGAGAAACAAGAATTTACATCCAGCAAACAACCAAGCAAAGAACAACAAACACCATTTCAAACAGAAGTTAAATCTCAACATGTTAGGAATTAAAAATCATCTCTCAATAATCACACTGATTGTAAATGGCTTCAACTCATTAATAAAAAGACACAAAGTTGCAAAATAGATTAAAAACCAGAATCCATCTATCTGCTACCTGCAAGAAACACACATTAAAAGTAAAGGATTGAGGTAAAGGATGGGGAGCAAGGTAGTTCATGCCAACGGAACTCAAAGACAAGCAGGAGTAGCCACTATGATATCAGACAAGTTAGTTTCCAAGCCTAAGCTTATTAGAAAAGACAAAGCAGGTCATTTTTTACTAGTATAGGAACAATCCAGCAAAAGGAAATAATGATATGCCCCAAACATATGTGCAGCTACTTTCATAAAACAAACTCTTTGTGACATTAAGTCACATATAAATCCCAATACAATAATACGGGGAGACTTCAACACCCCTCTCACACCATTAGACCAGTCTTCTAGACAAAAGGTCAATAAAGATACCTCAGTCCTAAAAAATGCCAAATAATCAAATGGACCTGTTAGAGAAATATAGAATATTCCACCCAACTACAGCAGAGTTCACATTTTTCTCAGCTGCTCACAGAACCTTCTCCAAAATAGATAACATCCTGGGCCACAAAGTGAGCACTAGCAAATTAAAAAAAATTTGACATACTTCCCAGTGTCATTTTAAACCATAATGGAATGAAACTAGAAATCAATTATAAGAAACCCAGAGAATTCACCTAAGCATGTAGAGACTGAATACAATGCTAAATAAAGAATGGGTCATAGAAGAAGTAAGGGGTAAAATCAAGAAATTTCTAAAAACAAACAAAAATAGAGATACAAGATATCAAAACATTTGGGACACTCTGAAGGCAATATTAATAGGAAAATTTATAGCACTGAGTGCTCACATTAAAAAAAAAACAGAAAAATCATCAAATAAATAACCTAATGACACACCTCAGAACCCTTGAAAAACAGGAACAATCCAACCCCAAAGACAGTAGAAGACAAGAAAGTATTAAAATCAGAGCAAAAATCAGTGAAGTAGAGAATAAACAAAATACAGATAATCAACAAAACTAAAAGCTGGTTTCTCAAAAAAAAAAAACTAAGAAGATAGATAAACCACTAGCCAATCTAATCACAAAAAGGAGAATGAACCCAAACTATGAAGATAAGAGATGAAAAAGGGGATATCACTACTGACAGTATAGAAACCCAGAGGATTATCAAAAACTACTTTGAAAAACTACTCCAACAAAATGGAAAATCTAGAAAAAATTGACAACTTTCTAAATAAGTATTTAAATAAATATAAATTTATTTATATAAATATATAAATTATTTAAATAAATAAATAAATATAACTTGCCTAAACTGAGTCAAGAAGATATAAAAAATTTAACCAATAGCAATCAAAGCGATTGAAACAGCAATAAAGAGGTTTCCATCAAAGAAAATCACTGGACCAAATGGTTTTTCAAGTAAATTTTTTAAAACCTTTATAGAAGAATGAATCTCAATACTCCTCAATCTATTTTGTGAAAAATAAAAAAAATGGGACTCTCCCAAATACATTCTATGAAGCCAACATCACATTAATGCCAAAACCAAGTAAAGACAGCTCAAGGAAGAAAACCTGCAGGCCTATATCTTTAATGAACTTGGATGCAAAACTGCTAAACAAAATACTAGCAACATGCATTCAAAACCACATCAAGAAAAGCATACACCATGAACAGATAGGCTTCGTATAAGGATGAAAGGCTGATTCAACATACAAAAATCAATCCATGTAATTCATCACATAAACTGAACCAAAGACAAAAATCACGTGATCGTTTCAATAGACCCTGAAAAAGCATTTGATAAAATCCAACATCCATTTATGCTAAAAGCACTGCAAAGAATTAGAATAGAAGGAACATACCTCAACATCATAAAGCCAACATCATATTAAATGGGGAAAAACTGCAAGAATTTCCTCTAAAAACATGTCAAGACAAGGATGCCCATTATTACAACTTCTCTTTATTATAGTTCTTGAGACTCTAGCCAGAGCAATAAGACAAGAAAAGGAAATCAAAGGAGTACAAGTGGAAAAAGAATTTGCAGATTACATGATACTATACTTAGAAAACCCAACAAACTCAATGAAAAAACTTATAGAACTTATCAACAAATTCAGCAAAGTGTTTGGATACATAATCAGTCTTAAAAAATAGGAAGCTTTTCTGTACACCACACATAAATCCACTGAAAAAGAAATCCAGAAAACACTTCCACTCAGGATATCACACACAAAAAATACTTAAGAATAAACTTAACCAAGGCAATAAAAGACCTTTATAAAGAAAATTATAAAACATTGTAAAAAGAAATCGAAGACCTTAGAATGATTTTCCATGCTCATGGATAAGCAAAATAAATATCATCAAAATGGCCATACTTCCAAAAGTGACCTACAGATTCAATGCAATACCCATTAAATTACCAGAGAAATGATCATTTCTTACAGACATAGAAAAATCAGTCCTTAAATTCATTTGAAACAACAAAAAAAACAAAATGTCCAAAGTAATTCTCAGCAACAAAAACCATGCAGAAGAAATCACAATACCTGACTTTAAACTATACTACAAAGCCATAGTAATAAAAACAGCATGGTACTAGCACAAAAACAGATACATAGACTAATGGAGCAGAATAGAAGACTCATAAACAAATCTACACACTTACAGCCAATTGAGTTTTTACAAAGGGGCCAAAAACATACAATGGAAAAAAGATAACCTGTTCAACAAATGGTGTTGGCAAAACTGGTTAACTATATGCAGAAAATGGAAATAAATCTCATTTTCTCATTCTTCACAAGAGTCAAAGACTTGGAAATTATACCAGAGACCTTGAGGCTCCTTGAAGAGGGCATAGATCTAACACTGCAACACATAGGCACAGGTAAAAATTTTCTCAACAAGACCCCAGAGGCACAAGGAACTAAACAGTGAATCAACATGTGGGATTGCATTAAACTTAAGAGCTTCTGTACAGCAAAGGAAACCATCCAGAACCTCAACTGAGAGCCAACAGAATGGGAGAAGATTTTTTCCAACTACTCCTCCAATAGAGGATTAATATCTATAACATACAGATAATTCAAGAAACTCAGCAGTAATAAAACAAATAACCCAATCAAAAATAGGCAAGTGAATTAAATAGACATTCATGAAGAAAGAAATTCAAATGACCAATAAATGCATGAAAAAATGCTCAACATCATTAGCAATCAGAGAGATGCAAATCAAAACTACCCTGAGATTTCACCTAGCTCCAACTAGAATGGCAATCATTTAAAAGACAAACAGTAACAAATACTGGTGAGGATGAAGAGAAGAGTGAACTCCAAAACATTGTTGGTGGGATTGCAAATTAGTGCAACCACTTTGGAAAACAGTATGAAGAATGGAAACAAACTTACCCTATTATCCATCAATACCACTTCTTGATATCTACCCAAAAGAAAGAAAACCAAACAAAACTACCAAACTAATACATGAGTATTTATATTCATAGCTGCACAATTCACCATTGCCAAACTATGGAACCAGCCGAGATGTCCATCAACGATGAATGGATTACAAAACTGTGATATGTACACAATGGAATTTTACTCAGCCATAAAGAACACAATTACATCATTTATAGGGAAATGGATAGAATTGGAGGACATTATGCTAAGTTAGTCAGTCACAAAAAATAAGAAATAGGATGCTCTCCCTAATATGCAAAAGTTAGGGAGAAATAAGTCATAAGAGGAACTCTAGATGAAGAAGGAGATTCTATAGATGAGAAAATAAGGCAACCTGAGAGGATGGGAGGGGGAAAGAGGGAAATTCTCTAATGTAACTGATGTACTTTAACAAACATCAAAGTCAGTCACTAAGCCAAGCATAAGGAGGGAAAGGGAAGGAATAGGGTGGAAATTGGGTAAGGGCTAATTGGGTGATGTGTACATATATGTCTCTACCATCTTGTATCCCATTAAGATGTATGAGTACAATGTACCAATAAAAAATTTAAGAAGCTATGAACTATAGACATAAACAGAGGAAGCTGAGCACTGAAAGGAAGGCAGGTGCAGTTCCCAGGTGGCCTCTTGTAGAGAGATCTGGGGCAAATTTTCCTAGATTCTTGGAGGTGCGCTTCATACTGGAGTATAGTACTGCATAATGTATATCCTAAATTATGTGGAAAAGATTTAATTATCTTACCTTTTTCTGAAGGTAATATAACTCGAAATATGAAGACATAGTTTGTCAATATGTTTTATGTAAAATGGTTCACATTCATGCCTGATAAAAGAGATACCATTTAATATATTGCTAATACTATTATACTTAAGCATACAGGTGTATACTTGTGTAATTTTATAGTTTATGTGATGGTTTGAATAAACAACAGCTGTCACAATAACAGTAATTTATCTGCTCTTCCAATATTGCCTTCACAAAAATCATTTAACACAAGAATATACTGAGGATTATTAGTTAGTGTTGTTCAAAACAATGCAGTTTTATAGTTCAGCTATCTAGAATCCAGGCTCTGACTTTAGAATAGCTAAAATTTAACTTTCTCATTACCATAAACTCATTCTTTGCCACTCTGTTCTTTAAAAAAATGTGATGTACTCACCAGCAAAGAAATTTGACCTGAGAAACAGTTTATGTGATGGTTTGAATAAACAACAGCTGTCACAATAACACTAATTTATCTGCTCTTCCAATCTTGCCTTTACAAAAATCATTGCTTTTTACACAAGAGTATACTGAGGAGTATTAGTTAGTGTTTTTCAAAACAATGTGAAGGTGCAAAATAATACTCCAAAATGCTAATTGGAATTATTATTATTATAATACCCAAGATACATATAAGAAAAATATATTATAAAATATTACAATAGCCAAGAAAAGTAACAGAGTGATCCTAACTGGTTATTTAGTAATAGAGTAGATGTCCTCATTCATTTGTAAAAGGAATAAAGAAAAATAAAAGAAAAGGGGGGGGAGCATTCTCTGGGCCCAATGGCAAAAGTGAGGAAATAAAAGCAAAATTCATGAGATCAAAACTTTTATTATTGAAGAATTTCAATTGGATTCTCTCACCTTTGTCAGGTAAAACATCAACTTCAAAACCCATTTAGCCCTCTGTCTTTAAATATCCTGATATTGCTACAAAATTCTATTCATATAAAATCTAACAAGGCACTAATACCAATTTTAGAGTGAAATCTAAAACCTGAATGACAGGAGACATAAAAGATGGCAAACTTGTGTACACCTGTAAAGCACTGATAAAGGAGGCTGATAAAGAAGGCTGATAAAGAAGGATAGCAAGTGGCCAGTGTACAGTAATTTAGCAAGGCCTTGTTTTGAAATAAAAAATTAAAAAGGGCAAAGGGGTTTGGCTCAGTAAGTGACCTTTGGTCAATCCCCCAAAAAGATGGCAAACTTTTTGGTAAAATATTTTTATGTGTCCTAGCCAGGTGTGGTGGCGCACGCTTGTAATCCCCGCGCTTGGGAGGCAGAGACAGGAGGATCGCGCAGGTTCGAAGCCAGCCGCACACGCTGACTTAGGAGACCCTGTTTCCAAATAAAAATGTAAAAATAGGTCTGGGAGTGTAGCCCGGAGGTAGAAGGGCTTCCAGGAACCCCAGTACCACCCCAAAAAATATATTTTTTTACGTGTCCTAGATAGTTCATAGCCACAGAATAGATAAATGCTATATTATATATACATATAAATGTTTTCTATGTCTTCTATATGTGAATATCTTCCAAATTTATATTTGTAATTCAAACTTTTCTTTTGAGCCGGGCATGGTGGTGCACACTTGTAATCCCCACTCTTGGGAGGCTGAGACAGGAGGATCGGCAGGTTCGAAGCCAGCCTCAGCTGGCTTAAGAGACCTTGTTTCCAAATAAAATATAAAATAGGTCTGGGAGTATAGCCTGGAGGTAGAAGGCCCATGGGTTCCATTCCCAGTACCACCAAAAAAAACCTTTTCTTTTGAACTCCAGAAACTTATTGAGCAGCTTCTCCAATTGAATATTTTACAGATATGTCAAGTTTCAAGTACATAAAGAGTAGTACCTGTAACTATCGGCCTCCAACTTTTCCTGATGGCTCCTCCAATGTGCATGGATGGCATTGCCCAATTGCTCAAACTGAAAATTATCTTCCAATTCCTCCCTCTTCCTCATTACTCCTAACTAATACACCATCTCTAAGTCTTTCCAATTCATCTAAAATATATATTTATTTCATTTGCTTCTTTTTATTTCAACTGCCACTGCCACAAAAAATCCACTAACACCCTTGGCACAAATAATTATATCAATTTATAATCCTGAGTAATTTGCCATATCTCATTTCAATATTACAGCCAAAAGTCTTGTAAATATAGAAACTTACCATGCTGTACTCCTACTTAGAGCCCTCCAATGACTTCCCACTGTACATGGAATAAACTTTAAAATAATAACATAGGCCAGGCATGATGGCACTTGCTTATAATCCCAGCATTCAGGAGGTGGAGACCAGAGAATTGTGGTTCGCAGACAGCCTCAGCAGCTACTTAGTGAGGCCCTCTGAAACTTAGTGAGACCCTGTTTTAAAATAAAGATTAAAGACTACGGAAGAGGGTGTAGCTCGGAGGTGGAATGCCCCTGGGTTCCATCCCCAGACCCACAAAAAAATAAAATAAATAAAAATAAAAATACAGCTTGCAAGGCTCTGCATGATCTGGCCCAATCTCATGTCTTAATGGTCTTCTCCTTGTGTCCCATATTACAGCACATTGGCCTTCTTGATCTTCAGAGATGCGATAAGGTCATTCTTTCTTCAAAATATTCACAAAGACTCTCTCTTCTAATGGGACCAATTGTTTATCGACAGTCAATTCCTCTGATTTTATGTCTGTTCTCAAGAGGAGGCTCCCCATAAAGGAGAATGTTGTCATCATTCTGTGTAAAACAGTTTTCTCACCACCCTTTACATTTTTACGTAGTTTTTCTGTATAGCACATTGCTAGTTCCCTCTTAATGCGCGATGTATGTTTTTGCTTATCTTTTTAAAGTTCTGTCTCACCTAAACTATAAGCTGCACAAGGACTGAGGCCATTTCTCTTTTGCTCATCATTATAAACATAGTACCATGTAGTTGTAGAAGTTGCATTGGAATGTTGATGGTACATGTTTTTTAGAAAGCAGAAATTTTTCTGTTAAACTTGCTTCTCACTCAAATCAGAGATCTACTCTTGGGTGGGGAAACTAATGTGAAGTTAAATAGGGTTGCTGGGATGCTTTGCATTGAGTTAACTGTTCACCATATCATAGTTATATCATATTGAGTTAACTGTTCACCATATCATCATCATCTTCTTCTTCTACTTCTTCTTCTTCTTCTTCTTCTTCTTCTTCTTCTTCTTCTTCTTCTTCTTCTTCTTCTTCTTCATTCTTATTCTTATTCTTGTCCTCCTCCTTTTCCTCTTCCTTCTCCTTCTCCTTCTCCTCCTTCTCCTCCTTCTTGAGATTGAACTCAGAGATGTTCTACCACTGAGCTACTCCACCAGTCTTCTTTTATTTTAAAATAAAGTCTTGCTAATTTACCATGTGCTGGCCTCAAATCTTCAATCCTTCTATCTTAAGCTCCTAAGTACTGGAATTACAGGCATTCATCATCATATCCTGCTCTCTCTTCCTTTTATTTTCTGTTTTCTGCCTCTTCTCACTTAGCAAATAATTAGTTATTCTTTCTTTCTTGATACAAAAATATCCCTCTTTAAAGGTTTTGTGGTGTTCATCCTGCACTGCCCACCAGTCTGGGTGTTTGTGTACTCTCCCAGCCCGCCTACCTATTTCACCTCCATCGTTTTCCCACCTGCTTCTGACATACAAATCAAGAGATACCATTCATCTTCCCTTCTGTCTCTCTCCTTCTAATGATGCTTTACAGGACCATTTATGCTATTTCAAAAACCCAGAACAAGCTCCCATCTGCCATCTGCTAAACCATCATTTTTACATTGTTAAAATTTTTCTTAAATTTAAGCTCATTTCACAAAAAGTATGAGTTTGGGAAGGAATGAGTTGTTTCACATTTAGATTCATGTGTCTGACAAGTCTCTGTATGTCTGTGTTTGTTTAATAAAAAAAATAAAATCCAAATAGAAAAAAAATCATAGCATTTATATATATTAAATACATGCAACCAAATTTATACAGATGCATATGCATTTTCTATTTGTGACATGCTTTAGTGTTACAAAACTATAGGTGCCCAAAGTGGTTATACTTTCTTCCCTTCTCTATAATATCTATCACAGCGAGGATGCACAATAAATATATATGTAAATATCACTAATGCACAAATGTGGAAGCTGTGTAAATATACAATTTATATTTTTTGAGAAAAGTGTAGGCTGGGAATTTTCTTAACATATACACTGACTGACTTCTGCTTATCAAGAAGCTATCTCTATGTAGTAATGTCAGGTGGGCTGACAAATCATTGCCTTTCTCTGAAGTAAACATTTCATGTTCTCAGTGATGTCACTTTCAAAAAATATAGTAAAAAAAATTGAGAGATTCTGCAATGAAGGAGAAATATATCACTCCTTTCAAACCAGAAAAAAAGAAGATCTTAACACAAAAATCAAACATGACCCTAAATGTGGAAATAACTAACTGGATATCAGGACCATCTACTTTTTTTCTAAAAAGTAGAAAATGATGAGACAATGAGTTTTTTGTGAGCTAGAACAAGGTTCTTTCAAAATTTCTACTTAAAGGAATTGGAAAATGAGAATAAGCAACAACTCCCCTATCATTGTATAGGTATAATTTTGATCTTCAAGTTTTAAGAATAACTTGGATAATTTTTAAAAGACCTTGTAAAAGCCTAGAGAAAATTATGGGTCCAATGATAATAAAGTCTATTCAGAAGAAATAAAGAAATTAGAGCTATTTAATGTTTAGAAGTAAAGATAGTAGAATGACAAATACTCTTGAAAAGTAGGAATGTTTTATAAAAAGTTACTTTTCAGCTTTTTTATACTATGAGTGCTACATAAGGTAGGAAGATAGGTTTAGGTTGTAATTGAAAAGAGTTTTACACTAGGAATAGGGAGGTTTGTTAATAGAGATTATGACATTTGAAAAGAAGCTGCTGCAGAAATTAATTCAATCTTCATTTTCAGACTTAGCATAGAATGTGTGGTAATCTATCTGAAGTTGCCGCGATATCAAAAGCAGTGTGCACTTAAGAATTAGGATTCTCCTAAGAATGAGGAGTCTTTGATTCTACTTTCAATGACTATTGAAAACCTTTTCCCCAATAATAACATCTTTGCATTTTAATAGCACATGGAATACTATTTTAAGAAACAGACATTTATTATCAGAGCTCTGATTATAAAGAAAACACAAGATATGAAACTAAGGTACTGAAATGGCTGGTAACTTTTCACTGATTACAGATAATTTGAGAAAAGCACATTTCCTTTTTCTTCCATAATGCTGAAGGTCACTTCTCACATACATTGAATCCCAAGAATAAGAAGTTAGGAGCCATTCTCACTAAATTTAATCTCTGGAGAAATGTAAAGATGGGAACTTCATAAATTGAATAAGTCACAAATACTGTATGTTGAGGTATTGCATTAATTAGACAGAGTTGTCCTCATTACCGACTGTAGTACCATTCAAGAGTGATAGGGTCACCCCCTTATTGTGGATATAAATTCCACTGTCCTTTATCTAGTTCTAACATTTTCCTTCTGCACTAAGTTACATTATGGTTCAGTTTTATTCTGACCTGTAATTTTTCCTGCAATGACATATTCAAGATATCTGTAATGACACAGTAAATTTTTGAGCTTGACCTTCACCTATTACAGAAAAGAAAACTGTTGTGGTATAATAACACTCTTTGTAAAAATGTTATACTTGTGAGTTGATAGAGCTCTCATTCATGAAGAAAATGTTTCAGGCTAACTCATTGTGTTAGTCAGATTTTCACTGCTATAACAAAATGCCCAATTAATCAGGTTAAAATAAGGAAAGGTTTATTTTGGCACACAGTCTTAGAGGTTTCAATCCATGTCTTGACCTTATTGCTTTGGACATTTTGTGACACAGTGATCATGGTTGGAGTACATGATAGAGAGAAGACCTTTTTACCTCATGGTAGATGGGAATGAAAGAGGGAGGCAAAAAGAAGCAATGGTCCCATATTCCCTTGAAGGACATATCCTGTCACCTAACTTCCTCAGTAAGCTTCTACCACTTAACCTTTTCAACAACTCCCAATAGCATTATAGGCTGGTATCTAAGACTTTAACACATGAGCCTTAAGAGGGGGTATTTTCAGATCCCAATTACAGCAGCCATCATAGAATTATGAAGAACTTAAAAATCCATATAAAGGCTTATCAGCAGTAAACATGTAAAATTATGTCAATTTACCAAAATTTCACCTCACTCACAGATATTTTATAATTAGAATAGATGAAGTTAAAATAAATGCATTTATCTGCAAATTTTTTTTTTTTTTTTTTTTTTTTGGTGGTACTGGGGGTGGAACCCAGAGGCTTTCTACCTCCGGGCTATACTCCCAAACCTTTTATTTTTATATATTATTTTAAATTTGGAAACAGGGTCTCACTAGGTTGCTGAGAGCCTCACTAAGTAGCTGAGGCTGGCTTCGAACCCGTGCAATCCTCCTGTCTCAGCCTCCCAAGCGCAAGGATTACAAGCGTGCGCCACCACGCCCAGCTTATCTGCAAAATTATTTTAACACTGCTAAAATTCAGTTTTTCTAAGTGGGATTTATACTAGAGCTTATTTTCTGAGACATTTGCAATAAAAAAATAAAACAGCTCAATTTAATAATTTCCAGTGAGCCCGAAAATAGTTTCAGTTTTTTACTTTAAGATTCAGTTAGACTTAGGGTTAGGGTTAGGATTAGGGTTAGCGATAGGGTTAGAGTTAGAGTTAGGATTTAAATAAGCTTTAGCTAAAAGCTTTTATGTGTTACATGTCTGGCTAGGTGTAAACATTTAAACACTTGTTGTCATTGTCATATCTATTTACAAAGAGGTTCAGTTTCAGTTTTTAGAGTTTCAGTTAGACTTAGGATTAGGGTGTGGCTAGTTAGGGTTAGGGTTAGGCTTTGAATGAGGTTTAGCAAAAAGCTTTTATGTGTGTTACTGCTCAAGCTAGGTATAAACGTTTGGACAAGTGTTGTAATTGTCATATCCATTTGCAAAGAGATTCAGTTTCCATTTTTAGTTCGAGTTTCAGTTACACTTAGGGTTAGGGTTAGGGTTAGGGTTAGGCCTTGTATAAGGTTTAGCTAAATGCTTTTGTGTGTGTTACTAGTCAGGCTAGGTGTAAATATTTGGACACGTGTTGTAATTGTCATGTCTATTTGCAAAGATATTCAGTTTCAGTTTTTCATTTGAGTTTCAGTTAGACTTAGGGTTAGGGTTAGGGTTTTTCTTAGGGTTAGGCTTTGCACAAGGTTTAGCTAAAAGCTTCTGTGTGTGTTACATGTCTGGCTAGGTTAAAATGTTTAGACAATCGTTGTAATTGTCATATCTATTTTCAAAGATAATCAGTTTTAGTTTTTTGTTTGAGTTTCGGTTAGAGTTAGGGTTAGGGTTAGGGTTAGGGTTAGGGTTAGGGTTAGGGTTAGGCTTTGCATAAGGTTTAGCTAAAAGTTTTTGTGTGCATTACTGCTCCAGCTAGGTGTAAATTTTGGACAAATGTTGTAATTGTCTTATCTATTTGCAAAGATGTTCAAATCAGTTTTTAGTTTGAGTTTCAATTAGACTTATGGTTTGGGTTAGGGTTAGGATTAGGCTTTGCTAACGTTTAGCTAAAAGCTTTTGTGTGTGTTACATGTCTGGCTTGGTGTCAACGTTTGAACAAGTGTTGTAATTGTCATATTTATTTGCAAAGAGGCTCAGTTTCAGTTTTTTAGTTTGAGTTTCAGTTAGACTTAGGGTTAGGGTTAGGCTTTTCATAGTTTTAGCTAAAAGCTTTTGTGTGTGTTTCATGTCTACCTAGGTATAAACTTTTGGACAAGTTTTGTATTATCTTATCTATTTGCAAAAAGGTTCAGTTTCAGTAATTAGTTTGATTTTCAGTTAGACTTAGGGTTACAGTTAGGGTTAGGGTTAGTGTAAGGGTAAAGCTTTGCAAAAGGTTTAGCTAAAAGCTTTTGTGTGTGGTTTTGGTCCAGCTATGTGTAAACGTTTGAACAATTGTTATAATTGTCATATCCATTTACAAAGAGGTTCAGTTTCAGTTTTTGTTTAGAGTTTCAGTTACACTTAGGGTTAGGGTTAGGGTTAGGGTTAGGCTTTGCATAAGGTTTAGCTGAATGCTTTTGTGTCCATTACTAATCAGGGTAGGTGTGAACGTTTGGACAAGTTTGTAATTGTCTTGTCTATTTGCAAAGATATTCAATTTCAGTTTTTCATTTGAGTTTCAGTTAGACTTGGTTAGGGTTAGGGTTAGGGTTAGGCTTTGTATAAGGTTTAGTAAAATAATTTGTGTGCATTACTGGTCCAGCTAGGTGTAAGGTTTTAGACAAGTATTGTAATTTTCTAATCTATTTGCAAAGATATTCAGTTTCAGTTTTTTAGTTTGAGTTTCAGTTAAAATTAGGGTTAGGGTTAGCTTTGCATATGTTTTACCTAAAAGCTTTTGTTTGTGTTACTGGTCTGGTTAGGTGTAAACATTTGGACAAGTGCTGTAATTGTCTGATCTATTTGGAAAGATATTCAGTTACAGTTTTTTGTTTGAGTTTCAGTTAGACGTAGGGTTAGGGTTAGGGTTAGGGTAAGTGTTAGTATTCGGTATTGCATAAGGTTTAGCTAAAAGATTTTGTGTTTGTTACAGGTCTGGCTAAGTGTAATCATTTGAACAATTGTAATTTTCTTAGCTTTTTGCAAAGATGTTCAGTTTCAGTTTTTCATTAGTTTTAGTTAGCATAGGGTTAGGGTTAGGCTTTAAATACGTTTTAGCTAAAAGCTTTTGTGTGTGTTACATGTCTGGCTAGGTGTAAACATTTAAGCACTTGTTGTTATTGTCATATCTATTTACAAAGAGGTTCAGTTTCAGTGTTTAGTTGGAGTTTCATTTAGCCTTAGGATTAGGCTTAGGGTTAGGGTTAGAGTTAGGGTTAGGCTTTGAATAAGGTTTAGCTAAAAAATTTTGTGTTTGTTACAGGTCCAGCTAGGTGAAAACATTTGAACAAGTGTAATTTTATTATCTCTTTGCAAAGAGGTTCAGTTTCAGTTTTTCGTTACAGCTTCAGTTAGACATAGAGTTAGGGTTAGGGTTTTTCTTAGGGTTAGGTTTTGCACAAGGTTTATCTAAAAGCTTTTGTGTGCTTTACAGGTCCATGTACATGTAAAAGATTAGACAAATGTTTAAATTGTCAAATCTATTTGCAAAGATGTTCAGATTCAGTTTTTAGTTAGAGTTTCAGTTAGACTTAGGTTTATGGTTATGGTTAGGGTTAGGGTTAGGGTTAAGCTTTGCTAAAGGTTTGGCTAAAATTTTTTCGTACATTACAGGTCCAGCTAAGTATAAATTTTTAGACACTTGTTGTAATTCTCATATCTATTTGCAAAGAGGTTCCGTTTCAGTTTTTATTTAGAGCTTATGTTATACTTGGGGTTAGGGTTAGGATTAGGGTCAGGGTTAGATTTTGCATAAGGTTTAGCTAAAAGCTTTTTTATGTTAGAGTTTCAGTTAGACTTAAGGTTAGGGTTAGGGTTAGAGTTAGGATTAGGGTTAGGCTTTGCATAAGGTTTAGCAAAAAGCTTTTGTGTGTGTTACTGGTCCAGCTAGGTGTAAACATTTGGACAAGTGTTGTTATTGTCAATCTATTTGCAAAGATATTCAGTTTCAGTTTTTAGTTTGAGTTTCAGGTAGACATAGGGTTAGGGTTAGGGTTAGGGTCAGGGTCAGGGTTAGGGCTAGTGTTAGGTTTTGCACAATGTTTAGCTAAAATATTTTGTGTTTGTTACAGGTCCGGCTACGTGTAAATGTATGAAAAATTGTTGTAATTTTTATATCTTTTTACACAGAGGTTCAATTTCAGTTTTTCATTAGAGTTTCAGTTAGACTTAGGGTTAGGGTTAGGGTTAGGGTTAGGCTGTCTATCAGTTTTAGCTAAAAGCTTTTCTGTGTGTTACAGGATACAGCTTGATGAGTAATGATCTCCACTGTCAAATAAAATATGCTTAGGGAAGGCCGGGTGTGGTGGCACATGGTTGTAATCCCCGCACTTGGGAGGCTGAGACAGGAGGATTTCACAGGTTCAAAGCCAACCTCGCTGGCTTAAGAGACCCTGTTTCCAAATAAAAGTATAAAATAGGTCTGGGTGTGTAGCCTAGAGGTAGAAGGGTTTCCAGGAACCCCAGTACCACCCCCCCAAAAAAAATATATATATGTGTGTGTATGTGTGTGTGTGTGTGTGTGTGTGTGTGTGTGTGTGTACACATATACTCCTTAGGGAAATAAAACTAAATGCAACAGAACAATTTAATATTAACCTATTACTTCATGTCATATTAAACAAAAACTGTCCAAAACAGCACATTAGCTTAATCTCAGAAGAAATAATTTCAAGATTTTATGCATAATTTTGAACATGGATTCTCTTCTTTTTTTGTGTGTATGGTACTGGGGATGGAACCCTTCTACCCCCAGGCTAAACTCCCAGACCTGGGATTACAAGTGTGCGCCACCACACTCGGTGTGAACATGGATTTTCATAAAAAGAGAACTATTGGTGTCTAAACTTTTGTTGCAAACAAGTTAGAAACAAAGAGGAAAGGGACCAGAAGATGGAAATGTGGTTCTGGGCTACTCAGGATTTTTGGTGGCAAGTGACAGAAACCACTCACAGGATCCAAAGCACAGAAGAGATACGCTGACACAGATCACTGATAATCTGTGCACCATTTCAGGCATGCCTGAGTCCAAACACAAAATTGTTATATAGTTGAAGTTTTACTTATTTTTACCATATAATTTCCTATGTGTTTGCATTATTCCAGAAGAACTAAAAAAAAAGAGGCTAAATTGGTTCCCGGCAGCTCCAGGATTGGAGCTAGAAAATCCAGAGATTAGAATGAGACATATCTCCCCAATCCCATATTCAGATCCATTTGCATTAATGACATGCCCATTATTGAACTAATCATTGTCCAGAATTTCAAGATACACTGGCTAGTCCAGGGTTGTACATGTTTTTTCAATGATGTGCAACTGGGTATTACATTACCTTGCTTAGCATAATAATAAGCTTTAGAAATTAGTAGTCCTAAAAAGAGAAAGAATAAGATAGGCCATCCCTTACTCTCTCCCCCCAATATTCCCAACACACACACAAATAGCTGATGAGTCTTATAGTTCTAAAGAACATAGTACTATTATTTGCCTGTTGCTGCCCCAGTTTTTCCTTTTCTTGCCTTCCTGCCCCCTGGCTTCTTGCCGTCCTGTCTCTTTTTTCCTTCCTGTTTTCTTTCCTCCTCCCACCATTTCTCTCCTCCTTTCTTCTTTTCTTCTATGTATCATGTATATGTATATTTTAAAAAGTCAAATGCTAATTTAAGGCCTATAACAAAAAATTTCGGTTTTAAAGTTAAAATTCAGTTGCAAAAAGGGTTGTCAGATATGATGATGAGTAGACATGAGCTCATTAGACTAATGAGCTATTTGGGATGTTTTAGAATGATCTATTCCACTGTGGACTTCACTATAGAATAATCAGATGGGAATCTGGCCATGTCATTGGGGAAAATCCAACTATAAGATACTATAGGTATTTGCTCGATTCAACAATCTCTTGCCAGAAGGAGATAGATACATACACTCTGGTATTCTTGGAGTGGAGGAAGGGACAGGTTTTGGTGGAGATGAGATGTCTCACCATTCTATACATGTGCTCTCATATTTCTAACTGCTCTGTTCAGTGCCACAGCCTGTGCTTTCTGTCCCTCAGTCTAGAGTTTATTTGGGTCTCCTCAGGAATGAGGAGAGAATGTTCAGAAGGTGAGAAAGAGAGATGTTTGACTATGAATCTAATGGAATCTTATAGGGACAGGCCTCTCTGGTATTTGCTCCTTATTTCAGGCTTGACTGTTTTATTATTTCTTTACTTCATAGTTGTCTAAATCACATTGTCTTCTCCCCAAAAAGAAACAATTGCATTTTTTCTCTCTCTGAGTAAAAAGAAAATAATTCGACTGTTACCTGGTCCCTTAAACTACCCATGGATTCCAAGGCTAATAAGTAGTGTTCTACAGCAAAGTAGCTGTCACACCCACTAAATTCCTAGTCACAGACCTGCATTAGAATAGAAGCATCAATTTTACCCAAGAATTGCCGTCTATTCTTCCCTAAAGCAATCATTAGATTTAACAATTACCTTGCTTGGAAGGACAGGTAATAGTTTATTATCTTCTTGGTCACAGTACAGAATCAATGCTAACAGTGATAATCTACTGAGAACATTAGATCCTTTGTCATGTCCAACTCCTGGCTTCTAATGCACCAAAGTGCCTGGCATTATCCCTATGGAAATTTCTTTGAATCATAATTCTGGTATTTAAAAAGGTGGTTCAATCCTATATACTTGGGCTGGTGTTGTGTGTTAATCATACGCATGTACAAATAAAAATAACACAAGTACTGATAATAGCAACAGCTCAAGACCAAAGTTAAAACTGGAGTTTGAGATTTGTAAGGGAGTAGCAAAGAAAATTAATTATTATTACTATTTATAAGGAAGAAAAGAAGAAAAAAAAGCAGCACATAATTGTGACAGGTCAAAATGCCTCTAACCCACACTATTCAAATTCATTTTATTCATGTGACATCTTCCATTGCTTCCCCAGATGTCTTTTCCCCTTTCTTCAAGCTTGCAGATCATAGACTGTGAGCCAAACATCTAAATCCATGGGAAAAATGAAGCTATTCAATGTGAATTCTCTTTTACCATTCCTTTTGACCATGAAATAGGAGTGGCACAGTGTGACATTCAGGTTAGAAGGGAAGATATATGGCCAGGTCTTGAAGCTTCATTTGCAAGCACCTTGATTTTAATAACATATTGTTTGGGATCAACACAAAATTTTCTAATGGTTCATTATTACTCAGATTTTGTGTAATGTTAAAAAGATAGAGATTTGCTTGTGGTGTGTGTGTGTGTGTGTGTGTGTGTGTGTGTGTGTCTGTGCGTATGTATGTATATGTATGTGTATAGTACTGGGGATTGAACAGAGGGCATTCTACACCCTCAGCACATTTTAAAAATGTTTTATTTTGAAACAAGGTCTCACTACGTGTCTGAGACTGGCTTCCAACCTGAAATCCTCCTGTCTCAGCCTCATAAGTACTGGAATTACAAGGCCACATGACAACACCAACAATTGAGACTAATATTAGTATTGACAGTAGTTTTGATGGCACCTCTGGAGGTTGGGAGGGGGCTAAAAGCACTCTAACACTTCCATCATTCTAGAATTTCTAGACATTTTTCTCTCATATTTGTTTCTCTCTCCCAAAGAGCTATGTCCAGCCTTCTTATCAAAGTTATGTTCTTAAGAACTTTAGCCTATCTCTTTTAAGAATTTGACCTTTAAAGTATCCCCAATGTCATACTTTAATTATATGCATTTAAACATCATCTAGTATCCTCCACTGGTAAAACTGCAAATAAAAGTCTTCTTGAAGTTTAGGGAAGGAGAAAAGTGATTAGTGGAGATGTCAGAAGGAGAATGAAAGTGTAGGGTTCCACTACCTTCATCTATTACCACTATCTACCACAGCAGACAAGACTTTATACATCCTGGGTTTAAAGTTTTCAATACTTTTTCTAAAAAGAAATTCTCACCATTAGTAAGAAATTAAGAAACCCTTAGCAAATAAACACATTTACATATTTCAAAGTCATTTCTACTTAACAAGATTTTCACTTAGGTACCAACTTTTACCTTGCTTTCACCTCCAAAAACCTACAATCTTTGATCACTATTATTACCTTTCTTTTCTTTTCTTTTTTTTAAATTTATTTTATTGGTGCACTGTATTCATACATCATAATGGGATAAAAATAATACTTTTGTAGACATACATGCACATATCGCCCAGTTAACCCCTACCCAATCCCAACCCCGTTCCCTCCCCATCCCTCCTTCCCATGCTTGGCTAAGTGGTTGACATCTAGTATTATAGCAATTTATCCAATATTAACGTTGATAATCTCACATAACAGTTTCATTTGTCTGATACCAAGCTTTTGATGACATAAGGATAACATTTCAATATTTCTTTTTGCTTTCTTTCTTACCAGATAATATTTTTCTTTTTCTTTTTTTAAGGTGAAACTATCATATATTTATTTACTTATTTTTCACAAAAAAATCTATCCTAATATGGAATATGGACTCTAGATACCCAAAACGATCTCAAAAAAGAACAAAGCTAGAAGATGTATATTTTCTGATTTCAAACCATATAAAGCTACAATAATTGAAAAAGTGTAGTACTGTTCTAAAGGCAGATATATAAATCATTGGAGTTAAATAAAAGCCTAGAGATACATTCTTCCATATATTGTCAAGTTATTTTTGACAAGGTTTCCACGAACATTTGGTGGAGGAAATAATTATCTTTCAACTAAATATTGTTGAAAAATAATCATTACATGAAAAAGAATAAAATTGGACTCTTACCGAACACCATATACAAATATTAACTCAAAAGAGATAAAAGACCTAAATATAAATCTTAAGACTATAAACTTTTAGAAGAAAATCTGGGTCATAAAACCTCACAACATTGAAATTGGCAGTGATTTCTTGGATATGATTTCAATGGCACAGGCAACAAAAGGGTAAACAAACTCCCTAAAAAATAAAAGCATATTGTATATCCAAAGACAATGTAAACCAAGTTAAAAGTTACTGATAGAATGGGATAAAATATTTCCAAATGCTATATCTGAAGGTATATTAGTATTCCAACTAGAAATCCTAAAAATTAGCAACAATAAAAGCAAAATACAATTTAGAGATAGGTAAAAGACTAACATAAATAATGAATCTCCACAGATAACCAATCTTAGTTGTCTGTTGGATGGAAAATCTTGTTTCTCTGGTTCTGGTGTGAGTTACCTATTTCTTCTTTGTAGTTAATCTCTTTGAGTATTTTCTCTAGCGCTGGTTTTGAAGACATAAATTCCTTCAGTTTCTGTTTGTCATGGAAACTTCTTATTTCCCCATCTAATTTGGTAGAAAGTTTTGCTGGGTAGGAAATTTTTGGCTGGAAGTTGTTTTCTTTCAGAGTTTGGAATATGTTACTCCAAGCCCTTCTGGCTTTCATGACTTGGTTTGGGAAGTCTGGAGTGATTCTAATTGGTTTGCTTCTGAATGTCACTTGGCCCTTTGTTTTTGTTGCCTTTAAGATTCTCTGCTTGGCTTCCACATTGATCATTTTGACAATTATGTGGTGTGGGGATTCTCTTTTCCGATCCTGTCTAAAGGGAGTTCTATAAGTTTCCTGGACCTGTGTATTGATCTCTTGCTCTATTTTTGGAAAATTTTCTGCTATTATTTCTTTGAAGATATTACTTATCCCTTTGGTTTCACCTTCTTTTCCCTCTTCTATTCCAATTATTCTTAGGTTAGCTCTCTTAAAATGGGCCCATATTTCTTCAATATCAGATTCCTGCTGTCGGATTTTTTTTTTAATTAGAAACTATGCGTTCATTTTTTGAATGATCTTCTAAGAGCGAGATTCTATTCTCCATGTGGTCTAGTCGGTTGTTTGTACTTTGAATTGAGGCCTTTACTTCATTAATTGCATCCTTTATCTCTTTTTGGCTCTCTCTGAGTTCTTTTCGAAGCACCTCTATTATTTCTACAGTTATTTTCCTGATTTGATCTTCTAGAAATCTCTGAATTTCTGTTTTATCAGGTTCTGATGTTGTGGGGTTGTGGGCATTCATTGCTTCATTGTTATTCCTCTTTCCCATTATTTCGGAAGTTTGTGTCTTCTCTGGGTTCTTCCCTTGGGTCACTATGACTTTACTTAAGGTGCTCTGGATCTCGAGTCTGTGGTATCTCGGTCCCCACTACTCCTTTACTGGGTTGTATTGAAGAATCTCAGACCCACGGAGTCAATCGAGGCTGCTTTAGACCATGGGGGGTGCCAGGTTGGGCGTTCTCCTATGGTGTGATATCTCTGCCACCACCACTCCCCCACTGGGTCAAGTCCCTGGGAGTCAGTACTGGGATTTCTCCTCCAGGGCCCACAATTTGACTCACTGTTGTTGAGTGCGCAGTTGTAACTATAGTGGACTCGGTGAATTTGCTGCTGCTGCCGCCGGTGGCAATATGGTGCTGGTGTCATGCCCGCGGCCATGAGGTTGGTGTATTTTTTCTCTGGTTTTAAGCTCTGCTCTGAGTCCCTGCAGCGTGTGCTGAGCCCAGCTCCTGGGAGCTTTAGATGCTCCCTGCGCCGAGAAATCTGCCGAATCCCATCCGGCTGATCCGCAGCGGCTCGCTGTCGCCACTCCTCTCTGGAGCCTAGTGTGCTGTTGAGTGCATTGTTCTGGTGCTGTCCGGTGAAGTCACCGCTGCCGCCGGCAGTAAGGCAATATTGCCGCCGGTGGCAATATGGTGCTGCTGCCGCATCCTCGGGCATGAGGCCAGCGTATCTCCTCTGTGGCTCTGAGCTCCATTATGAGTTCCCTTCCTCTCTGGAGCCTGGTGCTGCAAAAGAAGATGGCACCTGCTGCTCCACGCTGTGGCTCTGGCTGCAGCACTGCGGTCTGGTTTCTGGTGTCTCGTTTTTCCAGCCCTCTTTTTCTCTGTCCCTTGTAATTACATTTTTTGTTTCTCTGCTGATGGTGTTTTCTGGCTATGAAAGGTGCTGATTTTGTGGTAATAGAGATTGGTTGTTAGTGGGGCTCATAAGCCCTGCTTTCCTCGGTCGCCATCTTCCCGGAAGTCCCCCTATTGTCTACCTTTATTTTCTCTCACACTCATTTTTATTCTTCTCTTCTCATTCTCTGTTTTCATCTTCCTCCTTTTCTTAATCTTCATTTTTTTGGGGGTATTTTCTCTCATATGAAGATAAGCCCAATGAGGACATAGATTTTGCTGTTTTGTTGACTAAATAATACCTAATGCCTAGAACTGTAACTGTCACAAAGACAATATAGATTTCCTGAAAAATGAGATAAAATATTAAAAAAAATCAACATTTTGGATAAATAGAAATAAAAAAGATTTTTTTTTAAATTTTATTAGTGCATTTAAATTGTACATGATAGTGAGATTCAAAGTGATCCATTCATAAATGCACATAACATTATGTGATCTGTTTCCATCCCCAACCTCTCCCTTTCTCTCTTCTTATTTCTTCCCTGGTCTCTCTCTTTCTACTACTCTGTTGGTCTCTCCCCTAATTTTCTGAGGATTTTCAAAAAATAATTTATTTTCTTTTAAAAATATCACAAATTATATTACTGTCCCAATCAGATTGTTAATAACATTTAGTGGGATAAGTTTCTTGATAAATAAATCACTCAAGTTTTTTGAGAAATTCACATTTAATTTATGCAAAGGCATAAGTTAAAATACAGTAAGTTCTGTGAGTGAACAAAATGCTATGGAGCAGAAAGGAAGAGTAATTAATTCTGCCTGGCAGAGTGAGGGAGCATAAGAAAATCTGAATTTAAAATATGAGCAGAATTTGCCAGACCACTATGTGAAATTTCTTTCTTCCTTCCTTCCTTCCTTCCTTCCTTCCTTCCTTCCTTCCTTCCTTCCTTCCTTCCTTCCTTCCTTCCTTTTTTGCAGTACTAGAGATGGAACCCAGGGCATTCTACCTCTAAGCTACACACCCAGTCCTATTTTTTATTCTTTTTTTTTTTTTTTTTTTTGGTGATACTGGGGTTCCTGGAAACCCTTCCACCTCCGGGCTATACTCCCAGACCTATTTTATACTTTTTTTATTTGGAGATAGGGTCTCAAACCAGGACAGCTGGCTTCAAACCTGCACGATCCTCCTGTTTCCACCTCCCAAGCGCAGGGATTACAAGCTGCACCACTACGCCCTGCTTTTATTCCTTATTTTTGAAACAGGGTCTCATTGAGTTGCAAAGGGCCTCGCTAAATAACTAAGGCTGTTCGTGAACCGCGGTCCTCTAGTCTCAGCCTCCTGAATGCTGGGATAACAAGTGTGTGCCACCACACCTGGGACTAGGTAAAATTTCAAAGAAAATTTCAAGCCTCCTAGCATCCTGATTACAGATTTTTTATTCTTATTAGAATAAAAAATATTGTAGATATATGGCCATCATTCCAAAGCAGAGCATATCAAAGATTACGATATCCATTTATTTCCATGAGATGTTTGCATGATTGCACTAAAGAAGAAAGAGGAAACCATTCAAATTCCCCTGCCTGTGGCTCCATTTTCCAAGCCCTTGATTTCCAATACCCCTCTAGCAGCCCAATGATTTTCTGAAAATCTTGCCTCTTGCTAGGAATTAATGGGATTAATTCAAGGGGGATACATCAACAACTACAACCTCTGCCTTCTTATTCCTTAAAAATTAGAGATGGCGCCAGAAGGCCTATAACATCCTGTTTTACTCTATACACTGACTTCCACACTCACATTTATCTTCTCAGTTACCAGGAACATCTGATGCTGACCTCGAAGTGCTCATCTTTCTACTCCTAGGCAGAATACCAAGGATATGAAGGTAGTATAGTTTAGATATTTATTTGATGAAATATAAATGGACATTAAAACTCTCTGACTAGTTTCTTTTCTTGAAGTCCTAAAATTTTTGTAGTGCCAAAAATAAATGAATCAAGTAATTTATGAACTGGGTTATCATCTCAAAATTGGATCATATTTAAAAGAAAGATTAGTGAAAATGAACCAGGAAAACCAGAAAGAACAAATAGATAAAGGCAAGACATCTTGAGGAAAAGTGAAAACTTTTGTTTTGCAGAAAAGAAGGATACAGAAACAAGAAAAAGTTATGAAAGATGAGATCAAGATGGTAGGTTGAGGGAAGACAGTGAGAGGCATAGAATGCTAATATAAATAATATAGAATGTATTTTATGTCACCAAAATGCTGATAATTGCCACAGGACAAGCTGGCATCTCCAGTGCTTTCTATCAGGTGGTGGTGTAATACAAGAAGATCCACTTTCCAGGCATGGTAGCACACATCTGGAATCCCAGTAGTTGGGAGGATGAGACAGGAGGATAACAGGTTTAAGGCCAGCCTTAGCAAACAGTGAGACCTCAAGAACTTAGGAAGACCCCGTTCAAAATTAAAAAATAAAATAAAAACAGCTGGGGTGTAGCATGGAGATAGAGTATCACTAGATTCAATTCCCAGTACCACTTCCCCCCCAAAAAAAAAGAGTTAAAGTGTTGTTATATGCTAAGGAATGTATTTCCTAGGACTGATCTCACTTCCAGTTTATCCTTTTAACTTTGTTGAAGTCTGGGTGCAAACTTGATTTTTTTTTTTGCACAACCATACACAGAAATCATGATAATAGGACGGTCTAAATAAAGCTGAAAGAAGACTGAAAATTTTTGAAAAAATTTTGTAGAGCAAATATAGGTAGACTGAAGATTTGGGTAGAAACACTTCCAGCTAAACTAGAAGAGGGCTGGTTGGCCATTGTAAATGAAGAAAATGTAATATGGTTTAAAAATATTACTATAATTTATGAGTCAGAGATTTTTTTCTTTAAATGGCCATCTAGTCTAAAACCTTTTGTAATTATGTGCTCTGCCATAGCATCAATAAACTTCATGTCAATCCAATAAAACTCTATTTATGAATACCGCAATTCTAATTTCATTTAGTTTTTATGTGTCAAAAATATTTGTGTTAAAGAAATGGGCAACTGAAATGAATATACACTTTACAAAAGAAGAGATACAAATGGCCAATAGATTCATGAAAAGATGTTCTTCATCATTAGCCATCAGGGAGATGCAAATCAAAACTACGCTGAGATTCCATCTAACCCCAGTCAGAGTGGCAAGCATAAAGAAATCAAACAATAATAAATGCTGGCGAGGATGTGGGGAAAGAGGAACTCTTTTACATTGTTGGTGGGAGTGCAAACTAGTTCAGCCACTATGGAGATCTGTGTGGAGATTCCTTAGAAAACTGGGAATAGATCCACCATACGATCCAGCTTTACCACTCCTGGGTATTTTTCCAAAGGGGTTGAAAACAGAGAACTACAGCAACATATGCATACCTATGTTCATAACAGCACAATTTGTAATAGCCAAAATTTGGAAACAACCTAGGCCCCCATCAACAGATGAATGGTTTGCAAAGTTATGGGAAATACACATAATGGAATTCTATTCAGCTATAAAGAAGAACAAAATCACGTCATTCATAAGAAGATGGAAAGGGCTGGAAAGCATTATGTTAAGTGAGATCAGCCAAACACAGAAAGAGAAGGGACATATGTTTCCTCTAATATGCACAAATGAGTGAGCATTGGGGATACCAGAGGGACTCCAGATAATGGAAGGGAAATCTCAGCAAAGTTTGAATGGAAAACTAAGAGAGGAAGGAGGCTGAACTTGATTGATGAGCGGCTATTTCCAAATAGGTGTAAAAATATAGCAAGGTTAGCCTAGGTATTAAGTATCGGGAGGGGAAAGGGAAACGGGGGGGGGGCACCAAATACAGATTAAATGTATAACATTTACTTTCAATAAAATAAAAAATAAAATAAAATATTTGTGGTAGCCAGACATGGTGGCACAAGCTTGTAATCCCTGTTCTTGGGAGGCTGAGATAGGAGAATCACATAGGTTCAAAGCCAACCTCAGCTACTTAGTGAGGCTCTCAGCAATTTAGTGAGACCCTGTTTCCAAATAAAATATAAAAATAGGTCTGGGAGTATAGCCCAGAGGTAGAAAGCCTCTGGGTTCCACCCCCAGTACCACACACACACAAAAATATTTGTGTTGTTTTTAAACAATTTAAAAATGGAAACCAGTGGGACTCCAGATAATGGAGGGGAAATATCAGCAAAGTTTGAATGGAAAGATAGGAGAGGAGGAAGGCTGATCTTGATTAATGAGGGTCTACAGCTGAATATGTGTAAAATTATGAATATGACACGGTTACCCTGGACAACCACTGGTGGGAGGGGGGAAGGGAAAACAGGGGTGGGGGGAAGAGGGCACCAAATATAGTTTAAATGTATACCATTTATGTTCAATAAAAAATTTGTTTAAAAAAAATAAAAATGGAAAAGATTTCTTAGCTCCTACACAATTCATTTTTTGGCTGTTTGAGGAGTCATGCTCTGGGTTACAATAGATAGGCAAAGAATATTTTGACAAATATCTTTCTGCTTCACTCTCAATTCTTTCTTCCCTTCCTTAAAAGTGTGTTTGTTTGTTTGTTTGTTTGTTTGCTAGCCGGGTGTGGTGGCATACACTTGTAATCCCAGCATTTGGGAGGCTGAAACAAGGATCGCGATTTGCAGTTAGCCTCAGCTACTTAGTGAGGCCCTTTGTAACCCAGAGAGACCCTGTTTCAAAATAAAGAATAAAATATAGGGTTGAGGGTGTAGCTAGGAGGTAGAATGTCCCTGGGTTCCATCCCCAGTACTGCAAAAAAAGTGTTTTTTATAAACATGAGACAAATATAAACAGAAAGTTCAAATATAAATAAAACATAATTTTTGTTACATGCCTATTTGTTTAGTATTTTATACAAGTCAAAAGAGACCTTTTGAAAAAATGAATGGGGAGTATTTTGTAACTACAAAAGAATAGATACTCAATCATGAATTGAAGAAAATTACAGCATAGCATCAACTACTTCTTCAGAGGTATTTCAAGATCCCAGCAATGGTTTAGATTTTATCCAATTTCATTATATAGCTGCCATCACAGGGCCACTCAAACACCAAACTACAAATGGGATTGGCTAAATATATTCTATTTTAGTGTAGCAGGAGGAGGCAGAGGTGTCCCAGTTTAGTCAATCCCATTTTCAGTTTTGCAGGTCACACACCAGCCCTTCAGTTCATGAAGTTTCTTTCTATTTTGGGGATGAAAGCTTCCCTTGCTTGTAGAGTACTTCAACCATGTCAACTCTGCTCGGAGAAAACTGATAGGACTGATTTTTTGCTGTATACTGTGAGCAAGACAGTGTAAAACTGACATGTTTTAGGATTCAAATGAAACATGCCAATTAAAGTGCAGTTGAAATGTGAACACCAGTACCACTAACAAGAAGAAGAAAGAAAGGGGCATCAATGCAACCAATGCCATGCACTAGAGAGCATGGGGAAAGAAGTTTGAATGAGAAGTTTTCAAGATATGAAAGCAAGTTAGAGACAACAGGGTGAAGATGAGACATAACTGAACCCTGCAAATGAATAAATGCACCCACCCCACTAGCCAAGTAGAGAAATGCAGTATTTATACCCCTAGAACTTACAATGAGGATAAGAAGTGAAGAACAACCTCTTTACTATATTTCTTGATTCTTATCCAAACAATGTTTTCAGTTTTCCAAAATCGTGTCTAGGAGCCTGCCCACTTCGGCATAATTCAATTGCCCAGATCACACAGATTTTCTCTCTTTCCCCCTTTCTGCATGTTTATTTGTCCTTTTCAACAACTTGTAAGAATGAGAGAAGAAGCTAGTAAACAAATCCAACTTAAAAATAGTAATAAGTGGCCCACAGAAAGATCCAGAAAAGGCAATGGTGGTGAGCAAAGCCAGCAGTATTGGGAAAATACAAATGAGCAGGGGACCCTGTAAGTACAAAGTCTTACATGGTAGCCTCTTGGCCGCATTCCCTGTGTGGCTACTTTGTCTTTGGCCTGCATTTTGTTGGTTCACACAGTATTTAAAATTTAAATTATCTGTCAGTATTAATAAGCATGGAAATGTTACATAAAAATAATTTTCTGATTCATTTGGAGTTTGCAGGTTGGCTCCTAGCTCCTCTGGCTGAGTGAATTTGGGAAAGTTGCCCCATCTGGTCTTCAATTACCTTATATTATGATTTTTTCCAGTTCTGGGATTGACCCCAGGGGCATTCTACCTCCAAGATACACCCCCAGCCCTGTTTCTTTTTTTAAACAGGGTCTCTCTAAGTTGTGGAGGTCCTCACTAAGTAGCTGAGGCTGGCCACAAATCTGAAATCCTCCTGTCTCAGCCTCCCAAGTATTGGAATTACAAGCCTGTGCCACCATTCCTGGCTTAAATTACCCTTTAAAAAGAGATAATAATATTACTTACTTTATAGAGCTGTGTGAGGATTAAATGACAAGGCACTATAAGAATCTGTAAGAGTATCTGGCACAGTGTCACTATGTGATACATACTAGGTATTGATACTAATAATATTTGCTGTTGCATTTAACAAACTAACCCTTGGAACAATAAGACAAGCATCAAAATAAATGCCAAAAAATCAGTTAAAGTTAATTAGCTAGGTGCATTTTACTGAACATATAAATGATTGTGTTAGATTGATTTTCAACAAAATTTGTTTTTTAAAAGACTATTACACATGCACAGTACCATGAATACACACACACACACATAACATATACATACACCTTCATGTATGTGTATGTGTGTGTACACATGTGTATATGAGTGTTAATAAGGACTGAACTAGTATAACCACTTTGGGAAACTGTATGAAGGATCCTCAGAAGAATGGGAATGAACTTACCATATGATCCAGCAATACCATTTCTGGGTATCTACCCAAAAGAATGTAAATCAAATTACCAGACTAATGCATGCATATCTATGTTTATAGCTGCACAATTCACAATTGTCCAACTATGAAACCAGTCAAAATGTCCATCAACAGATGAGTGGATTACAAAACTATGGGATATTTACACAATGAAGTTTTACTAAGCCATAAAGAACAAAATTATGTCATTTGCAGGGAAATCATGGAACTGGAGAACATTATGCTACAAGAGATTAGCCAGTCAAAAAATTAAAAGTCAGATGTTTTCCCTAATATATAGAAGCTAGGGAGAAAATGAAAAATAGGAGGGACTCCAGACAAAGAAGAAGAAATATGAGTAAAGAAGGTGACCTAATGGAGGGAGATGGAAAGAGGGAAACATTGTAATGTGCATAATTTACATTCACAAACATATCAAAGTCAGTCACTAAGCCAAACTTGAGGATGCAGTGGGGAGGGAATGGAGTGGGAATTGGGGAAGGTCTAAATATGTGATGAGTGCATGTATGCTTCTACCATCCTGTACCTTGTAAATTAAAAAAACACAAATACATAACATAAACATATATGTTTCAAAAATAGCATAAAAAGTTAATGCCCTCTTTAATAATACTGTTATCTAAAATAAAATTAAATGTAAGAAAGCAACAAAATGAAGTGTGTGCACACATATATATGTAAAACCTATAAGTATATATCTACATATATGTATATGAAGTGAGCGTATACATATATAAAATCAACTGTATGATATATATACATTATATATAATGTGTTTATATATACTTTTACTTCATACATTATTATTTAGTATGTTTAGTTTAAAATCCAGAAGCACTTTTATATTACTGAGTATTCAATATACTGTATAACAGCTAAAAATTTATACTCTTAAAATATAATGAACACTTGAAAGTAATTATTTAAGTCTATAGTCATTTTCTTTTTTTTTTTTTTTTTTTTGGTGGTACTGGGGTTCCTGGAAGCCCTTCTACCTCCGGGATACACTCCCACGGGCTACACTCCCAGACCTATTTTTTAACATTTTTATGTGGAAACAGAGTCTCTTAAGCCAGCGAGGCTGGCTTCGAACCAGCGCAATCCTCCTGTCTCCGCCTCCCAAGTGCGGGGATTACAAGCGTGCGCCACCACGCCTGGCTCTATAGTCATTTTCTAAAATAATAAATTCAATAAACAAAAAATTTAGTCTCACTAGTAACCAATAAATAACATTTATACCATCAGTGGAATTATATTTTTCACCTAAAAATTTGTAGAAATATTAAAATTTAATAGTGTTGATAAGAGGTATGGGAAAGAGAACTCTTACATATTGTTGATATCAACTTCTATAAATTTTGAGTACACAAAGTTCTCATAAATAAATTTATTCTTCAATCCAGAATTTTTAGTAATTTTCCCAAAGAGAATAAGTCATCAAGTGGGGGAAAGTATATGTACAATCATGTCATTCCCAAGATAATCATCAAAACTAAATCCTGAAAACAATGTAAATTTTTTTTGTGTGTGGTACTGCGGATAGAACCCAGAAACATTGTACCTCTGAGCTACACCCCCAGTCCTATTTTTATTCTTTATTTTGAAACAGGATCTCACTGAGTTGTGAAAGGGCCTCACTAAATAGCGAATCGTGATCCTTCTGTCTCAGCCTCCTGAATGCTGGAATTACAAGAGTGCACCATCAGGCCTGGCTCAATGTAAATATTTAAATAAACAAACTTTGAGACTTTTAATTAGGTTAAAAAACCACATACAGAATATAGTCTTTAAGATGGCACCCTCGAAAATTACCTAATATTACTTCTTTGTGGTGCTGGAGACTAAACTTGGGGCATTCTACCTTTGAGCTATATACTCAGAACTATTTTATTTTTTATTTTGAAATATGGTCTCATTAAGTTGCTGAAACTGGCCTTGAAACTGTGGTCCTCCTGTTTCAGCCTTCCAAGTATAGGTATAGACATGTGCCAACAAACGGGGCATATATTATCTTGTTGGAGCTTTTCTTGATTTAAAAATTTTCTAAGATTATTTTTAAATGAGTTTAACTTTTATTAAGTTGAATTGTTTTTTGTAAAACATCACAGTAAAATACAAGCAACTTGGAGGCAGGAATATGCAGATATTTAAGAAGGGAAAAAAGCTCTAAGAGCAGTTTCCATGCATTAAAAAAAAAAAAAAGCTCACTGTGCTTATCAGGTCTACTGAGAAAGAACAGAGAAATGAGCCCTGCACTTTTGTATAAAATATATAAATCTATTTTCCTTGCTCAATATTACAATATTGCAGAAAAACCATCCAAGTATCTATATATTCTGGCCCAGTGTTCTCTTTGATAAGGTGAGCAAGAAACACAAATAGTTTCAAGATCCCTGTCAGTACCATGCACTAAATAGTCTATTTCTAGGAAAAGCAAAGAGAGAAATATCTTTTAGCCTCACTAGTAACCAATAAATAAGATTTACATTTTTTTATTAATTTATTTTTTAAATTGGTGCATTGTAGTCATATATCAATCACATTGAAGTACAAGACTTGAGAGGATATACAAGCACACATCATCCAATTAGCCCTCATCCAGACCCCATCCCATTCCCTCCCCCTCCCTCCATCCCACGCTTCTTTGGTGATTTACTTTGATACATTTGTTTATGTACCTCCTGCGTTTTAAAGAGGCTCCGTCCTCCAGTATTACATACCCTCTGATGGGTCACATTACTTGCTTCACTATAGGGCCCTTTCTATAGCTCAACCTCTTCCTGTTGCCCTTTTCCTCCTAGTTATTGCTGATTAAGAGAAGCGTCTGATTTATATTTTCTGCGATATTTCTCTGTGCATGCTGCGTTGCAAGTACCGATCCCACTCTGGATGGTCCCAGTAGTGGCCTGGCTACTCAGTGGACTGAACCAGACCTCGCTGGCTCAAGCAGCGGCCTTGCCTCATGGGAGGCCCCAGTTCTGGTCTCGCTGGCCCCTGCACCGGTCTAACCCCTAAGCTGGCTTTGGTCCCGGCCTTGGAGGCCGCAGGAGTGAACTTGCCTCACGCCAGGCTCCGATGCTGGCCATTAGCCCCTGCACCGGTCTAACCCCTTGGCAGGATTCCAATCCCGGCCTCGGAGGCCCCAGCACCGGCCTAGCCTCACAGCAGGCTCTAATGCCGGACTCGTTGGCCCCAGCACTGACCTAACCCCTCGGCAGGTTCCGTTTCCGGGTTAGGAGGCCCCAGCACTGGCCATGTCTCACGGCAGGCTCCGATGCTGGCCTTGCCTAACGGCAGGCTCCGATGCCAGCATTTATGGCCCCAGCACCGGTCTAGCCCTTTGGCAGGTTGTTATCCTGGCCTCGGAAGCCCCAGTACCGGCCTTGCCTCACGGCAGGCTCCGATGCCGGCCTCACTGGCCCCAGCACCGGCCTAACCCCTCGACAGGCTCTTATCCCGGCCTCGATGTCCCAGTACCGGCCTTGCCTCACGGCAGGCTCCAATGCTGGCCTCACTGGCCCCAGCACCGGCCTAACCCCTCGGCAGGCTCTTATCCTGGCCTAGGAGGCCCAAGTATCGGCCTTGCTTCACGGCAAGCTCCGATGCCGGCCTCACTGGCCCCAGCACCGGCCTAACCCCTCGGCAGGCTCTTAGCCTGGCCTCGGAGGCCCCAGCACCGGCCTTGCCTCACGGCAGGCTCCGATGCCAGCCTCGCTGGCCTCAGCACCAGCCTAACCCCTCGGCAGTCTCCAATCCCGGCCTTGGAGGCCCCAGCACCGGCCTTGCCTCAAGGCAGGCTCCGATCCCGGCCTCGGAGGCCCCAGCACTGGCCTTGCCTCACGGCAGGCTCCGATGCCGGCCACACTGGCCCCAGCACCGGCCTAACCCCTGGGCAAGCTCTTATCCTGACCTCGGAGGCCCCAGTACCGGCCTTGCCTCATGGCAGGCTCTGATGCCAGCCTCGCTGGCCCCAGCACCGGCCTAACCCCTCAGCAGGCTCCGGTCCCGTCCTCGGGGGCCCCAGCACTGGCCTTGCCTCACGGCAGGCTCCGATGCTGGCCTCGCTGACCCCAGCACCGGCCTAACCCCTCAGCAAGTTCCGGACCCGACCTCGGAGGCCCTAGCACAAGCCTTGCCTCATGGCAGGCTCCAATGCCGGCCTCGCTGGCCCCAGCATCGGTCTAACCCCTCTGCAGGTTCCAATCCCGGCCACGGAGGCCTCAGTAGTGGCCTTGCCTCACAGCAAGCTCCGATGTCGGCCACTGGCCCCGGCGCCCGCCTAACCCCTCAGCAGGTTCCGATCACTGTCTCTGTGGTTATTATTTCAAAGGTTCCAGGTGTAATGTATCAGATCTCTGTCTCCCCTGAGTATTGGCCACTGGCATTGCCACTGCCTACACCGTTTCAAATCCTTCCCTGGCTCTTTTTCCACTCTGAATGTTGTCCAGTGTTCCTAAGCATGCATGATGGTAGCATTCGACATTTGGTGTAATTTCTCCAAAAAAAAATAAAGTTGGTAAGATCCGGTTTCTGCTTCTCCTGAATACAAGTCTCCACCACCATCGCGGAGAACTCTTTCAACACTGCATTTCTCCTTGGTCTCCGCTAAACTCTCTCCTTATATGTGATGTCTGAGATTCTTAACAATATAGAGAAATAGCAGTCCTCTTTCACGGCGAATTTTTCCATAAGTTCCAGTGCATTTAGATAAGTTTTGTCTGCATCTCCAGTGTCCTGGCATCCATAACGGCTTTCTTACCTCCTCTCCGATATTTTTCTTTATCTTTTTCTGTTCTGGGCCCGGTTTCTCCAGGGGTCTGGCGTGCTACGCGCAGTTTGGCCTGGGGCCCAGAGTCCCGTGACCCGGGCCCCATCTGGCGTGCCCTGCGCGCGACCCCCGTCCAAAACCCAGCTTCTTACTGGGCCTGGTTTCTCCAGGGGTCTGGCGTGCTACTCGCAGTTCGGCCTGGGAAGATTTACATTTAAAATGTAAATTATAAATCTGTAAATATTTTATATACATGTAAATACTTTAAAATTTTACATTAAAATTTACATTTGATATACATGTAAATACTTAAAAAAGGTTTACATTTATAATGTAAATTATAAACCTGTAAATATTTTTGATATACATGTAAATACTTTAAAAAAATTGTCTTGCTGAAGTTTCTGATAGAAAATGGCAAACTCAGCAAACAAATGTTATAACTGAGACAAAGCGAGATGTTCCATCTCATGACCTGTGATTTGGCAGTCCAACAGCACGGAGCCTAGCCTTGGTCTACAGGGAAAGGGCGCGTAGCTCACTTCCATGACAGATGTTAACAGTGACCACCTTCCTCCAGCTCCACTGTGGTAATCTCGAGGTGAGATGCCTTGAGACCTATAAAATTGGGCTAGGTCACCATCAGAGTTTGGGAGTCTTATTTCTAATTCTTGATTCCATTAAACTCATTCCTTAATATCATATGGAAGATCCAAAGAACAATAGATGTGACCTACTTCCAAATCTCCTCAAAAGAGGATTTATATGTTAGCAATAAAATCCCAAAGAACCTGGTCTACATAACAATTTTAAACATCTATATCGCACAAACAAAAGTTACAAACCATGTGAGAGGCAAATAGAGAACTAGAGAAAATATATTTGCCATATATATGCAAAAGATCAAATACCTTTAATATTCAAACAATGTATGGGCTCGGTGTGGTGGTGCATGCCTGTAATCCCAGTACTTGGGAGGCTGAGACAGTAGGATTACAGATTTTAGGCCAGTGTCAGCACTTTAGCATGTCCCTCAGCAGCTTAGTGAGAACTTGTTTTAAAATAAAAAGAGCTGGGAATTAGCTCAGAGGAAGAATACCCCCAATTCAATTTCTAGTACCATAAAACAAGACAGCTGGGCATGGTGGTACACACTTGTAATCCCAGTATTTAGGAGGCTGAGACAAAAGGATCACAGTTTTCTGCCAGCCTTAGCTACTTAGTGAGGCCCTCTGAAACTTAGTGAAACTCTGTTTCAAAATAAAGAATAAAAAAATAGGGCGAAGTTTAGCTCAGAGGTAGAATGCCTCTGGGTTTCATCCCCAGTACCTAAAAGAAAAAATACCCCTTACCCAAAAACCCTCTTATAGGCCAACATGAAAAAATTAAAGTCCAGTTTAAAATGGCCAAAATATGCTCATTTATTGTTTGAATAAAATTAATACATTTTAAAGAATATCTCAAGAAAACATACTCAGAGTTAGGCAAATGCAAGTTAAACTCACAAAACACCATATTTACCTCTTTACTACAAAGTCCCTGATTTTGATATCTGTATTATGTTCTTTAGAAATTGAAGTGTATATCTATACTGATGACTTTTGATTTATGATGGGTTACATCCAAATAAACCCAATGCCAAATTGGAAGATTGTATGTCAAATTGCATATAATACACATAACCTATCAACATCATTGCTAAGTAACGCAAGTGTTTACCCTCATGATCATGTGTCTGACTAAAAATGGAAGCTCCTTGCTACTACCCAAAACACTGAAAATTGTTTGGCCAGTAACAGTGTGTGCTGAAGAGTCTATCTCACATCATTTATGGTTGTACAGCCCATATAAAATCTAGTGAGGTCAAGTATAAAATGCTTTCATCTGGTAATTCTACTTCTAAGAATTGATAGACATACCAATATAGGAATATAATAAAAATTTATTTCAACATTGTTTAGTTAAAAAACACTAGAAATAATCTAAGTGCTCATGAGCAACAGACTACATAAGTTATACATATATATCTACATAAGTTATATATCGTATACATGATTAATTAAAAGAAAAAGGTAGCTGGGCATGGTGGTGCACGCTTATAATCCCTGCGCTTGGGAGGCAGAGACAGGAGGACCGCACAGGTTCGAAGCCAGCCTCGCTGGCTTAAGAGACCCTGTTTCCAAATTTAAAAAATATTAAAAAATAGGTATTTGGGAGTGTAGCCCTGAGATAGAAGGGTTTCCAGGAACCCCAGTACCACCAAAAAAAAAAAAAAAAAACCAAACAAACAAGAATAAGGTAGGTCTATATACTTATGATCATCACCATGATTATTTAAAAAAGCAAAGAGGCACAAGAGAATTACACCCTTTGCTTTCAGTTGATTGCATAAAGCACATGTACTTTTGTGTCCATAAACTATCTCTAGAAGGATTTACAAGAAAGTTTTGCTAGAAATAGCAATACTGACTTTTAGCTATAAATTATTATAATTATTATATTCACCATGGTGATTATTTCAAAAAACAAGATAAAGAAGTTGAAGCATGGGGAGGTTAAGTAAGTTTTCTAAGATCATATATAAAGTAGGAGCTGTGATTTGATCATCGTGAGGCTATGTCCAGAGTCAGTATTCTTAAACATTAAGTCATTTTCCTTTAGAGCAAAAAACTGAAATAAAGGTTAGAAAGAACATTTCTTTTGCACTTTATCTTATGCATTTTTACCATGCACTATTTTTGCAAAACATGAAAATAAAAAAATATTAAAAATAGCACACACATTCTAAAGCATATCTGGAAAAAAACAGAAGGAAAACAACCTAAAATTCTGATAATGTCTAATGAAGAAGGAGTAGCCTCACCAGATGGCAAAACTTGCTATAAATGTAGAAAAATGTTAAATAGTAAAAAATCGGCAAAAGAATTAACAGATAGGTGAAATGGAAAAAATAACTTAAAAGTCAACCTAGCAAAATAAAAATTTGTTATATGATATTACATACTTAAAGTAGAATTACTCAGCTGACTAATTATGTGGAAGAACATTATTTAAGATGTCAAATGATAGCATATACTAAATCCAACACGATTGAATTCAAGAACTAAATGTAAAACTGAAGCATAAAAATCCAAAATTATCTGGGAAGACTTGCTCCCTTAGAGAGGGTACAACTTTCTTAACATAAAACACAATGGAGGGAATAACCTGGGTAGGATGAAACAATTTCACCAACATCAGAATTCTTTTTTTTATTTTTTATTGGTGAATTATAGTCATACATCTTAATGGGATACAAGATGGTGGAGACATATCATGCACACATCATCCAATTAATGCCTTTACCCAATTCCCACCCTGCCGTAAACCAACTCAGTCCAAAATGGGGCACGAGTCCACTCGCGGTCTATCTCAGTAAAGATGGGAAAGGATAGGATGAAATACTGCAGATTCTTATCTGCAGCGATTCTTTTCCTTCTAGGAAATAATTCTATTAGCGGCGCTTTTGAAAAGAACCTGACATGGATTGAAGCTTCTTATGCCATCGAACATTTTATTCTGGACACAAGATTTTTTATATATTCCCCTCTCCCAGTGATTCTCTAGTAAAAAAGTGCAAAACACCCAAGGTACAATAGAGATCACCAACCCTGAACAAGACAAAAGTAAGGCCTGTGATATCACAGGTCTTTGTGATTGAAATCAGTCCCATTATCCCAGGTGGGTCTTGTGCTTCGATTCAGACCCCTTTAGCCTTGCAGCTGCAGAGGCTTTTATTGGGCTAATTCCAGAAGAACAAAAGTCACACCCAAAATCACTTGAGGAGTCCGGTTTTTAAGAGTTTTCTTTAACCCTTTCGGAACTTTCATTCCTAGGGCTTAGTCCAATGTCCTTCTCTATCTAGCAACCTCCTTTGAGCCGAATGGGGGACGAAGTCCGAGATTCCAGCTTTCATATAGTTGTCGTAGGGAAAATCCGTGTTCCTTTATGATGATTTAGAGAATTTCAATGAATGTCTGCTGGATTTTGTCTGCAATACAATCTGCTGTCTGAAAGCTTAAGCAAACTCATAACACAGTTTAGCAGGTAAACACCAAGAAATAATATGAAGTCTTTAGATTTAGTTGTCAGATATATTTCTCTAGCAGCTGAGCACTTTTCCTCAAACAATAGGCTTATTAGAAGCCTATTCCTCTTTTAATAATCCATTTTCCTATCACTGACCCTCTGCAACTTCCTTTTCTTTTCTGATTACCCTAATTCTCTCTTTCCCATTTTGGGACAATCTTAAGATAAGCTCTTCTTCATACAAAAATGCTTTCTTATTCTCACCATATTTTCTTTCTTTCACCTTTACACATCTATTTTATCTGTCCTTTGTTTTGACATAGCTATTTTTAACCAGGTGGTGTCGCCCTGTCCCCAGGCAGCACTATCACTAGGTGCAAAGGCCAAGATTCCTTTTAGCCCTTGCTCTATTGTAATGAAGGTCAAAGATAGGGGGGAGGGGGTTCTGCATTTGTAATTACTGACTGGAATGCTGCCACTGCATCTAACTGGTTATTACCATTTGAAAAAAGTTGAGAACGTACACCAGAAAGTTTATTTTCCACGGACTCAGTTTCTCTCACAGTCCTGATCTTTCACCACCGGAGCAATTCATGTGGAGACTTAAAAGAATCATTACTAAAAGAATAATAGTTATGAAAGAATATCTAAAAGTGGAAAGTACTTTTGGCCAGCGACCACACCTTCTCTCGGGGCTTATTTCTCAGGTTGAGAATCGCCTATGGACTGCATGAATAAGAATGCAGATGCCGAGAGGGCATGGCTGCAGCTGGTATCAGCACCACCCCATTCTTTCCCCCTCTCTCCTTCTCATGTTTGGCTTAGTGATTGATACTGATATGTGTGTTAAAGTTCATCAAAATTCTAAAGCTGCACATTTAAAATATAAACTAATACAAGATAATGAATTGAGGATAATCATTTACAACATATGAAACTGAAGTTGTTAATATTACATGTAAAACAATCATAAGTCAATAAGTAAGACATTAAACTGTTAAATGAAAAACTAGTCAAGAAAATGATACAAAAGAAAAATAAAAACCTCACATAACTTATTTAATTCTCTTTTATGTAGGCATAATTATTTCCCCATTAACAGATAATAGCTGACACTCAAAAAGTTTAAGTAGGTTGCCTAAGATCACATAGCCAATAAATAGTGAGCTGAGATCTGAATTGTTTTCTTTTTTTTTTTTACTCCAAAGCCCTGCCGTGTGTGTGTGGGGGGGGGGGGGGGTACTGGGGTTCCTGGAAACCCTTCTACCTCCGGGCTACACTCCCAGACATCTATTTTTTATATTTTTTTTATTTGGAAACAGGGTCTCTTAAGCCAGCAAGGCTGGCTTGGAACCTGCGCGATCCTCCTGTCTCTACCTCCCAAGCGTGGGGATTACAAGCATGCCCCAACACGCCCGGCCAAAGCCCCTGCCTTTTTAAACCATTCCATCTAGACGTTAATTTGCAGTGTGTCTGTAGTGATGCCTCTCAGTTCACGGTGAAGTTACTGCCAGATAAACCCACTGTAAATTGAAAACATTGTATGTCAAAAATGTATCTAATGTGCCTAGCCTAGCAAACATCCCTGCTGGGTAACGCACACACTGTAGGATAACCACTGTTACCCTGTGGATATGTGGCTGACTGAGAACTGCAGCTCCTTGCCACTGCTCAGTGTATCATATCAAACAACACTGTCCCAGGAAAAGATCAAAACTGAGAATTGAAAGTATGTTTTCTACTGCAAGTGTATTTTTTCACACCATTTTAAAGTCAAAAAGTTGCAAGTAGGACTTCCGGGAAGATGGCGATGGAGCAAAGCGGGGCTAACAAGCCCCGCTAACAAGCATTCTCTATTACCACAAAAAGCGAATTACATAGCCAGAAAACACCATCAGCAGAGAAAAAAGAAATGTAATTACAAGGGACAGAGAAAAAGAGGGCTGGAAAAACGAGACACCAGAAAGAAATCAGACTGCAGTGCTGCAGCCAGAGCCGCGGCGCAGAGCAGCGGGCACCATCTTCCCTTGCAGCACCAGGCCCTAGAGAGGGGGACACAGAACGGAGCTCAGATCCACAGAGGAGATACACCAGCCTCACAGCCGAACAAGTGGCAGCAGCACCTTACTGCTAGCAGCAGCGGCGAGTTCACTGGACGTTTCCATACCAAAGCACTCAACACCCACCAGGCTCCAGAGAGTAGCGGCAGACAGCGAGCTGAGGTGAGCCACTGCAGAACAGCAGGGAGGAATTCGGCAGATTTCTTGGCACAGGGAGCATCTAAAGCTCCCAGGGGCTGGGCTCTGCACACCCTGCAGGGACTCAGAGCGGAGCTCAAAACCTGAGAAGAAATACACCAACCTCACGGACAAGGGCGTGGCAGCGGGCGCCATATTGCCACCAGCGGCAGCAGCAGCAAACTCACCGAGTCCATAACAGCTCCATCTGCGCACTTAACAACAGTGAGTCAAATTGCGGCCCCTAGAGGAGAAGTCCCAGTACTGTACTCCCAGGGACTTGACCCAGTGGGGAAGTGGTGGTGGCAGAGATATTACACCATAGGAGAATGCCCAACCTGGCACCCCCCATGGTCTAAAGCAGCCTAGATTGACTCCCAGAGTCTGAGACTCTGCGATACAACCCAGTAAAGGAGTAGTGGGGACCAATATACCACAGACTCAAGATCCAGAGCACCTTAAGTGAAGTCGTAGTGACCCAAGGGAAGAAACCAGACAAGGCACAAACTTCCGAAATCATGGGAAAGAGGAATAACAATGGAGCAATGAATGCCCACAACCCCACAACATCAGAACCTAATAAAACAGAAATTCAGAGATTTCTAGAAGACAAAATCAGGAAAATAACTGTAGAAATAATAGAGGTGTTTCGAAAAGAATTCAGAGAGAGCCAAAAAGAGATAAAGGATGCAATTAATGAAGTAAAGGCCTCAATTCAAAGTACAAACAACCGATTAGACCACATGGAGAATAGAATCTCGCTCCTAGAAGATGATCATTCAAAAAATGAACGCATAGTTTCTAATTTAGAAAAAATTATCCAACAGCAGAAATCTGACATTGAAGAAATATGGGCCCATTTTAAGAGAGCTAACCTAAGAATAATTGGAATAGAGGAGGGAAAAGAAGGTGAAACCAAAGGGATCAACAATCTCTTCAAGGAAGTAATAGCAGAAAAATTTCCAAATATAGAGCAAGAGGTCGATACACAGGTCCAGGAAACTTATAGAACTCCCTTTAGACAGGATCGGAGAAGAGGATTCCCATGCCACATAATTGTCAAAATGACCAATGTGGAAGCCAAGCAGAGAATCTTAAAGGCAACAAAAACAAAGGGCCAAGTGACATTCAGAGGCAAACCAATTAGAATCACTCCAGACTTCCCAAACCAAGTCATGAGAGCCAGAAGGGCTTGGAGTAACATATTCCAAACTCTGAAAGAAAACAACTTCCAGCCAAAAATTTCCTACCCAGCAAAACTTTCTATCAAATTAGATAGGGAAATAAGAAGCTTCCGTGACAAACAGAAACTGAAGGAATATATGTCTTCAAAACCAGCACTAGAGAAAATACTCAAAGAGATTAACTACAAAGAAGAAATAGGTAACTCACACCAGAACCAGAGAAACAAGATTTTCCATCTAACAGACAACTAAGATTGGTTATCTGTGGAAATTCAATATTTATGTTAGTTTTTACATATCTCTAAATTGTATTGTTTGCTTTTATTGTTGCTAATCTTTAGAATTTCTAGTAGGAATATTAATATACCTTCAGATATAGCATTTGGAAATATTTTATCCTATTCTATCAGTAACTTTTAACTCTGTTTACATTGTCTTTGGATATACAATATGCTTTTATTTTTTAGGGAGATTTTTACCCTTTTGTTGCCTGTGCCATTGAAATCATATCCAAGAAATCACTGCCAATTTCAATGTTGTGAGGTTTTATGACCCAGATTTTCTTCTAAAAGTTTAGAATCTTAAGATTTATATTTAGGTCTTTTATCTCTTTTGAGTTAATATTTGTATATATGTTAGGTACGGGTCTGATTTTATTCCTTTTCATGTAATTATTATTTTTCAACAATATTTAGTTAAAAGATTATTATTTCCACCACCAAATGTTCGTGGAAACCTTGTCAAAAATAACTTGAGCCGGGCGTTGTGGCGCACGCTTGTAATCCCCGCGCTTGGGAGGCAGAGACAGGAGGATCGCGCAGGTTCGAAGCCAGCCGCACGTGCTGGCTTAAGGAGACCCTGTTTCCAAATAAAAAAATGTAAAAATAGGTCTGGGAGTGTAGCCCGGAGGTAGAAGGGCTTCCAGGAACCCCAGTACCACCAACAAAACAAAACAAAACAAAACAAAAAAATAACTTGACAATATATGAAAGAATTTATCTCTAGGCTTTTATTTAACTCCAATGGTTTATATATCTGCCTCTGGAACAGTACTACACTGTTTCAATTATTGTAGCTTTATATGGTTTGAAATCAGAAAATATACATCTTCTAGCTTTGTTCTTTTTTGAGATAGTTTTGGGTATCTAGAGTCCATATTCCATATTAGGATAGATTTTTTTCAGAAAAATAAATAAATAAATGTATGATAGTTTCACCTAAAAAAAAGAAAGAAAAAAGTATTCTCTGGTAAGAAAGAAAGCAAAAAGAAATATTGAAATGTTATCTTTAAGTCATCAAAAGCTTAGTATCAGACAAATGAAACTGTTATGTGAGATTATCATTGTTAATTTTGGATAAATTGCTATAATACTAGATGTCAACCACTTAGCCAAGCATGGGAAGGAGGGATGGGGAGGGTATGGGGTGGGGTTCAGGTAGGGGCTAACTGGGCGATGTGTGCATGTATGTCTACAAAATTATTTTTTATCCCATTTTGATGTATGAATACAGTGCACCAATTAAAAAAAAGTAAAAAATAGTTGCAAGTAGAGCTATAAGTCAGGTACTATCTGTATAGGTGTATAGTATAGCAATAAGAGTATGTCATCATCTAAAGCAAAAATGAAGAGACTTCTATGGCACAAATATAAGTGAGGAATTGGTGAAGCACTTCTCTGAGTATCCTCTCAACACAGTCACTATACTTAATTATTCAGAGAATACTTTATTACTTTTGTTAATGAAACAGTCCAATATTATCTATGTGAGGGTTTATGTTTGGGGAGTTTAAATGGAAAAACAATTAAGTATTTCAATGGGAAAGAACCAAATGCATTTCTGGTTGGATATTTTTCTGTTTTATATAGCAGTTTATCAGAAAGTAAGAGTCAAAGTAACAATAACCATCTAAAGAATTCTGAATCTGCAAAACCATCTCTAGGTTGTATATTATAACCAAGAAAACATTGAAAGTATAATGACATTAGCAGTATTTAAGTTGAATTTTTCATTTGTTTGCATTGTTTTAAATAATGATATAACTTGATAAAACATAAGGATATTTTTGTTCAAAAATTAGTATCTGTCAGGTGCTGTGACACATAACTATAATTGCAGCTACTCAGGAGGCTGAGGCAAGAGGATTACAAGTTCAAGGACAGAGACTCCTTCCAACATAAAAAAAAATTTTAAAGGCTATGAGGTGCCGGGCGTGGTGGCACACGCTTGGTTTGTAATCCCAGCGCTTGGGAGGCTGAGACAGGAGATTCGCACAGGTTCGAAGCCAGCCTCGACTGCTTAGTGAGGCTCTCAGACACTTAGTGAGACCCTGTCTCCAAATAAAATATAAAAAAGAGGTCTGGAAGTATAGCCCAGAGGTAGAAAAGCCCTTGGGTTCCACCCCAGTACCACCAAAAAAAAAAAAAAAAAAAAAGGCTATGAGGGTAGCTCTAATATCTATATTCAGAGTTAAATCAGCTTCCTTGGTAAGTTGATTGTCAGTCCAAAGTGTTATTATTGCTTAAGTCCACCAAAGTTGACTGACTGCTAGACAAGGAAAGATAATGTCAATGTTGGTAGGAGAGGTTGTATCTGGAGCTTTTATGAATTCTTGCCAAAGCCACATCTATTTCAGTCTTAAGACATCTGCTACTCTGAAAATGGCCTCTCTCCTCCCCCTTCCTCCCTCTTTTTTTTCCAGAGCATCCAGTTTCCTTCAGCCTAGAATTTTTATCATTCCTGATATCAGCTCCTATCCCATCAGTTATAGATAGCATTGGGAGAGGTAAATGTCTCTACCCTAGAGTCCACCATGATCACTGTTTATGAGAGAGGATGGTGGAGGACATGGAAGGGAGGACTATGAGGTCCATCCACTGTAGCTCAGGTACTTATATTGTGGATGAATGCATAAGCAGTAGGGTAGAAAAGAGAAGGGGAAGTAACAAATTTCAGCTTCAACAATAATCACTGTCACCATTTGTCATGGCTTCAAACAACCCCTCTACAAACAGATGGCCTGAAAGCCAATCAGTAGAAAATAAAATGCTTTTTTAAAAATGTATATAATGTTGGAACCAACCTAGGTCTCCATCAATAGATGAATGGATTGCAAAATTATGAGAAATAAACACAATGAAATTATATTTTACTCAGCCATAAAGAAGAACAAAATCATGTCACTCAGAAGAAGATGGAAAGACCTGGAGAATTTTGTGTTAAGTGCAATCAGCCAACCACAGAAAGAGAAGGGACATATGTTTTCTCTAATATGCCCAAACTAGTGAGTATTAAGTGTCACGACCCTAAGGCTCTGACCAGCAGAGCCTAGGGAAGAAACACACAAACGCCGACTTGCTGATGAAGCTACTTCCTCTTTATTCCCCACAGAAGTTTCCTTATATACCATACCAAGCCTGTTCCCAAAATATCCACCAATCCCATTCCACCCATGTCCATCCCATGCTCCCTAGAAGGTACCCCATAGGCGTACTGGCCTAACCACGAGGCATTACATCACAGTCCATGCATGAGGCGCGTGATATTGACAACAGCGCATGCGTCAGCCAAGACCACCATCCTTGGCAGTCAGCCCGGGCGCCATCTTGGGCTGACGTGCCACACCCTGGCTTTCCACAATTAAGGATACCCATGGGGCTCTAGATAATGGAGGGAAAACCTCAGCAAGGCTGAAATGGAAGGGTAGGAGAGAAAGAAGGCTGAGGTTGATTAAATGGAAGAGCTACATTTGAATATGTTTAAAAGTATGAATGTAGCATGGTAAACATGGACACTCATTTTTTTGGGGGGAAAGAGAAAGTGGAGGGTGGGAGAGGGCCTCAAGCACAGTCTGAATGTATGTCATTTTCAATATGACCCACAAAAAAATTTTTTAATGTGTATAATGAATTAGATATTATAAGGTTTAACCTGAGAATTTAAACAGATTTCATCCTACAATTATACCTCCATTAACAGAATATAGAATATTATTAATGTGCCCACTTAGCTGATATTAGCTCAAGTTTTTGAGATAAATTATGGATAAATATGGTCATATTATTTCTATAGAGTGAATATGCTAATATTACCTAAATAAGAGCTTATATAGAAAACAAGGAGCGATGTCATATTTGTTTTAGTCTGTACACTGGAAAAGCTAAAAGAACAGAAAAAATTATGGGATGAACAGGCATCTTAATTATTAAACTAAGGCATGGATATGTTTTTCACTAAAAGTCTATTTTTTTTCTTGTGGTCTTTATAATGTTATAGTCCAAATGCTACTTAAATTGCTGTAAGTTACAGTGCCTTTTTTTTGAAGATTTAAAGAAATTTATTAGAAAGATAGAAATACAGAAAATATAAATACAGCCCCATGCCAAAATGGCATGAGGAGGTTATTTGAAATGAATACACCCATTACAGTGCCTTTTAAAAAATCAGTATATGGCACCAAACTTTTTAATTTGTTTCATATATATAAAATATAAGTATTGTTCATCACATGTATAAGGCCTGTTATGAGAATCTGACAATATCAATGGTTTATCTAATTATACTGATATCCTGGGTGTCATAAAATACTCAGTTTTAGAAGCACCAATGAGTTATGACAGCAATGGAGTCCCCATCACTGGGGATTTATTTACTTAAGCTCATTTTGTGTTATGTTTTAAATACTCACCATTTGTAAAAACACAAGTGAGCATTCTCTATGAAAAGTAATAAAACAGATGTTGCTGTTTGCTCCCAATATGCCAAAACATATTTGGTCCAAGTTACAAGGGCCAGAGTTCACCCTTGAAGGTCAGGAGCTGCAGGTCTCCAGTATGTCCATCATCATCAAAGCTACTTGTTTCTTCTTAGTTCAACATTCTCCCACAGGGAGAGTTTGGGGTTAAAGATTTCCATGTAAAAGGGGAAGTTTCACATTAAATTACTGATTCTTAAATAAAATTTTAAATTGTACAAAGGGCAAAAGGAAAAATAGACTATCCTGTCCCTAGCCAGTTTTCTTTGCCAGAGATGTCATGTGTTTATGGCTCTCTCCAGAGATATCACTCTGTATAAATAAGAAAATATGTAATTTCTCTCTCTCTTTTTAACCACATGGGACATTACTAAGTCCATCTGCATTCACCTGGATTTTCTCAATTTATCTCAGAGATTGTTTCATTTCAGAACATATATAAGGCAAATTTTTTCATTGTATAATAGTTAATTACTAAAATTCCCTATTTATGAATATTTAGAACACTTCCCATTTTTCATTATTATAAAGAAATAAAGCAACATACAGTACTCTGCTTTGATCCTAACCCCTATAAATGTTAATACATTGATTGAAATAGCACTGAAGCACATTGTCATACTTAAAATCATTTCATCTGGTGATTTTACTGCTTATAACCATTTCCAGCTCTAATTGCCAAGTCTAACAGGAGGCTCTTAGTGAACATTAATTATAGGTGATGTGGCATATTAAATTTCATTAAAATTCTAAATGACATTACCAATAATCAGAATATTGCCTTCATTTGAGAATTGTTTGACCCTAATTAGTGATCTCAACTTGGCTTTCTTTGTATTTCTGGGGTGGGGTAAAGGAGGGGTAAATCATCATATTAACTTTAGATTTTTGACACCAGTTTTGACTGACTCTCTCCATTTTAGAATTCTTGTAGCATCAGCATCAGGTGAACTGACACTTAACTCTTTGATAGCAGAGCAAGATTCAGAGACATTTGCAAATTACTGTGGTTCAACGATGGTCCACTTGGGCAGGAAAAGAATCTACTAGAAAGACATTGAAAGCTTATAGAATTGAATAAACGATAAGGCTTGCAGAAAAACTAATATAACTCCAGAAGATCTAAAAGCAGAACATCTGAGAAAGATGTCACCTGGGCTAATCCAAACAGTGCACCTTGTGGCCATGACCCTGAAGACTCCCACAGAGGGCACCAAGGAGCCTTCACCAAATCTTGGTGAAGTTTTTTAATCTTTCTTTCTTCCTTCTTTTCTTCTTTCCTTCCTTCCTTCCTTCCTTCCTTCCTTCCTTCCTTCCTTCCATTCTTCCTTCTTTCTTTGTCAGAAACAAAGACAGATGTATTTAGAAAAGTGGGGGCACACACATAAAAGAAGAATTTGAACAATTTCAAAAGTGAGAGACATTTTGTGGTCTTGTGGTTTTTTTTATAGGCGACTCCCATGAGATGGTGGTAGGTAGGGTGTGCACAGCAGGTATGGAGGTCTGGTTTTATTCATCTGATTGATGGGTGGTACCTGGGCTTGACTAAGTGTCAGGCTTTCCTTATGGAACCTTTGTTTACCGAACATCTAGAAATTGTAGGTCTTGTGGAGAGATAGGCCGTTAGGGTTAAAGGTGAAGGCCTTTGGGGGGATGTTTGCCTAAGGAACAATAGACCCTGTAGGGTGAAGTTAAGGATCACTATGGAGTTTTAGATTTAAAGCTACAGTTTCCTCTTCCTTTCCTGTTTGTCCCCTTTCTACATATTACTTTTATTTCTCTTATTCTATCTCATATCCTCTCTCTGTAACTTGGATTCCTTAATCTTAAGAGTTGGTTAGGGGGCAGTTCTGTCTTCTATAACTTCTTTAAGCTGGCAAGGGGTATTGGACAATTTAACCATGGGTCAAAAGTCTTATCCTAACTGATCTAAAGGAGACAAAAATAAATTGGCATCAGCTATTGTGGTGGGCTCTTTACATCATGTTACAGGTTAACACCACTGTAGGGGATAGCCTCAGGAACATGTGGAGCTATAATTGGCTTTTTTCTTTTGTGTGCCTGTACTTTTGAGGTGCCCATTGTGCCAAACCTGTCATTGAAATTGTTGGGTTGATCTTTATAAGCCTGGTTATTTTGGCTTGTTGGTCAACAAAGCTATTCATCTATGTTTTGACACTATCTCCTTGTGCATGAAAAGTGACACATTAGCAGATTGGGCAATGAATGACCCAGGTATTTTTTCATGATGGTTTTTCTCAGAACTTTTTACCCTTGATCATGCAGTGAGTAGTCATTTAAACTGGAATCCAGGTAGCAGCCTATTTGTATCAGACCATGATACAATATATAACATGGTAAAAAGTCCTCATAGTATAAGGCCTGAAATACAGCATAAAACTTAACATATTGACTACTATGTTCCTACCCATTAATACTGATCATTAGCTTACTATAGGATTATATGACACCACTACTTATCTTCTTTCTATTTTTACAGATTGTGAAGAGCCATCTGCAAACCAAGCATTTTGTTTTTCTTTAGGTATTAAGTTATCATACCCTTTAAAAAGAAAGATTCTGGGTATATAGCACATAGGGAAACAATTCTTTGTTTTTAATTTTAAGCAGGATTCATAAATACTTCAGTAACTTGCAGAAATAGGACTTTTTATAGTGTCTTCTGGTCCTGAAACTGCAAAACCTCAAGAAGGGCAGGTTTAGTTTTATAGCATCTTATAAAAATTCATTTGGAGAGAGGTTTTAAGCATCAGCCCCATATCTGCGAATCTAAAGGTAGAAGTACCATTATAAATGGCTTCAGCACTCATTTTGGTGTTGCTACCTCTGCCTGAAATGAAACTGTTATGCTAAGTGTTCAGAACCAAGTAGGTAACCTTATGTTGAGCAAACATAAGTCTTTATAACATTATTTTGCTGTCAAGGTCAGTAAAGCTCCATAGAGCTACTCCTAGGGACTATGTGAGGCTTCTCCTCCATAAGTTTTGCCATCTGCCAGGATGGGTCATGGTCCTGCTGACCATTTGGCTTTCCTTGGAGCATAGGGGCATTTTTCTCTCTAATGACCTTCCGTTTTGCACAATATGTGCTGCTGGCTTTCAGTCTCTGGGGCCTTCATGATCCCCTGACAAGGAGGTTAGATGACTTACCAGAGTTTCAGGACCCTTAGAGAATTCCCACTCTTCTATGGGTTCTGTTGGACCTTGGAGAGCAAGGGCCAAAATATTGGCTGCCTTTTCCTTAGCTCTTTTATTTCCTAACTATTGTCTCTAGGTCTCAGCTGTAAAACACCCAGGTCACCAATCCTTCTTGATGAATAGGAGTCAATACTGTAGCCTATTAAAAATATATTATAGCTGTTGGGCATGTTGCATATGCCTATAATTCCAGTACTTGGGAGGCTGAAGTTTGTTTAATTTTTTCAGTAATGGGGGCTGATCCCAGGGGCATTCTACCTCTGAGCTACATTCCAGTCCTATTTTAAAACAGAGTCACACAAAGTAGCTAAAGATGGCCACAGACCCATAATCCTCCTGTCTCAGAGTCTCAAGTACTGGGATTACAAGCGTGTACCACTATTCCAAGCTAAAAAGACCCTATTTAAAAATAAATAAATAAAGCTAGGGATGTAGCTTAGAGACAGAACACCCCTTGGGTTATTGGTTATTGGTCAATCCCCCAAAATATATATATATATGTAATGTTACATTACTATATAAATATATACATATATATGTTCTTATTTCTTCTATGAATCTAAAGGTAGAAGTACTTTTATAAATGGTAGAAGTACCATTATAATCTATCTAGATAGATATTGGTATATAAATTCCAGTAATACATACACACATTTAACTAAACGAGTTTTATTAAATGAAGACTCTTCCCTATATGCAATTCATTCTAATACCATATATTCTCTTCTATGTTGTGTGTTTGTTTTTTCAATGCTGGTGGCAACCCACTACATTAACTTCAAGACTGAAGTCAATTAGGAGCCACAGTTTGAATACACTGCTCAAGGGAGAATGATTTAAATCATGGCGTCACTGCTAATAAGTAAACTTGTGGAGGAAGTGAAGACTAAAGAGAATAGCAGACCATTCTGCATGCAAAAGATAAAAAAGTAGAAAAAATGAAATGTGAAGCTTACACATATACCCTTTATCAGCAGAACGAGGCCATCATAACCCAGATTTAATAACACACTAAAGTTTGACCTGTATAAATTATCACATAGTACTGAAGCAGTACAATACAAATCATGGCTTTTCTGATAGGAAAGAAGAGAGGGAGGAAGGAAGGGCATCATTTTAAGTTCTGCTTTAGCATGTAATCCAGCAGCTCAAATTTAATATAACTGCTCTGTGAAATCCCCATTTATTTCAAAAGCAATTCTGGCTTTCTCTGCCCTTTTCAGCTCTGCTGCACTAGCTCCTTTCCCCACCATTACTTAGGCTAGAGTCTGGTTGTCTGACATGAGCTGTCAACACACTAAGAGTCCTAAAATTAAAGAGTAATCTTAAAGGATCCAGCTGCCTCTGTACACATTTGCCTAGATCCCACACTATATTCTTGTCACATTGCATGCCCTGAAATAAATCTAAGTGCAATGTTGCGTGTTGAGGTCCGCGATGGCCCTAACTCCATGCTCAATTTCTTCATCTGTCTGAATAGATGACATCCCCTCAGCCTCTCAGCCTCTCTCTCTTGTTCTCATCACATGGCAGCTACTCCTCTTCTGGGAACATTAAGCCTTCCTGTGAGGCTTCAGCCTTGGCATTTATCCCCTCTACAGTTCTAAAGTTAGTAGAAAAGTAGAAATATTTCATTTCCTTGATTATGCTTCCACTCTTTCAAATTACTCCCAGGAAATGTCAAAGCCAGAAGAAATGTCTTGGAGACTGTGACTGAATTAAAATTGTGCAGAATAGTCTTAATGAAATTATCCAGGACAGCGAAGTTGGCTGGCAAGTCTTCTTAGCTAATGGAAAACATTTTCTTGCTGACTTTCCTGCTCAAGGGACAGCCTAACCCTCTTGGCCTGTCTCGGTGCCCTCAATGGTCCAGAAGAGGCCAGTGGAGTGCCCGAGCTAATTAACCATGCCCCGGGTGGCAGTTGCTCTTCACTGTGATTTCTTCAGCAGCAGAGTAAACCCCCCAAATTTTACTTCTATTTTTAGCCACATTTATAATAATGGAATGAAAAATAAGTGACTTCTTGAACTCTTGTTACACGTCAGTCAGGGAGAGCAAATATAGCTCACTCTTGACAGTTACTAAGTTAGAGCGAAAGAATTTCTCAGCAGTTCAAGAGTGTGAATTTGCACCTTCTTAAAGCTGGTTGTTTCCTGGATGCACTGCCTCTGCAGATAAAATGTGAAACATGATGTGGAGGCATATTTGGCATGCACAGGTGACAATCAGAGCCTTCTAATTATAGCATAAAGGATTATCAGCAAAGAGGTTCCTAAATGTGGGGGTGATGTGGCCATGTCAATACCAGGTGAGGTTGGTTCCTCTGACTTCCCCTCAGTCCCAGCCTTTAAAACCTTGACACCTGGTGAAGAATGACTAGGCAGCAAGTTACAAAGCACAAACATTATCAGTCTCTAGGATCACAAAGAAAATGAAATAAATACAAATTGTTTCTACATGTTACTTCTAGGGCTGCAATGAGCTCAGTGGTAGAACATTTGCCTAGCATGCTCGAGGCCCTGGGTTTGAGCCCCAGACACCCCAAACACACACACACACACACACACACACACACACACACACACACAATGTTCTTTCTTCTTTTTTAAATCTACAAGTAAAATACTAAACCTATTGTTTCCTGATTTGATTATGTTTTGTCTATTATTCTTTTATGTTGCTATCATAATCTGATTTCACAAAATACCAGTTTTCATATTTCACTGTAGCAAATTATTTTGAATGAAATAATTCAATAGATAGCATTTAAAAGGAATAATTAATGGCTCATAATAAAGGATCCAATTTCATATCAGGGAATATCTACTTTGCAAAGACTTTTAAAGTTACATCTATTGTGCTGCCTAATGCTCAGTGTTTCAGAATACAGAAGAGATGATGGTTGTATCATATCTTCTGTACAACATACCTCTTCAGATAAGACTGAAAGAAAAGAATTGCTTGTAAACCTATTTAAGAAGCAAATCCTCAGCTCCCTTTGCTAATTACAGCTATCCAAACTGCTCATCTCCCACCCAGCAGAAAACTAATTTTTTTCCTCTGAAGTGCATAAAATAGAGGGTATCCTTATTGATAGATGCCAGGAATTTTTGAGAAACAGAAGATGATGCTGAAAACAAGATTAAGAAAATTTTAACATGGACACAAGTCTCCTCATCTTTAAGTCATATATCCAGGACAATTAATCAACTGATGTAGTATAGATTTAAAGTTCATTCATAACTCAAGAGAAAAAAGTTTATAGAATCTTCTAACAAGAGAAAAATAATTTAAAAGCATCATTTGTTACCTCAAAAAGACACTATTAAATTACTAGAAGAAAACACAAGGGGAAAACTCAGGACATTGGAATGCACAAGAATGTTTTGGAAAAGACCCCAAAGTACAGAACACAAAAGCAAAAATAGATCAATATTATTATATCAAATTAAGAGACTTCTGAACAGCAAATGAAACAATAGAGAGAAAAGACAATCTACATAATGGGAGAGAATATTCACACACTATACATCCGAGTGGGGGGTAATATACAGAATTTATAAAGGAAGTAAAAGAACCTCAATTGAAAATATAAGTGAGTAAAAACTAGCAATAGACATAAGTAAACAGTTTTCTTTTTTATTATTTTATAAAGGCATTGGCATAATGCACCACAGTGAAGCACATACACACAGCTAAAAGCACATACACACAGCTCTTGATGTGATCTATCCATATTCCACCCCACTCTCTCCCTACATATATCAAAATTTAAAAGTGAACAATAGACTTTCTTTTTCAAAAAAAGGCATGCAGATAACCAACAGATATATGAAAGATGTTCAGCATCACTGATCATCAGGGAAATGCAAATCAAAACCATAAGATGTCATTTCACTCCAATAAGAATCTCTATTTTTAAAAAGCAAATGATAACAAGTGCTGGTGAGTATGTGAAGGAAAGGTGTCCCCTGTGTACTATTGGTGAAAATATAAGTTAGCACAGCCATTAGGAAAACATTATAAATGTTCTTAAAAAACAAAATGTAGTACACCCCTATGATCCAGCAATCTTATTCCTGGGAACATATTAATGGAAAATGAAGCCAGTTTGTCAAAAAGACATCTGCATTCCCACATATTGCAGCATTATTTGTAATAGTCAATAAATGGAAACTTCAGTGTTCATCAACTGATGAATTAATAAAAAAATGAAGTATACATGCACAATAAAAATAATGAAATCCTGCAATTTGTGACAACATGAATGAAACTGGAGATCATTATGTTAAGTGAAAGAAGTCAGGCACATCATATTATATATGGAATATTAAAAAGTTGTTCTCATAGTTGAAAGAAGAATGGGGATATCATAAGATGGAGAGAGGTAGATTGTTGGTTACCATTAGAATGAGACAAGAGTAAGAGGTTTCAATGTGCTATTATGTATAGTATATATTGTTGTAATATATTCTATTATATTGCACAGTAGGATAACTATAGATAATTTATTTTTATCTATATGTAAAAATAAATTGTATTTTTTGCATATTTTTCAAATGTCTGTATTTTTCAAAAAGCCAGGATAAAGGATTTTAATGTTTTCACCATTAAGAAATTACAACAATATATACATGTAAACAGCATATGATACCCCATTAATATGAATAATTTTATATTTTTATGTATCAGTTTAAAAAGCAATGAAAGAAGAAGGCACTAGATCCACTGAATTCATCAGTAAGTTTTCTTAAGCTTTAAGGTCACTCTAATACTATTTAAACTGTTCAAAATTTGTTGAGTTTTTGTGTGTGTGTGTGTGGTGGCACTTGGGATGGAATCCAGGGGCCTTCTACCTCCGGGCTACACTCCCAGACCTATTTTATATTTTTATTTTATTTGAAAACAGGGTCTCTTAAACCAGCTGAGGCTGGCTTCGAACCTGCGTGATCCTCCTGTCTCAGCCTCCCAAGCAAGGGGATTACAAGTGTGCGCCACCACACTCAGCCAAAACTTGTTTTTTTAAATCATGCCATTTTCTGAGTTTAGAAAGCTGGTATAAAACTAAATAATACAATCTTAAAAGCAAAAAGAAAAAATAAAACTACAGTTAATTATCATGGTCAATATATTTATGTAAATAATATATAAAATGCTATTACATCAAATTTAGCACCATATTAAAAGGATGACACATTATAGCAAGTAGGGTTTATTTTATGAAAGTTGATAACAGTAGGGTCTCATTACTTTAAATACATTATATTAGTAAGTTGTTATTTTTTTAAAAAAAAAAGCTCAGATTAACAAATTGGGGTGACAGATTATATGTAAGCCATTTATTAATTTTTTAACAAATATTCCTGATCTATAAGCAACAAATCCCCTAATAAACAGGAGTAGTAGACTATTTCCTTAACATGATATAGAAAACATACTTTAGCCCAGAATACAAGCTCATATGTAACAAACACCAGAAGAATCATTTTTGGGTAATGCACCATGCACATATACAATGCATATAGTCAGTGCTATCACTTAATACCATGTAGAACTTCTGACAAAGGCAATGAAAAATTAAATCAGAAGTTCAATAATTTGAAAGACTGTCCACCTGTAAAATCCAAATATAGCAAATGAGGAATACATTTAAGGTAGTAAGAGGTTATATAAATATGATCTGCTCTAAAGATAATAACTTGCTTCTATAAATACCAAAAATACCCAGCTAGAAAATGTAGTGGAATAAGAATATATTAGCATGAGAAAATGTAGTATCTTTAGTTATAAACACATTTAAAAATATATTGTAACTATTTCTCCAAAACATAAAAAGAACCAAACAAAATAGAAAGAGTTCATATGGTAAATATTTAAATCCCTATCCTACTAATTGTTGTAATGAATGTCAATTTAAATTCTGCTTAATCATTTAAACTATAAAGATACTTCTAAAGTTCATTTGGCTTAAGGAATAAATGGAATGGAAGAAGCAAAAAAAATTATATAAAAGTAATGGAATTCTTCATCAATTTAAACTGAGAAAGATTAGCAAATAAAGGAGAACAGGCAAAGTCAGTGAACTATCACAAAAGACACTAATGTAAATCAGAACTTAGCATATGATAACAGAATTATAAATCAGTAGCAAAACTAATCCTATCAATGATGCTGCATAATTGTTTACCGGTCTAGAAATTCTAAACTAGTTTCTGACTTTACACTTTCACCCAAAATATGATGCAAATGGATTAAAGTGCTAAGAGTAATAAATGAATAATTGAATGAATAAACTATAAAAACACAGGTGAAAAATAATTGGGGATATGTACCAATCACAAAGAAAACAAGATTTATTCAGAAAACTTAAATGAAATATGTAAATAAAAAATTATAGGCCTCACCATAAAATAATTAAGACTTCTTGTGTTTCAAGAGCCACTATAAATAATAGAAAGGACAGATGACTATAGGGGTAACATATATCAGCCAATGTGCAAATGTCTTTAATTTATAAAATATTTAACAAGCAAAATGATAGATAAATAGAGAGTCAGACATTTACAAATGGGATAAGGGAAACAAAAGCAAAACTGCACATGTCCAGGAAACACAAATTCATTTCAACATTGAAATACTAATGTAGTCTAAGAGATTTGTGACTTTCTATATATCTACCTCGCCATCTATCTATCCGCTTATCTATTCATTTCAAAGACTGGCAGGAAAATTTATACTTTTATAATGTACTATTAGGAGTGAAGATTATAAATCTTTTGTGTAAGAGGCCTGATAGTAAATATTTTCAGCTTTGTGAGACATACAGTCTGTCACAACCACTGAATTCTGCATTGTAAGACAAATGCAGCCATACACAAGTGAACATGGCTGTGTTAAAATAAAACTTTATTTACAGATACAGGCAGCCAGTCAGATTTGGCCCAAAGGCCCTTGATTTAGAGAAAATGTACAACAATTCTGTAGAATAATCTGTCAAATATATACCAAAAGCCTTAAAATAAACATTTCATTTGGACAAAATATTTCCCATCTAGGAATGTAATCTACCGAAAACTTTATGCCCATGAGTAATGATATTCTAAAATGTTTTGTTGTTGTTTTGATGGTAGTGGGAATTGAACCCAGGGGAATTTTACCTTTAAGCTACCCACCAGCCCTTTTTTTAAAATTTGAAAGACGGTCTCACTAATTTGTGAAGTGTCCCACTAAGTTGCAGAAGCTGGCAGGGAACCTGTGATCCTCCTGTCTCTGCCTCCCAAGTACTAGGATTATAGGCATGCACCACCATGCCCAACATCTTTAATGTTTAACCATAAGGCTTGATAATGCCATGTCCCAAAATTATGCCACATAAAAAAACTTAATGGCAGAAAGAAATATTTATAACCAACTGGAAAATATGAGTTTTCACACAAAGTATGCACAATATAGCCCTGAATGTCTGCATACAGCCTTAAACACATACACACATGTAGTAAGGTTAACAGCACAGAATAACAGATTAGACTTCCTGAGTTCAAGTTCAAGTTTCACAAGTTTCTGTATGAATTTGATCATCATTTAACCTTTCTAAACATTATTCTTTTCATTTAATCTATAGTAAATACTTAAAAGAACTCAAACATTATAACAAATATTTAGCCTATAGCAAATAATTAGAATGACTCAACAAATATCATATATACCCATATCCAAAATATCTAGCATATTCATATGTAATTTTTATTATCTTCTTTGTATTTTCATATATGTTTAAATTATTTTATAATTATATGAAAATGTTAAAATATCACATTTGGGATTTTTTTGTTTGTTTTAATATACTTTTATTTATTGGTACATTGTAGTCTCACATCTTAATGTAGTTCAGAGTGGTAGGGACACACATGCACACAGCACTTGGTGAGTTCTCCCACCCACAGCTCTGTCCCCACTTCTTCCCCTTACCTATACATGGTATTGCAAATGGCTTTGATATTCTCACATATGTATATAACATCAGTGGATTTGGGATTTTATAAGCTACATTCATAGCAGAGTAGGATTGTTTTTTAGTTATAACATTTTAAAGAATTCAGTAGGATCTGCTGAATACTAAGCTGATCCAAAAAGCAAAACTGTATCTTATATGCTCTTTTCCCTCAGTGGAAGAAATTTAGAAATATTTTTTATCTTAGTCAAGAGAGATGTGGCTTTTAGCCTGGTAGAACATAGGCTCATTGATAACTAGTAGTCAGAGTGACCTAGCTTAAGGTAGGAGCATGAAACATTCATCCAGTTTCAAGAGCTCATGCCTGACAGAAAATATATCTCAGAGCAAATCTATGTGACCTTCACTTCTTATTTAAATAAATCAATAAATCCAAATGATTTTATGTAAGATTTGAGTCCAGAAATTTCCTCCCAAGATGTCTACATTTTTTCTGCCCCAACTATACTCTCATTTAAAATCAAGTAATCCATTTCCTTACTTTTAAATGATATCTGAAGAATAAGTCATTTAAACGTATATACTATCCAAGAGGAGGTTAAATTGTGACCAGTTCCCAAATCCCTTTTATTATGTAGCCTGTCTGCCTTTCTGCCTTTCTGCCTGCCTTCCTTCCTTCCTTCCTTCCTTCCTTCCTTCCTTTCTTCCTTCCTTCCTTTTCTTCCTTCTAGGGCACTGTAAAAAAAAAAACATAAATTGGTTGGCTTATAAACAATAGAAATGCACTTCATCATTCTGAAAGTGGGAAGACCAAAATCAAGGCACCAGCAGTTATGGTACGTGGTAAGGACTTGCTTTCTGGTTCACAGGTGTCCTCACCGCCGCAGAGCAAGTGACCTCTCTGCAGTCTTTCAAGGGCACTTATCACAATTTTGAGGTCTCCACCCCCCATAACCAAAGGCCCCACCGCCTAACACAACAACTTGTGTGTTCTGATTCAAAATATAAATTTGGAGAGAATACACACTCAGCCTATGACTCTTTCTCTCTTGAGTGTTCTGTGGGAAATTTGATCCTTATGTTGATGTATTCTGTGCACATCAGTAACATACCTGTAAACACACCTGTAAGTAAACCCACCTTCTGCGCTGCGTGGCTGCCCTACTCTCTCGTTCCCTTCACAGGCTCCCCTTTAGCTCCAGGAGAACTTCAAGCTTTCTCCACAACAGAGAATCCAAAGACCTAAACTTAATGCAATGGTGCAGGCAAATGGTAGATTCTGATTCTGCAGTCAACACACTTGCACTTTAAAGAATTTCGTGGTTTCCGGTTAATACTAAGATAGTACCAAAAGCAAAACCTTTGGTTAGAATTGTGTTAAATGAGAGCAGGGCATGATTGCTCACTCAACCCAGTAATTGAGAGGCTGAGGGAGGAAGATGGCAGCTTTGAGGCCAGCCTCAGTGACTTAGTAAGACCCTCAGAGATTTAGTGAGAACTTTTCTCAAAATAAAACAATTAAAAAGCTGGGAGTAGAGCTTGGTAGTAAATTGCCCCTGGATTCAATCCCTAGTTCAAAAGAAGAAAGAAAAGAGAAGGAAAGGAGAGAGGAAGGAGAAGGAGAAGGAGGGGGCAAAGGGGAGAAGGGGGAGGAGGAGAGGAAGAAGAGGAGGAGGAGGGAGAGGAGGGGAGGAAGAGGAGGAGGGGGAGAAGTGGAGAGGGAAGGAGGAGAGGAAGAAGAGAAAGAGGGGGGGAGGGAGAGGAGGGGAAGGAGGAAAAGGAGGAAGAGGAAGAGGGAAGGAAAGGAGAGCAGGGGAGGAGGGAAGGAAGAGGAGAAGGAGGAGGAGACAAAGAAGAAGGAGAAGAAGAGGAGGAGGACAGAGAGCTTCTATTTTGTTGGTGTGGGTGAAAACAGAAGCAGGGTGGTTTGGGGGCAGGGGCCACAATGGTAACATGGCTCCACAGTTAGTTACAATGATGGTTTCTTGCCCCAACAGTAATAGCAGCTCCCTTCCCAGGCCATTTCTGCAGTAGGGTTGTGGAGCTGTTACCTGAAACTTCAGCCTGAGGCCTCTTTCTACTTCTTCCAGGGATTTGGCCACCCAAGCCTTCCTACTTGTATTAATGAAAGTGTATGTTATATGGTCTGCAACAAAGGTCCCTTCTATGAGTCTCTTCACAAGCCTTCTTTGCATTTCTTAGACATTATTCTCAAGAGGTTTGGGAGAATACTGAGATATTTTCATGGGCTAAGACTAATGCAGCAGAAGGGCTATGAATGGTCAAGAGGGATCATTCTAAAATTCTGAGAATCTGCCAAAGTTCTACCATTTATTCAACACTAAATTTCACACTTGCCAACTCAAAATGTATTGGGCTAGGCTCTGAAGACATAAATATGAATGCAGGTGGTTCCTGTAATTGTGATAAAAAATAAAAATACAATGCTAAAATTATAAAATAACTATATATATATATATATCACATACATTATCTCATTTTTGTCTTCAAATCACCATACAGGTAGATCCTATTACCTACCTATTACAGAATAAGCTTTTAAAAAATTGAAGGACCTGTTTAAAATAATAAAACTTAGTAAGTGCTCATAGTAGAGCTTTAATTCAAATCTGAGCACAGACCCTGAATTATGAATACTGTCTTCCTCCCTCAGGGAATAGGGATTGACACTGACTCTGGCCATAAAACAATAATTTAACCCATAAAACAGAAAATCAGGGATACAAAGCCATGACAAGGGACTAGAAGCAGATGTGAGACTGTGAAATGTGAGAGAAAGATGAGCACAAGTCAGTCTTCCACATACACACAAGAGGCTTGATGGGATCAGCTAAGTGCATCTCAGTTCCAGACACTCCTCCTGGAGCTGAGCAGAGATGAAAATCCTGTTCCTGCTAGTGTCTATTTTATTTGCTTACTTCTCTATTCTCAGCACCAAAACTCAAAAGTATTTGTGTAAGCAAGGGGAAAGCAATATGCTAACTTTTCTTGTAGAGTCATGAATAACTTCTGTAAAGAGAGCATCAAGAAGGGGAACTGGAGGTCAGAAACACTTCAAAGAAAAAAATAACTGAGCTTTGAAAAATGAGTAAGATTTTATAATGAGTTTTTTTTAGAACAATGTACTTCTGCTATCCCATTTGAATTTCTTGTCACAACCTTGTGTTTTAAGGGGGTTCTTAAGGCTCTGGATCTATGAATAAAATTTAGTAAATGTGAGGGTGAATATTACTAGATAAATCTTTTGAAACTGAAAAGTCATATATATATATATATATATATATATATATATATATATATATTACCGTTACCCTGTCTTTACATAAATTAACTGCCATTCATGGCCTTATTTATGAAGCTTCCAAACATTTATATGCATACATATATGTACATACATGTATACACTACATACTATATACCCACACTCATATATATATATATATATATATATATATATATATATATATATATATATAAAATCATACCAGCCTCAGTATTTTGCAAAATATCAAATAGCATTCATAATATCAATGTTGGATTTAAATATAGATCCTTATAATAGTCAAATGATTCCTCTTTCCTTCCAGCTTTAGTGCCTTAGTGCAGGCCCTACCCATTCTAACCTTCTGTGGCCAACATGTCCTTTGAACTTCCTTCTCTCTTCAACCAGATCCTGGCAGCAAATGATTCCAATAAACTAGTAACTCAGAAATGACTTTGAGAGTCGTGGTGATGCACGCTTGTAATCCCAGCATTCGGGAGGCTGAGACCAGAGGATCGGGCTTCGCAGATAGCCTCAGCCACTTAGTGAGACCCTCTGCAACTTAGTGAGACCCTGTTTCAAAATAAAGAATAAAAAATTGGGCAGGGGGTGTAGCTCGGAGGTCAAATGCCCCTGGCTTCTATCACCAGACCCGAAAAAAAAGAAAAAAAATAAATGAGTTTGAGAAATGAGTTTTAATTCTCACACGAACATACACAGAATAGTTTCATATTTCCTTGGGAAAATATATATTGAACTTATTTTTCAAAGAATGTCCACATTCAAAAGAAGAATGTGGTGGCAAGTTATTAATTTCCACTTCATGATGAAGATATCAGAAGAGGAAGGTTATACAAGAGCTCAAATTCATGCATAATATCAAGAAATTGGCCCTGAAACCCACGCATATGATTCACATTATGAAAATCTGTGTTTTTACTTTTCTGTCTTTGAGTAAATGCTGTTTCCTAAAGTTATTAAATACATGGATGAGAAAAATATCATTTAGTTTGCTCAAATAATCCTGTTTGACATACACATATTGTTAAACATATTTGACTTTTTTGCCTTTTATACATGAAGCTGTTACACTTAATAAAAAAAACTCTGTCATGGGTATTTCATCAATTCTAAACTTTGATACTCATCTGAAGAAATAGTGAGTTGATTTTGTTAACTTCAGAAAACTCATTGTCGCACTATTTCATGAAACTATGGTGATTCTTTAAAAATATTTCTTATGGTATCACTTAAGTTTTTTATGATAGCAATAAAACATTCCTTGGACATTTTGCCCATTTCACATTAATGAGTCATTGTCTTCTGCTAGTATCTACCACTTAATATTGCTCCTTTATGGAACCTCTGGGTATCGAAAAACTATGCGATTCTATAGGTAGACTTGATCTGGATGAAGTCCAAAGATGACACCATCTTGTAAAACAGCTTGGAATGTGAAATTTAAAAAAAATTGCCACAAAGGCCAACATGACAAGATTGACAGGATGTGGGCAGGTTACCTCTACCACTCTTTTGGCTATATACCTATTATATTAATGTACTATGACCATAAAGTGGGCAATTTAAACAACAGAAACTCATTGTCTCACAGTTCTGGAGCCTAGAAATCTAAGAATGATGTGTCAACTGAGTGGTTTCCTTCTGAGAGCAGTGAAAAAAAGGGTCTTTGCCCAGGCCTCTCTCCCAGCCACCCGTGGGCTTCTGGCATCTTTGGTGCACCTGTGCTTCTGCTCTATCACCCCATACTCTGTCTTCACTTTTACCTAATGTTCTACATGCATGCGTTAGTGCGTGTGCGTGTGTGTGCGTGTGTGTGCGTGTGTGTGCGTGTGTGTGTGTGTGCAGAACTTTTTCCATTAATAAGGACACCAGTTAAGTTGGAGTAGGGCTCAGTACTGAGCATTGAACTCGAGCAATCTACCTCAAAGCTACTTCACCACAAGCCTTTTTATTTCAAAAAGGTTCTGGCTAATTTGCTGAGGCTGGCATCAAAATCACAATTCTTCTGTCTCAGCCTCCCAAGTACTGGGCATACTGGCATGTACTACCACACCCGGCTGATTCATATTTGTTTTTCTATTCCTACATAAAAATCATCACAAACTTAGAAGCTTAAAATAGCACTCATTTTTTTCTTTCACCACAGTTTTAAAGGCCAAAAGTCTGGCAGAGCCTGACTGGATTCTCTCATCAGGGTTTCACCTCACCAAAACCATCCAGGTTTCATTTTTTCCTATGGTCCTGGGGCCCCACATTTGCAAGGGAAGCATTCTACCACCCAGTACCTGCCCAGCCCAAGGACTGTAATTTATACCTGGGTCAGGCCACTGTGGCCAGCAGAATTATTTCTTATTCTTCTCAGGTGGCCTCCCCCACATCTCCAAGTCAGTAACAGTGCATTGGGTGATCACACTCTGAATTTCTCTGCCTTACTATTCCACTTCTTTGGCTTTTAATGGCTCGTGATTTCATTGGAAACATCCAGAAAATACAGAATAATCCCCCTGCCTTAAAGTCAATTTACAGGAAACTTAAATTATGTTTGCAAAATCCCCTCACAGCACCAATTGATTAGTATAGATTAACTGAATAACCAATAAATGAGAATTTGGGGAAATGTTTCTAGAATTCCCTAATCATAAATCTAAAAAAACTCAGGTTAAAGGTATTCATGTGTAGGTAGCTAAGTAATATTTAACTTGTTATTTTAAACAACTTTAGAGTGGATAAAATATTTTACTTATTTTTTTCAGTACTGGAGATGGAACCCAGAGGCATTCTACCTCTGAGCTACACTCTCAGCCCTATTTTTATTCTTTATTTTGAAACAGGGTCTCACTGAGTTGCAAAGGGCCACCCTAAGTAGCTGAGGCTGTCCACAAACTGCAATCCTCCTGTCTCAGCCTCCCAAATGCTGGAGTTAGAAGTGTGTGCCATCATGCTCAGCTACATTTTATTTTTAAAAAGAGTAAAAAATTTTAAAAACAGTAACCATTTTTAATTTTTTGCCTTGATTCTATTTAAAAGTATAATCCTGAGTAATGGAATAAAATCAATAGGGTCAAGAGGTTAGGTCTGGGAACCCTTTGCTTCTATTATTAGCATTAATGTTTGCATAGGTAATTCAGTTTCTCTGAGTATCAATTTCCTCTTACCTGTGGCTTCATCCAACAAAAAATGAATAGTGTTAATGCTGTTGTAGGGATTTATAAAAATTCAATGATATAATTTTTAGAAAGTTCTTTGTGGGCTAAGGATGTTATTCAGTGGTAGAGAGTTTGCCTGACATGCACAAAGCTCTGTGTTGATTTCCAATACAGTAACACTCAAAAAAGTTCTTTATAAACTATAAAGCCTAAAGTTTTGCATATGACTTGTCATATTTGTATATGACTTGTTAAAATTATCACAGAAAAATTAAACCTATTTCAGAAAGAACCAGAGTACCAACTACCATTATTTCCTTTAATAATATAATCAACCTGCAGGGTAAATGAATTCTGACAACCAAGAAATCCAAAACCTTAGTAGAAATGTATCCAGTATTCATGCTAGGGTAAATTTTAGGCATGTGTGAGTGTGTATTTCAGGGAGATGTGTCAAGTTAAAATTGTATTGTAACAATTCAACAGGAAACATAAAAATGCTAGAGCACATTCTCAGAGATTTAATATTAAGACTTTAAAAAATCTGAAAGAATGTCCTAAAACCAAGTAACTAGAGACAAAGCCATAACAAAGGAAAGAAGAACAAAGTGTTTTCAACACTCAGAAAGACCATCCGGTATCACACTCTGTCTAGAAGACCCTGGCAGAACTTGCTTGGATCAGCAAATATAGTCATACAAATAAGTGTTCAGGTACCTGCTACTTTTCTATTGCATCTCTGATTTCTAGCTTTCTTTTGGGCATTAATCACTAACATTTATTCCTTTCCTGAATTATTGCATCCCAAGAGTTATTATATTTATGTATTTAGCAGGCACTTACATATATAACATGAATTATGTGCAAGGTACTGTTCTAAATTTTTATTAACTCAAATTGATATCTTTATAGTAACTGTATAAAGTTGGAACTACTATTATCTCTATTTATGGAAAATGTAACTATAGTATTTCCCTTAATATCTATCTTCCAAGTTTTTTCTTCTCTTCATTTCATCATTTCTACAATTTACATCAAGAAAGGATTTGAAATGCAGTTGCTAAAGGTTTTATCTTAGTAAAAATCACAAAACGCAGTCAGGCTAATTTCAGTAAAATCTTTGAAGTGAACAGATTAGTCTCACATAAAATACACTGTGATTAAGGGTGACATTGTGATTTTCCAAATAGTGTCAGTTTTAATGAAGGCAAGTTCTTTCCCCACAAAACAAAAGGCGCCAAGTTGTCTGGTTTTTATTCACTCTGTCTCTTAAACAATATAGTTCTCTTCTATATTTTAAAAGTACATGTGGCTCAAAATGCTTTGATTTTATTCTTACCACTTTCTGATAAACATGATGAATGAAAATCTATCATCCCTTACTTTTAGCAGGAAAGATATGCTCTTAAAACATGTTCTCATGTTTTATTTTTCAGGAAAATGTTCTGTTCATTTATTTTGTTATTTCAAGGATAGGCTTTAAAAATTACAACAAAAACAAAAATATTCTAAAGTGGTAGATTGTTTTGTCTTCTTCTCACCTTATAAATCACACAGCCCAAATGGGAGCCTGTCTTGCAATCCATACCTGGGTTTATTTTGAAAGCTCATAGGTGCAAGTGACAGACAGTGCAAATGACCAGGAGTAGAACTGATTCTCCTCAAGCAGAAGGCAGTTCAAGGAAAGTTCCTAGAAATTTAAATTTCTATACAATCAAATTTCATTTTGTGTTCTTTTTAGATCAAGTTTCAGCTATGTATCTGATTTTTAAAATTCTTCTAAAATTGTCATCAATGTTAACCAGTAGGTAAAAGTTTACTATAGGCCAAGGCATGTGATATTTGAGACCAGAGCTCTTTATGAAGTTAATCTACTTAGTACTAATATTAGGTAAATTTTCTTTAAGAGTTCAAGGTAAAGAATATTCACAGAGAGTTAATCTGTCAAAAAAGAACTTATTAATTTACCTCTCACACTAGCATATTTGAGGTTGCTTTTATGACAATATTTAACAGCAAACCATTATGATCCTAAGGCAACACACCCTGAGTACTACAACCCCCAGACCAAGAATTGTGTTGCTGCAGACCCAAATAAAAACAGCCCTTAATAATTTGGCAGAAATTCACTAACTGGGCCCATTACAAACAAGTCTCTGTGCCCACTATTAACATGTACACAGTATTTCATAACTTAAATGAGGACTTCCATGAAGATAATGACTGAGGGAAGCAACACGTATCAGTCTTGCTGACACTCGGTCTCTATTGCTGTAAAAACAGTGTTCTGACAAAAGAAAGAAACCAGCATAAACGTGAAAAGAACACAAGTAAAAGGCAGCAGAAAAAAAGCTAGAAAGCAGATCAGAGAGCAGAAAAGGACCCTTCCTGCCTCCAACAGCTGTGGCCACTGGTGCCGTGGAGGCACCAGCTTGCCTCAGAGACTGCCAGAGACCCAAGGAAAAAAATCAACAACTTGAAACAAAGTAAACAGCTTCAGCTCATAGGACCTGTAAGCTCCTGTGCAAAAATTGGCTACAACTAGCAGCAGTGGTGACTGAGCTCATATGTGCTCCAGAGAACCAGAGCAGTGCTCAACCATACTGTAAGTGAACCCAACATCCCCGAGGGAGAATGCCCATCATGGCCACAGGGACTCCCACAGCTGCGATAAACTCGTAGAGTCTGAGACTTTGTTCAACCTGACAAAGGTGAGGGTGGAGTCAGCTGTTAAACATAGCAGAGGCTTGAATTAGCAGACAGCACCCAGAAAAACTCAGGCAAAAAGGCCTATGGTCCCCAGTGCTAGAGCCCTAGTAGGAACTCTGAGATCACCACAGACCACCCAATTGTAGTGAACATGGAACATGGGAAAGTCAGACAAACCCAGCACTAGCTGTGGAGAACAGGGACTCCTGCATATACACTGAGTCTAGTCCCAGTGGCACCTGCCACCTATGTAGGCAGGGAGAAACTTGGGCTTAGCATTGGTGAAAAGCATGAAGGGAGACCTATGCTTAACACTAGATCCTGCCATTTCCATGGACTGAGAGAGACTCAGAAAACCAGGCTTGCATCAGGAAAGGTGCCAGTGGCACTCGGAGTCTGCACAGAGAGAGACTGCAGAATATTCATATATTTGTAAAGTTGCATTATTTTGTTGTTTTGTTTTATTTGGGGTATGTGTGTGGGTTGAGGTGTATGCTTCTTTGTTTACCCTCTTCCTCACCCTTTTCACAAGCCTCTTTTCTCATACATATTTATTCTCTTTTCTCTGTCCCTTTCTTTGTCTTGTATTAAACCCACTTCATATCACTATACTGAATCCTCTACATTGCCGGGCATGGAGTAACATATTTCAACCCTGAAAGAAAGCAACTTGTAGCTCAAAATTTTTCTACCCAGCAAAACTATCTCTCAAATTCAATGGGGAAATAAAAATTTGCCATGACAAACAAAACTGAAAGAATTTATGTCTTCCAAAACAGCACTGTAGAAAATACTCAAAGAGATTAACTGCAAAAAAGAAATAAGTAATTCATGTCAGAACCAGAGAAACAATAATTTCCATCAAGTAAAAACTAAGCAAAGAAAAACACTACCTAAAAACAGAAGTTAAGACTCAAAATGTTAGGAATTAAAAATCATCTCTCAGGCGCGCAGGTCACGCCAGCTGGGGCCCCGGTCGCGGGACTCTGGGCCCCGGCCAAAATGCGCGTAGCACGCCAGACCCCTGGAGAAACCAGGCCTAGTAAGATGCTGGGTTCTGGGCAGGGGTTGCGCGCGGGACACGCCAGATGGGGCCCGGGTCGCGGGACTCTGGGCCCCAGGCCAAACTGTGAGTAGCACGCCAGACCCCTGGAGAAACCGGGCCCAGTAAGACGCTGGGTTCTGGGTGGGGGTCGCTCGTGGCGCACAAAAGCCGGGGCCCAGGGTCCTGCCGGGCCCCGAGCCGAACTGCGCATAGCACGCCAGACCCCTGGAGAAACCAGGCCCAGTAAGACGCTTGGTTCTGGGCGGGGGTTGCGCGCAGGGCACGCCAACTGGGGCCCCGGTCGTGGGACGCTGGGCCCCGGCCGAACTGCGTGTAGCACGCCAGACCCCTGGAGAAACCAGGCCCAGTAAGATGCTGGGTTCTGGGCGGGGGTCGCGCGCGGGGCACGCTAGCTGGGGCCCTGGTCGCAGGACTCTGGGCCCCGGGCCGAACTGCGAGTAGCACGCCAGACCCCTGGAGAAACCGGGCCCAGAACAGAAAAAGATAAAGAAAAATATCGGAGAGGAGGTAAGAAAGCCGTTATGGATGCCAGGACACTGGAGATGCAGACAAAACTTATCTAAATGCACTGGAACTTATGGAAAAATTCGCCGTGAAAGAGGACTGCTATTTCTCTATATTGTTAAGAATCTCAGACATCACATATAAGTGATAAGTAAAATAAAAAATTAATGCAAGTAAAATAAAAATAATGTGCGTACGGCAGAGTGTGAAAAACACGAGAGAGGTCCGGTACACGTGGCATGTAAAGTTTTAATGGCACGGCTCTCCCGGGGATCAGGGCGAGGCACCGTGGGGCCCGCGCGCCTGTCCGAAGCTTGAGGACGCAGGCTCTCCTTTTCAAGGTATGCATCTCGCGAGAGGAGGGTTTACTCGCGGGAACGCCCAATTCTCGCGGGGGTTTCAGCCCTTCCCTTGCCCTGCAGAGGTCATGTGACACAACGTCACATGAGTGCAGGACCCAACTTAACATTCCGGCCTTTTGATGGTAGGGATAATGGATGACGTTGGACCCTCTAGCTTCTTCCTGCTTTCAAGGGGTGTCGTCAAGAGCCCCAGGCCGGGAGGAGTCGGGAGTCCAGTCCCCCAGAAGGGGGTGCAGGTGGGTGCATAGCTGCAGTGTGAATTGGAGGTTACCCTGGACAGCTTAGTGATGTGCGCTTGAGGAGGCTTGAACAGGCAAGGGCTATTAAAGAAAAAAACAAATCATGAGATTGAGCAGGCGACCAAAAAGGAGACTGGCTTACTAAGTACCTGGAGAGCTACCCTGAGCTGGCAGAGGATGGAGGTTGAGGGATCCAGGAGCCGTCAGTCTTCAGCCAGGCTGAGTAGGGCCAGAGGCGGGGCCAGGTCTGGAAAGGTGCTCCCCCTGTGTTGAGGCACCTGGGGCTCACCCTTTTCCAAGGGCACTGTTCCAGTGGCCCTCCTGATTGGTGGGCGTGGCTTCGCCCCACTTTAGGTAGGCTCCTGGAGGTACTCATCGTTGCAGTCCTCCACATCTAGGTGGCGCTCCAGAGGGCTGAGCCGCCACCGCCAGCCGAAGGGCAGCTACCAGGGATCTGCTTTTTGGCAAAGTCGGAGTGTACACTCCATTTTTGCCTGTTTCTCTCTGGAATTAAAACTTAGATGCCATGTTAAGGTTCTGTCAGCTGCGACGGACCTATACTCACAAAGAGCGCGTCCCGGGGCTGGTTACCGGCAAGAATGGCAACGCAGACTCCCCATGGGCAGAGGGTGTCGCCCCAGCCCCGGCCCGGCATTTCCCACAGCACCTAGGGCGCGCCCACACAGGCCGCCCAGCAAAATTGCAGTCTGGCGCGGGCCAAGATGGTGACTGTGACATCACCAGGCAGCGACTATGCGCCATCACAAAATGGCAGCTGGCGGGAAAATAAATGGCAGCTGATAGGGGAGAGCATTTGGAGGGATACCAGACTGCTTATAAAAGTTCCTAACTATTCCTGGGCCACCACAACCCAAGTTGGGAAACCAACTTGTATTAAGGCAGACAGGCTCTCAGGGCATCTGCTAGTATAAAGGTTCGACTTCCCATAATTGGTTCACAGGCAGAAACGGAGAACAGGAAATGGGCGTCCCCAATTTCCCTGCTCAATCGTTCGGAAACGGAGGTTAAGAGATAGGAAGAACGTCTTCATTCCTTCTCAAAACCGGAGGATGACCTGGTCATCCGCAGGGTGGTCCCAGTGGACCATGGGACAATGGGTCACCAAGCGCTTGGATTTTGGGGTCCCAGTGGACCGGAAGACCCAAGTCCGGAACCCGCTAACCAAGGGAAGGAGGCAGTTTACCGGAGTATAGTGTTGTCGGCCAGCGCTGGCTGTGACAGAAGCGCTGAGAAGCTGCTGGGGGCGCGGTGGAGCCAAGGCGCGCAGATGCCGGTGGCTGGTGTGGACGGCACTGGCGGCTGGCGGGATCAGTGGGGGCGCGCAGGCGGCGTGGCTTGCCGGGCCCGCGGCGTGGAGACAAAATGGCTTCCAGGCATGCGGCAGTGGCTGAGGCTGGGCCCCAAGAAGCACCGCCAGTGAGCCTGGCTTGGGCGGGCGAAACGGAGCAGCAGCAGCGAGTAGAGCTACGCCTGGCACGGGTGACTGTGGCGGACACCGAAGCCGGCTGTGCGCCACCCAATGAGCCTGGCTCGGGGCGGGCGGAGCAAATCGGCCAGAGGTCCCAGCGGTGACTGGAGCGCTGAGCTGGAACGGCGGTTTTAGGAGGTCCAAGCGGCAGGCAGAGGTCCTGGCCCGTGCAGGAGGTCCGCAAGCAGAGCAGGTGCCAGCATCACCCAAGGAGCCTGGCTCCGGGCGGGTGGAACTGGCAGCCTGGCAGCCGGCGGAGCCTGCACGCCCCGGCAGTGGTGGCTGCGGCCGCGGTGGCAGTGGAAGATGGCCGTCGGCGCTCCAGAAGAGAGCACGTGGGCGGGAAAAGATGGCCACTGGCTCTCAGCAGAGCGCAGGGCCGGAATGGTGGCCGCAGACTCTCAGCAGAGTGCGGGATCAGAAAAATGGCCACTGGCTCTCAGCAGAGCGCGGGGCCGGAAAGATGGCCACCAGCTCACAGCAGAGCGTGGGGCCGATAAGATGGCCACCGGCTCTCAGCAGAGCGCGGGGCCGAAAAGATGGCCACGAGCTCTCAGTAGAGCTCGGAGCTGGAAAGACGGCCACCGGCTCTCAGCAGAGCGCGGGACTGGAAAGATGGCTGCGAGCTCTCAGCAGAGCTCGGGGCTGGAAAGATGGCCGCGGACTCTCAGCAGAGCCCGGGGCAGGAAGAAGGCCGCCAGCTCTCCTGGAGAGCTCAGGGCTGGGGAAGAAGGCTTACGGTCCGGGCAGGCACAGGGCGGCAGCGGTGGCAGTGGTGGGAGCAACGCCTGCAAGCGGAGCGCTGGTGTGGGACCTCACAGTCGAGCTGCTGGCGGGTCGGAGAGTCCGGGGCTCAAAAAGAGAGTAAAAAAAAAGAGAAAACAGAAAAAAAAAAAAAAAAGAAAAAAATGGGGAGAGACCCAAGAGTTCTCCCGGTTCGGCACCAAATGATAAGTAAAATAAAAAATTAATGCGAGTAAAATAAAAATAATGTGCGTACGGCGGAGTATGAAAAACACGAGAGAGGTCCGGTACACGTGGCATGTAAAGTTTTAATGGCACGGCTCTCCCGGGGATCAGGGCGAGGCACCGTGGGGCCCGCGCGCCTGTCCGAAGCTTGAGGACGCGGGCTCTCCTTTTCAAGGTATGCATCTCGCGAGAGGAGGGTTTACTCGCGGGAACGCCCAATTCTCGCGGGGGTTTCAGCCCCTCCCTTGCCCTGCAGAGGTCATGTGACACAAAGTCACATGAGTGCAGGACCCAACTTAACAATAAGGAGAGAGTTTAGCGGAGACCAAGAAGAAATGCGGTGTTTAAAGAGTTCTCCGCGATGGTGGTGGAGACTTGTATTCAGGAGAAGCAGAAACCGGATCTTACCAACTTTATTTTTTTGGAGAAATTACACCAAATGTCGAATGCTACCATCACACATGCTTAGGAACACTGGACAACATTCAGAGTGGAAAAAGAGCCTGGGAAGGATTTGAAACGGTGTAGGCAGTGGCAATGCCAGTGGCCAATACTCAGGGGAGACAGAGATCTGATACATTACACCTGGAACCTTTGAAATAATAACCACAGAGACAGTGATCGGAACCTGCTGAGGGGTTAGGCGGGCGCCGGGGCCAGTGGCCGACATCGGAGCTTGCTGTGAGGCAAGGCCACTACTGAGGCCTCCGTGGCCGGGATTGGAACCTGCAGAGGGGTTAGACCGATGCTGGGGCCAGCGAGGCCGGCATTGGAGCCTGCCATGAGGCAAGGCTTGTGCTAGGGCCTCCGAGGTCGGGTCCGGAACTTGCTGAGGGGTTAGGCCGGTGCTGGGGTCAGCGAGGCCAGCATCGGAGCCTGCCGTGAGGCAAGGCCAGTGCTGGGGCCCCCGAGGACGGGACCGGAGCCTGCTGAGGGGTTAAGCCGGTGCTGGGGCCAGCGAGGCTGGCATCAGAGCCTGCCATAAGGCAAGGCCGGTACTGGGGCCTCCGAGGTCAGGATAAGAGCCTGCCCAGGGGTTAGGCCGGTGCTGGGGCCAGTGTGGCCGGCATTGGAGCCTGCCGTGAGGCAAGGCCGGTGCTGTGGCCTCCGAGGCTGGGATAAGAGCCTGCCGAGGGGTTAGGCCAGTGCTGGGGCCAGCGAGGTCAGCATCGGAGCCTGCCTTGAGGCAAGGCCGGTGCTGGGGCCTCCGAGGCTGGGATCGAAGACTGCCTTGAGGCAAGGCCGGTACTGGGGCCTCCGAGGCCAGGAAAAGAGCCTGCTGAAGGGTTAGGCCGGTGCTGGGGCCAGCGAGGCCGGCATCGGAGCCTGCCTTGAGGCCGGTGCTGGGGCCTCCAAGGCCAGGATCGGAGCCTGCCGAGGGGTTAGGCCGGTGATGGGGCCAGCGAGGCCGGCATCGGAGACTGCCTCGAGGCAAGGCCGGTACTGGGGCCTCCAAGGCCAGGATAAGAGCCTGCCAAGGGGTTAGGCCAGTGCTGGGGCCAGCGAGGCCAGCATCGGAGCCTGCCATGAGGCATGACCAGTGCTGGGGCCTCCAAGGCCGGGATCGGAGCCTGCCAAGGGGTTAGGCCGGTGCTGGAGCCAGTGAGGCCGGCATCGCAGCCTGCCGTGAGTCAAGGCCAGTGCTGGGGCCTCCGAGGCCAGGATAAGAGCCTGCCGAGGGGTTAGGCCGGTGCTGGGGCCAGCGAGGCTGGCATCGGAGCCTGCCGTGAGGCAAGGCCAGTACTGGGGCCTCCGAGGCCAGGATAAGAGCCTGCCAAGGGGTTAGGCCGGTGCTGGGGCCAGCGAGGCCGGCATCGGAGCCTGCCGTGAGGCAAGGCCGGTACTGGGGCCTCCAAGGCCAGGATAAGAGCCTGCCAAGGGGTTAGGCCCGTGCTGGGGCCAGCGAGGCCGGCATCGGAGCCTGCCGTGAGGCATGACCAGTGCTGGGGCCTCCGAGGCCGGGATCGGAGCCTGCCGAGGGGTTAGGCCGGTGCTGGGGCCAGTGAGGCCGGCATCGGAGCCTGCCATGAGGCAAGGCCGGTACTGAGGCCTCCGAGGCCAGGATAAGAGCCTGCCGAGGGGTTAGGAAGGTGCTGGGGCCAGCGAGGCCGGCATCGGAGCCTGCCGTGAGGCGAGGCCAGCATCGGAGCCTGCCGTGAGGCATGACCAGTGCTGGGGCCTCCGAGGCCGGGATCGGAGCCTGCCGAGGGGTTAGGCCGGTGCTGGGGCCAGTGAGGCCGGCATCGGAGCCTGCCATGAGGCAAGGCCGGTACTGAGGCCTCCGAGGCCAGGATAAGAGCCTGCCGAGGAGTTAGGCCGGTGCTGGGGCCAGCGAGGCCGGCATCGGAGCCTGCCGTGAGGCGAGGCCAGCATCGGAGCCTGCCGTGAGACATGGCCAGTACTGGGGCCTCCTAACCCAGGAACGGAACCTGCCGAGGGGTTAGGCCAGTGCTGGGGCCAACGAGGCCGGCATTGGAGCCTGCTGTGAGGCTAGGCCAGTGCTGGGGCCTCCGAGGCCGGGATTGGAATCCTGCCAAGGGGTTGGACCGGTGCAGGGGCCAATGGCCAGCATCAGAGCCTGGCGTGAGGCAAGTTTACTCCTGCGGCCTCCAAGGCCGGGACCAAAGCCAGCTTAGGGGTTAGACCAGTGCAGGTGCCAGCTAGACCAGAACTGGGGCCTCCCATGAGGCAAGGCCGCTGCTTGAGCCAGCGAGGTCTGGATCAGTCCACTGAGTAGCCAGGCCACTACTGGGACCATCAAGAGTGGGATCGGTACTTGCAACGCAGCATGCACAGAGAAATATTGCAGAAAATATAAATCAGACGCTTCTCTTAATCAGCAATAACTAGGAGGAAAAGGGCAACAGGAAGAGGTTGAGCTATAGAAAGGGCCCTATAGTGAAGCAACTAATGTGACCAATCAGAGGGTATGTAATACTGGAGAACGGAGCCTCTTTAAAACGCAGGAGGTACATAAACAAATGTATCAAAGTAAATCACCAAAGAAGCGTGCGATGGAGGGAGGGGGAGGGAATGGGATGGGGGCTGGAGGAGGGCTAATTGGATGATGTGTGCTTGTATATCCTCTCAAGTCTTGTACTCCAATGTGATTGATATTATGACTACAATGCACCAATTTAAAAAATAAATTAATAAAAAAATAAAATAAAAATAAAAAAAATCATCTCTCAGTAATCACACTGAACATAAATGGCTTCAACTCCTCAAGAAAAAGACATAAGGTTGAGCTGGGTGTGGTAGTGCATTGTGGTAATCCCAGCATTTGGGAGGCTGAGACAGGAGGGTCACAGTTTGGGGACAGCCTTAGCTATTTAATGAGGCTCTTTGCAACTCAGTGAGATCCTGTTTCAAAATAAAGAATTGTAATCCCCGTGCTTGGGAGGCAGAGACAGGAGGATCGCACAGGCTCGAAGCCAACCTCGCTGGCTTAAGAGACCCTGTTTCCAAATAAAATATGAAATAGGTCTGGGAGTGTAGCCCAGAGGTAGAAGGGTTCCATCCCCAGTACCACCAAAAATAAAAAAAGAAAGAATAAAAAATAGGGCTGGGAATGTAGCGTGGAGGTAGAATGCCCCTAGGTTCTATCCCCAGTACCACACACACACACACAAAGACATAAGATGGCAAAATGGATTAAAAGTCAGAATCCATCTTTCTGCGGCTTGCAATAAACACACCTTACAAGTTAAGATAGTAACAAACTAAAGGAAAAGGGCTGGAGCAAGGTAAATTCATGCCAATGGAACTCAAAGACACATGAGTAGCAACTATGATAGCAGTAAGGTTAGACTCCAAGCCCAAATTTAACAGAAGAGACAAAGCAGGTCATTTTTTATTGGTAAAAGGAACCAGCAAGAGGAAATAACAATAGTCAACATTTATGCTCCAAACATAGGTATAGCTACTTTCATAAAACAAACTCTGTGACATGAAGTCACACATAGATCCCAATACAATAATACTGGGAGACTTCAACACCCATTTCACATCACTAGACCGATCTTCTAGACAAAGGTCAGTAAAGATGCCTCATACCTAAAGAACACCATAAACCAAATGGACCTATTAGTCACATACAGAATATTCCACCCAATAACAGTAGAGTTCACATTTTTCTCAGCTTCTCAAAGAACCTTCTTCAAATTAGATCACATACTGGGCCACAAAGTGAGCACTAACAAATTCAAAACATGTGACATACCTCCCTGTGTTTTTTCAGACCACAGTATAATGAAACTAGAAATCAACTATAAGAAGACCCAGAGTAACCACATAACATGTAGAGACTGAACACCATACTGCTGAACAAATAATTAATCATAGAAGAAGTAAGGAGTGAAATCAAGAAATTCCTAGAAACAAATGAAAATAGAGATACAATGTATCAAAATCTCTGGGACACCTTGAAGGCAGTATTAAGAGGAAAATTCATAGCACTGAGTGCCCACATAAGAACAACAGAAATACTCCAAATAAATAACCTTGAAAATCAGGAACAGTCTAATCCCAAAGCCAGTAGAAGAAAGGAGATTATTAAAATCAGAGAAAAAAATCAATAAAGTAGAGAATTTTAAAAATACAGAAAATCAACAAAACCAAAAGCAAAAGCTGGTTTCTCAAAAAAATTAACAGGATAGATAAACCACTAGCCAACTTAACCAAAAAGAGAGATAGATAGATAGAGAGAAAGAGAATCAATCCAACTTATGAAAATAAGGGACAAAAAAGAAAATATTACCAACAACAGTATAGAAATCCGGAGAGTTATCAGAAACTACTTTGAAAAACTATACTCCAACAAAATAAAAAAATGAAAGTAATTGATAAACTTTTAGATAAATACAACCTTCCTAAACTGAGTCAAGAAGATATAAAAATTTTAAACCAACCAATAGCAATCAAAGAGATTGAAGCAGCAATAAAGAGCTTACCGTCAAACAAAACCCCAGGACCAGATGATTTACCAAGTGAATTTTATAAAACATTTATAGAAGAGCTAATTCCAATACTCCTCAATCTATTTCATGAAATAGAAAGAAACAAGACCCCACTTAATACATTATATGAAACCAATATCACATTAATACCAAAACCAAATAAAAACAGCTCAAGGAAAGAAAAATACAAGCCTGTATCATTGATGAACTTAGATGCAAAACTGCATAACAAAATACTAGCAACACACATTCAAAACCACATCAAGAAAATCATACACCATGACCAAGTAGGGTTCATCCCAGGGATGCAAGGCTGGTTCAACATACAAAAATCAATTCATGTAATTCATCACATAAACAAAACCAAAGACAAAAAGCACATGATCATTTTAATAGATCCTTCACAACTCAGTGAGACCCTGTTTCAAAAATAAAAAGACTGAAAAAATGGCTGAGGGTATATCTCAAAGGTAAAATGCCCCTGAGTTCCATCCCCACACACACAAAAATGGCCATTGTTCCAAAAGTGATCTACAGATTCAAAACAATACCCATTAAATTACCAAGGTCATTCCTCACAAGACATAAAAAAAATCAGTCCTTAAATTCATTTGGAAGAACAAAAAAAAAAAAAAAAAAAAAAAAACAGAATAGCCAGAGTAGTTCCCAGCAACAAAAATCATGTAGAAGGAATCACAATACCTGACTTCAAACTACACTACAAAGCCACAGTAATAAATTCAGCATGGTATTGGCACAAAAACAGATACATAGGCCAATGGAGAAGAATAGAAGTCTCAGAAACAAATTTGCACATGCATAGCCAATTGATTTTTTACAAAGGGGCCAAAATATACACTGGAAGAAAGATTGCCTTTTCAACAAATGATGTTGGCAAAACTGGTTGACCATATGCATAAAATAAAAAGGAATACCACTTTCTTACCCTGCATAAGAGTCGATTCAAGATGGATCAAATATTTGAAAATCAGACCAGAGACCTTTCAGCTCCTTGAAGAAGGCATAGGCCCAATACTGCAACACATAGGCACAGGTAAAAACTTTCTCAACAGGACCTCAAATCCAAAAGAAACTAAAAGGTGAATCAATACATGGGACTGCATTAAACTGAAGAGTTTCTGTACAGCAAATGGAAACTATCAAGAACCACAACAGAGAGCAGACAGAATGGGAGAAATGTTTTGCCAACTATTCCTTTGATAGATGACTGACCTCTAGAATATACAGAGAACTCAAGAAACTCACCACTAAGAAAACAAGTAACCCAATTTAAAAATGTGCAAATGAACTAAATAGACATTTCACAAAAGAATAAATTTAAATGGACAATAAATGTATGAAAATATGCTTATCATCATTAGCAATCAGATTGATGCAAATCAAAACTACCCTGAGATTTCACCTAATTCCAACTAGAATGGCAATAATAAAAACACAACAACAACTGCTAGTGAGGATGTAGAGAAGTAGGACCTCTAATACATTGTTGATGGGACTGAAAATTAGTGCAACCACACTGGAAAACAGTATGGAGGATCCTCAGAAGGATGGAAATGAACTTACCACATGATCCAGTAATACCATTTCTGGGTATCTACACAAAAAAATGGAAACCAAACTACCAAATTAACGCAGGCTTATCTATGTTCATAGCTGCACAATTCTCAATTGCAAAACTATGGAAGCAGCCAAGATGTCCATCAACAGATGAATGGATTACAAAACTATGGGATAGGTAATTTTACTCAGCCATAAAAAAGAGCAAAGTTACATCATTTACAGGGAAATGGATGTAACTGGAGAACATTATGCTAAGTGAGATTATTCAGTCACAAAAAGTAAGAAATCAGATGCTCTCCTTAATATGTGGAAATTAGGGAGAAAAAAAAAGTCATAAAGGGAACTCTAGATGAAGGAGGAGAAAACATAGATGAGCAAATAAGGAGGCCTAACTGGGGATGATGGGAGGAAGGAAGAGGGAAATTCCCTAATGTACATGATGTGATGTATGTTCACAAAGATATCAATCACTAAGCCAAACATGAGAAAGAGGCATGGGGAGGGAAATGGGGGGTATTGGGAAAAGGCTAAATAAGTGATGTGTGCATGTATGCCTCTACCATCTTGTGCTCCATTAAGACGTATGACCAATAAATAAATACACCAATAAAATAAATAAATAAACTTAAATCAGTATCTGAGTGTAAGGTGATATAACCATGAAGTAATAATAATAGATGATGCTTATTTTTATACTTCCTAGGTTTCAGACATTCTAATGAGCACTTTACAAATATTAATTATCTTTATTTAATTAGTTTTTTAACTTTTCATTTTATGGGTTACTAGAAATTGAACTTAGGGACATTCTACCTCCAGGTACTTCCATTTTATATTTTGAAACAGAATCTTCCTTTATTGCTGAGGCTGGTCTCAAACCTGCAATTCTCCTATTTCAGTCTCTCAAGTACTAGGATTACAGGCGTGTGCCACTCTGCCAGGCTATTATTGTTTCAATGAAGGCTTTGAAGCCAAAAAGGTGAGTATCTGAGTCAGTGTTGACATCCTGGCATCAAGAGCCCATATCTTAACCACACAATTCTGAATCAAAATCCTATCTTTCACATAATGAGATAGATTCTCCTTAAAATGGCCAGCCAAACCTTATACATACTATCTACAGCAGTCCTTAATAAACAATTTATTCCTGTATACTTATGTTAGTTACATATTGCTATTTGACAAACTATTGCTACTTTACAAATTATCTTGAAATTTACCAGCTTACAACAGTAAGTGCTGCACAGTCTCCAAGGCCTGGAACTTGAGACAGCTTAGATGGTTGGTCTGGCTCAGGACCCACACGGTGCTGTCACCCAGTCAAATGGGACTGGGATCAGGTCTCAAGATAATTTGTTCTTTAGATACTGGCAGCAGCCATGGTTCCTTGATAACATTCCTCTTCAAGAGGCTACTTAAGAGACAGGGCAGCGGACTCTCCCCAGGGCAAGAGGCCCAAAACAGACAGCAAGGCAGAAGCCAGGAGGATTTTGTGGCTCACCCTAAGAGGTCACACACTACTATGTTTGATTTCTCCAACTCACTAGTAATATATCACTAATTCCAACCCAATCCCAGAGAAGAGAATTAGTTCTTACCCTTTGAAGGCAATGTAAAAAATTTTAGACATATTTTAAAACTCACCACAGTGTTTAATTTAGCACAACTGGAGAAATTCCAGCTTTTCATTGTCAAACTATTATCAAATCTAACCTTGTAGTTCTCACCATCATTCTATTTACTTACATTTCATCTCAAAAACTGGAAATAATTCTGGTTCGATGCCATTTTCTTCTTGTTACTCTGACTCCATTGCAATGAATCCAGAAATGCTGAGCTCATCAGGGATGGATACTGAGGCTGTTTCAGGTCACCATTCACACCAATTGGAAGCATCCCTGGCAGCAGAAAGATGGAGAGCAGTCATTTACCTAAGCTCTGACCTGCAGCTGTGTATTTCCATAATTATTCTGTTCCCATGAACTTGACAAAATAAACAAATATGCAAAGTTGTTTCAGTCCCCAATGGTTGTTCTCCATGAACCACAGGTTTCTCTTTCTGTGTTCCCTGGCCCACAGTCCCTGCTCAGTCCTGCCAGTGCTCATCTGTTCAACCCCCAGGTGATCTCCATGTATGCTATCACCTGGCACTAATGGGACTGACTGAATCAATGAAAACCAGAGTTTCTTGGTACTATTGGCATTTGGTGTTAGATGAGTCTTCGTTATAGAAGGCCACCCTGAACACTCTAGGCCATTGAGCAGCATCTCTGGTTCTTTGTTCATGAGATGCCAGTAGCACTTCTCAGTCATGACAACATGACAAACAAAAATGTTTTGGTCATTTCCCAGGAGGGAAAGTTGCCTTTGGATAAGAACCACTGATCTAAGCTATTATAATTGAAATTGGCTGAGTAAAATATACAGAACTTATCAGATAAAACATATGCAGAAATGTCTTATGTATCATCTAAAAGAGGTAATCAATGATATTGGAGATAAGGAGAGGACATCAGTATGACTGGATGATCTAATCTGGGTGGCAGCTCTTTCACTGTCTCTTGGCCTTCTGCCTGGCCGATGCCTCTGGGGGAGCTGAGGGCTCTGCTGCCCTGGTGTGTTTTCTCAAGGTTGCAAATGCTTAACCAATGTGTAACAAGATGAAGAGGAAAAAGAATGGAGGAGAGTAGAAAGGAGAAGAAAGGTAGTAGAAAAAGGAAATGTTCTTTTCGTGCTACAATTATTTTAGAATATCTATTATGACATAGATGTTAGTCTTTATTTGTTAAGTTAACCTTTACTGAGTCACTTTACTAAACATTTTGGCAAAATATTAAAATTTTCTTTAATTTCTGTAACAACCCTATGCACTAGATACTATTCTCCTCCTTTTGACCCATGGAGGAGTTAGGCAGAGTAATATTATCTTGCCTAGTATTTAGTGGGTCTTTTTCTTTTTGTTTTTCTTTCAAAGATCTATCTCCTACCTCATGCTCCCAGGGCATGTTTTATTCCACAAACACTTCTTACTTTCCTCTACAGTGATTCACAGTAAGCATTGAACATTTTAAAATGTCACAATTTCATGAGTATATCTAGCTTTGCATTATCTGGGGGAGGGAAACAATAGAACCTAGAATCAAGAAGAAAATAAAAGGAACCTCAAGATGCCCCAGAACTACAGTAATTAGAAAATGCCCTGCATTGCATGCCTTGTAATCTCAGTACTTGGTAAGCAGAGACAGGAGGATCACAGGTTCGAGGCCAGTCTCAGCAACTTAAGGCAACCTAATGAGACCCTGTTTCTATGTAAAACAAAAACAAAAACTAAACTAAAATGGGCTGGGGATATAGTTCAGAGGTAGAATGCCCCTGGGTTCAATTCCCAGTACAAAAAAAAAAAAGCTCTGTATTCAAGAGGGTTGAAGGAAAGGGCTGAGCAAGACTAACAGGAGATCAAAATTAGAGAGTACCATAGGGAAAAATAGGGTAAAAGATGGGTGTTTCTGCAAGGAAGAGGTCAGATATATTTAAAAATAATTTGGATTTTAGTAGAAACTTGACCTCATGGCCTTGAAGGAAAATAGGAACTGTGTCAACATTAAAATGTATCTAAGGAGATGTAATCTGTTTACTGCTCCATGAATACTTGCTGAGTGGCTGCTTTGTGTGTCCAGTCCTGCCCTGAATGTAACCTTCTTATCCCCCAACCCAGTGGGGGTCAAAGCTTCCAGCTGCTCCTGTAGCCTCCCCTGCCTGGGAATGAAAGTCTTCTTTTAGTTGACTCCTTTCACCTTCTTAGCCCAACCTGTACAACACTAAGGTACTTACATTTTCTCATTGTAGTCTTTTTCACTTTTCGGCTTGGCTTCCTTTCCCCAGTGTCTGTTCTAATAAAGTCTTGTCAGCCTCTGAGGCCTAGATTCAACAGCCTCTCCTGCACTACTCATTCTCTAACTCCACTTGGGTATACCAGCTCACTGAAACATCCTGCAGTGCCCGGTGTGTACCTCTTTGAGGAACTTTGGAATTTTCTGTGAATTACAAAGAACTCTGCATCTGTCTAGCTACTAAACAGTAAACGTTTGAAGCAGAAGAAACAAGTTTTATTCATTTCTGTCCTATGAAATCTGAAAACCATATGGGCTCAACAAACATTTGTTGAAAAATGAAAATCTGAGTTTTTGATACTTCCATTTTTAAAGATTAAGCAAAATCAAAGACAACATAAAAATTTTCCACTTTTTTGATATATGTTGCCAAATATCTTAATAACTTTGGCATTTGTAGAATTTTATCACTTCTGAAGTGCTTTATAAATATTGCCTAATTAACCCCTCATGGCTCTGGATTTACAATATCAAAGTAGAGTAATGATTTTGTCCCCTTGGAAGACACTGTGTTGAGTTGTCATAAAGATCTGAAGCTGGGTGCTTTGTGGACCACAGGGGAAAGTTGGGGACCAGCAGGTTCCTAATGAGATGGCTGCCAGGTGCTATCCAGGGCTGAGGCACCAGTAGGAACTACACAGGAAGCAACAACTCTTTCTGTTCTCTTTTCTTATTACTATTGACAACATTCTACTTCTAAGTGCCATTTTTACAAATTTTAGAAAATAGTTCAATCCTCTATAGTCTAACAATCTATTTTTGTGTGAATTAAATGTTTAGAATTCAAAAATTATAAGTTAATGTACATGGTTGTATCAGAAGAAGAGGAAAAATTATTTGATACAAAGACATTTTATTTTATTTCTCTTTTTCTTTTTAAATTATTATTTTATTTTATTTTTAATAAATTTTTATTGGTACATTATAGGCATATATCTTAATGGGATAAAAAAAAAACTAGTGGAGATATATATGCACACATTACCCAATCAGCCCTTACCCAATCCCTAACCCCCTCCCTCACCCGCCCTCCTCCTCATGCTTGGTTTCCTGATTGGCTTTGATATGTTTAAGTACATCATGTGCTTTAAAGAGTTTCCTACTTCCCCCTTCCCATCCCCTCAGATAGGTCATCATAATTGCTCTTCTATGGGAATCCCTTCTTCATCTAGAGTTCCTCCTGTTAACCATTCTAGTTTTCACACATTAGGAAACACATTTGATTTATTATTTTTTGTGACATTTCACTGTAAATGGCATAATTTTGTTCTCCATTATAGCTGGGCAAAATTCCATTGTGTATACATCCCATTGTTTTGTAATCCACTCATCCATTGAAGGACATCTTGGCTGGTTCCAGTTTGGCAATGGTGAACTGTGCAGCTATGAACATGGTTGCTCATGCATTAGTTTGGTATTTTGGTTTTCATTCTTTCTGGTAGATACCCAGAGGTGGTATTGTTGGATCATATGGTAAGCTCATTTTTCTTCTTCTGAGGATCTTCTATACTATCCTCCAAAGTGGTTGCACCAACTTACAATAAATACCACCAACAATGTATTAGAGCTTCTATTTCTCCACATCCAATCAATTATAGTTTCTTTCTTCCTTGGATGTCCTTCTTTTAATTTCCACACTTATTCCCACTTACTGAAATCCAGAAATCCAGAAGGTGAGTAACTTTGACAAGATGATCCACTCACAACCAATTTTTTAAATAGAGGTCATTTGGATCTGGGAATCTGCTGAAGGTGAGGTGAGGCAACAGCAGCTTGCAGTGCTTCCTGGCTACATGGTTGCAGGAACCCGCTGCCCCTTTGCTATGGAGCAGGCTCCGGTCCCAGCCGTGCTGAGCAACAAACTCTGAGCCTAGCCTCGCAGGCTCTGGGCCCAGCCTTGCTGGCACCAGACCCGGCCCCACCACGTGACAGGCTCTGGTTCCCGTTACCATAGGCACGACATCTACAGAGGTTCCCATTTTTCCTTTCATAACTATTTTTAGTAGGAGAAAATAGCACATGTCATTTGTAGAAGCTGGGAGCCCGATTCCCTGGCAGCAATGGATTTTATCTCCTCACCGAAAGTGGAGGCCCACAGCCTCACCACAGAGAGCAGGATCTGCTGCTCCAAGCACACTTCTGCCCCCCAGTGCAGCGCAGAGAACTGCAGGGACCTTTAGCGCTGAGTTCTCCCGGGATGCTTGGCTATAAGGGCAGGGATCCCTCCGACTCGCCCCAGACATTTTTCTTACATAGTATGTTGTGTAGAATTCCTGAGCATGTGTGGCAGGAGCAGTCTACTTTCAGGGAGATTTCCTCAAAAATTTAAGGTGGATTGGATAGGATTCGTCTGCCTCTCTCAAATACTGGCCACCGCCACCGCTGACATCTTGGTTCATCTTCACGAAACTTTTTCTTATGTAGTCTGTTTTCTAGAGTTCCTAAACATGTGGGTCAGGAGCAGTCTACTTTTGGGCCAATGTTCAACACTGTTAACCATTAGGGAGATAGAAATCAAACCCACACTAAGACCTTGGAAGATGGAAAGATCTCCCTTGCTCATGGATAGGCAGAATAAACATCATCGAAATAGCCATTCTGCCAAAAGTGATCTATAGATTCAATGCAATCCACATTAAAATACCAACATTTCTCATAGACCTGGAAAAATTAGTTATGAATTTTGTATGGAGGAAGAAAAGACCCAGAATAGCCAAAGCAATTCTCAGCAACAAGAACCAGGCAGGAGGCATCACAATCCGGACTTCAAATTATACTATAGAGCAATAGTAGTAAAAACAGCATGGTATTGGCACAATAGGCAGACTGACCAGTGGAACAGAATAGAAGATACAGAAACAAACCCACACATCTATAGTCAACTGATATTTGACAAAGGGTACAAACTCATACACTGGAGAAAAGACAGCCTTTTCAACAAATGGTGCTGGGAGAACTGGCTATCCATTTGTAGAAAGTTGGATCTGAATCCTTACTTCTCACCATGCACAGGAATCAACTCAAGATGGATCAAAGACTTAGAATTAGACCAGAGACTGTGAAGTTATTAGAGAAAGGCATAGGATCAACACTTCAAAATATAGGCATAGGCAGTAACTTACTCAACAAGACCACCAAAGGGCAGGAAATTAAAGCAAGAATTAACAAGTGGGATTGCATCAAACTAAAAAGCCTCTGCTCATCAAAGGAAACCATCAAGAATCTAAAGAGAAAGCCAACAGAATGGGAGATCTTTACCAACTACCACTCGGATAGAGGGCTAATATCCAGAATATACAAAGAGCTCAAAAGACTCTACACTAGCAAAACAAACAACCCAATCAAGAAATGGGCAACTGAACTGAATAGACACTTCACAAATAAAGAGATTCATATGGCCAATAGATACATGCAAAGATGTTCAACATCATTAGCCATTAGAGAGATGCAAATCAAAACTACACTGAGATTCCATCTAACCCCAACCAGAGTGGCAAGCATAAAAAAAATCAAACAACAACAAATGCTGGTGAGGATGTGGGGAAAGAGGAAATCTTTTCACTGTTGGTGGGAGTGCAAACTAATTCAGCCACTATGAAGATCAGTGTGGAGATTCCTTAGAAAACTGGGAATATATCCACCATTTGATCCGGCTATACCACTCCTGGCTATCTTTCCAAAGGAGTTGAAATCAGAGAACTACATTAACATATGCATACCCATGTTCATAGCAGCACAGTTTGTAATAGCCAAAATATGGAACCAACCTAGATCTCCATCAACAGATGAATGGATTGCAAAATTATGGGAAAAACAATGGAATTCTACTCAGCTATAAAGAAGAATAAAATAATAGAATTTGCAAGAAGATGGAAAGAACTGGAGAACATTATGTTAAGTGAGATTAGCCGAGCACAGAAAGAGAAGGGTCATATGTTTTCTCTAATATGCCCAAGCTAGGGAGTAGTGGTAATAGCAGAAGGACTCCAGATAATGGAGGGGAAATCTCAGCAAAGCTAGAATGGAAGGATAGGAGAGGAAGAAAGCTGAGGTTGCTCAATGGAGGAGCTACATCCAAATATGTGTAATAGTATAAATATAGCATGGTTAACCTGGACACTCTTTATAGGGAGGGGGGAAGGGGAATGGCAGGGAGAGGGCATAAAGCACAATCTAAATGTACACCATTTTCAATATGTTCCACATATAAATAAAATAAAATATGGAAAAAAAATTTAAAAAACCACACTAAGATTTCATCTAACACCATCCAGTGTGGCAAGCATAAAGAAATCAAATAACAACACATGCTGGTAAGAATGTGGCGAAAGAGGAACTCTTTAATACTGTTGGTGGTAGTGCAAACTAGTTAAGCCACTATGGAGATCACTGGAGATTTCTTAGAAAACTGGGAATGGATCCACCATATGATCCAGCTATACCACTCCTGGGTATCTTTCCAAAGGGTTTGAAATCAGAGAACTACAGTAACATAGGCATACCCATGTTCATAGCAGTACAATTCACAATAGCCAAAATATGGAACCAACCTAGTTCTCCATCAACAGATGAATACATTTCAAAATTATGGGAAATACACACAATGGAATTCTACTCAGCAATAAAAAAGAGAACAAAATCATGTCATTCACAAGAAGATTAAAAGACCTGGAGACTAGCCAAGCACAGAAAGAGAAGGGACATGTGTTTTCTCTAATATTCTCAAGCTCAGGAGTTTTATCTGGAGAGGGACACCAGATAATGGAGAGGAAACCCCAGCAAAGCCAAAAAGGAAGGGTAGGGGAAGGGAGAAAGAAGGCTGAGGTTAATTAATGGAAATGCTACATTTGAATATGTGTATACATTTGAATATGGCATAGTTAACCTGGACACTCAGTATTGGGAGGGAGAGAAAAGGGGAAGCAGGGGGGCATCAAGTACTATGTGAATATATGCCATTTTCAACAGGATCTACATTATGATGTGAAACTGTAGTGCACCAATAAAATAAAAAATAAAATAAAGTGCATAGTACTACCCTCTTTGCTTTGGGAAATAAGTCCCAATATCCCTATTGGACTGAACCTTGTACATACCATACTTTCTCCTGTATGTACACAATGCAGTGTAGATGCACTGGCCAACAGGATGGGTTATGTCCCTGATGAGACAGACTGGAACATCAGGAAGAACCATCATACTACTCAGAAGAGTGCAGTTGAAAACTTATAAATTAATTTTGGAATTTTCCATTAAATATTTTCAGATCGCAGCTACACTCCATCCTTTTTTTAAGATTTCTGAAACAGGATCTCACTAAGTTACCAAGTTACCATACGCTGACCTCCAACTTGTGATTTTTCTCTCTCAGTCTCCTAAGTACTGGGATTCTAGGTGTGTACCACCATAACTGGCTAAAAAGGTATTTTTTTCCTCTGAGATATAGAGTACAGTATGGTGAATATAGTAAATGATAATGTAATCATACATTCCCAAATCCCAGAGTAAATTCCTTTTGTTCTCACAACAAAAAATAAGTATCTGAGGTGATTGGTATAATAATAATTAGCTTCACTTAATTATCCCACATTACATTTATAACTAATAATTTACCTTGCACTGCATAAATATCTATAATTTTTCAGTTTATAATTAGAAATAAAGATGAAAACCCTAACATCATCAAAATATTGTTTTGTTTAACCTAATGAGTAATCTTATGATCTGTACATCAATCCAATAAATGTGCAAATAAGTTTTTATAGTGATATCTAGACTCTTATACAGTAGTATAAATTATCATGTCTAAAAGAGAGAATTATTTATTAAATATACCAATAAATTGTTTTAGCCATAAAGTAGAATAATATGCAACTGCTAAAATTAATATTTCAAAATAGCATATTTTCATAAAAATGTTGGGTATTATTAAATAAACAAAAAATAAATATTTTATGCATTTATGTCCCACCATAATATATTTAAGATTGTTCTTATGACTCAATTAATCTAACCACTATGATCCTGAGACATTGGTCCTAAGGACTTAAGACCATTGGACACAAAAAGAGGGCAGCCATCGGGAAACCTGAGAGAGGCATCTGAGAACCCAAACCTGCCAGCAGCCTGATGCTGGACTTCCAGTCTCCAGAACTGTAAGGAAACAACTTCTGGTTTTTGGGCTACACAGTCATGATATTTTGTACATACTCACAAAATTTTAAGTATGCACCAAAAGGTTTACAGCAGTCTTAAGCATTATTAACCTCAGAACTACAAATACAACAAGCTTACAAAAACAATTTGAATGTTCTTTTACAGTTCTTATATACTTACTGTCATGAAACTTAAATTATTTGTATTTACTTTTTAGAACCTGTGATGGAATACGACAATTATTTTAAAACTAGAAAGAAAAAAGGAAATAGTGACCTCATGAAAATAGGAAAGAGACTAGTTGGATTGTGGAAAGGGATGAGCAGAGTAGGACAGGAAGGAAAGTGGAGAAATGGGGAAGGAAACAGGCCAAATAATGCTAGTGCATATATCAACATATCAATATTAATTACTATTCTATATAATTATAATGCACAATAAAATTAAGAATAGTAGATACCTTAAAAGTTAAATTAAAATATAACTATTCCACACTCACAAAATTAAATATGTAAACAAAATTTAAATAATCAGACCAACAAATTATATGCTTCTTTAAATTTCAGAAATAGCCGGGCATGGTGGCGCACGCTTTTAATTCCCCGCACTTGGGAGGTGGAGACAGGAGGATGGCGCTGGTTTGGAGCCATCCTCGTTGACTTAAGAGACCCTGTTTCCAAATTTTAAAAAATATAAAAAATAGGTCTGGGAGTATAGCCCGGAGGTAGAAGGGCTTCCAGGAACCCCAGTACCACCCCCCAAAAAATTTCAGAAATAATTTTTACATTATTAAAGCTTACAATATACTAAGCTTTGGAAGACACTTTGTGTGTATGCATTTACCCTTTGATCCAGCAATTCTACTTCAAGATATCTAAACCAAAGTCAGATTGAAAAAAAAAATGAAAAGATAAATTCATAGTTTTTTATTTCAGTAATATTTGGTATGAAGAAAAGAAAAATAAAAGCTAAAAATATTTTAATTTACTGTTTTGTATATTTTACTTTAATGCTATGTGAAAATTTTACATTTTCAAAAGTCAAATTAAATTTCAAATACTAAAGTCACAGAGCTGAGATTGTAGCTCAGTGGTAGAAAATCTGCCTGGAATCTACAATGACCTGGGTTCAATCCTCAGTGCCTCAAGTCAAAAAAACCTGAAGTAACATTTAAAAACATGCTGTGTATTCAGTTCAAATTATACTCATACAAAGAAATATTAATCCAAGTGACTTTGATTGTATATTTCTTTTATGACATTATAGTCATAATATTTTACCTTATTTCAGTGGCAATAATGGTGTTTTTGCTCTGAGACTCTTGTGTTGGATAAGGAACTGAAACTTACCATGTGTCAGAACTGCAAAAGAGAGCCCAGGAAAAAGAGAATACAGAGCAATATATACAAGTTAAGTAGAAACTCTGGTATCCTGAATATAAATTGGAAATGTCAGAATCAATATATCATGTAATTTTAAATATCTGTTTAAAACATCTGTTGAAACTGAATAAATCCACAGGTATCTCGGAGTTCTGTACATCATGTGAACAGCTGGGACTGTCTTCATTCCCATCCATCATTTCAGGATGTGTACATGGAAAACCGCCATGGGAGAAAGACATTGCAACTCCTCCAGAGCCCAGGGCAGGCATGCTTAGTTCCCACTGAAAAAGGCACCTCTCCTGGGATTCACCCACTTCACATGCAGGGATCATTTGGCCCTTGTCCTATCACCCGTGGGAAATTAGGGTTGAAATATTGGTGTGAAATGTTGGTTTCTGGGTAATAGGCTATTCTTTATCTTCACCTCAGAAGTTACCTGTGTATTGGTGTAACACAGGTAACACCAATATCCATAAATCTATGAAAGGATAACTTATTAGCTTATAAGAGGGCCAAAATTTCAGACCTTCATAGTTCTTAAAAATACTTAAAAGCCAGTCATGGTGAGGCACACTTTTAATCCTAGTACTTGGAAGGCTGAGACAGGAGGATCACAGATTCGCAGCCATCCTCAGCTACTTAGTGAGGCTTTCCACAACTTAGTGAGACCCTGTTTCAGAATAAAGAATTTAAAAATAGGGCTGGGGGTAGCTTAGAGGTAGAATGTCCCTGGCTTCAATCCCTGGTACTGCAAAAAAGACAAAAAAAAAAAAAAAAAAAAAAAAAACCCATAATGGAATAATGCCCTGCCTGGGGCAAAGAATAACCTAGAACCTGTATTGTTCTCTAAATAAAATTTCCCCTAAAAGGAACCAAGACTCCTTAAAGAAATGGGTCTAGACCAGAAATGTGTTAGAATGACCATGAGACATCTTGGTCTCCTGCAGGTTTGGGGGTATGACTAAAGACTCTGAGAATCCTATCAAAAGGATTCAGAAGTCAATTTGAATAGGTTCCCCTTAAACTCCAGTGGATTAAAACACATTAAAAATATTAAATACATAATATATTTTTTAACTAATTGGTTAGCCAGGAATGGTGGTACATGCCTGTAATCTCAGTATTTGGAATCTGAGATAGGAGGATTGCAAGTTCAGGGGTCAGCCTCGGCAATTTGGTGAGACCCAGTTTCAAAAATAAACAATAAAGTTGAGCTGAGAGTAGCTCAGGGGTAGGATGCCTTTGGGTTCAGTCTCCAGAACCAACACCGCACACACACACACACACACACACACACACACACACACACACACACACCAAACAGAAAATCTAATTGGTCATCTTTGGAATATGGTAAGAAACCAAAACTATTTTGAAAACTGTCAAGTAAAATGAAAACATCTAGCATTTTCCCTCTATATGTACCATACCTCAGCAAAAGCAAATAGTTAATGGAAGAAAGTTTCTCTTTATGGGATGATTCCAGCTATTAAATGAATTTTCATATCACTCCTTTGTAGCCCTATTTCACAACTACAAACATGAACATAAGCTATCAAACTTTAGGTACCTCTTGATGGAAGTACAATACCACCTAAGAAGTAATTTTGTCAAATTAATTTAAAAACCAACTTTATTGAAGCCTTTAGCTCTAGATACCAATTTACAGAAAATAGGGGACAAAACAAAGTAGTAAAGGACAATACAGGATGCAATCAGAAAAGTTTATTGAACAAACACCTTCGTTACTAGCAAAACAGTTCATAAAATATAAGGGAAAATCAGAATGGCAGCTACAAATTAAATGGGACCTTGTTTTGATAGGAATTCAAACAAACCACAAAAATAAGATTAATAATTATAAAACAATAGAAGAAATATGTCCCCCAGATATTTCATATTGAAGAGTTAACTATTTATTTGTGATGATAATGTAGTAGCTATGTTTTAAAGAAGCTGTCCTTGTCATTTGGACACATTCTGAAATACATGGAGGTGAAATATGATATCTTGAAATATGATATCTTGGAATAATCCCACATGGGAAGCGGAATTCTGCTAAGGCAGAGAACAAACACTGTGATAATGAGCTATGTCTATATAGAAATTTATTATATGATTCTCTACCTTTGTGATTGTTTGATATTTTTATAATACAGGGTTTCTAAAGTCAAGAATAAAAATATTCAATGACAAATATGTTTTATTAACCAACAGGAAATAAATTCCTAAGGGGAAATACATACTGAGATATTAACTGCTCAATTGAGTATTCAACCCTGTCATCTACCACAGACAAAACTTCCTCACTTTTAGTTGATGCAGAATAGAGTACACTCAAATGAATTAGTCTCTTTAACAGTTCGCTCACAGCATTTAATTTTATCCCCCCAAAAGTGCTGATGCAAAACATTGTTCTGTAATAATTCACTTTGCAATTACCAAGGTGCTCTTCATAGCCAAGCCAGTCTAAGAAATAAGTTACCAAGGAATTAATTACCATTCAATTTATTACTTTTTGTATCATCTAAGCTGCTGAGAAACTGGTTACCTGGAAAATTATGTATTTTTGAAATACTTGTCATATTTAATTTGGTTGAGTTGTGAGGCAGAATTAACAAGCATTTTCCTATTTCTGGTGTGGGGAGAGCCACAGGTGTAGCTTCCACAGGACAACTGATTGTGATAGGGTGAAGACATCCTACTCTCTACAGCTGTACAGTCAAGATTACCTTAGTCTAACATCTCGAAGGACACAACTGTAGAAATCTCTACTAAACTTAGCAGCTGTCAGCAGTTAATTGCCTAGTAGTATACCTGATTTCTTAACATGGCAGTGATTGATTTGAGATTTGGACTGATGTTTGGTGCATTACATCAAGGGTATCCTTAAGAGAATAGATTTTAATTTTTACTAGATTTTGATTTTTATTTATTTATATTTTTCATTTTTATGTGGATAATATTGAAAATTGCATACATTTATACAATACTTGGTGCCCTCTCCCTTCCTCTTTCCCCCCATCCCAACAGTGAGTGTCCAGGTTGGCCATGTTACATTCACAGTTATAAACATGTTTGAATGTAGCTCCTCCATTAATCAACCTCAGCCTTCTTCCTCTCCTACCCTTCCTTTCTAGCTTTGCTGAGGTTTCCCCTCCACTATCTGGAGTCCCTAATACTTTCTAGTTTGGGCATATTAGAGAAAACATATGTCCCTTCTCAAGAAAGATTCATATTAATGCAGAATCAAAGTCCCTTCCATTTGCTTTCTTCACCAATTTGATGGAAATAAATTTGTCTGTCCCTACATCAAGAAAGTTGTCTCAGAAGTGCCAAAAGGTACCACTGTGTTTTGGGTTAAAATATAAATATAAGGGCTGGGAATATAATTTAGTGGTTGAGCGCTTATCTAGCACACACTGGCCCTACATTCCACCCCCAGCAATGTAAGAAAAATAAGTATTGATATTCACACGCTGCTTCTGATTTCACACTAATTTGCCTCACTTAAGTAAATAGAAATATAGGACACCTAGTAAATTTGAACTTTACATAAAAATAAAAGATAATATAAGTATGCCCTGTGGATACTTAATATATGTATATATTATGCAATATTTGGTATATATACTGAAAATGTATTTCTGTTTATTTGATATTAAAATTTAATTAGGTTCCCTGTGTTTTGTCTTGCAACCCTATCCTTCCCTGACAACAATACTAGAGACAAAGTTCTGAAACTTACAAAGGGATGAGCCTTTTTACCTCATTTCAGTTAGTTCTATTCTTTTCAAATAGAATGCTACAGTATTCTGGTTCAATGTTTCAAACGGATCCTTGTTAAGCCAGCTATACATGTTGATCCAAAATCAATGTCAGGAACAAAATTTTATCTGAAAAGCAGAATCATCAGATAGAGCGCCCTAGTTAATTTTAGGAGTAGATTCACTTGGAAAGAGAGTTAAATTTGTTATTGGGGCACTTGGCATCTCATACAAAGTGTGTTATTAACTTTCCACTGGGACTTGGGACGCCCACAATGTTGCTGAAGAAATCAAAGAAATCTTTACTAAAGAACTGCTTCTCAAACTTTAAAAGCACACAGATCACCCAGGGATCTTGTTAAAATGCAGATTCTAGTTTTAGTAGGAATGAATTCTGCAGTTCAAACAGGCTCTCAGGTGATTCCAATGCTGCAGGTCTATACACCACTTTGGTGAGAAGAAGGGGACTCCAATAACAGACTCTGGGCAAGGTTTAGTACCGAAGAAACCGGTGACTGTCAAGGATTCAAGTGTCTGAGGACCTTCAGAATCAAAGCATGGGAATTTTGCTTAAAGCTCAAAATACAAGCAGAATTTGATTAAATAGTCACTGAGAGGTACTAAAGCCATTCCTAATGGTATATTGCCCTTGTCTGAGATATATAACACATAAGTAACAAATACTTGAGTCATAAAAATTGATGTTTGTGGAAAATGCCTTAAAAGAAAAATCAGTCCCCTCCTATCTTCGACTGAACAGGGGGCTCATGTGCCTGTGCAGTCCAGGGAAAGATATGGGGAGGGGCTCAAGAATTTGACACTTTAACAAAAAATTGGGTGCTGATAACACAGGGCCAATATCTAAAATTTTTAACAAGCAGTATGGCTCAGGCACCATTCCAAATGGAATATGTGCTTGACTAGTCCAAACTGCTGCCAGCAGATGTGCACTTATGGTGTACCCCGGATGAATATCTGGAGATTCCAGCCATGTGGAACTTGGCTTTAAGCCTAGAGACAGAGCCACATTCCAGTCCTATTTTATTTTATTTTGAAACAGGGTCTCTGTACATTAGCACACACAACCTCAAACATGAGATTCTCCTTCCTCAGTTTCTCAAGTACTGAGATAACAGGCACGTGCTATCATACCATATCCAGATGTGAGCTTTCATCAGATCTCAGAGTAGTCAGTGATACAAATAAGGTCTTGAGCCTCAGTAGTCACAGACAATGGAAAGCAATGAACTTTAGTAACTACCCACATTTTTGTAATTGATGGATGTTATTATTATATGGTTATTAGCATTTTTCAAAATTACTTTTACTAAATTAACTATCAGATTTTGCTGAGGATCAGTAAGAGTGTCATGAAATCAGTTATTAGATTTTCCTAAAGACCATGTCTACTGCACTCAATTTTTGGCTACAAAAAGCAATAATAGATTGATTCACTGAAAGTCAACACAAAGAATTTTAATTTACAAATTTACTTAAAAACACTCTTAGTTTCCATTTTTCAGTTTTTATTTTGTCTTTATAAAATTATTATATGCAATGTTTTAGTCATTTACAGATTAGCTTCCACATTTGTAGAAGGCTTACAAGTTAGAGGAAATACTCATGTTTGGAGAATGAAAGACTGAAGAACAGGGTGGAGGGAATGTAAGGCATAAAAATGTATTCTTGTAACTATAAAATCAATAAAAAATATCAAGTAAATCTGTCTGATGTTATTTTGCGCAATGATTTTTTGGACATGACCTGAAAAGCACAGGCAACTAAGGAAAAACAGACAAAATTGCATCAATTTAAAAAGCATCTGAGCAGCAAACAAGACAAATAACAAAGGAAAAAGAAACCTACTCAATGGGAGGAAATACTAGCAAACAATATATTTTATAAGAGGATATTATTAAAAATCTGTAAGGAACTCAAACAATTCAATAGCAACAAGATAGGATGATTAAAATGGGCAAGTGGTTTGAATAGATATTTCTTAAAAGACATAGAAATGGCCAATAGGTATATGAAAAAAAACATGGGTTCAACACCCCTAATCATCAGGAGAATGCAAATTAAACCCACACTGAGAGGTTTTCTCACACATATTAGAATTGCTACTATAGAAAAACATAAACAATGACAAGTATTAGAGCAGATGTGGAGAAAAGGAAACCTGTGCACATTATTAATAGGAGCATAAATTAGGTCAACCATTATGGAAAACAGTAGGGAGGTTACTTTGAGAACTAAAAATAGAAATACTATGTTCTACAGTTATACTGTTACTGGGTATAGGTCTAAAGGAAATGGAACCAGTGTGTTGAAGAGACACCTGCACTACCAAATTCACCACAGCTCTATTCACAATAGCCAAGAAATGGAAACAACCCAAGTGCCCCTCCGCAGATGGACAGGTAGATCAGACACATACACACAATGGGACAGCAGTCAGCCTTTTTTTTTTTTTTTTGGTGGGTCTTGGGATGGAACCCAGGGGCATTTGACCTCTGAGCTACACCCCCCTGCCCTGTTTTTTATTCTTTATTTTGAAACCAGGTCTCACTGAGTTGCTGAGGGCCTCACTAAGTTGCTGAGGCTGTCTGCGAACCGCGATCCTCCAGGTCTCAGGCTCCTGAATGCTGGGATTACAAGCATGCGCCACCACACCCAGCTAGCAGTCAGCCTTTTAAAAAATAAATCCTGTCATTTCTGACCTTATGAGTGAGCCTGGCAGATATTATGCAAAGTCAAAATAAGCCAGGCACAGAAGTACTGTGTGACCTTGCTGACTTGCTCATAGAATGTCATGGAAGCAAAGTGGCAGGGAGAAGATGGCAACCATTTATCAAGGGCTACAAAATTTTATTTGGACACAGGAGAAATGAGTTCAAGAGCTACTACTGTACAACATGACAGCTATAGCCAACAGCAATGTTTTATACACCTGAAGATTGCTATGAGAGATGTAAAGTGTTCTCATCACAATATAATTTTTAGTCATTAGTGAAAATGCCTTGTGGTAAAAACACCTTGAAGACTACATTCAAGAATATACTGGCCACTTGGCAAATTGATCTCTTTTGTATTAAAATACATGTAAGAAATTTCTTCCAGAGTTCAGCTTTACAGTAAACTTTGCTTCTCTTGAGAACTAGGTATATTATGTTTACCCTTTTACTTCTGTTGCCAGGAGGTTAGATTCAAATTTATGGTTCAATTATTATATCACATTGGTAAGTTTTGGTCTTTATGTCCATAGTCTATTTCATCCTTGTATTACAATTGCTGATTTTATACAGTTTACCTCAAAGCACTATTATAGTTTCTTTGTTTGCAAGTTACAGAAGCCTACTTCAAATAAAATTATAAATATCCTTTCAATTTCCTCACAACTTTAGGAACATGAGCAGAGACAATCCTATTACATGCAGTCAACACAGCCCATAGGAATCAGAAAATGTTGCAAAACCTCTTCCATTGTATTTCCAGTGTCCTACACAGACAGAGTATGGCTGAAATGGCTGTGTGCCACCAGTCTTTCTCTCAGTGTTCCTTTTTACTCCCATATAGCTCTCCTCTTCTGCCTACCAGCAACTTAGCTCTGAGTCTTTAAACATCTGCCAAAGTCTTCACCAGGATTCCAACCTGGACTGGAAAAGCAGCCAATGGGACCTTGGTCCTGTCCATCCTGACAAGGCGAGGAAGCCCAAGGCTTCTCAAGTTTTGAGTAGTCTCACCTGCAAAACAAATCAACTTAGCTAACATTGACCTACTTCTCTATGTGTAACTATCGCATGTCTTTGCAAATAGTTTTCATCTTTATTTTCTATCTAAAGACAGAAGAAAGGGTAAAAAATAAAACCCCATGCTGCTACATGTATCAAAAAGGAAATTTAGTGAACATATTCTGGAGTATTCCATATAAACTAAAAAAAAAAATCAGGCCCATTGCAAAAATGTGGACATATAGTTTCTCTCTCTCTCTCTCTCTCTCTCTCTCTCTCTCTCTCTCTCTCTCTCTCTCTCTCTCTCTTCCCCCCTCTCTCTGTGTGTGTGTGTGTCTACTTGATTTTTCATGTAGCTCTGCACTTGAAACATATCTTTAATCTACTTCGCACTACATTCTCCACAATCACCCTCATGTGAACCACCAGCATCTGTAGAGTATAGCCTCAACTTCCTGCTTCCTTCACTCACTCCAGTCTCACCCACCCAGTGGCTATTATTCATAAAAGAAATGAGAATGGTCTTGTTAACATAAATCTGATCCTACTAAAGTACTGCATAAAGATTGGACCTTTACTTCTGGGAAAATGTAGTTGAGATTTTTTTTTCTATTCCCCTACTAATTACAATTAAACCTCTGTGTTATGTTACATTTTAAATTACATTTAAATTTAAATTACATTTAAAATGTAAGAGGACTTGAAATCCCAGTATTTTGGAGGCAACAACTTAGCAAGACCCTCAGCAACCTAGTGAGACACTGTTTAAAATAAAAATAAAAAAGCAAGCCATATCCAGGGAAGGAGAAGCCTAGGAGGAGATAAGTCATTTAGACAATAACTACTTTGTTCTAGGTAAGACACTACAGGGTGGGGTGGGGGGGAATGACACTACTACCTAACCAGCAAAAACTAAATGAGAGCCTAGATTTGTACCCTCACAAACCTATAACAAGGCATTTCAAACTTTCAGTCAGGTTCTGTCAGAGAAAGACAAACAGGGAGCCAACACTGTCCTGTGAACACACAACAAATAAAAAATAGAAACCCTTATCAAAGAAATAGAAGACATAAAGAATAAGCAAATGGCAATTTCACAACTAAAAATTATATTAACCAAGATACAAGGTTCCAAGGATGGGCTTAACTGTAGAATGGAGGAGAAAAAAAGAGTTTATAAATCAGAAGAAAGAACCATAGAAATTACCCAACAATAACTGAAAAAAGACCGTGTAAAATAGAAACTACCGAATCAGAACAACAGAGAAAAGATAAACTGGAAATAAAACCCCTGATTCTTAGGGTCCATGGGACTATAATTAAAGGTCTAACTTTTGTGTCATTAGAGTTGTACAAGGATTAGGAAGAGGGTAGGAGTGAAAAACTACTCCAATAAAATCCGGCTGAAACACTTCTAAAGCTGGTGACATTCGCTTATGGACTCAGAAAGCTGAGAAAACCCTGGAATAAGTCCCCCAATCCACACCAAGACACATCAAAATTAATCTTATAAAAAATGGACAAAGAAAAAATTCTTGAAAGAAACTAGAAAAAAATAACATAGGGGGGAAAAAACATCGGAATAAATGACACAGTTCTCCAGGAATCCTGAAGACCACTTGGTAGCAAAGAAAAGACATTTCAACTAAGAATTCTATACTAGCAAATATGTCTAGTGAGACTCCTGAGTTCTCCATGAACAAAGTTACAGAATGACAGAGAAACACACCTTTATTAATATACTTCCTGGTGCATAGTACTTTATTAACATGGTTCCTGGTATATTTTTAAATCTCATAATTAACTTTCATAGGACATTGTAACTTTTTACCATTTCATTCTTAAAGTTCCTTGAATAAATGTGTACATTCATTTATTGATAACATATACTATTGATAAACATACAAATATATGCTATCAATAATGTCAACAAATGAACATATACATATATAATCATATATATATATATACATAATCTTTCTGAATAAGAGGTGACATAGCTTCAAATCTTTTAGGAGCTGGCCATGGTAGTACATGGTTTTTCTTGAAATACTCAGGAGGCTGAAATAGGAGGATAGCAAGTTTGTGGCGAGCCTCAGCAACTTAGTGAGACTTTATTTAGAAATAAAAGAATAAGGTAGCATGCCAGACCCCTGGAGAAACCGGGCCCGGTATCCTGGGTCCCAGGCAGGGGTCGCACAGGACACGCCAGCAGGGGCCCGGGTCACAGGACTCTGGGCCCCACGCGGAGTAGTACGGAGCACGCTGGACCCATGGAGAAACCAGGCCGGGTCACAGTGCTACTGAGTGCCTAATCCCACTACCTCCTCAAACAACACATACTGTCTTCTCTTATTGAGAAAAAAAAAAAAAGGAAAAGAAAAATACCGGAGAGGGGTTAAGAAGGCTGTTGCGGATGCCAGGAAACTGGAGATGCAGACAAAACTTATCCAAATGCACTGGAACTTATGGAAAAATTGCCCGTGAAGGAGGACTGCTGTTTCTCTATAATGTTAAGAATCTTGGACACCACCTATAAGGAGAAAGTTTAGCAAAGACCAAGGAGAAAGGCAGTATTAAAGCAGTCTCCGCAATGGCGGTGGAGACTTGTATTCAGGAGAAGCAGAAATCAAATCCTACCAACCTTATTTTTTTTTTTTTTTGGAGAAATTACACCAAATGTCAAATGCTACCGTCACACATGCTTAGGAACACTGGACAACATTCAGAGTGGAAAAAGAGCTTGGGAAAGATTTGAAATGGTGGAGGCAGTGGCAATGGCAGTGGCCAGTACTCAGGGGAGGCAGAGATCTGATGCATTACACCTGGAACTTTTGAAATAATAACCCTAGAGGCAGAATGCTACCACCATGCACCCTCAAGAACGTGGGACAATTGGTTGGGCGAAGACAGTGCTCAGATTGGAGCCTGCCGAGGGGTGAGGCCAGCGACAGACACGACAAAGCTGGGATTGGAACCTGCCGTGAGGCAAGGCCGGTGCTGGAGCCTCCGAGGCCGGGATTGGAGCCTGCCAAGGGGTTAAGCCGGTGCTGGGGCCAGCAAGGCCGGGATCGGAGCCTGCCGTGAGGCAAGGCGGGTGCTGGGGCCTCCGAGGCCGGGATCGGAGCCTGCCGAGGGGTTAGGCTAGCGCCAGGGCCAGCGTGGCCGGGATCAGAGCTCACCATGAGACAAGGCCGGTGCTGGGGCCTCCAAGGCCAGGATAAGAACCTGCCGAGATTTTAGGCTGGTGCCGGGGCCAATGGCCGGCATCGAAGCCTGCCGTGAGGCAAGGCCGCTACCGGGGCCTCCGAGGCCAGGATCGGAGCCTGCCAAGGGGTTAGGCCGATGACGGGACCAGCAGCCGGCATCAGAGCCTTCCATGAGGCAAGGCTGCTACTGAGGCCTCCGAGGACAGATCGGAGCCTGCTGAGGGGTTAGACCGGTGTTGGGGCCAGCGAGGCTGTCATCGGAGCCTGCCGTGAGGCAAGGCCAGTGCTGGGGCCTCCGAGGCCGGGATTAGAGCCAGCTGAGGGGTTAGGCTGGTGTCGGGGCCAGCGAGACCAGAATCGAGGCCTCCCATGAGGCAAGGCCGCTGCTTAGCCAGCGAGGTCTGGATCAGTCCACTGGGTAGCCAGGACACAACTGGGGCCGTCAAGAGTGGGATCAGTACTTGCAACGCGGCATGCACAAAGAAATATCGCAGAAAATAAAAATCAGATGCTTCCCCTAATCAGCAATAACTAGGAGGAAAGGGGCAACAGGAAGAGGCCGAGCTATAGAAAGGGCCCTATAGCGAAGCAACTAAGGTGACCAATCAGAGGGTATGGAATAGGGGAGGATGGAACCTCTTTAAAACACAGGAGGTACATAAACAAATGTATCAAAGTTAATCACCAAACAAGCATGGGATCGAGGGAGGGGGAGGGAATGGGATGGGGGCTGGATGAGGGCTAATCGGATAATGTGTGTTTATATATCCTCTCAAGTCTTGTATTCCAATGTGATATATGATTACAATGCACCAATTAAAAAATAAAAATTTTTAAAAAGAAATAAAAGAATAATTTCTAAGTCTTTGATCCATCTCAAGTTGATTCCTGTGCATGGTGAGAGGTAAAGATTTAGTTCCATCTTTCTACAAGTGGATAGCCAGTTTTTCCAACACTATTTGTTGAAAAGGCTGTCTTTTCTCCAGTGTACGAGTTTGGCCCCTTTGTCAAAGATCAATTGACTCTAGGTGTGTGGATTTGTTTCTGTATCTTCTATTCTATTCCACTGGTCAATCTACCTGTTGTTGTGCAAATACTGTGCTGTTTTTACTACTATTGCTCTATAGTATAATTTGAAGTCCAGGATTGTGATGCCTCCTGCCCTATTTTTATTGGTGAGGATTGCTTTGGCTATTCTGGGTCTTTTCTTTCTCCATGTAAAATTCATGACTGATTTTTCTAAGTCTATGAAGAATGCCATTGGTATTTTAATAGGAATTGCATTGAATCTAGAGATCACTTTTGGCAAAATGGCCATTTTGATGATATTTATTCTGCCTATCCATGAACAAGGGAGATCTTTCCATCTTCCAAGGTCCTCTTAAATTTCTTTCCTTAATGTTTTATAACTTTCATTGTACAGGTCTTTTATATCTTTGGTTAGGTTTATTCCTAGGTATTTTATTGGTTTTGAGGTTATAGTGAATGGAATTGTTTTCTTTATTTCTTTCATTGTGGATTCATTGTTGGCATAAAGAAAAGCAACTGATTTCTTTAGATTTATTTTGTGTCCTGCAACTTTGTTGAATTGGTTAATCAGCTCCATTAGTCTTTTGGTCAAGTTCATTGGGTCTTCTAGATAAAGGATCATGTCATTTTTTAATTCTCCTCTTCCTATTTGAATTCCTTTTATTTCCTTCTCTTGTCTTATTACTGTGGCAAGAGTCTCGAGAACTATATTGAAACTTCCAGAGACTGTGAAGTTATTAGAGGAAATCATAGGCTCAACACTCCAACATATAGGCACAGGCAGTAAATTTCTCAACAAGACCTCCAAAGCACAGAAAATTAAAGCAATAATTAACAAGTGGGATGGCATCAAACTAAAAAGTTTCTGCTTATCAAAGGAAACCATCAAGAACCTAGAGAGAAAGCCTACAGAATGGGAGAAGACCTTTACCAGCTACTCCTCTGATCTAATATCCAGAATATACAAAGATCTCAAAAGACTACACTAGCAAAACAAACAACCCAATCAAGAAATGGACAACTGAATGGAATAGACATTTTACAAAAGAAGAGATACAAATGGCCAATAAGTACATAAAAAGATGTTTAACATCATTAGCCATTAGGGAGATGCAAATCAAAACTATGCTGAGATTCCATCTAACCCCAATCAGAGTGGCAAGCATAAAGAAATCAAATAACAACAAATTCTGGCAAGAATGTGGGGAAAGAGGAACTCTTTTACACTGTTGGTGAGAGTGCAAACTAGTTCAGCCACTATGGAGATTTGTGTGGAGATTCCTTATAAAACTGGGAATAGATCCACCATATGATCCAGCTATACCTCTTCTGGGTATTTGTCCAAACGAGTTTAAATGAGAGAACTACAGTAATATATGCATACCTATGTTCATAACAGTACAATTCACAATAGCCAAAATATGAAACCAACCTAGTTCTCCATCAACAGATGAATGGATTTCAAAATTATGGGAAATACACACAATGGAATTCTATTCAGCTATAAAAAAGAACAAAATTATGTCATTTGCAAGAAGATGGAAAGACCTGGAGAACATTATGTTAAATGAGATCAGGCAAGCACAGAAATAGAAGGGACTTATGTTCTCTCTAATATGCTCAAACTAGGGAGTTAGGGATACCAGAGGGACTCCAGACAATGTAGGAGAAACCTCACCAAAGCTAGAATGGAAAGATGGGAGAGAAAGAAGGCTGAGGTAGATTATTGAAGGAGCTACATCCGAATTTGTGTAAAAATATAAATATAGCATGGTTGATCTGGACACTCATTGTTGGGAGGGGGAGGGGAAGTGGGGGAGGGTACCAAGCACAGTCTGAATGTATGCCCATTTTCAATATGTTCCACATAAAAATTTTAAAAATTAAAATTAAAAAGTAAATTACATTTCTCTGATAAAAATTAAAATGAAAATAAAAGAATAAGCTGGGCATGGTGGCACAAACTTGTAATCCCAGTACTTGGGAGGCTAAGACAGGAGGATTGAAAGTTTGGGGCCAGCCTCAGCAACTTAGTGAGGCCATCTGCAACTTAGTGAGACCCTGTTCCAAATAAAAGAACAAAATAGTTCTGGGGGTAATGCTTGGAGGTAGAATGCCCCTAGGTTCCATCCCCAGTACACAAAAAATAAATACAATAAAATAGGACTGGAGGTGTCACTCAGAAGTAGAATGCCCCTAGGTTCCATTCCCAGTAACACACACACACACACACACACACACACACACACACACACACACACATCTTGTAGGAAGAGATATGGTGGTGGCTAACCTTGATGGAGAGATATCTAAAAAGTCATCATTGTTTATAATTAAACAGAATATTTTGTACTATTAGCAAAGAACACAGGGAAGTTTCAGTATAATAGATTCAAGTCCTTGATCCTGCAACACTTTGTTGACCAGAAGTTGAAGCTAAACTATCTCAGTGTATCTATTAAGACTGCCAAAAGATGCTGATGGCAACATATACAATCCAAGGATTCTTTATATTTTATTCAATTTTTGAGAAGTCCTTTAATTCCATGCCTATGGCAACTTCAGTCTATATACTTTAGATCTATATTCAGGGTTTATTTATTTATTGCGGTGCTGGGGATGGAACCCAGGGGCATTCTACCTCTGTGATACAACCCCAGCCTGATTTTTTATTCTTTATTTTGAGACAGGGTCTTAATAAGTTGCAGAGGGCCTCACTAAGTAACTGAGGCTGGCTGAGAACCTGGATCCTCCTGTCTCAGCCTCCCAAGTACTGGGATTGGAAGCATGTGCCTCCACGCCCAGCTATATTCAGGGTTTAAGTGAAGGATGTTAAATCTTTATTTTTTCCTTCTTGCACTCAGCTGGAGGAACTTTCCCAGCTTCTCTGGCCATTAGGTGTCCTGTGTGACTACATTTTAGCAACAGAATGTGAAAGCAGTGAAGTACAGCATTTCTAGACCTGGATCATACAAGCTACCTGCTCCTCTGGGTTCTTGTCTCCTCAGTGGGCTTGATATAAAGGAGCTTAAATGCCACATGTTAAAGTTCTAGAGCCTCAGAACAAAAGGACTCAGAAGAAATCTGGGTCCTTGAACTATAACTTGGGGAAACAGCTGTTTGCCGATCAGAAACACCTATTTTGGACTACATGCAAACAAGACATACATTTCTATTAGATTAAGCAACTGAAATTTGGGGTTGACCTGTGACAGCAACCAGGCATATGCTAATTCATCCAGTAGGTTTTGTTTCCCATGTATGTCGCTCAAAGTCCCACTTTCCACCCATTCATCACTGTATTTCCTCTCTTTATGTTTCCTTCTTTCCACACACATCTCAACACTAGCTCCTGGGCCTCCTGAGGCTCAAGGGCAATGCGCAGCCAGTCCCTACAGAAAGCTCTGCTTTTATCAACTTTGCATGAGAGGCCCCATTTAGAAAGTAGGGAATCGATGGAACCCTTGCTGAGGGGGAGTGTACGCCAGGCCTGAGCTCCTTGGAAGCAAAGAAGTAAAGCAGAGGTGGGAGGAGTGGCGACCCAATTCTTCGCATTCACCGAGGGTCCAGGCCAACCTGGAAACACTTGAGGCTGCGGTGCAATCCCTGCAGGGAAGAGAAAGGGCCCTAGCCCCTATGGCTTAGCTGTGAGCACGCTGTCATTACCTAGGCCCAGCATCTATGATTGCTGCGGTTTCCTAGTTCTTTCTTTCTAGGATCCACCTGGCTCATCTCTTTTTTTTTATAAACCTATGCAAAGAAATACATGAAACAACACAAAACAAAAAGCTCACCTCTGCTGTGGGGCAACCTAGTCAGCCTTTAAATTAAAAAGCAGCAAGTCTCCAATCATTGGCCTCTGACTGTTCTGCATGCACTCTGTCTCCCTATGGATAGGAGCCATTCAGGGACTTTATCTTAAGAAAGAAGGATCTGGAACAAAAAGCAGCAGAGGATACAGACAAAACACAGTAGACCATGAAAAGAGTTGGACTGAAGAGAGGAAAGAAGCAGCTTCCTCCTCTCACCTGTGGAGGCAAAAAAGAGAAGCCAGCATTGAAGTGACCTGGATGCTTTTAGTTGGCAGATAGCAGATATCAGCTTGAATCCAGCTTTAGGGGAAAAAGAGGTGTTGCTTCTTTAAAAACAATTAGCTGATACATGGTAGGTGCCCAATAATTATACACTGGGATATAAAAATAGAAACCAGAGAATATTATATTAAGTGCGGCTAGCCAGTCAAGGGTCCTGTTTGGTCATATATGGAAGCCACAGAAAAAACAGATAAGAAAAGGAACTTGAGTTAAACGAGGAGACAAACCTATAGAATAGTGAAAGGGGACTGGGGTGTGAGGTGCAGAGGAGCAAAAACGGGTGGAGAAAAGGGACAATTCAAATGATGTTATATGCATATATATATAATGGTACCACTACCCGTCTCATTAACATGTATGGGGAGGGAGAAATGGGTAAAAGGGGGGCTGAAGAGAAAGTACCCCAAGTGCTGTATGCATGCGTGAAAACATCAATTTGAATTTCACTATGATGGATAATTACAGCGCACCAATAAAAGTATACATACATGTACACACAAAGATATATATATATACATATATATATATTTGAATATATATATGAAACTAAGGTGAACTTTGATTAAACAAAAAATGGAAGATGCCTATTGATTATCCACACAACTTTGAAATATTTGTTTAACTCTTGGAAGAATCAGGCCAAAAATAGCAGATAATATATTTTTTCTATAAAAAATCTCATTAAACCATGTTTGATAGAGGAAAATTTATTTTAGTATCATTTAGCTCATAAATCAAAGGTTAGACTGACAGAGAAGGTGATTCAAATTACTAATTAAAGCAGATCTGGCCAGTTTTCATGTAGACTGAATAATCACCCTTTCCCCATATAACTAAAATGAAGCCTTTTCCTTTGGACTAGCTTCTCTAATTTCCCCTTGGTACTATGACTGGGACCTATTATTATGTCTTTTGTTCTTTTTTTTTTCTGGTTATAGTTTCTTAACTGACCTCAACTCATTAGAAATAGACCAATTTTAATTTAAAAGAAGGAATATCACTTGGGGCCCAGTCAAGGAACAAGAGACTTAATTTTAAAGAAATAGCACTATGTTCCAGTCCCTGTTCAATATTAATCCCAGATGACACACTAGTAGCAGAATTGGCATTACAAACAAAAGAGAGGCCAGGCAAATCTCCAAAGCAGGTGGTATCTGCCATGTTCACATACTGAAAAAGCCTGCAGCAACATGGAGACTTCACCCTGGCTGCTCATGTCCAGTCTTGTGGTCTTGGGTCAGGTAGGTATCTGGGGCTCACAGATGAGGTATCCTAAGTTCATCTAGACACTAAGTCAGTGTCTAGATGAATGTTCCCTTAGTGAAGAGAACTGACTCAACTCAGTGTGGAGACTCAGAATCTTTACTTAAAACAGAAATATTGATTAAGCATTGACGTATGATGCACTCAGTTTGCTTGATAAAAATACCTATTATCATATGAGAGCTTCCAGAGTAAAATGGGTCATTAAAGAGAGATGTGTTAATATTACATGAATGTGAGTGAATCACTGTGCATCTCACTATCATGAACAATTAAATGTACCAAAACTTATAAAGAGAGAAACTTTTTTTTCTTTTTATTCTGGAATAATTTTTTTATTTTTTTTATTTTTTTATATTTTTATTGGTGCATTGTAATCATACATCACATTGGGATACAAGATGTGAGAGGATATACAAGCACATATCATCCAATAAGCCCTCATCCAATTCCCATCCCATCCCCCCATCCCATGCTTGATTGGTGATTATCTTTGATACATTTGTTTATGTACCTCCTGAATTTTAAAGAGGTTCCATCCTCCCCCATCCCATCCCCTTTGATTGGTCACCTTACTTGCTTCGCTATAGGGCCCTTTCTATAAGTCAACCTCCTCCTGTGACCCCTTTCCTCCTAGTTTTTGCTAATTAGGGGAAGCATCTGGTTTTTATTTTCTATGATATTTCTCTGTGCATGCTGCATTGCAAGTTCCGATCTGACTCTTGATGGCCCCAGTAGTGGCCTGGCCACCCAGAAGACTCTTATCCTGACCTCACTGGCTCCAGCACCAGCCTTGCCTCATAGGAGGCCCCGATTCTGGCCTTGCTGGCACCCGCACCGGCCTAACCCATCGGCTGGCTTCGATCCCAGCCTTGGAGGCCCCAGCACTGGCCTTGCCTCACAGCAGGCTCTGATCCCGGCCTTGCTGGCCCCGGCACCGGCCTTACCCCTCAGCAGGCTCTGATCCCAGCCTTGGAGGCCCCAGTACTGGCCTTGCCTCATGGCAGGCTCCGACCCCGGCCTCGCTGGCCCCATCACCGGCCTAACCCCTCGGCAGGCTCCAATCCCAGCCTCGGAGGCCTTGCCTCATGGCAGGCTCCGATGCCAGCCTCACTGGCCCCGGCACCGGCCTAACCCCTCGGCAGCCTACGATCCCGGCCTCGGAGGCCCCAGCACCAGCCTTGCCTCATGGGAGGCTCTGATCCCGGCCTCGCTGGCCCCAGCACTGGCCTAACCCCTCGGCAGGCTCCAATCCCGGCCTCGGAGGCCTCAGTAGCAGCCTTGCTTCACTGCAGGCTTCGATGCTGGCCTTGCTGGCCCCGGCACCGGCCTAACCCCTCAGCAGGCTCTGATCCTAGCACCCTCTTCATCCAACAGGTTGTCCTATGTTCCCGAGGATGCGTGGTAGTAGCATTCTGCCTCTGGGGTTATTTCTTCAAAGGTTCCAGGTGTAATGTATCAGATCTCTGCCTCCCCTGAGTACTGGCCACTGCCATTGCCACTGCCTCCACCATTTCAAATCTTTCCCAAGCTCTTTTTCCACTCTGCATGTTGTCCAGTGTTCCTAAGCATGCGCAACAGTAGCATTCAATGTTTGGGGTAATTTCTCCAGAAGATAAGGTTGGTAGGATCAGATTTCTGCTTCCCCTGAATATAAGTCTCCACCGCCATCATGGTGACTGCTTCCAATACCGCCTTCCTCCTAGGTCTCCACTAAACTCTCTCCTTACAGGTGATGTCCAGGATTCTTAAGGATGTAGAGAAGAAACAGTCCTCCTTTGTGGGGAACTTTTTCAAAAGTTCCAGTTCAGTTGGATAAGTTCTGTCTGCATCTCCAGTATCCTGGCAGCCACCATGGCCTACTTGACCCCTCTCCAATATTTTTCTTTTCTTTTTTCTTTTTCTTTTCCTTTTTTTTTTTTTTAATAAGAGAAGACAGTATGTGTGGTTTGAGGATGTTGTAGATCAGGCACTTGGTAGCACTGTGGCCCGGGCCCCGGTTCTTCCAGGGGTCCAGCGTGCCCCTCGCAACTCCCGCCCGGGGACCAGGGCCTTGTGACCCGGGCTGCAGTTTTTCCGGGGGTCCAGTGAAGAGAGAAAGATATGTAAAAAAGCATGTAATGAAGACAAGCACATACATTTTCTCTGCATTGTGACTAAATTAACACACTGCAAAAGTCACTTGGCACCTTTGAATCCGGCCATACAGCACTCTAGTGTGCTTTCTCCCTCGCCTGTCCATTCTCCCTCCCTACCTTATATAATCACACACACATATCATATATATATATATATATATATATATATATATATATATATATACACACACACACACACACACACACACACACACACACACATTTTTCCTTTTGTTACTGGGGATTGAACTCAGGGATATTCTACCTCTGAGCTATACTCAGCCCTATTTTTAAATTTTGAAACAGGGACCCACTAAATTGTTGAGGGCCTCACTAAGTTGCTGAGGCTGGCCTTGAGCCTGCAACCCTCCTGCCTCAGCCTCCCAAGGACTGGAAGTAGAGGTAGAAACCACCAAACCCAGCTGTGACCCTATATTATGCACTAGGGAGGAGACCAAAAAGTATTCAACAAGGGCTCACCTGTAATATGGTCATATTGAGAATATGTATGTGTGTGTGAATATATATACAAATGCATATAGACAGATATACCTTTACATATAAATATATTTTCACTGGCAAATACATTTATCTACTCAGCTGGCATAATTACCACTTTCTCTCTCTCTCTCTCTTTCTCTTTCTCTCTCTCTCTCTCTCTCTCTCTCTCTCTCTCTCCTTTTGTCTTTTCTGTCTCTCAATATATAAAAAACATTTATATATTTACACTGTGTGTGTTGTGTTTGTGCACGTGCACACGTGTGTGTGTCCAGGTAAAGGTAAAATGCTATCCTGTGTGCATATAACAAAATGGTACCAAGGTACCTTTGATGCAGAGAAGGGCTTTTAGTGGAATATTAGGGGCTAGAATATTTTTCAATGTGTGGAGACACAGCAGAAACAATTTTTTTGTTTTTGTTACTGGGGTTCCTGAAAACCCTGCTGGGCTACACTACCAGGCCTATTTTTATATTTTTTTATTTGGAAACAGGGTCTCCTAAGCCAGCGCGGCTGGCTTCGAACCTGCGCAATCCTCCTGTCTCTGCCTCCCAAGCACAGGGATTACAAATGTGTGCCACCACACCTGGCAGAAACAAAATTTAACAATGAATTAATGGGAATTCACATCAATTCCATAAGGATTTTATTCTATAGTGAGAAAGAAGCCACAGATTATTTTTAAGCAGGGAAAGTAACAAAGTCAGGTTCATGCCTTCAGGTTTTAATCTGGTAGCACTCTTAAAACCAAGAGACAAAGAAAGTAGATAGAAAGTTGCCAGATGAGAAATAAAAGGGCTATCTGGTGTGTGTGTGTGTGTGTGTGTGTGTGTGTGTGTGTGTGTACATGTGTATGTGTGACTGAGGATTGAACACAGGGCATTCTACCTCTGAGCTGCACCCCCCTAGCCCTATCTTATTATTTTATGTTTTTTAGAAAGCAAGGTCTTAGTAAGTTGCTGAGGCTGGCCTTGAACCTGAGATCCTCCTGTCCCAGCCTCCCAAGTAATTACTGGGCTACAGGTGTTTCTGCTCTGCCCAGCTGAAAGGATTCTAAATTAGCTTGGTGACTGTAGCAATGCAGCCAGCAGGCAGAAACAAGGCTGGGCTCAGCAACACTGGGCCACTGATTTAACCCTGGGGAGAAAGTAAGTACAGAGAGCAAATAAGCAGCGCTGGGCCCCAGGGCTGAGCAGGACAAAGCTGGCCAGAGGCAGGGACCAGCACTGTCACTTCCCACCCCTCCCCATCTACAGCATATAATAGAAAAACTATCAAAAAGAATAGATCCAGAGGTTTCATATATGGCAAAATAATGCCCTTAATGAGCACACACACAAAATAACATTGATTACCTATATTATCTTGGAAATAATAAGCCTAAATTTGCAGAATTTTTCAAAGAGAAGCCCTAAGCCAATTCTGGAAGTGGCTAAGAATGAAAATCAGTGTATAATAGATTAGGGCTATGAGAATGAAAAAGTAATCAAAGCTAAAAAGAATGTTGTCGCATGACTTGTCAAAGAAATAGTAATATGATATCTAAGTGGTTGTAGTGCACTCATTTAAACAATTGGAAATAGACCTAAAAGAAACTCACATTTTGTCAAAATTCTTCCATTTATTTGTTTTTATTTAATTTTATATGCTTTTATTGGTGTGTTATAGTTTTACATCATAATGTAAATCATACTGATAGTGATAATGTTTTTATTTTATGTAAAATTATTTCTCTTGTTTAATACATATTCATAATATATATGACAGTTCCTTGAGACATATCTTCTAATAACTTTTCCATAAATAACAATCCCACAGATGCAAAATGAAAAATAAGAAATGCTGTTGTCAAATACAGTAGAGAAATACTGCAAATGATAGATCATCCTATTGAAAGTTCCCAGTCACATTGGAATGCAAAGGATCCTGAAAATTCTACCATTTATCAAGCATACTGTGTGAGGCCCATGATAATGTCCTTAAATCATTTCATCTGATCCGCAGAACAATCCAGTGCCACAATTGATATGATTATCTCCATTTTTCAGATCAGGGAATTGAGGCTTCGAGTCAAGCAAATCATCTATATCCCGGGGTAATTAAATTAATGTGAAATCATTTTTTCCTTTGAATACCAATTAACTCAAGAAACAAACATGCTCTGGAGATGCTGCCCAAGGCAGGATTTTTTTTTTTTTTTTTGAGGTACTAGGGATAAAACCCAGGGGCATTCTACCTCCGAGCAACACCCCGGCCCTACATTTTTATTCTTTATTTTGAAACAGGATCTCACTGAGTTGCAAATGGCCTCATTAAGTAGTTGAGGCTGTCCTTGAACGGAGTGATCCTCCTGTCTCAGCCTCCCAAATGCTGGGATTATAAGCATGCACCACCACGCCTGGCTCCAGGATGGTTTTCTTAACCCAAACCTGCTTGCTTCTGTTTTTTCCATCTGACTCTACACCCCAGTAGGAAGCAACAGGAAAGATTATAAGCCTAGAAGACTATTACCTCAGTCCTTAAATCCTCACATCTTCAAAGGTGATGCACACACCAGCTTGGCCTTCCCCTTCTCTGAGAACATCTTGGTTTAGACCATTTCTTTTAGAGAGCAATCTTAAAGAGGACTGCCATTCTGGATGCACCCCAGTTTAGCAATTAGAATAATAAGATACATTTAAGTGGGCCAATACTTGAATTTTCCTAGCAAACAAAACACACCAAAATAATTGCCCCTGCTGGAAATGGCTGGATGCTACATTCAAAGGGGGAAATTAGGCCGGGCGTGGTGGCGCAGGCTTGTAATCCCCATCCTTGGGAGGCGGAGACAGGAGGATCGCGCAGGTTCGAAGCCAGCCGCACTGGCATAAGAGACCCTGTTTCCAAATAAAAAAATATAAAAATAGGTCTGGGAGTGTAGCCCGGAGGTAGAAGGGCTCCCAGGAAGCCCAGTACCACCAAAAACAAACAAACAAACAAACAAACAAAAAAAGGTGGGGATATTAATAAATTCTCTCCTTATAGGCAAAATATAGGAAGTCCAAGCAAGATTATCCAAATCCACACTTTAATTTGTAGCCAAGTAATTACATAACAATAAAGTGTATCCTAAGCCTAGTGACTCCAGCACCCAGCCGAAAGTACCAGCTAGCAAATGACCCTGATTATTTCAGAGGAAAGAGGGGATATTTTTGTATATGCTAGAAGCACAAAGAAAATAAATCCCTTATCAAAAAAAGGATTTCCTAACAACTCAGAAAGTGTATAGAATTCCTATGATGAAAAGAGATATAAAAAATAATGTTTTCTCAAAATTGTTATCAGTATCTGAGAACAGCTGCTCAGGAAATAGTACAACCTGGGGATAGAAATTATTCAGCTTTTAATCTCTATCTGCTGATTTGCTCTGAATCTATCAAGATAATACTTTGTTTTGTATTTTAGAAGGGTAGCTTTTTGAGGCTTTGAGAATATTCATACTTGGATGTCAAACATCTCATTAAACGGGGAACTTTTAGCTGCTTCCAGACGACAGAGTAGTTTTCAAAATCACACCCTGATATTTTATTGAGAAGCCATGGTCTTATATTTTAAATACAAACTAATAAATGCATGTGTATTTTGTATGTCTTATCTGATAAAAATGAATTTTATATTTTTATAAAATTTTTTCACACTGTAGTTGTTACGGATTGAGAGAATATGGTTGTGGGGAAACTGTTCCCAGGGACCCCTGTTAGGGTCCCGGACACAATTTCCCTCAAACCATAACAAAACCCAAAACAACCAAAAACAAGAATAAATATGCATAGTTTGGACAGTTGCTGAAGACTTAAAGAAGTTTATTAAAAAATAGAAATACAGAAAATAGAGTAGCATGGATGGGTGACTGGAATGAATACACCAAAGGGATCACACGTAGACCGGACTTTTTATACCCATGACCTCCATCTTGTTTACGTAATCCTGATGTAGTGAACATCCCTGTAAGGTACCTCCCCTTAACCCTGTAAGGTACCTCCCCCAGCAAGGTGGGGCAAGATGTCTCCTTTCATGAAGGGCAAGGTCAAACCCTGCTCCATCCTCCCTAGATTATCGTGTAGATCTGTCTTTAGATAGAGAAAGGCTTAGTTCTCCTCTCCTAAGATCTGTCTTTAGATAGAGACAGGCCTAGTTCTCCTCTCCTATGGAATGGTTAATTACTTTGAGCTAGGTTAATTTACATTGGAATAGTTGCCTGCTTTTAGGCAGAAACCAAGTCCTTGCACAGATTTGCCCCTCACCCAATTTTTGAAATATATTAATAATCATAGCTTTCTCAAATCTTCCTAGGCCATTCCCAATTATATAGAATTATATGTACTTGCTGTTTGCATAATTGTGAAATTTAAAAAGAAAATTGAGTCAAATTGTGGGCTGACATTTGAAAATATATACTATATATAAATTGCTAGTAAAGTAATATGTACTTTGGCATTTATTGAGGTATGTATGGTCTTTTGTATTTGGGGTAGGAAATGGATTCATGTGTCATTAAAAAAAATCCCATGCACATTGTTAGTTCTGTAGATATAATACTGAGTACATTTATACTAAAATCTCATTTGTATTTCTTTTTTGTATGTTTCTTAAGATATCCTGTTCTATTTACTTTAAATTATGTTTAATTCCTTGACTAGATCAACATTCGAGCCCACACTTTGAAATTTAAGGGGATAATTTTACTTAGGGTTATAATTTTTCCTTCCTTCCTTCCTTCCTTCCTTCCTTCCTTCCTTCCTGGTACTGGGGATTGAACCTAGGAGTATTGTATCTCTAATAAACACCCCTAGCTCTATTTTCTTTTCTTTTTTTTATTTTGAAACATGGTCTTGCTAAATTGCTGAAGCTGGCCTTGAAGCTGTGATCTTTCTGTTTCAGCTTCCAAGTGCTGGGATTACAGGCTTTCAGCACCATGTCCCGCTGTCTTGGGTTTCTTCCTTCTATCTGCCTCTAAGACTTACTTGGTCCTTTCCTCCATCCTACCTCCTACTCTTACTTTTGTAGTCCTGCATTGTAGGGGTGCTGGAAAGCAGGCTGGAAGAAGCGCTTTCCCCCCAGTATGAGAAGTTAACTAGAGAAGTCTTCTTCCATATTAGGATTAGAAATAAGGTATTAAAATATAGAGTTAAGATATAGAAATAAGGTAGGATTGGAAATAGAATGAAGATCCATAAGCCCAGCTGCCCAGGTTGCAGGATTCAAGGACGAGGGTAGGGGACCCACAAAGTCAAAGCCTCTAATCTCCAGCTTGCCAGACAAGGTCTTTGTAAATGGGACCCCATCCCCATATCTCTGAGCTAGATCAGCAAACAAGGCCAGGCTAATCTGCTCTCCAGGCAGATTCTTCAGTGCAGAGATAAGCCTGACCCAGCCAAGGTGGGTGGAAAAGGCAGCCCTAGGGAACGAACACATACCATAAGGGAGATAAGCAGTCCTTAGCAGGCTCTGACGTGTGTGGATGCATGTTTTAAAATTATTGCTTGTACTTGTTTGTCCTTGTATCTGATTGGTTGTATTCTAAGGTTGGCGGGCTCGAACTTTTGCTGGGCTCTGACGTGTGTGTAACCACTCCCTCGTGTGTAACCACTCCCTCGTAGGGTTATAAATTTCAGAGCGTGGAGTGGGGAGGGGTCGAACCTCGACCATTTAGTGTCTTGGTCTCGACCCCTGGCTAGCCGGGACAGAGCTGCAGCACAATAAACCTTGCTTGCATTTTACATCTCTTGTGAGTCCTTCGATATTTGGGTTGGTGGGCAATTCTTGGACCCTTCAGCATTATGATAAACATAGGATTCTTAACTTCTTTAGTTATTGTTCTCATTTATCCTTTTACAATCAGTTATTAAAAAATGGTTTCTTGTGTTTGTCCAGGAAAGGTATGTTAACCCTAGTCCCAGAAGAGATTCCTAAAAACCCTTAAATTAAAAAACAAAGAAGTTTAAGGTATTAGAGTTCAGGACACAATTGACTGGCTTCAAGAAATCCACATAAATATTTCTATTATATACAAAAGCAAACTGTACTTTATGAACATTACCAATAGTTCTATACCACTGACATCCAATTTGCCATTAATTGCTGAATTTTAGTCTTCAATTATTCAATAACACATTAAATATAAAGATGTTTCTGGATGGCTGTTGCACTATAGATTAACACACGCGCATTTATACCCATCAGAATCTATTGTTGATTTTTTTTTTTAATTTATTTTTTTTATTTTATTGGTGCACTGTATTCATACATCATAGTGGGATACAAACTTTTGTAGACATACATGCACACATCGCCCAGTCAGCCCCCACCCGATCCCCACCCCATTCCCTCCCCATCCCTCCTTCCCATGCTTGGCTTAGTGGTTGACATCTAGTATTATAGCAATTTATCCAAAATTAAAAATGATAATCTCACATAAGAGTTTCATTTGTCTGATGCCAAGCTTTTGATGATTTAAAGATAACATTTCAATATTACTTTTTGCTTTCTTTCTTACCAGAGCATATTTTTTTCTGTTTTTTTGGTGAAACTATCATATATTTATATATTCATTTTTCAGAAAAAAATCTATCCTAATATGGAATATGAATTCTAGATACCCAAAACGATCTTGAAAAAGAACAAAGCTAGCAGATATATATTTTCTGATTTCAAACCATATAAAGCTACAATAATTGAAACAGTGTAGTACTGTTCTAAAGGCAGATATATAAACCATTGGAGTTAAATACAAGCCTAGAGCTAAATTCTTCCCTATATTGTCAAGTTATTTTTGACAAGGTTTCCACGAACATTTGGTGGTGGAAATAATAATCTTTTAACTAAATATTGTTGAAAAATAATAATTACATGGAAAAGAATAAAATTGGACCCTTACCTAATCCCATATACAAGTATTAACTCAAAATAGATAAAAGACTTAAATATAAATCTTAAGACTATAAACTTTTAGAAGAAAATCTGGGTCATAAAACCTCACAACATTGAAATTGGCAGTGATTTCTTGGATATGATTTCAATGGCACAGGAAACAGAAGAATATACAAACTCCCTAAAAAATAAAAAAAAATATTGTATATCCAAAGACAATGTAAACAGAGTTAAAAGTTACTAATAGAATTGGATAAAATATTTCCAAATGCTATATCTGAAGGTATATTAATATTCTAACTAGAAATCCTAAAAATTAACAACAATAAAGGCAAACAATACAATTTAGAGATAGGTAAAAGACTAACATAAATAATGAATCTCCACAGATAACCAATCTTAGTTGTCTGTTGGATGGAAAATCTTGTTTCTCTGGTTCTGGTGAGTGTTACCTATTTCTTCTTTGTAGTTAATCTCTTTGAGTATTTTCTCTAGTGCTGGTTTTGAAGACATAAATTCCTTCAGTTTCTGTTTGTCATGGAAGCTTCTTATTTCTCCATCTAATTTGATAGAAAGTTTTGCTGGATAGGAAATTTTTGGCTGGAAGTTGTTTTCTTTCAGAGTTTGGAATATGTTACTCCAAGCCCTTCTGGCTCTCATGACTTGGTTTGGGAAGTCTGGAGTGATTCTAATTGGTTTTCCTCTGAATGTCACTTGGCCCTTTGTTTTTGTTGCCTTTAAGATTCTCTGCTTGGCTTCCACATTGGTCATTTTGACAATTATGTGGCGTGGGGATCCTCTTCTCCGATCCTGTCTAAAGGGAGTTCTATAAGTTTCCTGGACCTGTGTATCAACCTCTTGCTTTACGTTTGGAAAATTTTCTGCTATTACTTCCTTGAAGAGATTGTTGATCCCTTTGGTATCACTTTCTTTTCCCTCCTCTATTCCAATTATTCTTAGGTTAGCTCTCTTAAGATGGGCCCATATTTCTTCAATGTCAGATTCCTGCTGTTGGATATCTTTTTCTAGATTAGAAACTATGCATTCATTTTTGGATTGCTCATCTTCTAAGAGCGAGATTCTGTTCTCCATGTGTTCTAATCGGTTGTTTGTGCTTTGAATTGAGGCCTTTACTTCATTAATTGCATCCTTTATCTCTTTTTGGCTCTCTCTGAGTTCTTTTCGAAGCACCTCTATTATTTCTACAGTTATTTTCCTGATTTGATCTTCTAGAAATCTCTGATTTTCTGTTTTATCAGGTTCTGATGTTGTGGGGTTGTGGGCGGCATTCATTGCTCCAGTATTATTCCTCTTTCCCATGATTTCGGATGTTTGTGCCTTCTCTGGGTTCTTCCCTTGGGTCACTATAACTTCACTTAAGGTGTTCTGGATCTCGAGTCAGTAGTATCTCAGACCTCACTACTCCTTTACTGGGTTTTATCACAGAGTCTCTGACCCAGGGAGTCAATAGAGGCTGCTTTAAACTATGGGGGGTGCCAGGTTGCACGTTCTCCTATGGTGTGGTATCTCTGCCACCACCACTCCCTCACTGGGTACAGTGAGTACCTCAGTGAGGTACAGTACTGGGATTTCTCCTCTGTGGCCCACAATTTGACTCACTGTTCTTGAGTACGCAGATGTAGCTGTGCTGGATTCGGCGAATTCACTGCTGCTTCCGCCGCCGGTGGCAATATGGCGCCGCGGCCACGCCCTCGGCCATGAGGCTGGCGTATTTTTTCTTCTCTGGTTTTTATTTCCACTCTGAATCCCTGCAGCGTGGGCTGAGCTCAGCCACTGGGAGCTTTAAATCCTCTCTGCACTGAAAGATCCCGCCTGGCTGTTCCGCAGCGGCTCACCTCGGCTTGCTGTAGCCGTCCGATGAGTTCGCCGCTGCCGCCGGCAGTATGGCGCTGCTGCCGCGTCCTCGGGCGCGTGTGTCTCCTCTGTGGCCCTGAGCTCTGTTCTCAGTCCGCTTTCTCTCTGGAGCCTGGTGGTTTTTTTGTTTTTCTGTTGATGGTGTTTTCTGGCTATGAAAGGCGCTGGTTTTGTGGTAATGGAAATTGGTTGTTAGCAGGGCTCTTAAGCCCCGCTTTTCTCGGTCGCCATCTTCCCGGAAGTCCCCTCTATTGTTGATTTTAATCTATTTGCACCTGGCTTTTCCTTTTATAATTGAAAAAAATGGATAAAATTCAGATATGTGTGCATCATTGATCTGTGGTATAGCCTTCTTCAGTGTCCCCTAGACCATTAGAAATAGAGCAGGTTTAATGCTGGACCTGGTGAGTGGTTATTAGTGAATGCCTAAAGAGGCAAAGAAAACCCATCTTTCATCTCCCTATGGGGAATATGAAAAAATGTTTCAAAATTCCTTTGACGGCTCTGCTACCTTCCAGCTGGTGATGGAAAGAAAAACTTTGAGCAGGAATCTCATGGGATTACTGATTAATTTCAGTCACATCTTTGTCCTCATAAGGACCTTGGGAGAACATATTCATCAAACGTCTCTTCTGTTATTCCTCAAACAAAATCTGCAGGTTATTAGGAAGTTATAACAAGACATGAGCTTTAATTCTAAAAAGATAGGGCCCAATCTATGAATGACAGGTGATTAAAGTAGCTCTGGGTCTAGTGTTTCATAGGACCTTTGTGAAAATCATTCCAAAAGAATCAGTCACCCTTGTGATCCAACCTGAGTTTATCCAGTATAAGGCAGGGGAAGATTTTACTCATGTTCAGTTTAAGGTCCTGTAGATAAGCTTCAGAGCAAGTGAAACACTTTATCATATGTTGATGTCAGTTCTGCAAGCTTAGGGACATCTCCACACTGAAGTCAAGAAGAGCTCTAACATTTACTGAGGACAGGGTATTTACTGTGCACACTTTGAAGTATTTTATTCATGGCAACTTTTTTCAGGTCTTCAATCCCTACAACAAATCTCTCTGATTCTTCTTTTTTTTTTTTTTTTTTTTTAACCTGTGAAGCAATTGGTACATTCAGTTATACCACTAGTATCTAAAGGAACCAAGATTGAGCCTTGCTCTTCAGTGCCTAGGTGGTCTGTCTCTCTCTGGGCTACACTCTCAATCTTTTTTTTTTTCTTTTTTAAAACAAAATCTTGCTGAGTTGCTGATAGTCTCATTAAATTGCCTTGAATCTATGATCTTACTGTCTCAGCCTCCCAAGTACTGATATATACTGGATATGCCATCACTTCTGGCAGTGCCCAGGCTCAGTACACTGAGCTTCTCTAGCTTTTGTCAGAAATGTATGTGTGTGTGTGTGTGTGTGTGTGTGTGTGTATTATATATATACACATACATATATAGTCAGGAAAAATATATGTGTGGGTATGTGTGTATATGTGTGTATGTGTATATGTGTGTATGGGTATATAGATGTATACACGTGTTCGTGTGTGAATATGCATTATATATGCATATATGTGTGTGCTCGTGTATATTTGCACATATGTACATATGTGTGATAGGGAAGTCAGCCCCTCCAAGCCCTGGCTTCCCCTGCCCGTTGAGCGAGGGCTGCTGAGCAGGTGGTTCTTTCCTCAGCTCTTTCTGGTCAACTTTGCTTGTGCCGCAACAGCCTCCCTGCCATCTGGGGAAAGGAGGAGGCAGCAAGAGAAGGGCGAGTACTTGCCCAGCCCCTGCCCCTGCTCTCCTACACTGGGCCGCTTCTCTCCTGAAGGTGCTTCTCTCCTAATCTCATGCGCTGTCAGGTTGTCAGGTTCCAGGAGAACCATTTTCTTGTGCCTTCAGCCTGTGGTCGTAGCGCCTCATGTGGTTATGAGTCCCCAAGGTGCTGGACCACTCCTGCTGCTTCTCTCACATGATGCCCCACCTTTGTGAAGAGCTCCTTTACCAAACAATCCTAATCCTGCTTAGACAAATGTAGCTGTCTTTTGATGGATGGACAGCCAGAGGCCCTCCTGCCTTTGTGCTTGTCATTTTAAAAAATGTTAAATATAGCCGGGGGTGGTGGCGCAGGCTTGTAATCCCTGCACTTGGGAGGCAGAGATAGTAGGATCGTTCAGGTTCGAAGCCAGCCGCGCTGGCTTAGGAGACCGTTTCCAAATAAAAATATGAAGTAGGTCTGGGAGTGTAGCCCAGAGTTAGAAGGGTTCTGTCCCCAGTACCACCAAAAAAAAAAAAGTTAAATATACTTTTACTGTTGCAATGTAGTCTCACTTTGTAATGAAGTTCAGAGTGATAAAACATGCATGCACACAGCACTTGGTGAGTTTCCCCAGCCCCTCTCCCTCCCTTTCCCATACATGATGTTGAAATTGGCATTGGTAATTTCACATAAGTACATAAGGTCAGTGGAAATGTTTCCTTCATTAACCCTCCATCCTCCTACCATCTCCATCACTCCACTGCAGTTTCTCCTCCATTATTTAAAGTCCTTCTTGTGTCCAGATTACTCCTTAGCTTCCACGTATGAGAGAACACATATGACCCTTCACTTTCTATGCTTGGTTAATCTCACTTAACATAATGTTTCCCAGATCCTTCCATTTTTCTGCAAATGACATCATTTGGTTCTTCTTTATTGTTGAATAGAATTCCATTGTGTGGATATCCCATAATTTTGTAGTCCATTTATCTGTTGCTGGACACCTAGATTGGTTCTGTAATCTGGCTATTCTGAATTGTGTTGCAATAAACATGAACACGCATATATTACTATAATATTCTGTTTTCATTCCCTTTGGAAAGATATTCAGGAGTCGTAGAGCTGGATCATATGGTGGATCCATTCACAGTTTTCTGAGGAATCTCTACTGATCTCCTTAGCAGCTGCACTAATTTGCACTCCCACCAACAATGTAGAAGAGTTGCTATTTCCTCACATCCTCACCAGCATTTGTTGTTGTTTGACTTCTTGATGATTGCCATTCTGATTGAGGTTAGATAGAATCTCAATGCAGTTTTTTTGCATCTCCCTGATTGGCTAATTATGCTGATCATTTTTTCATGTATGTATTGACCATTTGTTTTTCCTCTTTTGTAAAGTGTCAATTTAGTTCAATTGCCAATTAAGGAAACCATAAAATAAGTCTAAAGAGAGAGAGCCTGTAATACAGGAGATCATCCTCTAATAGAGGACTAATCTAGAATATTCAAAGAATTTTAAAGACTTATCACTAAAAAAACAACCCAATCAAGAAATGTGCCTGCCTTTTATGAGACAGCAAGCTAGAGGCATGACACAAAGATGCGCATTCTTCACTGAAACTCCATGGGAATGCTCTTTCTTGACTGTGTCTCAAGAATGTCAGGGTAATTTGGGTATCTCAACACATAGACCTTGAACACAGTTGCTACAGAGAGGTTGAAACTATCCTCGCTTGTTCATTGATTCATTTGAATATATTTTCTGAGAACTTAGTATGAGATATGAGTTATGAGTTATGAGAACAGTGTGCCATATGTTCAGGAAACAGCCATAAAGCAGGATAAATTAGAACCTTGCTCTGTGCAGCATACAGTTCATTGGGAAGATCTGGCAAATCAATATACCTAATAATTTAATAACTGCTTTGAGGAAAATGAAATAGAGATGGTTGAGGAAATGCTTTTTTTGGTAAGAGGGCCAGAAAGGGCCTCTTTGCAGAGGGAACCTTTGATGAGAAGGACTGGTTAAGTGAACAGGAGAGAAAGACTACCCAAGCAAAAGGGAGTGCAAGCCCAACAGCCCTGAGCAAATGTGACATTGTTTTAATATGGGCAACTCAGGACATTTATTTTCATGTTTATTAATGCGTTGTAATTATATTCCATAGTGAGTTTTAAAGTCATACAAACAAACATGAATGTGGGTCTTGATTTGTTTCCTTTCAGGAAATATGTTTTGTTTTATTTAATTAATTGTGTGTGTGTGTGTGTGTGTGTGTGTGTGTGTGTGTGGTACTAGGGAGGAACCCAGGGGCCCCTACCTCCAGGCTACACTCCTGACCTATTTTATATAGTACTAGGATTACAAGCATGCGTTGCCACACCCACCTAGGAAATGTAATGTTTTATATAGAGAAAGAAGGATATTGTAGCCTAAACATGATAAAGGTTAAGGCCAGAGAAGTAGGGAATTTCTAATTCTTTAATTGTAAACAAAATTCAAGAGTCTCCTCCATCAATTTGAGACAGGGAAGGCATGAAGAAATCTCTCTGGAAAGAGTTCAGCTAAAGAGAGCAACTGAAGAGACACACAAACAACAATGAACAGAAAGAATCAATACATTTTCAAAGGCCACAAAGGTTTTGTTTCTACCTTGTTAGAATCCAGAAACAATGATGAGGACTTGGAGGTTACGAGCAAAAGTTTCCTCCAAGAGTATGATCCCAGGGCCCTGGGCGTTTTCTGTGTGGCTCTGGCCAACTAGGGCAGACAGAACCTGACAACTCATGTATTTCCCAAACTTGACTTTCCCCTCCCTCCCCACTTCCTTTCCTCTTTCCTCCCTCCTTCCTTCCTCTCTTCCTTCTTTCCTGCCTTTTCTTTCTCTCTTTTATATTTTGGACGTAATATATGTAGGGCACCAAGTTTAAGAGAAAATGTGTTTAAGAGAAAATGTTTCTGCGTCTGCTCCTACTTACATATTTGCACCTGCTTTCCACTTTGATGCAATTGTGAACTTCTTTTCCTGTACTCAAATGTAGCATCCAAGATGTAGAAATGCAGGGTAACCTGCATACCCACCAGAAAGGAGCATTTCAGGTGAAAGCTTTGGTGTAAAGCAATAAGGATGTTGCTGAAACTAAAAATGGCTGACAAAATCCTAATGAGCTAGAAAAGGAAATTTAAAAGCAATCATGGGCTGAAGAGGCTTGTAGGAATTCTGCTACCTGGGCTGATTTTTATTCATTTACTGACATCTTCAGGGTTGAGGAGGGCTAGTTTCAATAGTCAACTGTAAGTACCTCTGGTGAATGAACAAACAGATGATAGGAGTACATCATAGGTATTTGGGAAATTTGGGTCATTTCTTAAGGGCCTTCTCCAAACCACACAGATATATGATCACCCTTGTCTATACCACTACCAATACATTTTGGTTGCCTTTGAGGACTTCAACATACTTCATTTTGCCAAGATATTTTTATAGAAATATTTTTCCTCTCTACCATTTGCATTACCTCTATGTCCTATTCACAAAATTTAATTCCTCTAATTCTATTTATTCCCAAAGAGTGATGGACAATAGACAACACTATTAGAAAAAGGGCATAATTAAGCAAAACTACACATATTATAATTTTGCATAAAGGAACTCATGGCTGGGGGAAGGTGGCTTTTTAGCTCCTTATACATAATTTCAAACTTCTTGAAAAAAATAAAAAAATCTGCTTCTCAATTAATGCCCTGTTTAAGAATTCCTCGATTCCATCCATCTACTCTTCCCCCTGATCTTAGCTGTCATCACCAATATGCATGAGTATCAAAGGTTTCTTAATAGCATATTGACCTTGAGGTATTTGATGCTGTGCACATAGATTGCCAAGAGGCCCAGTTTCTGGGGCCCAGGGCAGTGATTCAAGGTGCAAGCTCAGCCCAGGTGGAGCGAGCAGCAGCCTCTCATAGACATCGCCCCCAGTGAGCACTTGATCAGTCCCTTCATTCCCATCCTGAGATTTTCACCCTTCACCTCTCGGCTCTTCCTACTTCTTTTTTCTATTTTACCTTTACTTCCTATCACATCTTTTAATTTATCTACCCAAGATTCCTGTCATGCCGGCCCAACTAGTTGACAGTTTTAGGTGACCTGCTTTGTGCATTTAGCAGTTAATGTAGCTTAGATTTGGTATTCCTGTATTTTATTGCTTTCATTCACGGGATGAAAGAGGGAGAAATCTAAATACCAAAACTGATTCTTAGTTACAAACTAAAATTTTATCTTTGTCCCTGGAAGAAAATTGGGAGAAATCTAAATACCACAAAGGATTATTAGTTAAAAACTTACTTAAATGAATTACGGAATGTTGTTTGAAACCATAAGCATAATTAGAAAAAGCCTACAATTACCTGGTGGAAACTTACCCTTAAAATTTAATCCCTTTATTCATCAGTTAAGTAAACTTATATTATAAATGACAAGAGTAAAGATGTAAGTTTGAACTATTCTGAGTTATTTTCAGTCAGAATAGCTTGATGGAGGAAGTAAAGTGGGACCAAAGAGACCATGAAAACTAATCTGGGTTTGTGAACAATAGACAAATGTTTTCCTTTCTTTATTTATCTGGTGAAAGTGTTTTTTTAATGTGGGATGTATTATCAGGCAGGAACCACCTGTGTGATTTAAGACTAAGCCATCAGTTTCATTTCATATAAGTCATTGGACAGGGGCATGCAACCCTGGTTAGTTTCCTTTCTACTCCAAGCTAAACACTTCAAAAGCAAAGTGGCTTACATCTACAGATGGAATAGTTCTCTAGTATTATCAGAGAAGCAGGAAATGTAATAAAATAAACTCATATCCATTTTGAAGAGATATCAGGTAGTGGATATTTTGCAGAGACTGAGCAGTTTTTTATTTGTGGTAACTTGAAAAGAGCTATTGAGAAAAATCTAGTTTGTCAATATCCCTTATTGGAAGAGGCTCTTTTAGAATGTATATAATACAATAATAATAATAATAATAATAATAATAATAATAATAACAACAACAACAACAACAACAACAATAACAAATAAATTATTAAAAATCACAGGAGCCTGGCATGGTGGTGCATGCTTGTAATCCCAGCATTCGGGAGGCTGAGACCGGAGGATCAAGGTTCGCGGACAGCCTCAGCTACTTAGTGAGGCCCTTTGCAACTCAGTGAGACCTGGTTTCAAAATAAATAATAAAAAAATAGGGCAGGGGGTGTAGCTCCAAACTTGAATGGCCCTAGGTTCCATCCTCAGACCTGAAAAAAAAAAAAAATCACAGTATACTGATTGCCACATGAGAAAGTGTCCCTGTTTCAAATGGAGCTGGGTGATTCAAAGGGGACAGGCAACAACAACAACAAAAAAAGAAAATTGTTTTTTCAAGGTTCAATTGTCTTTTTTATTGAATTAAAAATTTTTGTGCTCTTATTAATATAGTGTCACATCATAATGTAAATCATGTTGACAGTGACGTACATGCACACAGCACTTGGTGGCCCCCACCCCCCTTTTCCCCCCTGCAATACACAGTACTGAGATTGACGTTGACATATTCACATTTGTACACATAGTCAATGGTAGTAATTCCATTAATGAACCTCAGTCTCCCTCCTCCCCTTCCCTTAGACCTCCTCCCTGGCTCCACTCTATTTTCTGGAGTTCCTTTTGTATTCCAATCAATCATCTTTTTAAAGACATTAGAATGTTAATATCAGCTAAGAGAATTGTCATGTTATGTAGATGTGGATTTCTTTAAAGTAAATTAGTAGACAAGAGAAAACTATAGATAGCTACATCTTAGTTCCTCTCTTAAATGAACTTATATGGCCATAAAATGGTTGACACAAAGACCATTTCCAAGAAAAATGCAGTGCTCCATAGATAAAATTCCAGGTAGTGTGAGGGAACAAAAAAGTGCTAATCTAGATAATCAAAATAATTTTTTTCACTTGTATTTGGTCTATCCTAAAGTAGAACAAAACTGTAAGAGCTCAGATATAAACATTGCCCTGAAATAGATTTGCCGTACAAGTATTTTAGGAAAGGAATAAAATCAATTCTCAAGGAGATAAGAAAGAGCAGAAGTGGTCCAGGATAAAATACAAACAAAACGATATCTGCAATAGAACAAATGAAGTCGCTGTTGGAAGTGTGTCAGAGTTGGCTGTTGTGGGAAGCCGCTATGAGTTGCGTGGGAGAGCCTGGTAGTTGGAGTTTTAAGTACTTGTGTTAAAACTGTTTGGTTACTTGTTTACTATGCGATTATGAGAAAAATCAGCTTACCTTCCTGTTTTTTCTTATGTAAAAGAAAAATGATGGTTTGAAACATTCCATCATAGACCCTTGGAGAATATAAAGTAGATGGTGCCTTGGCATTGAATAAATATAATAGGTTAAAATCATAATATGGAAAAAAACTATTTACCTGTTTCTAGTACCCAGTATGGACTTCAAAAATGTTAATTTTACCTTAAACCATAAAAATGCAGGCCTCATGACAAAATGCTAAATTGGCAAAGAAGAGAAGGAAAGTCACAACCATATCCCATCCACTGAAGGAAAAAATATATAAATATATTAAAAGTATTTAAAAAGATAGCAATCAAGGAGAGTAAAGCATATAAATATATAAATGACATTTTTCAAAGCACACAGAAGGAATGGATGTTAGTATCACTAATAAAAATGTAAATTAAGAAAAAGTTTCTAACAAGTAAAATAGCAACCAAGGTTAGAAATAGACATTACACATCACATTTTAAAAAATAATTGGATGCAAGTAAAAATGATTTTGTAAACTTGCAACCTAACAAGAACATTATATTTAAAGGCAGAGAAAGTGAAAAATCATAGAGACATTTTCTTCCTTGGACCACTCAGAGTCAGAACAAAGGAATTATATCTGAAGCAATCTCATGGATACAGAGTCAAAAAGAATGATTCGCCGGGCGTGGTGGCGCACGCTTGTAATCCCCGCGCTTGGGAGGCAGAGACAGGAGGATCGGGCAGGTTCGAAGCCAGCCACGTGCGCTGGTTTAGGAGACCCTGTTTCCAAACAAAAATGTAAAAATAGGTCTGGGAGTGTAGCCCGGAGATAGAAGGGCTTCCAGGAACCCCAGTACCACCCCAAAAAAAAAAAAAAGAATGATTCAAAGTATTACTTGTATGCAAAGTAACCAAAATAAAATTCTCAGATCTCCAAAATATCAGAAAATGTATCAATCTTCTCTGAGAACCCAAGTAAAATAATATTTCAGAATAATAGATGTAAAGATTAATTTCTGAATGAAGAAGACACCAGTGAAAACATTACTGACTGGTGCTTATGAAAACCAGATTTAATGGGAAAAGGTAAGACATTAAAAATCATTATTCAAAAGAATAAAAAGATTCCTGAAAATTGGATTTCAAAAATATAATGGCAGGAAAATATCCAGTACTGGTTGGTATTCCAACACTAATTCCAACATTCTGCAACATGAGTCAAGTGGCTGCTGATGCCAACAGTGGCCGAGTCCAGATGAAACCTGGTGTTCAGTAGGTGTCTGGGTGGAAAACATGGGCAAGGGTGACTGGGGAGGCCAGGTTATCCATCCAGAAAAATCAAGAACATGATCATTTTATAACTCAATGAGAAAAGGATGATTAATTAACAAATGTCTGCTATTCCAACTGAGTATTCATCCAGAATAATTAAAATGTGATCTTTCTCTTATATTTTGATTCCAAACTAAATTTCAGATATGTCAAAGATCAGAATTTGTAGAATATTAAGTACTATAAGAAAATCTAAGAAATGATATATACAAACTAATGTTTATGAAATACATTTGAAGTATCAAAGTCTGGAAGACTTACAAAACTGTGTAGTAGGGTCCAGGTAGGAAAGATAGAAATATACGAATCATTTCAACAGATGAAATTAAATACACAAAATTGTGTGCGCAAATAAGTGTTGGAGGGTTTGTGAGCAAGGAGATGCTGAGGTTGCCAAAAATAGTAATGGCAGAAAACAGTTGTTCTAACATCCACCACCACTTTCACCACCCCATCACTGGAGTGGGGAAGCAAGAGAAAAGGCTCCACATTTTCAAAACCTATGAGCTTAGGGATCTACAAGCCAGCAGGTGCAAAGAGAAAACTGGTGTACACAGAGGAGCTCTGGCATTTAGTGACTTTGGAGCTGCAAAAAAATGTATTAACCAGCACAGATAGAAACATTAAAATGCTTTTATGGCAAAAGAGATAATAAACATAGTCAATAGACAAACAACAGAGTTAGAAAAATATCAAAGTCATCATATTCCTGGAAATCTATACAACATGGAAAAAATTTGTACCAGAGCAAAATGAACGTTTTACAAGAATATGTTTATTGCTGCATTATTTATAGTGGCTGAAAGAAAGGTGGTTGGAACCAATTGAATAGGATGCCCATCAATATGGATATGACTGATTAAAATAAATTTACATATTATCACATCATGAAATATCGTATGCAGTATGCAGTGTATAAAAATGAAACTGGCTCAGATTCTAGTAATAGTAGAGCATAGGGAACCAGCTCTCTGTCAAGACTGTGGCAGGTCTCAGATTTACTCTACTTGAAAGATAACATGTTAGCTTGCCATAATTTCCTAGATGGATAGTAGAAGAGGGAAGATTATAAAATAAAAAACAAAGGACTTGATTGCTGACACAATAGAGCATCTATGTTTACTTTCTAAGGATGCATTCTATTAAACATTCTCATACATATTTTCTGGGACAAAAGCTGTTAAAAGATGTGTAGGGAAGTTGCCCTCCGACTCCCTCCTGCATATAACAACTATCAGCTCCAAATATGGGAAACCAACAAGATATGTAAAGGCATCGGGGAGTGACCCAAAGCAGGCCAAAGCTGGGAGGAATTCAAGCTTTGAAAGAAGGCAAGTGCACTACTGTGTGAGGCCCACTTTCTGACAGCCTCTTCTCTGAGGTTCCCCTTCTGTCCACAGGGAGCAGACCCCTTAGAACTCCAGCAGGAAAACACTGGCTCCAGGTCAAAGGATAGAGGTTGGGGGCCGCCAGGATGGCTAGGAACTCCAGAGGGAAGCTTTTCAAAATAGCCATTCAAATGGGAGCCTTGGAAATTGTGTGGGAATTTGGAAAAAAGTTCTCACTAGGTTGCTGAGGTCAGCAGTAAGTTGCTGAGGCTGGCTTTGAACCTGTGATCTTTCTGTCTCAGCCTCCCAAGTACTGGGATCACAAGTGTGTGCCACCTTACCCTGCTTTACTAGTTGTATTTCTATGTACCACTAGAATATAATTTATAATAGCATTAAAATAAGGGAGGCTGGGCGTGGTGGTACACATCTGTAACCACAGTACTTGGGAGACTGAAACAGGAGACTCACAAGTTCAGTACAGCCTCAATAAGTAGTAAGACACTCAGCAACTTAGTGAGACCCTGTTTCAAAACAAAAAATACAAAGGACTAGGGTGTAACTCCAAGATAGAATGCCACTGAGTTTACTCCCCAGTGTCACACATATACACACACGAAGGAAGAAATATAGGAAAAAGTGAGACAAAGATGTGTGAAGTGTACCAAGAAAACCACAAAACATTCCTCAAAAGAATTAAAGACCAGACAAGATCAGGTGTGTTTGGAATCACTTCCATTGACTGCACACACACACACACACACACACACACACACACACACACACACACTTACCATACCAACCAACTTTTTACTTTTATCCCGAACTGAGAAGACAGTACCAAAAGTTTGACATGATGGTTATTTTCTAAGTTGGCACGATTCTATTACAAATTAAGTAAAAACATAAACCTGATACTAATATATACCTCACATGTATAATAAATAAACCATGCAGCTTAAAATAAGTTTCTAAAAAGTTGTTACCATAGTGAATTTCTGAAAAATAAGGGATATTTTTCTCTACTGACTCTTTTAACTGGTGATGTTTTCTTTTTAAAAATGTTGATTCCAAGTCTTAATAAAAATGGAAATATAAGATTGAACATTTTAGATAAAACTATGTTTTGGAAAAGTGGATTTAATTCATTTTTAGCATTGTTTATAATAAAGCAAAAACAACACGGCTAAAATTGCAACAGGGCTTGAGGAATGGAGTGAGGGAAATGGGCCTGGAGCCCTGTTTCTAAATTCTACAGATAAGCATGGGACACAGGTTTCTCCCTGGTATGAAAGAATCTATGTATTTCCTGGAAGTATTTATTCTATTAAATCTTAACATCATAAGTCAAAGCCCAGTGTTAATACTTCCTAATCCTCTACTTTCAACAGTATTTACATAAAGCATTTTGTACTTAAAAGGATCCTTGCTTTTAATATATTTATAAAAATCCTGATGTAAACTGGGCATGGTGGTACATGCTTGTAATACCAGGATTTGAGAGGCTGAAACAGGAGGATAGAGGTTTGCAGCCAGCTTCAGCTACTTAGTGAGACCCTTTGCAACTTAATGAGACCTTGTTTCAAAGGTAATAATAATAATAATAATAATAATAATAATAATAATGCTGGGGGTGTAGCTCGAAGGTAGAATGTCCCTGGGTTTCATTCCCTGTAATGTTAAAAAAAGAAAGAAAAAGAAAGAAAAAGAAAGAAAAAGAAAAAGAAAAAAATTCTGACTTCTTTCATGCTTATCAGTGAGGTGGAATAATCAGCCATGGAGGGCATCAGAGAAAATGATCTGGAGTACTGAGGATGAACTCATGGTATGGCGAGTCCACCTGTGCATGCTGCAGGGTGGGTTCTGAGATCCTGCCCAGAGCTGGGAGGCATCATAACAGTTCAAGGGACTCCCACTCACACAAAGAATTTTGGGGCAAAGCTTCTAAGTTATTTGCAGCAAAGATGAAGAGGGATTTGGAGATGTCAATAGCCAACAGTGGGCAGGAGGTATGGCCACGATGGCTGTTGAGATCCATCTACACTCTTGTCTAGAATCAAGTCTGTGCTTTGCCCAGAACTCAGGAGTGAGCCCTTTTATAAAGCATGAGCTCTTCAAAAGTGTGATTCCATCGTGAAGTTCTTCTTTGCCTCTGTAATCCCAGCACCACCCCAAATCTGCAGCCACAGTAAAATCTGACCACATGTTTCTGATTGAAGAACATTTTGGATTTGATGACTATGGCTCCTGAACTATGACTCTTGATAACTATGGCAACTGCTGCTCCCAAGCAAATGATATCATAAAACATGGCTGTGAGATGAAACTTTATCCTGGAATGACTCTATAGCCATGGCTAGATTATACTCTCAGTATCTGTCAATTCAAGATGGTACAAGAGATTGCCTAGGTAAGGACTCTACCCTCTCAAAAATTATCTGAAGCCAGGAGTGGTGGCACATGCCTGCAATTCCACTACTTGGTAGGCTGAGAGAGAGAAATCATAGTCTGCCAGTTGTTTAAGGTCAGCCTCGAGAGCTTAGTAAGGCCCTCAGTAATTTAGCAAGACCCTGTTTCATAAAATAAAAGTATTGGGGGTTGTAGCTCAGAGTTAAAATACCCTGGGTTCAATCCCTAGTAATACACACACACACACACACACACACACACACACACACACACACACACAATTATATGACTCTTGAAATGACTATAAAGTTCATTTCACAGAAAATGTGTGCTGTGCCACTCCCAACAGAGATCATTTTCATCCAAGGATGAGAGTCATGGAACTGGTGGAAGAAAGCAATGAGTTATCATTATTCCAACTACTAAGACAGAGAGATAAGCAGGTAGAATTAGTTCTGTTGCAGGAACAGCAATGTGTTGGATAATAGCAACCCCCTTTATTGAAGACCTATTAAATCCAGGGCATCACCTCAGATGTTTTACCTATAACTATGCTAATTCTCACGGTGAGCTGCCCCAGATCTCAGTTATCAGCAGTTAAGCTGAACACAGGCCCCGGCTCTGCCAGGCTCCTGGGTGACCCAGGTCTAAGGGACTTCTTGAGGTTGTGAAAAGAAGCTAAGGTGGGGAAGGGATCAAGCACAGTTGCTGCGTAGAAGCAAATCAAGGTAGGCTAAGAGTTCTGGGAGAAAAGAGGTGGAAAACAAGGAAGACGAGGGACTGAAATGGAAGGCCAATCAAACACCAGGTTCCGGAATAACAACAGTAAGGTTGCTCAAGCCAGTTGTTAAATATCAGTTGAGGTCCTGGCATGGTGCTGTATATGGCTACTACAGAACTAGAAAGCCCTCTGGTGGGGCTCCTGAGGCTAAGCCATGGCATCCCTCTTGGCTGTTTTTCATAGGACCTTCTGGAAGTTTCTATAGATTTTTACTTTTTTCTTTGATGATCCTAAAAGTGCTTACTCTTCTAAATACTGCACACAATGTTTCTATCTCTATTTTAAGAGTATGGTATGTGCAGAAGTATAATTAAGAAGTCCCTGTTTTATATGGTGAAAACAAACTGGATTTTGTTGTTGTTGTTGTTCGGTTAAATTTTTGGTTGTTTCATCAAAAAGATTTCCTGGGCTGGACGTGATGGTGCATACTTGTAATCTTGGGAGGCTGAGGCAGGAGGATCCAGGTTCAATGACAGCCTCAGCTACTTAGTGAGGCCCTCTGCAATTTAGTGAGACCCTGTTTCAAAATAAAGAACAAAAAATAGGGTTGGGGTGTAGCTCAGAAGTAGAATGCCCCTGGGTTCCATCCCCAGCACCACAAAAAATTTTTTTTGTGTGTGGCAGAAGGCCAAAATCATATATTGTATTAAATGTGTTGAATCAGATGCATTTCTAGATATTATATTGATATATGTTAGGGGGAAAACATGGCTCTTATATCCAGCAGCTTAGAGTGAGGCCAAAATTTGCAAATCATAAAGAAACCCAGGAGAGAGAATTGACCATGTCTTAGAAAAGGTAAGAAATAGCTTTTAATGAACAGAAAAATAGAGTCAAGTTGGAAAATGTGGGGCTTTCTTTTTTAGTCAACCAAAGGAAAGAGAAAGGCAGATTTGAAAGAGAGGAGAAAAAGAAATATATCCCCAGGGGAAATTACTTCAAAACTAACTGTGGAGAATTGAGATAACAGACAGCTACAATGTTGGGGTTCATCTCAGATACACATGAAACCATAATTTTTTACACAGAAAATTAACACCAGAAGAAGTCCAGAAGAAAAATTACAGGTTCAAACTTTAAAGATTAGAAAAAAGAAGAAAAACATTATGACTGGAAGAGTTAAAGGTAAGAAAATAAAGTGGCTTGTGTCTATTGTCCCAGCTACTCAGGAGGCTGAGGCAGGAGGATTGCTTAAGCCCAGGAGTTTGAGATCAGCCTGGGCAACATACCAAGACTTGGCCCTAAATTAATTAATAAATAAAATAATTAAAAACTTAAAAGTGTAAGACAAAATTATTTCATTTTGTTATACATATCAAGATTTTATATATATATATATATGTATAATCTTTAAATGTATATATATATATATTTAAATGTATATATAAAAATGTGTGTGTATATAATCTTTAAATTTTGCTGCACTTATTTGTCTTGGCCAAAACATGTTACATTATTTTAAATGAATTTTCCTGGTTTGAGATATAACTGACAAAGATTATATATATATATATATATATATATATATATATATATATATATATATATGTGTGTGTGTGTGTGTGTGTGTGTGTGTGTCTGTGTGTGTGTGTGTACGTATATACATGTATATTTAAGGTATACCACATGACATTTTTATGTATATACACATTGTGAAATGATTACTACCATCAAGCTAGGTAACATACACCTTGCTTTGTATAGTGTTGTATATATATTTACATATGTAGTGAGAATACTTAACCTACTCTCCTGGAAAAATTCAAGTATAGAATACCTTAATTATAATCACCAGGTCTCTAGAGCTTATTTTAAGCTGAAGTTTGTTATTATTACCTTTTAATCAATATTTCCCTATATCCACCCCCCTGGTAATCACCCTTCTATTCTGTTTTTATGAGTTTTATGTTAAATAATTTTCAGAAAAAATATCACTGAATGGATAAGCTCCTCTTTGGTCTGGGTTTATCATTCATGTTCTTGGCTCTCTTCTGTTCAGTCAACCCGTAGGAAGTGTTATTAAGTGAATTGGGGGGAAAATTAGTGTTTTGATTTTGTGTAATGAGATCATAGAACATGTTTTTAGTCTTTTGGCCTAACTAATCCATTAAAAAAGGTATCTATTTGAACTCTAGGAAATGAATTTAGGGCCTAGAGTCCAACTCAAAAGCTTTCTTAGAATATGTTTGCAAATGTGTGATGCTACTGGGTGGGAAGTGTGGCCAAGTTGTCTATGTCATATTTCTCACCCCAAAGCATTCAGATTAATTTTAGGTTTAAAACCTTGTGAATTGCATAGGCATGTATATATTTATAGACTCAATAATGAAAGTAAATACATAGTAGAAAACAGGAAAAAAGGCTGAATATATTCGGAGTGGTTCTTGGTGCACTGGCTGTACGCTTACCATGTTCTGAGTGCTGTGAATCCTTTTGATAATTAACAGGGTAGGTAACGTGAGCCTATTTTAGAAAGGAAACAGGCTTGTAGAAGTAGAACAATTTGTCTAAAGTCATGAAGTTACTGAGCAAATGAGATTTTGGATTTTGAGCCAGGTATGCCTTCTCTCTCTACTCCGCCACAGTATTTATGGCAGCAAGCTTGTTCGAAGTGAGAATGGAGCAGCTCTGTGCAAGATCAAATCCCAGGTGGTGAAGCAACAGCAAATGTTCTCAAGTCTACTTTGCTTTTGTACTCTGCAGGATGGTGCAATTTTCACGTACATTGATGATGCAATGATGTACGATTTCTTATGCATTTCTGTTCTGAAGAAAAAATAGCTTTATAAATATATATATATTTTAGAATTCACAATATTCCCATGAGAAATTGAAAAGGAATCCTTCACTCTGTACATTAAAAAAAGAAAAGAGGGAAACAAAATCTGGGAGACAGACTAGTAGTCTTTTCAGTGATCCAGCAAGAGAGCAGTGTAGAGATTGTGGGGCACAATGGCTTCATTCAGAGATCTTCTTCTTTTATCTATTTAGTTTAATGGCTCAATTCTTGATTGGGTTATTTCTTAAATGTGAAATCCTTTAAGTAATTAGTCTATTCTAGATATTAGAGGAATAGCTGGCAAAAATTAATGGTTTATATGTCATGCAGAAAGAGATATCTCCAGAAGAATGTCTGAGGAGTTCCCAGAGAGAGGAGGAAGCTTGACTCAGAACCAGTGATGTCCTTGACAAATGGGAAAAAAATGTGTCAATAGAAGCACAGAAATTTATTTAGGAAAGCAAGGAATACACACTCAAGAAAAAATGTGGGCCACCTTCAGAGAGGGAGGCACTTAGGGGATCTTGGCTCTTCTTTTAAAGGAAACTTAGGGAAGTATTGGTAGGTATGGGAAGGTGAGGATGACGTCTGTTAGCTGATCACAAATGGTTTACGGCGGCCTGGTCATCTTAAGGATCTTTGATGGTATTTCCATTGTCTGATCAATAGATAAAGTTGGAATGTGCCCTATTTCAGGTTTGTGGAGGAGATGTCCTATTTCTCTTATTTAAACTACTTATTGGGAGGGTTATTTAATAGGGCATAAGGTAATTATCACGGGTGAATAAATTTTTGGTTAATTTGAAGATTTACAAATTTCCCAGGAAATTGGGAGTGATAGGCCTGGAAAGTATGTGGAACTTCTGAATTAAAAATTTGTTTACCACCTGGGTCCTGGGTGGGGGTCAGGCAGGGCACGCCAGACCCCAGAAAAGCCAGGGCCCAGAGTCCTGCAACCTGGGCCCCGGGCCGGACCGTGTGGAGCATGCCAGACCCCTGGAGAAACCAGGGCCCGGTCATAAGACCCTGGGTCCCGGGCAGGGGTCAGGCGGGGCACGCCGGATCTTGGAAGAGCCGGGGCCCAGGTCGCAGGACTCTGGGCCCCGGGCTGGATTGCGCGGAGCACGCCAGACCCCTGGATAAACTGGGGCCTGGTAGCAAGGCCCTGGGCTCCGGGCGGGGGTCAAGCAGAGCATGCTGGACCCCCTGAGAAACCAGGGCCGGGTAGCAGGACCCTGGGCCCCGGGCGGGATCATGCGGAGCATGCCGGACCTCTGGAGAAACCAGGGCCCTGTTGCAAGGCCCTGGGCCCTGGGCGGGGGTCAAGTGGAGCATGCCGGATCCCTGGAAAAGCCGGGGCCCAGGTCGCAGGACTCTGGGCCCCAGGCAGAGTCCTGAGGAACATGCTGGACCCCTGGGGAAACCGGGCCCGGGTCACAGTGCTACTCAGTGCCTGAACCCACAACCTCCTCAAACCACACATACTGTCTTCTGTTATTTAAAAAAAAAAAAAAGGGAAAAGAAAAAGAAAAAAGGAAAATATCGGAGAGGAGTCAAGAAGGCCATGGCGGATGCCAGGATACTGGAAATGCAGACAAAACTTATCCAAATGCACTGGAACTTTTGGGAAAAAATCCCCGCGAAGGACTGCTTCTTCTCTACATTGTTAAGAATTTTGGACATCACTTGTTAAGGAGAGTTTAGCGGAGACCTAGGAGAAAGGCAGTGTTGAAAGCGGTCTCCGAGATGGCTGTGACTTGTATTCAGAAGAAATAGAAATCGAATCCTACCAACCTTATTTTTTTTTGGAGAAATTACACCAAATGTCAAATGCTACCGTCACGCATGCTTAGGAACACTGGACAACATTCAGAGTGGAAAAAGAGCTTGGGAAAGATTGGAAAAGGTGAAGGCAGTGGCAATGGCAGTGGCCAGTACTCAGGGGAGGCAGAGATCTGATGCATTACACCTGGAACCTTTGAAGAAATAACCCCAGAGGCAGAATGCTACCACCACGCACCCTCGAGAATGTGGGACAAATGGATGGGCAAAGAGGATGCTCGGACTGGAGCCTGCTGAGGGGTAAGGCTAGTGACGGACACAGCAAAGCTGGGATTGGAGCCTGCCATGAGGCAAGGCTGGTGCCGGAGCCTCTGAGGCTGGGATTGGAGCCTGCCATGAGGCAAGACCGGTGCTGGGGCCTCCAAGGCCGGGATCGGAGCCTGCTGAGGGGTTAGGTCAATGCCGGGGCCAGCGAGGCTGGGATTGGAGCCTGCCGTGAGGCAAGGCTGGTACTGGGGCCTCCGAGGCCGGGATCGGAGCCTACTGAGGGGTTAGGCCGGTGCTGGCATTGGAGCCTTCCGTTAGGCAAGGCCACTACTGAGGCCACCAAGGGCGGGATCAGAGCCTGCCAAGGGGTTTGGCCAGTGCTGGGGCCAGCGAGGCCAGGATCTGAGCCTGCCGTGAGGCAAGGCCAGTGCTGGGGCCTCCGAGGCCGGGATCGGAGCCTGCCGAGGGGTCAGGCCAGTGCCGGGGCCAGCGAGGCGGGGATCGGAAACTGCTGTGAGGCAAAGCTGGAGCTGGGGCCTCCGAGGCCGTGATTGGAGCCTGCTGAGGGGTTAGGCCGGTGCCGAGGCCAGCGGCCGACATTGGAGCCTGCCGTGAAGTAACGCTGCTACTGAGGCCTCCGAGGCCGGGATCGGAGCCTGCCTTGAGGATAGGCTGGTGCTGGGGCCACCGAGGCTGGTGTCGGGGCCAGCGAGACCAGACAGGGCCTCCCATGAGGTTGCTGCTTGAGCCAGCGAGGTCTAGATCAGTCCATCGGGTAGCCAGGTCACTACTGGGGCCGTCAAGAGTGGGATCGGTACTTGCAACGCGGCATGCACAGAGAAATATAACAGAAAATAAAAACTAGATGCTTCCCCTAATCAGCAATAACTAGGAGGAAAGGGGAAACAGGAAGTGGTCGAGCTATAGAAAGGGCCCTATAGCGAAGCAATTAAGGTGACCAATCAGAGGGTATGGAATAGGGGAGAATGGAGCCTCTTTAAAACTCAGGAGGTACATAAACAAATGTATCAAAGTTAATCACCAAATAAGCATGGGATCGAGGCAGGGGGAGGGAATGGGATGGGGACTGGATGAGGGCTAATTGGATGATGTGTGCTTGTATATCCTCTCAAGTCTTGTATTCTAATATATGATTACAATGCACCAATAAAAATAAATTTTAAAAAATGTTTCCCTGTTTCCTTTTTGTCTCCTTTTAACCTATTTCTTTTATCCCACCTCACTTTTAATTTTGTGTGTTTAGCCAACTTTTCTTTATTTAGTCAAATTTTCAATTTTATCGACTCATTTAGACAATCAGTTGATAGAATCATTCAATTCATGGGTGGTATACTATCACCATGAAACCAAATCAAATTAAAAAAAAATTTTAAATTTTGAAAGAGTTGTAAAAAAAAAAGAGGTACATTGCAAACTGGCCCTGCAAAGCATAAAATATTTACTCACTTTGCTTATCTCAAAAGGTTTCCTTCATCTCAAGAAGATATCAGTTTCAGCCTCTTTGCATTCTGTAATACCTCTTTTATAGCATCTGTTACATTATAATTTTCTATTTTTGAATTTGTTCCCTGGTTTAGGAACACCTTGAAAGCAGGCACTGTTTAGTTTTTCCCATTTCTGTTCTCTGGTTTATAGCATAGGAGGCACTCAGATACTGGTTCAAGAGAATGCACCACTGAATCCATTACAGAGGCTTTTAGACTCGATTATAGTTTTGTTAGCATTTAAGCTATTGTATACATCTAGAATAAACTTACACTCCCATTAATTTGCTCTCTTACTGGGAAGATGATTCTTCACTTACATCAGTTAAAATTATGTGTGCCTTTATAAATAGTTACTTACACAAACACTTGAAGTTTTCAAGTTTCAAGCAAATATAGCTAAAAATAGAACTGGAACTGGTGAGGGTAGATGCTATCAAGTTTGTACTTTCCATTAAATATAAGAATGAGGTACAACAGAGGTACAAGGTAGATAGTTATTGATGAACTCTGTTAAATAAAAAATCATTTTAGACACAAATTTTGTCTTGGCTCATGGATACCCCAACTTTGATGTGAAAAAGGAGGCAATCCTGAATGCCCTGGAATCTCCCCAAGTTCTTTTGTTGCCTGCTCATCTGCTGTAAGATGTGTCTTCTGTGGACAATAGAAGACAATGCTTAAGCCAGGCATGGTGGTGCACACTTGTAATCCCAGCACTTGGGAGGCTGAGGCAGGAGGATTGTGGTTCATGGACAGCTTCAACTGCTATTGAGTGAGGCCCTTTGCAACTCAATGAGACCCTGTCTCAAAATAAAGAATAAAAAATAGGGCTGGGGTGTCTCTCAGAGGTAGAATGCCCCTGGGTTCCATCCCCAGAACTGCAGCAAAGAAAGAAAAAGAAAAGACAACACTGCTTTACACATATGCTTGTCTGAGAACTCAAAAGTGGTTGGGCTGAGAACCACCCAGGAGCTTCAGTGCAGAGCTGTAGCAGAAATGAGTTTATGGAAAACTACACAGATAACTCTGTACCGGATCATATAAGCTTAGATCTCCAGAAAATTTGTTATCCCCAAGTCATAATTTAATATTTGGTTATTGGCTTTATTTTAAGAAAGTGTTTACATTCACTGTGTGTCCTGGCCAGCATTCTCACAGCCATAATCTAAAGACCTGTTCATATAACAGAGGGGAAAGATTTATTTCTATGGTTTCAGGTTCAGCCCAGGTGAGGCAGGGACCACAGATCTCAGAGATGGAGGTGAAAGGAGAGGGAGAGCACATGGGCTATGTTCCTCACATCATGGAGGCCAGAGGCAAGAGAGAGCAAGGGGAGGGGGAACCATATATAATCTTTAGGGCTGCAGCCTCAAGGACTTGTACCCTCCAGCAACAGCCTACCAGCCCAGGCCAAGACCCAGATAAATCTGGGTTATCCACTGGATTATCCACTGCTGGGATTACGGCCCTCCAGACTCAGTCACATCAACTCCAAACACCAGTTTATAAACTCTTCAAGGGGCCATTCTATATATAACCTTAACACTGTGTAGTTCCTGAGATCATTTGGTAAGGAGAGAAATAAGACAGTCCTCAAGAAAACTTACTAAATCAAAATGATGTGGGAAAGAAGGAAAGGAAGGAGACTTTCCCAGAAACAGGGAGTAGCTCAATCTACATGTACCAACCAAATAAATGTGTCAAGTGGGGTATAAATATTACCAGTGTCTAGGAATAGCTAGGCAACACTACTCAATTTGGGGTGCTTGGACAATTTGAGCACAATGTAGGCAGTTTCCACTGAAGAGGGGTGGCTATTTAACTGAAATTCACCACCCCTCACAGCTACCTCTCACATCACCCCAACCCCAAGCTCATCGAGCAACCTTCTGATCACAGCAGTAGGGAGGACATGTTTGAAGATGTGAGCGTCCAGTCACTGGCATATTACATTGTAACTCAAATTTAGTAAAATGATTTGCTTTTTGTATATTTATTCATATCAGACACAGACAATCTTATTAGACACCGATAAGTTTCAGCCATTGCTAAGAGCCATTTGCCTACAAATTGTGAAACCAAATTCTTGAGGAATGGGGCTTCTTCAATCCTATGAACTCAGAAGGCACCATCGGTGCCTGGAACACACCGGAGCTCAGACAGTTGTTGAGTAGAATCATAAATGACATACATAAAAAAGCTAAAGAAGCTAATCCATGCCGAGAATTCTTGAAAACCAATGAGATTTTCCCTAAAGATCCCCAAATCTGTCTCCTTGCATTTGCCTTTGAAGTAAGACTTTAGCAAAGAAAATTGTTCATTAACTTCCTTTATGTAAGATTCATAAGGTAATTTCCTTCTAAATTTCAGTGCCAAAAAATTATCTACAGGCAAACTGAATGCTTCCTTTTATCAGGTGTAAAAATGCCATCACCCATCATCTCAATTTTGTCTTGGCTGCCAGGATTCAAAGATATATTTACATATAATTGCAACAAGGATTTTCTCTTCTAATAAAGTTTCTCTTTTTAATAATACTTGATTGTTTAATACTGTTGTCATAAATTTTGGTATACTGTTATTTTAAATTTACCCATTTTAAATATTATCTACTGACTTCCTATGATAAAAGACCTTTGCTTAGATTGAGACATTGCCTCCTTGCTTTCCCCATCTCCCAACACAGTTATTTACCATTTCAAAGTCCTATTGGTTACATTTACTTTCACAATTTTAGTGAAGCATAGTGAAGGAAAATTATCTCTTTTCTATCTATGTCAGGATTCCAGCTGTGGCTCTATATCAAAAGATGGTTTGATAGGAGAAAAGCATACAAATTTATTTACAATTTCATGTGACCCAGGCCCTCATAAAAAATGAAAACTCAAAGAAGAAGAGTTGAATGCTTATATACTAATTGGTCAGAGTAGTGTCAAGGGTTGAATCTGTAATGTCCTTCCTAAAAGACTCATGTCCCCAGTGCAACCACGTTCCAAGATGGAGCATAAGTAGGGGGCGGATCGCTGCCTACATAGTCTTGAGGACTCCATCTGTCTCTAGACTCCTCTCCCTCTCTATGTTTTGGCTTCCGAGAGCCGAGCACCTATCATCTACCATACCGTTATCATAATGCTTCTTCCTTGGAGCTGGATGACCATGGACTGAGCCTCCAAAATGACAAGCCCAAATCCTCTGCTAAGTTGTTCTTTTCAGGTACTTTGGTACCAGTGACAAAAAGCTGACTAAAACAAACAGTAATTGTGGACATGGAACAAGACTAAGGATGGGCTAGGGAAGGTAATGGTGAAAAAGTAACGGGAAAGAAAAAGGTTGACTTAATATGATTTGTGCAGATTTGGAGGCCATGGTGTTAAGAATATAAATTTCCTTCTGGTATTAGAGAGGTTATCTTTCATATAGGGGTTTTATATTCTGCTTTAAGAGACAGGAGGCTCAAGTTCTAGGATCACCTCAACAAGTAGTGAGATTCTCATCCACCTAGCAAGACTGTATTTCAAAATAAAATATAAAAATAAAATAGGGCTGGGGATATAGGTTGGAGGTAGAATGCCCCTGGGTTCAATCCCCAGTACAAATATATATATATATTATATTATATATATTATATATTATATATATATATATATAATATATATTATATATATAATATATATTATTATATATATATAATATATATTATATATATAATATATATTATATATTATATATATATATATATATAATGATTTTTAAAAAAAGCTAAGAAGTTGGTCTGACAAAAAAATAATCTCAAGAAGTAATGATGTGTATAGAGAACATTCAAGACAAATATAAAATTTACAAACCTCTGAGCAGCAAAATAAATCTCAAACAGGCTAAATATACATTCCTTTAATCAAAATATAACTTATGCAGACTTAAACCATGTAGACAGGCTTAAAACTTCTAACTAGCAAATTCACTTGTCAACTGAATAGCATCCATATGCAAGATGATATCCTCACCACTGGAACAAAGTTGAAAAGCCAGATGTTGTGTTCAGGAGTTGGCAATAAGTCACAATGACATAGTGCATAAGGCACAGGAGAGTGGGAAAAATCAGCATCTAACATTGCCCGAGGGACCTAAGGGAGGAAAAACCTAAAGAGATGATGTTTAGGTTGAGACTTCAAGAGTAAGGATTTTCTCAAGAAGCGAAGGAAGAAAAGGTCATCACAAGCCGAAGAAATAGCTCGACAAAGTGGGGGTAAGAGGTATCTCAGCCAAGTAGATAGCTTGTTAGTTTGGCTCTTATAAATGGTATGGAGAAGCCAGAGAAAGCTGGAGTCAGATAAGAAACACCAGAAAAGCTTAAAATAGCACATGAGGGCCTCAGAATTTCATTCTAAAATAATTTACACTTTTCACATCAAAGAAAGAATATAATCAGATTTGTATTTTTAATGTCAAGGAAAGGCTGGAAGGGCTCAAGACTTGGCATAAAGTCCAGTGAGGTAGTTCATGAACTGGTGTATATTCACGTATTAGTCTGCTTGGGCCACCATAACAAAATGCAATAGACTTGGGTGGCTTATAAAATAGAATTTTCTCCCCCACGGAGCAAAGAGCTGGAGTCCAAATTCAAGGTACTGGCAGGGAATGCTCTCTTGAGGCCTCGTCCTTAGCTTGCTGACCAGTGCCTTCTCAAAGGGCCTCTTCCAGATGTCTCTTATAAGGGCGTCAGTCACATTGGCTTTGGAATCCACCATGTCTCATTTGATCTTAATTACCTTTTTAAAGAACCTGTCTGCAAATAGTCATATTCTAAGTTACTGGGGGTCAGGACTTCAACGTATAAATTTTGGAGGGACAATATTCAGTCTATATCACAGTGAATAGCAGAAAGAATAAAAAGAAAGAGACAAGCTGAAGAATATTAGTAAAAATCAGTATGATTTGACTTGGGTGAGTTAGGTATACATAAGATAGATCTGGCTGATTTTGGGTTTAAATCACCAGGTAGGCTCAGTTTTGACAAATTTATAAAAAATAAAAATAAAAAAATAAGAGGGAGGCTTATTATATGCCCCCCCATGATGTAAATGGAGGCTTGGTTCAATTTTTAATATGTTGAAGTGAAGTTGTACTTTCTAGTTAACAGGTAAATAAATTTTCAGAGTTTAGGAAAACGTAAATGGCTGGGTGCTAATGGTACAGTGAGATTGTCTGAAAAGAAAATGTAAAATAAGAATAAAGCAAAATGAAATCTTGGTGAATAGCAGTAAAGGTTAGGCAAAGAAGAAACCAAGCATAGAGTTTTGAAGGCATATGAAAAAAGGCAATGGATGAGAATAGGAAAAAGTGGCACAAAAAATGGAGATGATTGTTAATTCTTAAATCTTTTCTAAAACCTGGCATTTAAGGATCGTGACAGGCTGGGTGTGGTGGCGCACGCTTGTAATCCCTCGTAATGCACTTGGGAGGCAGAGACAGGAGGATCGCGCAGGTTCGAAGCCAGCTGCATGTGCTGGCTTAGGAGACCCTGTTTCCAAATAAAAAAGTATAAAAAATATGTCTGGGAGTGTAGCCCGGGGGTAGTAGGGTTTCCAGGAACCCCAGTACCACAAAAAAAAAAAGGATCATGACAAACATTAGTAAATAAATATTATTATTTGTGATTATTTTTCACTATCAAGAATATATTCAAAATACTGTTGTTATACAGCTTTCACTATATCTTCTACAAATTTCAAATCTTTAAAATGAAAACATATCTCTAAATATGATGTCATGTATCTTAAAATTATCAGTACATATATTTCAGAAAACTTCCATTTATGTTGAAATATGAATCCTGTGGCCAAATATAGAATAAATGCTAATGCAGCAATAGATGTATACATGTAGCACTTATATATATATACAACATAGAAATATATGTGTGTGTGTGTGTGTGTGTGTGTGTGTGTGTGTGTGTGTATGCCTTAACTATTCTTACAGTGGTGGCAAGATATCTAAAAGATCAATATTTGAACAAGGTAACACACGTTAGAATGTCATGGTCTTAAGCAGTTTCAATTTTTTTTTCATGTTATTTACTTGAGTGGTACTAATGAATTTATGTAGAAAATTGGAAACAAATTGCACATAGGAGAAACATTTATTCATCAGATCTATTGTGAGTATTATTTTCAGACAATTAGATATAGATACTTTAAAATTCCACATCACTCTGAAAACCCTAAGGCAAGAATACAAGTGATTTATTATTATGTTTTTAAAAAGCAACAAAAGGAAATATTAATTCTGGAAGATTTTTAATCAGTTTAACACTATTATACATTAAAGAAAAAATTTCCAAAAACATTCCCTCAAAAAGCCAGTAGTTTTATATTTACATAGTATTATTATAGCAATTTTAAATGTTAATATATGATACAATAATGTTACTTCAGAAAATCATAAAAAATATAGTTCTTTTTAATGGCCATGCTCTCATTTTTTGATGAAAGCTAGTTATTTATCCTAATGTCACTTTAAAACTTTAAAAATGCATAACAGATATTCAGTGAGCTTTACAAAACCTGTAGGACAGGAGGCTGTCAGACAGAATGGATAGAGGGCTCATCATCACTTATGTCTGAATCTTCATCTACTCCTTCAATGACTGATTTCTTCCCTTTACAACAGGACACAATTAATCCAACCAAGAATACCTGTAAATTTAAATAAGCCATGTATTATTTTTCAGAAGTAAAATAATTCAGAAGTAATGTACTTAATTCAGTGGCAGTACTGCAATACAGATAAACTACCAAGATACACACAAGTAGTTTATACATTTAACTTCATAAAGCAAAGTCAAATCATGCCTGGAACACCTGTACTTACCCCAAGAAAGGCCCAGTTACCAAAATAGTATGCAGCACTAAAGAACCAGAACTTGTGAAGAAATAGGTATGTCCGGGTAACAATACACTGATCTGTAAAAGCAAATGGAGAACTATGGTAAGAAAGTTTCTTTCATATAACTGATCATTTATTCTGTATTTTTAAAACATTATTCCAGATATTACTGATAGAGGGCTAATATCAAGAATATACAAAGAGCTTAAAAGACTAGCAAAGACACTAGCAAAATAAATAATTCAATCAAGAACTGGGCAACCGAATTGAATAGACACTTCACAAAAGAAGAGAGAGGTACAAATGGCCAAAAGATACATGAAATGATGTTCAACATCATTAGGCATCAGGGAGACGCAAATCAAAGCTACACTGAGATTCCATCTAACCCCAATCAGAGCAGCAAGCATAAAGAAGTCAAATAACAAACGTTGAGGAGGATGTACGTAAATAGGGACTCTTCTACAATGTTGGCAGGAGGGAAAACAAGTTCAGCCACTATGGAGATCAGTGTGGAGAGTCCTTAGAAAACTGGGAAGGGATTCACCATATGATCCGGCTATACCACTCCTGGGTATCTTTCCAAAGGAGTTGAAATTAAGAGAACTACAGTAACATATGCAAACCCATGTTCATAGCAGCACAATTCACAACAGCCAAAATATGGAACCAACCTAGGTGTCCATCAACAGATGAATGGATTGCAAAATTATGAGAAATACACACAATGGAATTCTACTCAGCAATAAAGAACAAAATTATGTCATTCAAAAGAAGATGAAAAGACTGGAGAACATTATGTTTATTGAGATTAGCCAAGCACAGAAATAGAAGGAACATGTTTTCTCTAATATGCTTGAGCTAGGGAGTACGTGGAATTCCAGAGGAACTCCAGATGATGCAAGAGATCCTGAGTGGAGCCAGGGAGGAAGAAGGCTGAGGTTAACTAACGGACACACTACCTGCGCTACTAGGTTTATACATGTGAATATACCATTGTTAACCTGGACACTTAGTACTGGGAAAGATGGAAATGGGAAGGTGGAAGCGGACCAAGTACTATGTGAATATATGCCACTGTCAACATGGTCTACATTATGATGTGAGATTATAATGCATTAAAAAAATTATTAGCCAAAGCTAATGGGTAAGATCACACAGTGAGTGCTAGATAGGAATAGAATCTAGATTTCTCTCCCAAGCCTGCTCAATCACCTGATAAAGTGTTGGTTTGCCAATCATTACGACAGACTTTTAAAAAATTAAAGCCACCATTGTAATCTGGATCTTACATTGGCTAGTTTAATTTATTTGATATAGAAAAATAATTTTAACCTGGAATGCCACTTTATTTGTTTGTTTGTTTGTTTATTTATTTATTTTTAACGGTACTGGGCATTCTACCTCTGAGCTATACTGCCAGCCTCCCCCCCCCCCTTTTCTTAAAAGTGGTACTGGGGATAGAACCCAGGGGCTTTTCTACCTCCAGGCTATACTCCCAGCCCTATTTTATACTTCATTTGGAAACAGGGTCTCACTAAGTTACTGAGAACCTCACTAAGTAGCTGAGGCTGGCTTTGAAACTGCACAATCTTCCTGTCTCAGCCTCCCAAGAGCTGGGATTACAACTGTGAGCCACCACACCCAGCCCTATTTTTTTATTCATTATTCTAATTTTATTTTATTTTATTTATTTATTTATTTTGCAGTACTGGGGATGGAATCCAGGGGCATTGTACCTCCGAGCTACATCCCCAGTCCTATTTTTATTCTTTATTTTGAAACAGGGTCTCACTGAGTTGCAAGGGCCTTGCTAAGTAGCTGAGGTTGTCTGCGAACTGCAATCCTCCTGTCTGAAGATTTTATTTTTAAGCATGCTATTAAAGCTGATTTTGGTGGTACATGTCTGTAATCTCTGTACTTGGTAGAACGAGACAGGAAGAATTCAGGTTCACAGGAGGAACCCAGCCTCAGCAACACAGGAGATTCTCAGCAACTTAGTGAGACCTTGTCTTTTTTTTTTTTTTTTTTTAAAGGAACTGGGAGGTATAGCTCAGAGGTAGACAGCCCCTGGCTTCAATTCTCAGTAACACACACACACATGATATTAGATAGACAGTTGTTTCAACTCCAGGTAACATTACAGTTGCAATTAAAAATAAATCTCAGAACAAAACAGGGATAGGGGTGTAGCACAGAGGTAGAATGCCCCTGAGTTCAATCTCCAGTAAAACACACACACACACACTGATAAGCATATGTTTTTCTCCTTAAATAAAATACAAACTCTTAAAACAGGAGCCTATTCTTATTTTACAAGGCAACTCTTTTTCAGTCCATTATCTACAAAACATTATGATTTCTGCTATTTTTATCTAAAATGAAAAACAGTTAAACATCTCAAATGTAATTACAACACCAATATCATATCCTATTGTTAATTAAGAAAACAGGCCTTTTATTTTTGTTAAGGGTCTGTCTTCTTAGCTTCAATAAGTGCTATTTTTTCTTAAAATTGAGCTGGAAACTTTGTAGCCCAGTTTATTATATAATGGATCTAATATGCATTTTATTTTTTTGGAGGGTGACACATCATTTTCGGAAAAGTAGAAATTAGGGTGCATTTTACCAAAATATAAGACCTGTCATACTGATATTTTATAAAGATTTAGATAATATAAATCTTATGGACTCTAACCCTTTCCACTGTACTTCAACATTTATGTTTGAGCAGCTCAAAACCTAACTGGACAAAGCTATCTCTTCTTGTGGCGAGAAAACACATATTTTACAGAGAAGTGACCTCTTCCTTCCAGTAGGAAGGACCACCAATCTAATTCCTATCCTCTGATCCCCTAAGGCCTGCCCTCACAGTGTTTTTACTTTTTTTTAATCAACAGAAAAGTCTGTAAGGAATATTCATATTTCCTTAAGAACCCCAAAGCCATCAAGCAGCAGTGCTCAAGAAATATTTCTCTGCTCTCCTTTCATTAGCACCATAGATCACAGCTTTATACTAGGTGCTGGGAGTTGAGTCTACCAAATGAGACACCTAGAGAGGAAAGCCCTTCATCATTTACTCAGTTACAGAACTTACTTCATAAACATTGTTTTTCAATTTACCATTTTTCCATTAAGTATGTCTGCATGTTCTAAAGGGAAGTGGTGGCGCATGCTTGTAATCCCCGCGCTTGGGAGGCGGAGACAGGAGGATCGCGCAGGTTCGAAGCCAGCCGCGCTGGCTTAAGAGACCCTGTTTCCAAATAAAAAAAATATGAAAATAGGTCTGGGAGTATAGCCCAGAGGTAGAAGGGCTTCCAGGAACCCCAGTACCACTAAATAAATAAATAAATAAATAAATAAATAAATAAATAAATAAATAAATAATAAAGTACCTGTTAGAGGACACATTAATATTCAATATGACTATCGAACTAAAAATTTAAGATTGGAGAGAATGGCAGGTTGGAGACCAGTCTCAGGAACTTAGCAAGACCCTCAACAACTTAGACCCTTTTGCAAAGTAAAAAATAAAAAAGGGCTGGAGGCAGAATGTCCTGGGCTCAATCCCTAGTATGTACCAAAAAATGTTTCAAAAATTTTTTATCACAATAAAGAAAGAAAGAACATTATTAGTTCAGTTTTCTAATTTTTTAAAATTAAAATCTGACACGATTCTGAGGATTTTAAAACAAGATGGTTGAATATACCTTAAAAAGTAAAAGTATAGAACCCATGTTTTGCTCTCAGACACACCTGGAGGTGACTACAGTGTGGGCACTTTGCTATGTAAATGGTCACCAGAAGAGGCCTGCACACTTGTAACACAGGAATATCACTGCCTTTCTTCAGAGAATTGCTGCTTGGAAGACCAACTGAGACAAAGCAAAAGCCTTGTGCAGAGTGATAATTATATTGTATTTTTTCTTTTTTCTTTAAATATAATCTAACCCATGGTAAAGAATTCATTTCTCCATAGCTGCCCAGATGGTTGCAAGATGTGATCTTCAGATTTTAGAAGTACATGGCCAAGAGTAATGAGAAAAATAATTACTCAGGCATTACTATTATGACTACTCTGTACATGTTTATAATTTGTCTTTATATATAGTTAAGCAAAAGTGGTTTGAGTACAATTCAAATGTATTTTTTTAGTAAGAGGATATACTGCTAAAAAGTGATATTCCTTTAAATTAAAAAAATGAAGACAGAGATATGGGCTAGGTCCTATGCAAAAAAAAATGCCTGTTCACAATTGTATTAAAAATGAAAATGGTGCTGGGCGTGGTGGTGCACGCTTGTAATCCCTGCTGTTAGGAGGCGGAGACAGGAGGATCGCGCCTCACTGGCTTAAGAGACCCTGTTTCCAAATAAAAAATATAAAATAGGTCTGGGAGTGTAAACCGGAAGCAGAAGGGCTTCCAGGAACCCCAGTACCACCAAAAAAAAAAAAAAAAAAAAAAAAGAAAAGAAAATGGTATCTTCCACAGCTTAAATAGTACATGAACTTTACTGCACAAGCTAAACCTGTTTGAACTGCATCACTCAATACTGCATCTTCTCAATACTGAGAGTATTCTACACTTAAAATATAAAAGTTCTACTACTCATTTCCATATTTAAATATTTTCTTGGGAGCCAGAACTTGATAGAATTAAAAATTATAGGGCAGAACAAGGATGACAAGACAGAGGTTGAACTGAGAGAAACAAGTAAAATTAAATCCTTTTCTCCCAGAAGTCCAATAAGCCACTGAGTGACATCTTAAAATGGTTTATACTCTGGGTCTTTGGCCCAACAACAAAGCCTTATTTTAAATATTTTTCCTATCACATTATTTACATGTTTACCATTTTTAAAAGTTGTGGACTTTGACACAAGCTTTCTAAAGAAACAAAAAGAGTAAACAACATTGCTTGTATTTTGCTTTCTTGATGAAAAATGTCATGACTAAAAATACACATACAAGAATATGCAACAGCTTTTTATAGTTACTGTAGTATGTCTATTTTATTTAGTTATATTTATATGGAGCGGTGTATGCACACAGAGGAATTTGTGCTAATAGGTTCATACATGTTCAAGGGATGATTCTGCACTGAATACATGAAAAGGAGTTTGCTTTCCTTGCCACCTGCAGCTTCCAGTGCTCACCAACCCCTGATACCTGGGAGAACTATGGATTTCTTTCTACAGTTAAGTGAGAAAAATTATTTTAAATATTTTGAGCTTAGCATGACCTTTAAAGTAAGTTTCTTTTTCTTTTCTTTTTTTTTTTTTTAGGGTCTGGGGATGGAACCCAGGGGCATTTGACCTCCGAGCTACAGCCCCTGCCCAATTTTTTATTCTTTAGTGTGAAACCAGGTCTCACTGAGTTGCAGAGGGCCTCACTAAGTAGCTGAGGCTGTCCGCGAACCACGATCCTCTGGTCTCAGCCTCCCGAATGCTGGGATTACAGGTGTGCGCCACCACGCCCGGCTAAAGTAAGTTTAAATTGGTAGATGTTCCATGTAAGACTTGTGTTTTAAAATCAGAGATGTTCAAGACACTTCTGACTGTTGTTACTCAAAAAGACAGATAAAGTGTTGATTAATGACATGTTGGCCGGGCGTGGTGGCTCACGCTTGTAATCCCCGCGCTTGGGAGGCAGAGACAGGAGGATCGTGCAGGTTCGAAGCCAGCCGCGCTGGCTTAGGAGACCCTGTTTCCAAAAATAAAATAGGTCTGGGAGTGTAGCCCGGAGAGAGACGGGCTTCCAGGTACCCCAGTACCACCAAAAAAAAAAAAAAAAACCCAAATAAAAAACTAATGATATGTTAATAAAAACTAAAAACAAATTATTTTTTCCATTCTGATGACAATGGCCATAAAAAAGATAAAAATTAAGAGTTTGAAATACATGAATACAATTGAAAGACTTAAGTCTTGCTCTGCTCACCATCCTTTCTTTATCTCATAGGCCATCAGAGAAATAATTACCAGAAATGTACCTGACCACTGTGTAACATATTAACAGCCTTTATTAATTAACCTGAAAATTTGGATATTATATATTTGTTATTTTCTTTAGACCCCTTATTATGTCATTTTAAATGTATGTGGACTGCCACTAAGATACTTTATCAACTACAATAGCATCATTTACTTTAAATGTACTTCAAAAGTCATATAATGTTGATATAAGTCATATAGCTAAGTCATCATGTTAACTCTTCACTTGAAATAATTTATAATGAGAAAACTCATGTAGCATAGAGAATAATTTTCAAGCAAGTATTTCATTTGATTAGTGACAAAAATAATCTAATAGGAGATTGGATTATTTAAGAATATTTAGTATCTCATGGTTGCCCATGATTATTCCAACTTTGGTTTCTGATCAGGGTCATGAAACTATTGAATTGCAAGAGATAGATAAACTTTAACTGTATATAGAGTTAGAAGCTTAGACTTTTGGAATATGATTGGGAATTACTTAGAAAATGGTTTTGTTGTTGTGTGGTACCAGGGATTGAACCTAGAATGATTCTAAACTCCCAGCCTTCTTAATTTTTGTTTTGTTTTGAAACAAGATTTTGCTATGTTGCTAAGGCTGTCCTCAAACCTGCAATCCTCCCGTCTCAGCCTCCAAGTACGGGGATGAGAGGCAAGCACCATCACACCCAGCTCAAACGGTTTTATAAAGGAAGTCATAAGATTAGTACAGACTGGAGGCAAGGACTGAGAGTAGAAAGAGGTTCAGTAAATTAGGGTATCACTCAGGTAAAAAGTTAGCCATGCAGATGGAAAGGAAGGTTGAACCTAAAAGATTTTTAGGAAGTAAAATCACAATTAATCACTGTCTTATTGTCAAATGTATTTAGAGCATATAAAATACCTACGAAAAGAAAATTTGAGAAATTAGCAATATAAACTCAAATAAGCAGGAAAGCATATAAAATATGTAACAAAAACTAAAGTTATTTATTTAACTTAAAATTTAACAAACAGGGTTCAGGTATGGCTCAGTGGTAGAGCATTTGTCTAGCACTGGGATCTGGGTTCGATTGCTAGCACTGCAAACGAGTACTGCTGCTGCTGCTGCTGCTGCTGCTGCTACTACTACTACTACTACTGATGATGATAAAATTAGCAAATGGCATACAAATAATGTTTTGTTACATCTCATTGGCAGAGCAGAAGGAAGGTGGGAAAAACTTGATAAACACCAAAGATCACAGAAATCCTAAAGAAAAAAAGTTAAATAATTTTATTATGTCTTAAGAATATACAAACTGTATCAGACTAAAAAAGAATCTGTCAGATGATGTACATTGAAGAATAAGTTCTATAGTAACCATGCATTTATTTATTTGAGATAGGGCATCTCAGTATATAACCCAGGCTGGACTCAAACTGGAAATCCTCCAGCCTCAGCCTCCTGGGTGGTTGGGCTTATATGTATGCATCACCAGGCTCACTTGAGAGTGGACCTATTTTTAAACACCAGTATAATTAGTGTTGAGATATAAGTATATTTAAATTTAGAGCATTTCTAAGAGGGCAAAATATACATTGTTCTTTTAAGAATGAAAGTTCCTAATTTCACTTATATTACTAATTGGCCATATAAAACTTACTAAAAGGGTACAAGAGGTAAGCATTGGAATATTACCTATAGAAACTGTATAATTTAGTGAATTATAAACTATCAAGGTATCTTAAATGCTAGTCTTAACTGTCCAAGTATAGTAAATATAAAGCATTTTATTACTTTATATTTTATATAAAACATAATTATAAGGGGTATACTTGAAAATATTAAGACAGATAATCTTGACTTTGTTTCTGAGTTCTGGGTTAGTCATTTAACTTCTATATATCAATTTCTTTGTAAAGTACATAAAGATAATATCTGCTTATAGTAGGTGGTAATAGGTTATCATTGATTCCCAGACTTACTGGCTTACCCTTTTCAGAAATGAATTACTCAGCACCCCATTGGGTGCTTCCATTGGCCCCCTTGTTTTTATTTAATATGCCCCCCATTTGCACCAAAGGCTAGGCTACCATCACCTCCTGGATTGGTCCAGTAATCCTCACTCTTGATCCAGGATAACTGTCAAATTTTGGAATCAATGTGTTATACCAACCTTCAAATAAATTTTGAGAAAAATCTCATTTGCTTTTTTTAAAGGAACAGATTGATGTTTTTGGAATTAACAATCTTAAGCAATGATCTTTAAGTAGCTGAGAAGCTCCACAAAATTATTTAAGTTGGCTCTGGTGTGAACGCTTGAGAACTTGGAAAGTTTATCACTAATTAACTCCACTATATTGTCTTAGTTGAACTTTTATCTGTATAATCAAAATGTCACATAGAAAAAGAACCTTGCCATTAGGAAACTTTCTCCATCTTTAGTAAAATCCAAGAAAAATGATGCTATGATCAATACTCAATTTTCTGGTCTGCATGGCAACCTTGCCTGAAAATGGACATAATCCATCAGGCTACCTCATCTTGATGAAACCAGCCAATAAGATCAATGTGGCCCTCTTTCTGACTCCATGCTTACCTAGATGTTGTATGACCATAAATTTGTTTTTCCATGCAGATTCTTTTTTCTGGTGAGAATTCACTAATCGTGACCCTCTAAGCTTCTTTAACAGCTATACTTCTGATAATAAATTAATAGGCAGTCATCTGGCTGACATATGTCTCTTCTCTGGTTATAGGAATCTAAGTAAAGATGCTGGAGACTAAGGTATGGTAGCTTTTAGGTAAGAATCCGATCTTGTTACTCTAACTTTAATATTGCATTATCTATTTCATGGAAATATTTTACTAGAATCTAATGAAATGTAGATGTCAACTCAAATTTATTATTTATCAAACAAAAGATTATATGTAAATATATAGTACATAACTATGCAGAACAACTTAATCTGTTAAAAACTAAGTTTTCTGGTCCAAGATGACAGACTGAGCAGAGTCATTTGCTTCTTGACCTTCCCAAGATCTTGTTAAAGTTACATATAGGAACAAAGCCAGGAACACTTTAACTGTGAGGCAAACAGGAGTGGAGCCAGATGCTGAAGAGAGGTTTGAACAATAGTATGGGAGATGGAAAACCACACTCAAAAGGGCTCCGTAAAACTGCTGCTTTCCCTCCCATTTACTTTAAAATATAATTTGAGGATCAAGAAATCCCAGCCACATACATAGGGTTCCCAGCAATGTCACGTCACAGTTTCTGACACTTAAAATATAAACTGACATAAATATGAATGAATTACCAGATATATACAGAAACCTATCAGTATGAGAAAAGAACAAGATCAACATAACTGCTCCAAGATAGTCAGAGGAAGACAAAGATACATGCATACAAAAAATACCTATGTATAAATATTTTATCCTTAAGGAGTTTACTTACATTCATATCAAAGAGTAGGAAAGAGATAAGATATACAGATGACTGTAAAGAGAGATGTTACAAGAAATATAAAGTGTTTTGGGAATTCAAAGGCAAAAGAGTGCAAACATGTTTAGAGATTTTTTAAAAAGTCTGGTTTGAAATAAATCTTGTAAGATGATCGGTATTCTGATTAATAAAAATGAGAGGGGTAGAGTGAAGACTGTGATACTTCAAGAGAAGCTGATTAGCAAAGATGGAAAAGATGGTCATGGCCAGAAAGTATATTTTAAAAAGATGCAAATTTGTAAGATAGGTTAAACAATGGTTGTGCTTAAATGCTAGACTGAATTTATCAGATGAGGAGGAGGGAGGACTGATGGTTTTATTAGCTAAATAGCATTACTATGGAAGAGAGGTTTCCATAATAAGGTTCCCAGACTAGAACCAGGAGAAAATCTTAGTGTTACAGCTCAGAACCAGTAAACAAAAAACTTTGCAAAAGCCAGGTGTGGTGGCACACGCTTGTAATCCCAGTACTTGGGAGACTGAGACAGGAGGATTGCACAGGTTCAAAGCTGTTTCCAAATAAAATATAAAATAAGTCTAGGAGTATAGCTCAGAAGGAGAAAGTCCCTGGGTTCCATCCTCAGTACCATAAAAATAAAATATATAAATAAAAAAACTTTCCAAGAGATTCTGATATAAACAAAAGTTTAATAACTACCGTTTCAGGCCGGGCGTGGTGGCGCATGCTTGTAATCCCCGCACTTGGGAGGCAGAGACAGGAGGATCGCGCAGGTTTGAAGCCAGCCGTGCGCGCTGGCTTAGAAGACCCTGTTTCCAAATAAAAAAATGTAAAAATAGGTCTGGGAGTGTAGCCCGGAGGTAGAAGGGCTTCCAGGAACCCCAGTACCACCAAAAAAAAAAAAAAAACCAAAAAAAAACAACTACCGTTTCAGCATAATTAAACTAATATAATTGTATATTGTAGAGTAGAGTGAACAAATAATTGAAACACAAAGTGATGTAATGAAGGTGGCATGTGAAGGTCATTATGGCAACAGACTCTGTGGCCTTTAGTAAAGGATGAGGTGTGGAAAAAAGGTGAATGAAATAACTGGGCTTTGAAGGATGATGGAAGCGTAGTAAATAGTAAGTCTTGAATAAAATCCATGATCCTACCTAACAGTTTGTACCATCTTATTTTTAAACATTCTTATAAATGCATTAGCAAAATAAGGCAAGGCTTGGTACATTCATTTCACAGAATTGCTACGCCTCATAGAGAACTACCCACAGAAAGCCAATAGTCTAACATCTTTCTTTCTTCCTCGACCATAGGGTAACACTGCCAACCTACATATCACGTCATAACTATACACATGCTCTCAGTCGTAAGAAAACTTCAGCAAGTTGTAGTGCAATGGCCAATGTGGCTCTGAGGAGTTAATAAGCTGTGCCATTTAGTTCTCCACTAATGAAGGAATACTTAGAACAAAACAAAGTCAAATAGGCCCAGAGGAAGAAAGAATGTACACCCTTGACAGCTATAAACAGACCTTAAGGATAATTAATCTAGATATTAAAAAAGCAGAAGGTGAAACCTTAACCAAATATTTTCTAATCAGATCTCAAAAACATGACATTACCTCTACTTTCTTTCCCATACCTTGTATGAGACTCACTAGCAAATCTACCTTTAGAGTATTTCTGGATTCTAACCATGTGTTGCCAGTGCCAGCACCAACTTTGCCTGGATTCCTGGGAGAGCCTCCCCTCAACCTGTGTCTGCCTTGGTCTGTTAGGGTCTCTATCAGGGTGGTCACGGTGGGCACAGAGGGCAAGGGAGAGCCACCACTTGTTCTTGATGCCTCACTGGGGCACAGCCAGTGCTATCTATTATGCACTGTCTATGGCATCCTCCACGCTGCAAAGGCAGTTTATGTTCCACAAAATCTAAAACAGTGCTATTTGGCCCTTTACAGAAAATTTGCCAAGCTCTGGTATATATGAAACACAGTAGTCAGAGTGATCTCTTAAGGATATAGGTTTCACCATTCCATTTTTCTGCCCATATCTTTTAAATACGTTCCCCTAAAACTAAAACCTGAAGTCCTTAGGGTGACCTGGTTGCTCTTCCTCACCCTCCTCACACCAAGGGCACCCTGTACAGAGTTCCTCTAAGAAAATTCTGCTCTCACTTCCTCAAATGACATCCTCTGAGTAACGGTCTGCTCCCTATGGCACCTACATGTTTGAACCATCTCTCCTTTTGAGCACTACATACCCTTTTTCTGGTACTTTTTCTCCAAAGTACTTATCACCTGATAACCTTGTCTCCTACTAAAAGTAAGTTTGATAGAGACAAGAATACTTGACTGTTTCATTTACTACTGAATCTAGTACTTAGAACAGTACTCAGCACACAGCAGACATCAACAAATATCTGTTGAATGAAAAAGCACAGAAATGCCAGATAGGCACAGTGAAAAAAGCTTATAATTTCAAGACTAACTGGATTGTGGTCCTCAGTATTACTGAAAAAGTTCCATCGAAAATCTTCCAAAGATACCAGCATTGCAATATGGACTTTACTAAATGTTTTATCCCTCATGTAGAGTAATTTTCTAAATAAGGTTACCTAGGCACCCTGGAGAAGCCAGGCACAGTAAGACGCTGGGTTCTGAGTGGGGGTCGCACGGGGCACGCAAGCTGGGGCCCGGGTCGCGGGACTCTGGCCCCGGGCTGAACTGCGCGTAGCATGCCAGACCCCTGGAGAAACCGGGCCTAGTACCCTATGTCCCGGGCGGGGGTCGCGCGGGGCACGCCAGCTGGGGCCTGGGTCGCGAGACTCTGGGCCCCGGGCTAAACTGCGCGTAGCACGCCAGACCCCTGGAGAAACCAAGCCCAGTACCCTGGGTCCTGGGCGGGGGTCGCGCGAGGCACGCCAGCTGGGGCCCGAGTCGCAGGACCCTGGGCCCCAGGCAGAGTAGTGCGGAGCACTCTGGACCCATGGGGAAACCGACCGGGTCACAGTGCTACTGAGTGCCTGATCCCACTACCTCCTCAAACCACATATACTGTCTTCTCTTATTAAAAAAAAAAAAAAAAAGGAAAAGAAAAAGAAAAATATCGGAGAGGAGTTAAGAAAGCCGTTGTGGATGCCAGGACACTGGAGATGCAGACAAAACTTATCTAAATGCACTGGAACTTATGGAAAAATTCCCCATGAAGGAGGACTGCTGTTTCTCTATATTGTTAAGAATCTTGGACATCACCTGTAAGGAGTTTAGCGGAGACAAAGGAGAAAGGCGGTGTTGAAAGCAATCTCCGCGATGGCGGTGGAGACTTGTATTCAGGAGAAGCAGAAACCAGATCCTACCAACCTTATTTTTTATTTTTTATTTTTTTGGAGAAATTACACCAAATGTCGAATGCTACCATCACGCATGCTTAGGAACACTGGACAACATTCAGAGTGGAAAAAGAGCCTGGGAAGGATTTGAAATGGTGGAGGCAGTGGTAAGGGCAGTGGCCAGTACTCAGGGGAGGCAGAGATCTGATACATTACACCTGGAACCTTTGAAATAATAACCCCAGAGACAGTGATTGGAGCCTGCTGAAGGGTTAGGCTGGTGCCAGGGCCAATGGCTGACATCGGAGCCTGCCGTGAGGCAAGGCCGGTGCTGGAGCTTTCAAGGCTGGGATCGGAGCCTGCCAAGGGCTTAGGCCGGTGCTGGGGCCAGCGAGGCCGGCATTGGAGCCTGCCGTGAGGCAGGGCTGGTGCTGGGGCCTCCGAGGCCAGGATAAGAGCCAGCTGAGGAGTTAGGCTGGTGCTGGAGCCAATGGCTAGCATCGGAGCCTGCCGTGAGGCAAGGCTGCTACTGGGGCCTCCGAGGCCGGCATCGGAGCCTGCCATGAGGCAAGGCCAGTGCTGGGGCCTCCGAGGCCAGGATAAGAGCCAGCCGAGGGGTTAGGCCGGTGCCGGGGCCAATGGCCGGCATCGGAGCCTGCCGTGAGGCAAGGCCAGTGCTGGGGCCTCCGAGACCGGGATCGGAGCCTGCTGCAGGGTTAAGCTGGTGCTGGGACCAACATCCTACATAGGAGCCTTTCGTGAGGCAAGGCTGCCTCTGAGGCCGGATCGGAGCCTGCCGAGGGGTTAGACCGGGGCTGGGGCCAACGAGGCTGTCATCGGAGCCTGCCGTGAGTAAGGCTGGTGCTGGGGCCTCCGAGGCCGGGATCAGAGCTTGCTGAGGGGTTAGGCCAATGCTGGGGCCAACGGCCGGCATCGGAGCCTGACAGGAGGTAAGGCCGCTACTGGAGCCTCCGAGGCTGGGATCGGAGCTTGCCAAGGGGTTAGGCCAGTGATGGGACCAGAAAGGCCGGGATCGGAGCCTCTAGGCCGGTGCTGGGGCCTCTGAGGCCGGGATCGGAGCCTGCCGAGGGGTTAGGCCGGTGCCGGGGCCAATGGCCGGCATCGGAGCCTGCCGTGAGGCAAGGCCACTACTGTGGCCTCCGAGGCCAGGATCAGAGCCAGCTGAGGGGTTAGGCTGGTGTCGGGGCCAGCGAGACCAGAATTGGGGCCTGCCATGAGGCAAGGCCACTGCTTGAGCCAGCGAGGTCTGGATCAGTCCACTGGGTAGCCAGGCCAATACTGGGGCCGTCAAGAGTGGGATCAGTACTTGCAACGTGGCATGCGGAGAGAAATATCACAGAAAATATAAATAAGATGCTTCCCCTCATCAACAGGAAGAGGTTGAGCTATAGAAAGAGCCCTATAGTGAAGCAACTAATGTGACCAATCAGAGGGTATGGAATAGGGGAGGACAGAGCCTCTTTAAAACGCAGGAGGTACATAAACAAATGTATCAAAGTTAATCACCAAATAAGCATGGGATCCAGGGAGGGTGAGGGAATGGGATGGGGGCTGGAGGAGGGCTGATTGGATGATGTGTGCTTGTATATCCTCTCAAGTCTTGTACTCCAATGTGATTGATATATGACTACAATGCACCAATAAAAATAAATAAATTAAAAAATAAATAAAAAATAAGGTTAAAAAATAAATTAAAAAAAACTATGATTCTACTAGAGTCGACTTCTCTTCATCATACAGACTAAATCTAACTTAATTTTTCCAACCAACCTCCAAATCTTAGACAATAAAACCAATGGACCATATAGCTTTTTAAAAAGCCACTGCCCCAAATCTTGAGTCTGAGAGAGTAGACAATCTTTATTCTTCTAGAATTTATCACCTCCAAAAAGCTTCCCTTACTATGGAAGGAGGTTTTAAATGGATAGTTGATATTCAAGTCTACCTTTTAAATCAAGACAATCTTCTACCCTTTTCACTTCAAATCACATATATGAACCACCACTGGACACAGCACCACAGAAGACATTAACAAATACCATTATCACAAAGCATCAATGTCACTTTTCTACTGAAGCCCTTAAGACTTAGTTTCTAAGGAATCTTTTATCCAGCTTCATTTCTGCCTATTAAAAATGGCTTTCCTTAAAATGAGTATCTTATCAATCACTGTAAAATTCAAAGGCCAAATAACAACTTAGGTAGTGATTCTTTTAATACATTGGTTTCTAACAAAGAAAAATGTATAAAACATATTTTTCAAGCCAGGTGTGGTGGCGTATGCTTGTAATCCCAGTACTCGGGAGGCTGAGACAGGAGGACTGCAGGTTCATGGCCAGCCTCAGCTACTTAGTAAGGCCTGCTGCAACTTAGTGAAACCCTGTTTAAAAACAAAGAATACAAAATTGAGTTGGGAGTATAGCTCAGAGGTAGAATGCCCTTGGGTTCCATCCCCATCAGCATACACACAAATAAAACCAAAAATATATTTTTCTTATCTTCTCAAACAGGCCGAAGTTTTGAGGGAAAGGAGTTTTTTTAAAATCATGTGAACCCACTGTATGTGATAATGTAAAGTGCATAAAAATTATTGCTTAGTTATCTAGACTTTGAAATGAAATTTCTAATAAAATTTTACTTAGAAATTCTAGGAGAAATATTCATGTTCTTGGTGACGATGATACAAAGAAAAAAACAAAGGTCTTCGTAAAATCAATATCTACTTGGCAACTGCATGTCATTATCTTATCTCTCATTGATTTTACCCTTAAAATGCTTAATAGCATGTTTTTTAATTAAAGAAGTAATAAAAGGTGTTTATTTTTAAAAGAGAGTAAATACCTACTTTCTGCCTGAGGTAAAACCAGAATTTTTAGACTTTACACATAAGAGCACTGAAAAATTAGGTAACACATATACCCTTTCCACCTACCACCTTATTAGTATTCACTTTTTTTATGTCTACATAAATATATACATTATATGTATATAATTACTGTTAATTAAAACAGCTTCATTGATGAAGAAATATTTGTTTGTTTTGCTTTTTCTTATTTAAACTTATTTAAACTTGGAAATGTAGTTACTGGAAGTGAGAGAAAATATGAATATAATTCCAAGACTTCTATCAGAGTAAACAGTTTAGGGGACAGAAAAGGAACAGAACTTTTCTTTTCCAGCCTGTGCCTGGGAGAGTGATAAGAAAGGTAAGTGGAATAGAAAAAGAAAGAGGTTCAATTTTAGACTAATGTTGCAGAGACTGGCAGGACATTAATATCCATACAGATAAATTAACAGGCAGTTAGAAAATAAGAACAGAAACTTCAGATTCAGAATTCTTGGTTCCACCCTTTTGCATTATGATATGACATAATGACCCAATAAAAGTACAAAAAAAGCACATCTAAAAAAATAAAAATAACACTTTTAAAATAATATGTATTTTTTAAAAAGACAACCCCACTGATTTAGCAAAGCTAAGTTTATTAGATAAACTACAATGAAAGAAAACAGAAAAAGGAATAATAAAAAAAGGATGTCTGTGGGGTTTTAGGAAGTGGGGTGGGCCGGACCACTTTCCTCAAAGTCTGGCTAGAGTAGAAATGGCTAGACCTGGACAAAGTTTATGACTGCATAATTTTGAATAAGTGACCACAATGAAAAGAAAGTCTTGACACATGTGTCGCATTGAACAATTAATCTTAATAAGCCATTTTAGTTGTTTCTCTGTAAGGATTAAATGTTTACTAGAGCAAGTAAATAACTATGTTTTCTTTTCTCTAAATATTTAACATAGGAGCAGGGGAAGATTCTGGACTCAGAATTGTTCAGCATAGCAACATTATATTGGTGTCAGCTAACCATACTTCATAGTGATAAAAAAACTTTAAAAATGTATTGATCAATATTGAGATTGGTTTAAGTTTTATTATAAATTGTTAAAGATAAACATGGAACTCTGGGATGGATGATTTGCTAGAGTTGATGGAGTATACCCAGAAAAGAACCAGAAAGAAGGCTAGCTTCCTAAAATTATCACCTGAATCTACTTTGATTTAGGAAATCTGACTATTTTGATTCATAGCGTTTAATGCCAAAGCTTCACATAAGAAAATGTAAAAATTGCTCCATTATTAAAAATAAGTGGGATGTTCATAGAAAAATCTTAAAATTGTTTAAGAAAGTTGGGTTACATTACCAAATCAAAATAGCATCTTTGCATTTAGTGAGTTATTTAAAATATAGAATATAAAAACATATTTAATAAGTTCTAAAATACTGTGTCTGTAGAAAAGAAGTTTGATTTTTGAGGAGTTTTTAATATGCTCTTTGTGGATTTAAATGGTCTTTCCCCATACAATCTCAAAAGAAAGATATCCTCTAAACGTAGTTAAAGAATGACTCATTTTACATGACTAGATATGTTTATAGTTAAATCAAAGTTTATTTGATGCAATAAAAATTTGTACCAGAAATAGTAGAAAAAATTGTAAGAAATGAAAATTTTGTAGCAGATTCAAATGAAAAGTGAACAAGAAAATTAATTCACTCTTTAATACATTCTACCTTTTAATCTAAATCACTTAGGAAATCACCAGGTAGCTTTGTACTCAATTTCTGAAAAAAAATTATTGGTGGCTTGTAGTCATATATCTTAATTGGATACAAGATGCTAGCGGCATACATCATTCATTTAGCCCTCCCCAAATACCACCCCATTTCCTACCCTCTCCTTTCTTCTCACGTTTGGCTTAATAAAATTTCCCTCTTCCTCCCATCTCCCCCTAGTTAGGTCTCCGTATTTGCTCATCTATGGTTTTTCCTCTTTCATCTACAGTTCCTCTATGACTCTTTTTCTCCCTAGCTTCAACATATTAGGGAGAATATCCAATTTCTTATTTTTTGTGACTGACTAATCTCACTTCGCATAATGTTATCCAACTCCACCCATTTCCCCACAAATGACATAATTTTGTTCTTTATGGATGAGCAAAATTCCTTTGTGTACATATACCATAGTTTTGTAATCCATTCATCTGTTGGTAAACATCTTGGCTAATTCTATAGTTTGGCAGTTGTGAATTGTGCAGCTACAAACACATATAAGCATGTGTTAGTTTGGTAGTTTGGTTTCCATTCTTTTGGGTAGATACCCAGAAGTGATATTGCTGGGTCATATGGTAAGTTCATTCTCATTCTTCTGAGGATCCTCCATACTGTTTTACAAAGTGGTTGCACTAATTTGTAATTACACCAACAAGTTGTTGTGGTTCTTTTATTTTTATTTTTTTATTTTTGTGGTACTGGGGATGGAAATCAGGAGCCTTATACCTCCATGCTATACCTCCAGACCTATTTTATATTTTATTTGGAAACAGGGTCTCATTAAGTTGCTGAGAGCCTCATTAAGCTGCTGAGGCTGGCTTTGAACATGTGATCCTCCTGTCTCAGCCTCCCTAGTACTGGGATTATAAGCCTGTGCCACCATGCACGGCTTTGTGTTTTTAATGATTGACATTTTAATTTGAATTCGCTGAAATCCGAGAGTAGTTTTGATTTGTATCTCTCTGATTGCTGATGATGTTGAACATTTTTGCATGTATTTATTGGCCATTTGAATTTCTTCTTTTGTGAGGTGTCTATTCAGTTAACTTGCCCATTTTTGATTGGATTATTTGTTTTCTTAGTGGTGAGTTTCTTGAATAAAATTTCTCTATATATTCTAGATACTAGTCCTATATCACAGGAATAGTTGGCAAAAATTTTCTCCCATTCAGATGGCTTTCTGTTGGCATTCTTGATAGTTTCCTTTTGCTGTACAGAAGCTCTTCAGTTTAATACAAGCCTACATATTGACCCTCCTTTTAATTTCTTGTGCCTTTCGTGGTCTTGTTGAGAACGTTTTTACCTGTGTCTGTGTGTTGAAATGTTGAACCTATGCCCTCTTCAAGGGGCTGCAAAGTCTCTAGTCTGATTTCCAAATCTTTGATCCATTTTCAATTGACTCTTGTGCAGGGTGAGAACGTGGGGCTTATTTTCAGTTTTCTGCATACAGTTAGCCAGTTTTGGTGAACAGGCGTTTTTCCAGTGTGTGAATTTGGCCCCTTTGTCAAAAATCAATTAGCCTTAAGTGTGCAGAGTCTTCTATTCTGCTCCATTGGTTTATTTATCTGTTGTTGTGCCAGTATCATGCTGTTTTTATTACTATGGCTTTGTAGTATACTTTACAGTCAGGTATTGTGATACCTCCTGCATGGTTTTTGTTGCTAAGAACTATTTTGGCTATTCTGGGTTTTTTGTTTTTCCAAATAAATTTTAGCACTGATTTTTCTATGTCTGTGAGGAATGACCTGTAGATCACTTTTGGAAGAATGTCCATTTTGATATTTATTCTGCCTATCCAAAAACATGCATGACCTTTCCATCTTCTAAGGCCTTCAATTTCTTTTTTCAATGTTTTATCATTTTCTTTTTAGAATTTATTTTTACCTTCTTGTTTAAGTTAATTCCTAAGTATTTTGTGTGTGTGTGTGTGTGTGTGTGTGTGTGTGTGTGTGTGTGTGTGTGTGAGATATCCTGAGTGGAAATGTTTTCTGGGTTTCTTTTCAGTAGATTTTTGGTTGGCACAGAAAAGCTTCTGATTTTTTAAGACTGATTTTGTATCCAGACACTTTGCTGAATTTGTTATCAGGTCTTTAAGCTTTTTGGTTGCATTTGTAGAGTATTCTTAGTATCATGTATCATGTCATCTGCAAATAGTGATAGTTTTAGTTCTTTTTTTTTTTTTCTTCCTATTTGTATTCCTTTAATTTCCTTTTCTTGCCTTAGTGCTCTGGCTAGAGTCTCAAGTACTATATTGAAAAGAAGCGGTAATAACAGACATCCTGTTCTTGTTTGTTTCCAGGGAAAATTTTTGCAGTTTTTACCCATTTAATATAATGTTGGCTGTGGGCCTAATGTAGATGGCCTTTATAATGTTGAGGTATGTTCCTTCTATTCTGTTTCTCTGCAGTACTTTTAGCATAAATGAATTATGCTTTTTCAACTCTATTGAAATGATCATGTGAGTTTTATCTGTGGTTCTATATATGTGATGAATTACATGCACTGATTTTCATATATTGAAACCAGCCTTGCATCCCTGGGATGAATCCTACTTGGTCATAGTGTATGATTTTTTTTTAATGTGGTTTTGAATGCGTGTTGCTAGTGTTTTGTTTAGCAGTTTTGCATCTAAGTTCATCAATGATAGAGGCCTATTGTTTTCTTTCCTTGAGCTGTCTTTATTTTGTTTTGGTATTAATGTGATGTTAGCTTCATTAAATCTATTTGAGAAAGTCTTATCTATTTCTTTCTTAACAAATAGATTAAGGAGTATTGGTATTAGCTCCTCTATAAAAGTTTTATAAAATTCACTTGGGAAACCATCTGGTCCTGCGCTCTTGTTTGAGGGCAGGCTCTTTTTTGCTGCTTCAATCTCTTTAATTGCTATTGGTTGGTTTAAATTTCCTATATCTTCCTGACTCAATGTAGGAAAATTATATGTATCTAGAGGTTTGTCCATTTCTTCTATATTTTCCATTTTATTATAGTTTTTTAAGGTAGTTTCTGATAATCCTCTGGATTTCATGCTATTGGTGGCATTACCTCCTTTCTCAGCTCTTATTTTAGTAATTTTGATTGATTTTCTCTTTCTTTTGGTTAGGTTAGCTAGTGGTCTATCTAGTTTTTTTTTTTCTCTCAAGAAACCATCTTTTAGTTTTGTTGATTTTATGTAGTATTTTTATTCTCTACTTCATTGATTTCTGCTTTGATTTTAATAATTTTCTGTGTTTTACTGGCTTGGGGTTAGACTGTTCCTGTTTTTCAAGGGCTTTGAGGTGTATCATTAGGTTATTTATTTGATGATTTTCTAGGTTTTTTTTTTTTTCAGTACTGGGGATGGAACCCAGGGGCAGTCTACCTCTGAGCTACACCCTCAGGCCAATTTTTTATTCTTTTACTTTGAAACAGGGTCTTGCTAAGTTGAACAAGGTCTCAGGTAGCTGAGGCTGATCAAGAAATATGATTCTCCTGTCTCAGTATCCCAAATGCTGTGATTCCAGTCATGAGCCACTACACTAGGCTGATATTTTGTATGTGAGCATTCAGTGCTATGAATTATCCTCACTCACTTTTATGTTCAAAATAAATCTTCCTTTATAGGGCAAAATACATAGTGTTGAACCACAATGGGGATACATACTTTATATTCTATAAAGTTAAGTATTAAAACTGTATATAAATATAATTATACAAATAACAGCATATATAAAATATCTAAATGGTACTTAAAAATGTCATCTTCAGCAATTTATGTTGGCCTATACTGTTTTTTAAAAAACAGTAGCTATTTTGAGTAGTATATAATGGCTTTCCTTGTGCCCTGCATCAACTTCTAAACATGTGCACTGATAGTTTTCTGCCATCATGGAGACTAACCTCAGCATTTCAGCATTTTTTAAATAAAAAGGTATTGTCATATATAGCTAGAGTAACAGATATTAAATTCAAGAAACCTAACACTGATATTTTATTTATTTACTATATACTCCAGTTTTCAAAATCTGCTATTTGTCCCAGTATTTTTTTCCTTTTTTTTTAACCACCGAGTTACATCTCTAGTCCTCTTTATTTTTTAGTTTATGCAGTACTGGGGATTAAACCAAAGGTCTTCTTCATGAGGTACACAAAGTAAACTTACTCCTCAGTGATATACTTTTTTAGTGATACTAATTTTGATCATATTGCATAGACACTGACCAGTTTCTCTGAAGTTATAGGTACTATTTTTTTTCTTATTACCACTAATAAGTCTCTATGGAGAGACATCTCTGTGGTTTGAATCTGTATTTAACTATATTGCTTTTAATTTAAATTACTACTGTTTATAGTCATCTCCAAATATTTTATTTGGGTCATTTACAAGTCTACCATGGTTTCATCCATTCCTTCAATTATTTTTAAATAGTTTCTTACTGACTGTCAATATTTCGCCTCTGAGCTACACCCCAACCCTTTTTATTTTTTAATTCTGAAAGAGTCTAAGTTACCATGCACTGCACTCAAATCTATGATACTCATGTTTCTAATCTCAGCCTACTCAATCCTGCCTAAATTGCATTCTCAAAAGTTTAAGATTTGCTAGTTATGAAATCTCTCTCTAAAGCATCAACACTATTGACAACGAAAAAGACATTTTCTTAGGTACTAAACTGCTATAATCTTCTGGTTCATCTCTCATTTTCCTTTATTTTTATTTTTATATATTTTTTATTATTATTATTTTTTTTTTTTTGGCAGTCTGGAGATGAAACCCAGGGGCATTTGACCTCCAAGCTACACCCCCTGTCCTATTTTTTATTCTTTATTTTGAAACCGGGTCTCACTGAGTTGCAGAGGGCCTCACTAAGTAGCTGAGGCTGTCCGTGAACCGCGATCCTCCAGGTCTCAGCCTCCTGAATGCTGGGATTACAAGCGTGTGCCAGCACACCCGGCTCTCATCTCTCATTTTCTAAACCCTTATGTTTTTCCAATAACCTAGGCTTAGCCTTTGGACTTCGAGTTTATATTATCTTTGACTTTCATTCCTTCAAGGTTTCAAATGACCACTTCCATTATATTTAAAAAGCAGTAACACTTTATTCATACAATTTAAAACACAGATGATGCAAGTGTTACATTTTTACTCTCTCTCAAACAAAAAACTGTAGAAAAAGAGAGTAGGAATTCAGACACTTTCATCAAAATCTAATTCAATCACTATCGGTGCAACTTTTAACTCTATCTTTTGTGGCCCATCTGAAAAAGAAGACGGAATTAAACTGCTTGGATGGTTTTTCTAGAAGAATTTTTCTTTAGTATTTTAGTTCATATTTAAGAAAATGTTTATAACTTACATGGTATTTCATGCTTTTTATTCCCACTTCTATGACTCTCGTAAAAAATTAAGGGGTGATAGTCTTTATCCCTAACTTATTTAATAACTTAGAAAAATGGCAGAGGATAAGTGCTTGACCATTGTTAGCAAAATCAAATTGAAGCTGGGCCTGGTGGTGCAAGTTTGAAATCCCAGTATTTGGGAGTCTAAGACATAAAGATCACAGGTTTGTGGCTAGCCTCAACTACTTACTGAGACTTTGTTTCAAAATAAAGAATAAAAAATAGGGCTGGAGGGTGTTGCTCAGACTCAGAGGTAGATGTCCCTGGATCCTATCCCCAGTACTATAAAAAGAAAAAGCAAAATGACTTGGTAAATAAATTTATATACTGTATTTTGAATACTCTTGATGATAAACTTGTAGTTTAAAACTTAATGTTCAACCACTTTCTAAAAGTGTGGGGAGTGCAAACTATCAGCCACTATGAAGATCAGTGTGGAGATTCCTTAGAAAACTGAGAATAGATCCACCATATGATCCGGCTATACCATTCCTGGGTATCTTACCAAAGGGGCTGAAATCAGGGAACTACAGTAACATATGCATACCCATGTTCATAGCAGCACAATTTGTAATAACCAAAATATGGAACCAACCTAGGTCTCCATCAACAGATGAATGGATTGCAAAATTATGGGAAATACACATAATGGAATTCTATTCAGCTCTAAAGAACAAAATCATGTCATTTGCAAGAAGATGGAAAGACCTGGAGAACATTATGTTAAGTGAGATCAGCCAAGCACAGAAAGAGAAGGGACATATGTTTTCTCTATATGCCCAAACTAGGGAGTATTAGGGATACCAGAGGGACTCCAGACAATGGAAGAGAAACCTCACCAAAGCTAGAATGGAAGGACAGGAGAGAAAGAAGACTGAAGTTGATTAATGAAGGAGCTACATCTTAGTAGTTGTAAAAATATAAATATAGCATGGTTAACCTGGACACTCATTGTTGGGGAGGGGGGAAGGAAAAGTGTGTGGGGGGTACTAGGCAGAGTCAGAATGTATGCCATTTTCAATATGTTCCACATAAAAATAAAAAAAATCAATACAAATTTTACTTTCGCTTTTCTTTAACATTATTATTAGTTATTCAAAATATTTCTTAATTTTCTCCTTTGTATTTCCTATATATAAATTTGCTTTAGCTTACTTTCGCTTTTCTCTAACATTATTATTAGTTATTCAAAATATTTCTTAATTTTCTCCTTTGTATTTCCTATATAGAAATTTGCTTTAGCTTACTTTCGCTTTTCTCTAACATTATTATTATAGTTATTCAAAATATTTCTTAATTTTCTCCTTTGTATTTCCTATATATAAATTTGCTTTAGCTTTTAGTTTTTCCTGTTCAGGTTTTTTTAGTTTAATTTTTTTTATTGGTGAATTGTAATCATATATACATCTTAATGGGGTACAAGATGGTAGAGGCATACATGCACACATCACTAATTTAGCCCTTCCCCCAATTCCCACCCCATTCTCTTCCTCCTGCACAAATCTGGTTTAGTGACTGACTTTGATATGTTTGCACATGTACATCATGTACATTAGGGAATTTCCCTCCTCTCTCCTCCCATCCTCCCCAGTTAGGTCGCCTTATTTGCTCATCTATAGATTCCACATATTAGGGAGAGCATCAGGTTTTTAATGGTTTGTGCAGTTTTTATTTTAGCATCTAATTGAAGTTACCATAATCACTTGTCCTTGTAACATATCCTCAAGCTAAAACTTAATCCTATATATTATTTACTTTTAAGGTTCCTCTTTCTTCATGTATATACTTAATCAGAATACTCCCCCAATGAAGTTTAATTTGTAGAAAGCATTCCATTTCCAGTTACTTTAATGTCCAAATAAGACAATACCTATTCGCTTCAAGAAAAGATAGAATAATTAAATGGGACAGCAAAAATAAGATTTTAGGCTCCTGAATTTTTAAAAATGGCCATTTGGGAACAGCTCCCCACTCACCAGACTCTTCAAATATTCAATGCTCCTTGCACAATCTATTGTTACTATAAGATGTCAAATATATTCATGGCTATATGCTTCCTTAATGCATGTTCTTTTCTCTGCTTCGAATATCTTCAGGTTGTTTGGTTTGTTAATTTAGAGTTAACTCATCTTTTGGGTCCAATGTTACGCTGCCACCGAGGCAGAATAAATCATTACCCCCTCTGCCTTCCCATGGCATTTGCTTGTCATTTTACTATGGCTGGCCACTTATTTTTCCTCCTATTTCAACCATCTATTCTCATACTCAGTTCCATTCTGAAAAAGTGATTCTACATGTGATTCCTCTGACACTTTCTCAAAATTCGAATCCAGGACTTACAATGTCTACTATTTTTGTCCATTAAGGCACACTAGTTTCATTTTCCTATTTTCACTCAAATACTTATATTTTCAAGATAAATATCTTTCTTTTAGTAATTATTTATTTTATTCACATTTACATATAAATTATCTATGTTTTAATGCTTATTAAATTAAGTCACAATTAAAGAATATAAAAACACAATGGCCCCTTCAAATACAGTATTAATTATGCAAGATGACTGTCAGGATATAGTAAGTACTATTTTCATCTTAAGAGAACTTTATAAACATAAAAAGATAGTCTTTTTAAGATTACTGCCAAATCATTCTATTCTTTAACAGATTATTTTGAACAGAAAGTAATTACACAATTCTTTGATAAAATTACTCTCTTCAATTCTAAACACTTGAAACTAAGAATTAAGCAGTATTTTCTATATATTTAATAGGCATCTACATATATGAACAAAATATTACTTTAAAAAGTCTAAAAATAAAAGATCTCCAAAATATGCTTAATATTGATAAGAAATCAATATATGTATTTCTGAAAATCACTGCTTTAACTTTTCCAGGAAGATTATAATTTCTTGGCAATAGTTTTAACTATAATGCTAACAACATTTAATTTCTAAATCTAAAAATCATTTTCTAGAATTTTGTTACTTGCCAGGGATGTAGCTCCACAGAAGAATGCTTACTTAGAGTGCACAAGTCCCTGGGTTCAATCCCCAGTACCCCCACCCCATACACACAAAATAAATAAGTGAAAAAATAAAATTCTATTACTTTTAGAATACATAAAGATCACATTGTCTTGTGCATTATACATACCATCCTATCATTTACTCTAATATGGTCATCTTCCCACCAAAATGTCACAAAGAATAGTATTAAGTTTTCTCTAATTTAAAATGAATTTAAAATTCATTTAAAATGAATTCATTTAAAATGAATTCATTTAAAATTCATTTAAAATGAATACTGCCATACCAGTCCCTAAGTCCCTAATCATACATATCACCCAATCACTGTCCTTAAGTCTAATCTTGTGTACTAACCTACTTCTTCATGCTACCATATTCATTTAAAGTATTCTCTTAAAGAATACTACCCTGATACCCCAAATTCATTTTCTTATACCTACCATCCACTTCTAAGTATGCACAAGCATATTTAACATTTAGACGTGTTACAGAAAAGGTCAAAAAAAGTAAATTCAAACCACAAACCTAAAGGGAATGTTTCTGAACAGTAAAGTAATATTTCAAAGGATGAGTAACTGAAATATTAAAGAAAAATAGTCAGTAGTTCAAAGTGAGTCATTTTAACTCCACTAAACCAAACTGGACTGAAAGATACTGATGTGATTCAAAAAAAGTTACAGTATACTTTTACAGTGCATCATTTATCTTCTAGAGTTAGGTCTTGAATGTTTTTAATCATAAAATCTAAATTATAGTCATCCTTTCTGACATGTTTCCTCAGTGTCTTTTGCTCCACTACGTCCCTCCTAAACCTTAAAGACTCTCCTGACCTTTAACAGCAAAACCCTTGATGCTGCACGCCTGCCCTCTAGTTTCCTTCAAATCTGTCTCTATTAATAATTTCAACAGACTAATATAATTTGTTACTACTTCATATTCCTTTTCACTCAATGCAATTAGTTTTATCTCCATCAAACATTTGCTTGCTTCTTTTTAGTCTTTTCTGGATTTCATCGTCTTCTTGACCTTTGGAAGGTTTTTTCCCCCCTGAATAGTCTCTGTTCTCTTCTCAGACTCTGTTCTCTGAACTTCTTACAGATATATCCCAACTGCCTATGTGATCTTCACTCGCACACACTGAAGACATTTCTTGTCACCTGAACATTTCTTACATCTCTCTAATCTTGGTAACTCTTACCTTATGTAATAGTACCAAAATTTATCAAACTACTCAATAACCAGATGGTTTTTCTAGAATCTGTTTTCTGGATCACTGCTCTAGATCTAAGCAATCAGAATCTCTTTAGATTTATTCCCTACATTTATTTCACTACTTCACACCCTCATTATCAATGTTTAGTTCATGTTTTCACCATCTCTCTTTAGATTGCTGTAAACATCCTCCTCTCTCCCATTTATTTCTGTGCTCTGGTCTCAAATCGCTTTTCTATATAATGTTTATAATGAACTAAATAAAATAAGTCAGGCCATAATTTAAAACTCTTCATTGGTATATATATGAGGAAAGGAGGTAATAAGGATTGAACCCAGGGGCATTATATCTCATCTAAACCACAGCCTTATTTACTTTTTTTAATTTTTTTTTTTTTTTTTTTGGTGGTACTGGGGTTCCTGGAAGCCCTTCTACCTCCGGGCTACACTCCCAGACCTATTTTTACATTTTTATTTGGAAACAGGGTCTCCTAAGCCAGCGCGCGCGGCTGGCTTCGAACCCGAACGATCCTCCTGTCTCTGCCTCCCAAGCGCAGGGATTACAAGCGTGCACAACCACGCCCGGCTACATTTTTTAAATTTTGAAACAGGGTCTCACCATGTTTCTGAGGGTCTTCCTAAACTGCTAAGGGTGACCTCCAACCTGTGAACCCTCTGTCTCCGCCTCTCAAGTACTAGGAGTATAGGCATGCTCCACCACACCTGGCTTCATTGACTCTTTAGTCAATTTCAATTTTCAAGACCTTTACTTGACTGCATTCCTAATTGGGCAATCGCATTCCTCCATTACTCCAACCCTTACCCTCCTAATTTAAAAAAAAATTGTTTTAAACTTTCTTGAACACATGTATATAATGTAAGGTAATTTTATTTGTGCATTCTGTTCCTTGGCCTACAACAGCCTTCTTTTAATGCATTTATCAGATAAACTCTTCTAAACTCTTCTTTGATCTTGAAATGCAGCTCTAGTATTTGTTTCTGAAATCTGACTACCACTCTACAACAGTGTTCAACAGGTTAATCAAGTCATCTCTGTTATCCCTCTGCTCTGTGACTACTCCTTTTAACCTTTATTTAGAATACTGTATAATTTACCCTGCTAAAACAAAACCTCAAAATTTATGTTTTTCATAATGGTATGTATGAATTACTTGTAAAGAAATATACTTCATTTGACACATTACTTTATCATGAAATAAAAAGTATTTTGAAGGCAAACACTTTTTCTATAACTTAGAAAAAAGAATGATTTGGGAATCATTAATCAGAATTGAATGCTATTCTTAGCACAGTGCCTGAACACACTATATGTTCTTAAATTAAAACTATTATAATTAAAACTATTATTACAAATTAAAGTGACTGGGATCAACTAAAAGTTGTTCTATGTCATAGGTACATTTGGTCTCGGCATTAGTAACTGTAGATTCCACCAAACTCTCTTTATGTTTTTTTAAGAAAAAATCATATAATAATCATTTCTTCTTATAATAGTGAATCTGATAAATAACTACCTTTTGATATGTCCTAATTTACTAACTGGTAATGATTTATTCCTTAATGGAAATCATTCCATCACTGAGAAACAGAGACTTAGCAGATTCTACTTGCAAAAAGTTCCTTTAAATTTACCATGCATTAAAACAAATGTATTAAATGATTAACACATCAAACTGCAAAGCATTTTTTCCCCTATAGAATAATAAAGTCTATGGAGAGTTTTTAAAAGCCACTTTACCTTCAGGGGCATCTGCATCACATCTTCTTGGCACAGAAAGGGTTGAATTGCCTTTATGGTCACTGGAAGTTAAATTGCTCTGAAACATGAAAAAGTTAAAATGTAAATTTATATTAACTATTAGTCAATATACTAACTACATTTAGATTAAAAAGCAATCGTATGCAGGCGTTGTGGCACACGCTTGTAATCTTCGCGCTTGGGAGGCAGAGACAGGAGGATCGTTCAGGTTCGAAGCCAGCGGTACGCGCTGGCTTAGGAGACCCTGTTTCCAAATAAAAATGTAAAAATCGGTCTGGGAGTGTAGCCCGGAGGTAGAAGGGCTTCCAGGAACCCCAGTACCACCAAAAAAAAAAAAAAAAAAAAAAAAAAGCAATCATACTATGAACTTTATGCTCTTCTATTAACTATATCTACTATTCCAAAAGTATACTCTTAAATAAATTTACCTAATTGTAAAAATTACAATTAGAAAAAAAATAATTATGGTAAACTTAATATTAGAGCTTTCTGCAATAATCCTTTAGGTCCTGTGTTAAACAACAGAGCTTCTCCCCGGAACAACAACAAAAAATTAATCCCACTGGTAAGTCTAGACATGGCATCTAAAAAGATAAAAGTATAAGACAGGCAAAGAATAACTTTGCCCATGCAATAAGATATTTTTCCTTTATTGATTAGAAATGTTTAGTAAGCATGACCTAGGTGCAGAAGATGAGTCAGAAAAAGAACAAAATAGTATAAGAAATGAGAAATATGGTTTAGTGAGCTAGTTTGCTGGTTCTAAACCTCAGGTCATTCATGTACAGGTCATTATGATCTGTCTCTTATCTGTTTCATCTATATTATCAATTACTTAATATTTTTAATGAACTAGCATTTTATTACTTTAATAACCACATTATTAAAATTATTTAAAACATTATTTTAGAGAAAGCATTAAGGGTTTTAATAAAGTGCTGAGATAAAGTTCAATAGCTTAGTACCACAGGATCAATGTAAAGAACAATAATGAAATTCTGTGTTATTAAAAAAAAACAATATAGAACAAATATAAATATACTTCAAGTGGGATAAAAATAGTTTTAGCACTATTAAATTTAATCTGAGGAGTTAATATGCTAGCTACCAAAATTAAAATTTGCATTTAGATATCATATCTTTAAATTATAACAAAAATCAAGTTTAAAATATTGAGCTTACCTCTATCAAATAATTTTGGCTTCCATACATAACGTACTGGGGAGCAAGACTATAAATCATGTAGCTAGTGTGAAGGACAATAAGCAGAAGTATCATGCAGAGAAATAAGAGTGCTTGAGGCCTGGTCCTGCCTCTTCTGATTTTATATAACTAGAAAAAAGAAAAAAAAAAAAGACAGTGGCAAAAGATCAGCCATGTATTTTATTTGTAAAGCATTAAAGTGCTGCTCTTGTGTTTCAGGGATGACTTACACAGTTCACTCAACCATTCTTTGTTCCAAATTAAATACTAAGAATTTTTAACCATTTCAAATAATTAGAAGAATTGAAAAAGACAATTTTCCCTATAAAGCTTTTAGATTTAGCCTTATATTTATTTTAAGATAAAGGCAAAACATCTATATATCCAAAGAATCAGGAGAATTAGGAATGAAGTAAACACTTCCACTGACATTATATACATATGTGACAATACCAATCTCTATATTTTGTATTGGGAAGGGGGAACATGAAGGAAGCTGGGGGAAAACTCACCATATGCTGTGTGCATGTATGTCACTATCACTATAAACTACAGTATATGTGAGACCATAATATATAATGTATCAATAAGAGTATTGAAAAAACAACTTAAGAGAATTTGTTAGTATTCATGTTGGTCTGCTTCCAGAGAAACCTTTTAAAGGTACTATGTAATAGCATCTGTCAGAAGTTCATAGAACTAAGAATTATGAAGTACTGCTAGTTCTAACTAAAGATTAACAGTATGAATCTAAATTATAAGTTTTAGTAATATATTTATAGTTTTATATAATGTTACTACACAAGAACATGTTATATGTTTAAAAATAATTTCAATTAAATACGCATACTCTATTACATTCTGATATAAAATTTAGATTAAGATAATTTATAACCTGTTCACAGATATTTTTACATACATTGAAATATACGATAACCATAATATGAGGACCTTCCTTCCTTCCTTCCTTCCTCCTTTCCTTTCCTTTCCTTTCTTTTTTGTGGTACTGGGGATTGAACCAAGAGGCATTCTACCTTTGAGCTATACGTTCAGATTATTCTATGTCTTATTTTGAAACAAGGCCTCACTAGGTTGATGAGAGTCTCACGACTTGCTGAGGCTGTCTTTAAAGCTGAGATCATCCTGTCTCAGCCCCCCAAATACTAGGATTATAGGAGTGCACTGCCACGCCCAGCTTAGCTTGCTTTATTTTAACAGCCAACCACACTTTAATTTTTCAGGTTTTACCACCCTATTTTAACACTAGATTACAGTACAGTACAGACTATACAGCTATTTGGATGAGATAACAGTAAGAACACTTTCAATTGAACATTTCCCGCCTTCCCTTATGACTAGTACCATGTGATAAAATAAGAATCATCAAAAGAAAAGCTATAAATTTCTGGGAAAGTCTTGTTTCATTAATACAAGTGTATATTCCTTCCTCTTCCATACTTTTTTCATATATAACCTGTACAGAAGAAATAGAGCAGCAGTGGCCATACTGCAACTATGAGCAAGAGATTGGAAAAATTTACAAAGCAATTAGACCCGATAACTTTTGAACTACTACAGCAATGTTCGATTTCTTCTTTTCCCACAGCAAAACTCTTATTATTTCAAACCACTAATTAACTGGGGTTTCTTTAGCTCAAAGGTAGAAGTAGTGTCCATCTAATTCATCTTCTTTTTAAAATTCTTAAATTGCCTTGAAATGAATATAAGAAGAAAATAACAAATTGTGTACATTTGTCCCTAGGTATCTGCAGGAGATTGGTTCCAGGATCCACTGTGGTATCAAAATCTGTAGATGCTTAAGTCCCTTATGTAAAAATGGCATAGTATTTGCATGCAATCTATTCATATCCTCTCATATATTTAAATCATATTTATATTACTTATAATAACTAATATAACATAAGTGCTGTATTAAATAGTTGTTATGCTATACTGTTTAAAGAAGAATGATATGGTACAAGAAAAAGTCTATACAAGTTGTACAGATGCAATTTTTTTTCAAACATTTAAGTGCACAAATGAGAAACATAGGGTGATCTTTTTTCTTTTTCCTATTTTTGGTATTAGGCATTGAACCCAGGGTGTTCTACCTCTGGACTATACCCTAAGTCTATTTTATTTTTTATTTTGAAACAGGGTCTTGCTACATTACTGAGGATCTCACTAATTTGCCGAGGCTGGTCTCCAACCTCTTGAGCTTCTCTTCTGAGCCTCCCAACTACTGGGATTACAGGTGTGGGCCACCATGCCTGGTTTTGTAGTAATCTTTAACTTCTAGCAAGGAGGGCCATTTATCGAGCTTCAGTGTATCTACTTTGTCTCACTGTGCTTCCATGCACATAGACACTAAGGAAAATAATTTATCTTCTCGATAAGGGTTTCTCAATCTTGGCCCAATGACATTTTGGGCTGGACTTGTCTGTGCCCTGTACACTATAGGATGCTGGATAGCACCTCTGGTCCCTATTCACTCCTTGATAATAGCACTTGCTGTATTTCTAGACAACAAATGTTTCTAGACTTTGCCAAATATCTCAAGGGCAAAAAACTGATCTTTAAAAGACACTGCTCCCAAAAAAAAAAAAAAGCATTTATATCATGAGTAAAAAAACTAATGTGCCCATATTCTGGGTATCAATATATTATTTATATATTCTAAATATATTTTTTATTAGAAATCATAAATAAGGTAATGAGAAAAAAACCACAAAATAATAATGTATTATATACTTACTCTAATCCAAAAGAACCATATGCCAATATTTCGAATTCCTGCCATTGAAGTAAAAATAAAGTACATGATAATAATTGTTATAAGAATATAATCAAGAGGAAAAACCTGGAAAAGATGAAATCAAATTTAATACATGAATTTTAAGACTTCTAGAAGACATAAAAGTAACTGAAAACATCATTAATTACATGATGTTTAAAATATCAACCATGATTTATATTAGAGTACTATAATTATATAAAAAAAGAAAAATTCTTGAAAATATGAACAAACTATTAATAAATTATTTAATACCAATATTCCAAGAAAAATTCTAGAACAAATTAAACTGAAAATTATGTTAATAATATGACCAAAATACAATTAAGAACTAAACTTGTCTGGGAAAGTTTATCTTATGTCATATAATAGATCCTAAGTCAAATTATGTTTAACTAAAGTCTAGCTATATAGCAATATAATAACCTCAAAAGCACAATGTCAATGTAGAAATTACATGCAAATAAAAAGTTAAATTAGTAAAGAGCACAAATACATATCAAAGTATTAATAAATCTGCAGCATACTAATTTTAAAGAGAAAAGGGTGCCTGCCAAAATGTGTGCTGGAGCATAAGATGACTGATATTTTACTTACTGTTTGTAGTATGGGCAAAAGCATATTGAGTGGATTACTTAGATTAGCTCCAAAAATTATGAAACCAGAATCTATTCCAGCTGAATGAAGAGCTTTATCTAAACTAAAAGGAAAAAAATTATACAGAGTAAGTTTATGTTACACTTTCTTTTTCTTTTGTTTGAGTTATTGGGGATTGAACCCAGGAGCATCTACCTTCACGCTACAGCCCAAGCCCTATTTTTTATTCTTTATCTTGAAACGGGGTTTCACTAAATAGCTGAGGTTGACTGTGACCCTCCTGTCTCAGCCTCCCAAGTACTGGGATTTTGAGTGTGTCACCACACCTGGCTCACAATTACTTTTTTTGTGTGTGATACTGGGGATGGAACCCAGGGGCCTTCTGCCTCTGGGCTACACTCCCAGACCTATTTTATATTTTATTTTGAAACAGGGTCTCATTAAGTTGCGGAGAGCCTCACTAAGTAGCTGAAGCTGGCTTTGAACCTGCTCAATCCTCCTGTCTCAGCCTCCCAAGTATTGGGATTACAAGCACACACCACACCTGGCTCACTATCACATTTTTAATTGATCTAGAAAGAATATCATCACTTAAGCATGCAAAATGAGTTGAGTCAATAAAAAGCATGAAAAAGAAATTAAACCTCACTTAAGTATCTCACAGATATTGTTCAAATGATACAGAATATAGAAATAACTGTCTATTACAGGACATTTTAACTATTCATTGAGTTAATACTGTAGAACACTTCAGGTAGAAGAGTTATTTGAGATGAATTTAATTCAACACCAAAAATATTATATCACAGAATAGTGCTTCAAAATTATGTCTACTGTACTTACTTTGACAGGAAGAGAGAAATTACAAACAGCAATGCAACTAAGATGAAAAATATTCCCCAAATGATCTGAAAGGAAAAATATATTCATTATAATTTAGTTCTAAAAGTTGATAGTAAAAGCACAATAACACTGTGTTCTATATGAGTTGCAAGTACGTAGCAATGACCTAACTAATATGATTCAAGACACATTTTAATTCAGTATAGAATCCCAGGCATTTGATCCTAAATTTTCATTATGAGGCTATCTGATTAAGAACATGGACACAAAATGATAACACTTTAAAAGTCTTCATTAGTAAGTAAACAAATTAAACAATTTGGTCAAATATAAGGTTTTTATCCTATTACATTTGAATATAAACAAGAAACTGATCAGGTTATATTACCAGGTTAGTTAAAATAGGAAATTTGCAGAATTTCCTCACAGAAGTATGTGTTTGTGTATGTGAGTATGGTGGTTAAATTATATCACAACCTAGAAAAATATCTATATAAGTGATGTTACTCATTTATATAGAAGCAGAGTCTAACAGCATTGAAGAAGCTGTCATAAAACTTTATTTCTGTGGAAAAAAGGAGTAAAAGAGTTGAGCGCTGTAACTGCTACCCCCCCCCCCACTGTTAGGGATGGTAGAAAAAGAAGAAAATATATTGGAACTGAGTTTCTAAGGAAATGTTTTGGAATTAAAAAAAAGAAAAGTGAAATATGTAGTAGCAATATGTTGGGCCTTTTTTTGTCCCATGATAGCTTCCTCATGTTCATAGGACAACTGGGCCAGAATTGGCAAAGTCAGAGGAAAAGAGGAGTCTTAACTAAGCACAGTTAAGTGTCCTTGGAATTCAAAGAAATAGATAAAATCATGAATGATAGGGAGATTTTCATTTCACTTCAAATGTATGTTTCAGTGTCTTTTAGAGTGTTGAAGAGATAAGTAAAATAACATTTTCCTAAACATATACAAATAGAAAAAAGTACTTGATCTTTTTCCTTCTCCCTAACTCACTATTTTTTGCTTTTATTTTGTTCTCTCCTGTGCTTTGTTATTTTGCTAGCTTTTGGGAGAGTTAGAATTTAGTGCTCAGATTTATATATTTTTGTTGATAAATGTGTTTCATGCAACAAATTTCTCTGACCATTGTTTTTGTTTTTAATGTTCCTTTCTATTACAGGTTGGGTATCCTTTATCTGAAATGCTAGGGACCAGAAAGCTATTACAACTAGTAATTTAGCCAGGTTATAGGATACATGGTCAATGTATAAATTTCTATATACTGGCAATAAATTTTGAAAATTGAAACTAAATAACATACTTTGCAAAAGTTTAAAAAAGAAATACTTAGAAATAGTTATCAAGATATTTTGTAAGCTAGTACAATACTAATAAACATTGCTGAGAGAATTTAAGAAAATATAAATAAACAGGAAGATACCATATTCATGTAAATTCAATATGGTCACCAATTCTTCCCTACTTATGTAAAGATTTAAAGAAAGCCCATTAGATGTTTTATGAAACTATGAAGTGATTCTAAAATTTAGATGAAAATACAAAGAATCTAGCATAGTCAAGACAATTTCAAAAAAGAATACAAAACAGAAGGATTTATATTGCCTGCTTCACGGCTGATTAAAAAGTTCTAGTAATGAGCCGGGCATGGTGGGCACGCTTGTAATCCCCGTATTTGGGAGGCGGAGACAGGAGGATGGCACAGGTTCGAAGCCAGCCGCGCTGGCTTAAGAGACTCTGTTTCCAAATATAAAGTATAAAATAGGTCTGGGAGTGTAACCCTGAGGTAGAAGGGTTTCCAGGAACCCCAGTACCACCAAAAAGAAAGAAAAAAGAAAAAAGAAAAAAAAATTCTAGTAATGAAGTATTAGCACAAGGACATATAGATCAATGGTGCAGAAATAAGAGTTCAGAAACAGACTCAGACATCTATACTCAATTGACATGTCAAAACTGCCAAGAAATTCAATAAGCAAAAGATAGTCTTGACAACAAATGGTGCTGGAACAACTGCAATATCAATATAAAAATAGATAAAACCCTAATAACTTATGTCACAAAATTAACTCAGAATTGACCAGAAGCCTAAACATAAGAGTTAAAATTACCAAACTTCTAGAAAACAATATATGAGAAAATGTTACTTTAGGACAGAATAAGATTTGTAAGGACACAAAAATATACCCCCTCAAAATACTGAATTTAGTAAAAATTTATGAGATATCTATTTGAGTAATTATTCAGAAAATAAAATCAAAGCATATAAACCACAAATTAGAAAATATTAACATTATATTAGAAAAGTATAAAGAACTCTTGATACTCATAATATAAAAGTCTAATCTGATCAGTTAAAATATATTTTTAAAGAAAATGGCGAAAATATGCTTAATGTCATTAGTCAAAGGGAATGGAAAGTCAAACCATGGGTATTATAGCACGTCATTAGAATAACACACTACATAAGAGTTGACAAGGACATAAAGCACTTAGAAATCTTATATTGCTATGGAAATGCAAAAAAGTACAACCATTTTGGAAAACATTTTGCAGTTTATTGTAAATTTATGCAAGCATTAAACATTAGGCCCAGAAATTCTATTCCATGAGAATAAGTGAAAGCTCATGTCTACACAAAAGTTTGTACGAAAATGTTCACATCAGCATTATTCATTATAGCCGCAAACTAGGGACAACCAAAGTGGCCACTAACAAGTAACCGGGTAAACAAATTGTGATGCAGGCACATGTGATAATCATGCCCAACAATAAAACAGAATGAAGCCTGGAAACAAGCAGCAGTGCAGTGAATCTCAAAAACACTGTGCTGTGCCAGCGAAGCCAGACAAAACATTTTACGGTCTATGATTCCATTTACATGAAATTCTGGAACATGGAGAACTACACTTATTTAATGAGAGAAAGGACATCAGTGTATGTGGGCTGAGCTCTAGGGAATAGGGGAAGACATAAGGTAGATTTGAGGGGTGATGTGATGTTCTAAGTATCTCCACATCTATATTTGTCAAAATCAATCTGTATACTTAATGAAGTTGATTTTAAAACCCTTCTAAACATATGTTCAGTGAAATGGAACACACATGTCTAGTGCCTAATGCCAGAGATCAGGTTATAAATATTTATAAGACATTATAAAAACTTAGGATTAAAATAAGCGTTTAAGAGACTGTCATCCTACCTTTGGTGCTATGAAGACAAGTGACTTTAAGAAAAAGGACTGGGGTGAGTCCTTAAGAAAATTTTGTCCTAAGCCGGGTGTGGTGGTGCACACTTGTAAACCCAGCATTTGGGAGGCTGAGACCGGAGGATCATGGTTCACGGATAGCCTCAACTACTTAGTGAGGTACTCATAACTTAGTGAGACCCTGTTTCAAAATAAAGAATAAAAATTAGGACAGGGGGTGTAGCTTGGAGGTCAAATGTCCCTGGGTTCCATCCCCAGACCCACAAAAAAATAAAAAAAATAAAAAAAAAAATAAAAGTTCTAGCCATGTGTGGTGGTCCATGCTTGTAATCCCAGCATTTGAGAGGCTGAGACAGGAGGATGCCATTTCATGAACAGCCTCAGACACTTAATGACCTTTACACCTCAGTGAGACCCTGTTTCAAAATAAAGAATAAAACATTAGGCTAGAGGTGTAGCTTGGAGGTAGAATCCCCCAGAGTTCCATCCCCGGTATCACAAAATAAATAAATAATAAATAAATAAATAAAATTGTTCTGATTTGGGGATATAGTTCAGTGGTAGAGCTCTTGCCTAGCATGTGTGAGGTCCTGGGTTAGACTCTCAGTATCACAAAAGAGAAAATTGTAAAGGAAGAGAGGAGAACTGATTATGGTACATTTTTAAAAACCTCTTTCAAAAAAGGATGCTTTTAGAATAAGCAGTTAATGCATTCCCACTAATTACAAGAGGCAGATAAAGCAGCATGGGGATCCAACCTGACTGGCTCATCTGTGATGTAGTTACTTGAAATACTTCTTTCAAAATTAAAGGAAATACCCTTTACACTTCCTTGCTCTATCTTGTCTAACTTCACTTCAAATGAGTCTGTGGCCAATGTTCTGAGGGACAACTTACATACTATTATACACAAAGGACTGCTGTGTGAGCCCCCAGATGCAGAAGAGGCAAACCAGGAAGTCTGTGGTCAGCAGCTCTAGTTACTTTTTAATCAAGTCATGATGTCCCTGATTCAATCTATACTTAAATTCAGGTACTATGGTCCCAAGAATTCAAGAGTAGCAAACAGTGATTAAAAAAAAAAAAAAAGTTTTCTATTTCAATCATACCTTTTTACATACTTTCAGAAAATCTTCTAACAATAAGGTAAATTCTATTACTTTTAGTTAGGGTTCCTGAGTACTCATATGGGTCCCAGGTCTTGTATTTATAGAATAATAGAAATTTGCAAAATATTTAACAGCATATTACAGTACTTATTTTTACTGTTATTTAAATTTAACAATTCCATTTTAATTCAGGTGAGTAAATAAAGCTCTAAGTGGTACGTACCTTGTCTGGACTATCAAACAAGAAACCTTTCTTTCAAAGCCAGATTATTTAAACTCCAAAAACCATGCTCTTTAAGTATTATTTTGTAAAGCCTCAAAAGTAGAATGCAGTCTCTCTGAGAGGCACCATATAATGTGAGAGAAGAGTGAGCGTAACTTTTAAAACTCCACTTACCTTCAGGGGACGCAGAGCACCACAAAATTTTGTCCACCAGCTGTTTTCAATGAATTCTAAGTGCCTCTCTCTTTTCCTAAGTGTTCGTAACCTTTCCTCAAATTGCTTTAACGCACGTTTATCCCTTGCTGGCAAAGGTCGACCATCTTTGCTCTGCAAAGAAGAGATCAAAATTAAAGGTTGTTTGGGGTTTTTGTTTTTGTTTTTCCATTAAGGCCTTAATAAAGTATCCACTCGAGTTAACAAATCAGACTTCACAATATTTTTAGCTTGAGCACACCTTAGGCAAATTACAAACTGAAAAATAACTGATGTATCTAAAACAAGGTCAGCACCAAAACGAAGATACATATGCATTTAATACTGACCTTCCTCTTGTTCCTTTCCAAATATATGGTAAAATTATGTGGAGATCATTATTTGCAAACCCACCCCGTAAAAGCAGCTTGTTTGTAAGTAATGTTAAATGCTATGAACTTTATTCTTCCCACCTTCCAAATTGCTTCTCTTTTATTTTAATTTATTTGGCACTGCCCCTTCCTTCCCTTTAGATAAGTGCTTGTGTTCCTTGAACAAATGCCCCTCAGCCCAATTCAGATACTGGCAGCGTGATGCAATATGGGCACAGGAAGCGTTTTTTATAACAACTGCTAACAGTTGGCACTTCCTTAGTCTCTGAGTCTGAGTACATTTGCAAATGAGTCCTGCTTTCTTTGGCCAACCTGCCTGACAGATCATTTCCATCTATTTTTATGTGATGCTTTCTGTAACCATGAGCAGTATCTTTTTCCATGAAGTCTCAGTGTCATACTTTCACACATGTATACTTGGTATACTTTCCCTGCCTCTAAGTGTCTTTAATGGGACACAATAATAAGCTATAAAAAGATAATTGCTTTTATTGGAAGAAGAAAAATATTTACATGAGACTACATTTTTAGAATGTACAATAGTATAGAGGAGAATGTCTTCTTTTTTAATATATTTTTATTGGTGCATTATAATTATCATTATAATGAGGTTCAGAATGACAGAAACATACATGCACCCAGCACTTGGTGTGCTTCCCTCCAGACCCCACCCACACGCTGTCCCTCCCCATACAGATGACTGAGATTGGTACTGATAACTTCCTATGAGAACAAAGCATTATTTGAACTGTTTCCAATCATATTCCTAGTAAGGCTTAGTTTCTTAGCAGATATAACACAATGCTCTCCAGCACATCCTAAGTGCAGCTTCAATTTGAAATCATATAATGATGATAATACCCCAAAACTCTTTAATAAAAAGATTTTCAATAAAAATCTCTTTACATATTTGCATTACCAGGCTCTTCTGAAGCCAAACATCTTCTTCCATACCTTATTTTATTGCTTCTCAAACTTTAGCAGGCCTAAGAATCAGATTTCTAGGCTCTCACCCCACATAATACTTTTAGGTCCTGAGAAAGTCTAGAATATGCACTTCTGCCAATTTTCACTTTCTACCAAGAGCTGATGAAGCTACAGGTGCAGACACTACATTTTATATCCACTAGACTATATTTTATTATCTTCATTCCTTTAAGTCCTTATAAATCAAGTACATTGAGTACTATCAAACTGTATCTCAGAATATGAAGGATATTTTCTGAAGGTCAGAGGAATAAACTAAACAGTCCCTTCTAGAAGACAGATCCAGGCAACAACACTTTATGTATGTAATTTGAGAAGGGCTCAACACTGTATATCTTACTCATAATAATTTTTCTCAAACTTTCCATTATGATATCACAATGATACCAACAATGAGGTAGTTTTGTTTCACTGTTGGCTCTAACGGTTTCAGAAACAACAACCAAACCTAGTAAACTGATTTAAGAGTCAATGGCATTTAAGGGTGCAGTTGGTGCATGTCCATAATCCCAGTGCTTGGGAGGCAAAATAAAAACTATAAAGGGATGGGGGTATAGCTCAGTAGTAGAAAACTCTTGGCTTCAATCCCCAGTACTCCCCACAAACAAAGGGGTCAACTTAAACCCAAGTTGTCTGCTTATTTGATGAGTATATCAGTAAGTGAGGGATGGAAGTCCATTCTGCACTGCCAATTAACTAAACTACTATAAAAATAAATTTTGGTCAAAGAAACATATGTGAAGATAAAAATTCTGTAGGAAAGCATCTATCTCTTTTGGGGGGGAAAATGTAGTTATAAAGTATGTAAATAACTGGGCGTGGTGGCACAAGCCTGTAATCCTGGTACGTGGAAAGCTGAGATAAGAGGATCATAGTTCAGAGCCAGCCACAGCAACCTAGAGAGGCCTTTTGAGACTTAGTCAGACTCTGTTTTAAAATAAAAAATAAAATAAGGCCGGGCATGGTGGTGGTAACGCTTGTAATCCCCGCACTTGGGAGGCAGAGACAGGAGGATCACGCAGGTTCAAAGCCAGCCGCACTGGCTTAAGAGACCCTGTTTCCAAATTAAAAAACAAAACCAAAAACAAACAAATAAAAAACCATAAAGTCAGTCTGGAGTGTAGCCTGGAGGTAGAAGGGTTTCCAGGAACCCCAGTACTACCAAAAAAAAAAAAAAAAAAAAAGAAAGAAAGAAAAGAGGCAGAATGCCCCTGGATTCAATTCCCAGTAACACACACACACACCCCTTGTTAAGAAAAAGTAAAAGATATTTTCCCTTCACACTGTCCCCAGTCATCATATTACCACTCCCTTTCCTATGGTTATCACTGTTAAGCCTGTTAAGCACATCAGTATCCTTCTACACCATCTATATGGTTACAAACACATACACATATGTGAAACAGGGTCGAAGTTACCACACATTGGCTTTCAATCTGTGATACTCCAGTCTCGGCCTCCAAAGTTTTGGGATTACAGACATGCACCACTTGTATCCAGCAAATATTCTTTTCTGGTACATAAATATTACCACTTAAAAATTTTAAACTTAGCCAAGTGTGTTTAGTGTGTATCTGTAGTACCAGCACTTGGGAGGCTGAGACAGGAGGACTGTAGTTTCAAATCAGCTTGGTAACTTAGCAAGACCCTGTTTCAAAATAAAAAAATAAATAGGGTTGGGATGTATGTAGCCCAGTAGTAGATGGGTTTAATTACCAATATATACACAGAAAATTAAAATTCAACAATATTAATTATCAAGCTGGGTTTTGGGCCTTATTTAGAATTCTTCTCCATACTAAGATACAATTTCAATTACTATGGTGTTTCATAAATTTTGCAATTGATTTGAATTCAAAATCCAATTTCATATGGCATGAAGTTTAATGCTAATTTCATTGCTTTATATTTTGTGTATTGTATTGAATTTATACCCAAACTTAAAAAAAAAACTATCATCTGTAAGATCTTCTCAACGAGAAAGTTCTTCATTTATTTTAATTTCCTATTATACACTTCAGTATATTTTCAAATTTCCACTGGGAAGATGTTCAGATTCCTTATTATTTTGTAGGTTGTGCTATTCTGAATGAAATAATTCTCTTTCATCCTCCAATTGGTTAACAGTTGATATAGGTTTGTATATAGGCATCTTGAAGAACTCTTATTAGTTATATTAGTCAGTTGGTTTTTTTGTCTTAGTAAATCTATACACAGCAAAGATTGTGTTCCTCTTTTTCTCCCATCCTGCCAATGTTTTACCTACTTTCCTTCTTTTCTAAGATCTCTAAGAATATGCTAAGGAACGGAAATGATACTTAAGTCATTGTCCTTTATCTGACCTTGATGGAAATGTTCCTTTCACTATGAAAGCATAGTGCTCATTAGAGACTTCCTTTGTTCAGTATTTTTTCCTCTGAATTGGGTAAGATTTCTTTTGCACTTTTTAAAAATATATCTAAAAATCCACATTTACCAAGTATTTTTTGGCATCTGTTAAAATGTTATATTTCTCATTTAATTTCAATATATCGAAATACTTTAACATAATGTATCATCTTTGTTTTTCTGAGATAAACCGATCCTGAATCATTATGAAATAATCTTTTGTTACAGCATAGGTTTTGAATTGCTAGTACTTTATATATCTGTCTCTATCTTCATATGAAATAGTATATATGTATGGTTTTCTTTTTGTCTACTATTATTGTCTGATTTCTTTAATAGGATCACACTGGCTTAGAATAATTTAGAAAGCTTGTCATTTTTTCTATACTCTTTTTCTTTCTTTTTTTGTGGTACTGGCAAATGAACCCAAGGACATTCTACTTCTGAGCTATACCCTCAGACCCTTTTTTTTTTTTTTTTGGTGGGTCTGGGGATGGAACCCAAAGGCATTCGACCACCAAGCTACACCTCCTGCCCTATTTTTCATTCTTTATTTTGAAACAGGGTCTTACTAAGTTGCAGAGGGCCTCAGTAAGTAGTTGAGGTTGTCCATGAACCGCGATCCGCCAGTCTCAGCCTCCAGAATGCTGGGATTACAAGAATGCACCACTACGCCCGGCCACCCTCACCCCTTTTTTACTTTGCTTTGAAACAGGATCTCACTGGAACTATAGGTGTTTGCCGCCATGACCAGTTTCCTATACTCTCTAAGATTTCTGTATTATTTGAAGGGGATAAAACAAAAAAAAAAACTTTCACTGCATTTTTAGAAGTACATTAATTAGCAAGTGATTGGCAAGTGGTTACATATAATCTTTGCCTTGTTCGACTAAATATATAAAGCTTAAACGTAAGTGATATAGTAAAATATGCTAACCAGGAACTCATGTGGTGCCACATGCCTATAAATCCCAGTATTTAGGAGCTAGAGACAGGATAAAGGTTTTGAGAACAGCCCCTTGGCAACCTAGTGAGATCCTATTTCAAAATCAAAACTAAAAATGGTTAGGTATACTGTTCAGAGGTAGAATGACCCTTGATTCAATCCCTAGTACCACACACACAATCACAAATATGCTACACATAGAATCAGAGTAATTGAAAACTAGCAAGGCCTTGATTGTAAAAAAGCAGAAGTTTTATTTTTCAGTTATTAGAACACAGAAATTATAAAACTACCAATGTCCTACATTACACAGATGATAAATTTTGAAAATAGAAACATAGTTCTTAAAGGATTTGTTGCAAAAAATTCAAGCAATGTAAACAATAATGGGTATGCCAATGACAAAAATCACATCAAAAAGTTTGAAGATAAAGAAATTTTATGCTTCCTATTTACAACAAAGCACCAACTCACTTTTGATTTAATTGTCTGAATATGCTGCTCCACTTCTTCAATGTCTTCAGTGTTTTCTAAACGTTCATAAGCAGCACTTCTAGTTCCTTTTATTAGGTTTAAAGGTAATGCCGACATGCCATAGGCCTGAAAAAAAGAAAATTCAAGTGTGTTTTAATAAAGATATTTTAAACAAACTCACAAATTTCGAGTAAAAACTGCTCTGTTGAGTAGTAATTTGAGAGTGAGCAGTTGTAAAAAAAAAACCACAGTGAATGAAACACGTGGTACACAGGAGCGTATCATGATTACACTACTTCATAATTGTCTTACTTATTTTATACTTCATTTACATAGCTATGTTTATGACACTATTTCTCAAGAGACAAGTTGCACATTTAACATAAATATAATACTTTATCAAAGTAATGTTACAACCGCTCTTGGCAGGCCAATCAAGTTAAGATTATATAAATCAACAAAAGATTATAAACTTATCTTTTATAAAAATAAAAACAATTTTTTCAAGTACATATAGTTAATCTTTGGAAAAAATATTTTAATATATATGGAACTTGATTAGCAGATCAATTATCTATATGTGCAGCTTATTTATATGTACATATTTATAGCTAATTTTTTTTTGGTGGTACTGGGGGTCCTGGAAACCCTTCTACCTGCGGGCTACACTCCCAGACCTTTTTTATACTTTTTTATTTGGAAATAGGGTCTCTTAAGCCAGTGCGGATGGCTTCAAACCTGCGTGATCCTCCTGTCTCCACCTCCCAAGCATGGGGATTACAAGCATGTGCCCCCACACCCAGCTTTATAGCTAATTTTTAAGAGGTATTTTAAATATTTTCCCAAAAAATAATTTTTAACTATTAGTCATCATTAAGAATAAACATTTTTGCCGGGTGTGGTGGTGCATGCTTATAATCCCTGCACTTGGGAGGAGGAGACAGGTGATTCACACAGGTTTGACACCAGCCTCACTGGCTTAAGAGACTCTGTATCCAAATAAAAATATAAAATAGGTCTGGGAGTGTAGCCCGCAGGTAGAAGGGTTTCCAGGAACCCCAGTACCATGCAAAAAAAATAAAAAATAAAAAAATAAACAAACATTTTAAGCTGGATACAATAGAGCATGCCTATAATTCCAGGACTTGGGAGGTTGAGATAGAAGGATGGCAAGTTGAAAGCCAGCCTCAGCAACCAAGTGAAACACTTTGTCAAAATAGAAGAAGGCCCCTGGTCAACCCCCAGTAGCCCTCCCCAAGATAAACAGATTATATATACAATTTAATTCCATATTCCAGTCTTAAAATGTTAATTTGTATTATAACCATGAACATAATAGTCAATGACAATTGCCATGTGGTCAATATTCAGAATCTTTATTGATGTAAATTCTTAGAAGAAAGTTGCTAACTTTCACCTCCTATTCCAACAATAGGCTCTGAAGCAGATGTAAAATTTTATCTATTTTTTTTTTCTTTTTTCTTCTGAACCCACAACCAAACTTTTTTATCCAGTTTCTCCTGAAATTAGGTAGGGCTAGTGAGGTTGAGTTCAGGACTGTGAATGTGGGCAGACGGATAAATGCCGATTTTTAGGGTTCGCTCCATGCTAGGTTGGCTGGATCTGAAGCTGATAGTGTGCTAATTTCAGCCTCTCAAGGACAATTTGTTCATCTATTTGTTCATCTAACTCATTAGCCCAAATTTTAGGAGAGACTGGGTAGAGAAGTTTGGTTGTGGGCTCAGAAAAAAAAAAAAAGATGCAAATACATATAACTATATGTATGTATATATGTATATATGTGTATATATATATATATATGTATTAAGTATATATAATTCTGATAACATATCAGAATCCAGGTAAGATTGAAAAGTTGCCAGTTTTCAACGAGAGGTAGAATTTAGTCTTGTGAATAGACTCCAATTAATGTACTACCAACTTATTAACCTTATCTCATATATCAAAATTGTTCACAATTCTTAAAACACTCCAATTTTATACTACCCCATGTTTTGTCCAGCATCTAAACTTGAATATATGCAGTGCCATCATCATTTGACTACCTTCTCACCCTACGTCTTAGCAAATTTCAATGCCATTCAGGTCTCAGTTTAATTATACCACATGTCAGAAACATTCCCTGATTTTAAATGTCCCTTGCTTATAATATATAACAACTTATATTTACCATTACTGGTTTTCTTTTTTCATTAGATCTCCCAAACTAATCAAATTTCTGAGCCAGTTAATTACTCAACAACTACAATAAACTATTTGGTATGTTAGGACTAGGTCCCAATTATTTTTATTCTACCTTTAAAAAATAAACATTTATTAATAAAATAATTATTCTAAAAAGGCAATATTAAAATCTGTTAAGAAGCTGGGCGTGGTGGTACACGCTTGTAATCCCCGTGCTTGGGAGGCAGAGACAGGAGGTTTATGCAGGTTCGAAGCCAGCCTCACTGGCTTAGGAGACCCTGTTTCCAAATAAAAATATAGTGTAGCCCAGAGAAGGGTTTCCAGGAACCTCATTACCAAAAAAAAAAAAAAAAAAATCTATTAAGAAGAGAGAGCTCTTAATTCATTTCATTTCCCTGCATGAAAGTAATACATTTGTTAGAAGACCTGGAGAATATTACATTAAGTGAGATTAGCCAAACACAGAAAGAGAAAGGACATATGTTTTCTCTAATATGCTCAAGTTAGGGAATATTAGGGATTCCAGCAGGACTCCAGGTAATGGAGGGAAAATCTAAGAAAAGCCAGAAACGAGGGACAGAAGAGGAAGAAGGCTGAGGTTAATTATGATGTGAGGCTATAGTGCACCAATAAAATAAAAAAAAAAAGAAAATGAATCTCTTCCCATACAAAAAAAAAATTAAAGTATTTTAACCAAGTAGTAAAAAAAAAAAAAAAAGCAAAACAGAATTCCTGAGTAACTTAATAAATTTTAGAAAATAGAAATATATTCATGGTAGCAACTTGTGGGTAAAATAAGACCAGAACACAAGACCTTTTTCTGTATTTTTTAAATTGTTTTAAAACAGCAAATAAAAGAAATTATTATTTGGTCACCAAGTATTTAACTTGTTTTTAGAGTGCATGTTTAAGTTACAATCATTATCAGAAATTTAACTACAATATTTAGATTTTTTAATATGCTTGAAATAAACATTTAAGAAACATTAAGGTCATTATATAACAGCCTTTTAAATTTAACCTCAGACTTCTTTTAAAAAAATGTACAAAACCAAAATTTTACTGCTTACTACTGCCCTCTAGTGAATTTATGGGAAATCAACCAGGCTAAAAAGAGATTGCAGTTTAAAAGATTAATCAAAAATGCTTAATTTTGTTTTGACTTCAAAAAGTAAATCAACAAAAATGTTTGTAAATAATATATACAACCTACAAGTATTTATGTTGTATTAAATTTTTCAGATTAGAAGAGCATCTTTTGTGTATCTCTCAAAATTTCATCTAAAGAATGATGTTTTTCAACTAACTCCTAAGCCGTGGATTGCTACAAAAGATCAACACCCAGCACTATTTGTAGACAGAATAAGTATCTTCCAACTTAAAAAAAAAATCTATTATTCAAAAACATACATGCTGTTACAACTAGTGAAATAATTAACCAGTACTCAAGACTTTCCTTTTAGCATATATTGATTCAAGGACACATATACATACACACCTATAACTTCATGTTGAAATGTGTATATATATATATATATATATATTATATATATATATAATATATATAATATATATACATATAATATATATATATTATCTTTACATTTAACATCAGTAAAATTTGGATACATTTCAACATGAAGTTAGAGTCATTAGCTAAGTAGAATAGACCAAACAAATTTACAGATTTGGTATCTTAGCAGCTTCAAAGTAAATCCCAGAGACAAAAGTACAGCACTTTCGATAGTACAAAAGACACTATTGTACAGAAAAACTGAACATTAAAAACCAGTTCAAAAAGTGATTCAGAGCCGGCGTGGTGGCACACGCTTGTTGTAATCCCAACACTTGGGAGGCTGAGACAGGAAGATGGCGCAGGTTCGAAGCCAGCCTCGGCTACGTAGTGTGGCTTTCAGCAATTCAGTGAGGCCCTGTTTCCAAATAAAGTATAAAATAGGTCTACCTAGAGGTAGAAAAGCCCCTGGGTTCCACCCCCAGTAACACACACACACACACACACACACACAGTGATTCAGAATTCTCACATTCAAAATGTAAAGTTTTAGGAATACCTTTCCCATTTATTTTATTCATCTTTTCCTTGTAACATATGCAAATAATTGATATGATGCTCATAAAGAATCTATATAAGTCCAAAAAATTTCTCTCACTAATTGTAGAATAAAAGTTATCATTGATTAGAAAACATTGGCAGTGTTTTTTCCTTAAAATATATAAAATAATGATGCATCTTACAACTAACTGGTGGCACAGACTCAAAGAAATATGGTGGCACAGACTCAAAGAAATATGGTATCACATAGAAAGGACAAAACTGACTTTTAAACGGGATTTCTGATTCTAGATACTATTGAGAACCACTGTGCCACTGCATCCAGGGCTGTGGACTAAAAGTCTGTGCCCTCCTCCTCAAATTCATGCTGGAGCTAATCCCCAGTATGGTATTTGAAAGTGAAGCCTTTGGGGGGTAATTAAATCATGAAGGTAGATCCCAGGACAAACAGAAGAGTGTTTACTTCCTCTCTCTCTCTCTGTTCTCTACCAATGAAAAACCATGAGTAAACAGCCAATCAGGAAGTGGACCCCGCCAGACAACCAATTTACTGGCACTTTGATGTTATACTTCCCAGCTTCCAGACTGTCAGAAATAAATGTTTGTTGTTTAAGCTATCCAGCCTAAGGTATATTTGTTATAGCCACACAACTTAAGAAAAACTTTTGATGAGCACAAACACAAAACATTAAATGGTTTATTTCTATATTTGAATCTTTAAATTATCAATTTTCTTTAATATATACTAATTTGTTTTATATTAAATGTACATAAATTAGGATAATATTTATTTATAATTCATAAACAACTTGGAGGACACATTTGAAGCTTTACTACTGACATGGTATGTAATAAAATGATTAGCTATTTCTGCCTTTATAAGTGCTTCACTGGCCCATAAAATATATTTTGCATGAAAACATCATTTTTCAACCTTTCCCCACTTGGTGGCACCAAAAAAATTAAAATATCAACATAGATATTTGTGCTTAGAAGTTTCACTTTCTTAAATTTGAAAAGTACCAGATTCCTTTTCAGTTTAGGTTTAAAACAATAAGCAACCTAATATACTGTTTGATATTTTTCTTCTAAATCTGAGTGTTCAATCTTTTGGCTATTCCTTAGGAAATGATACAGTGGTCAGAATCTAAGTAAAATTTAAATAATCAACTAGTTTCCAAGTTAATAATACATATCTTAGAAATCCACATTTGACTGACAAAGTACAGAACATCTCAATACAAAACACTAGTTACAAACTTTGTAACAGATGTGTGTGTGTGTGTGTGTGTGTGTGTGTGTGTGTGTGTGTGTGTGTTACTGGAGATGGAACCCAGAGGCTTTCTACCTCTGAGTTAAACTCCCAGACCCATTTTACATTTTGTTTGGAAACAGGGTCTAAGTTGCTGAGAGCCTCAGTAAGTAGCTAAGGCTGGTTTCCAACTTATGCAATCCTCCAGTCTCACCCTCCCAAGTACTGGGATTACAAGTGTGCACCACCATGCCCAGCTTAAAAGACATGATTTTACACTGAATTAATTTCTTCTGTTCAGGGAGCTCTAAGTATTCCTCTCCTACTTTGGGTACATTAGTTCAAGTTAAACTCCCACACCTCATGGATATGTACCACAACCCTTTTCATGCTGTGCCAGATAAACAGCCCTATTTTCAACCTTTTTAATAATAATAAGAAAATTTTGTATCCCAACTTTAAATAAATATACTATTATCTACTTATTTACAAAAACACTTCTATCTGTAAATAGCTGAATTTTAATTAACTTTTATTAAATTTTGCATAAGCTTTCAATTAGTTTTTATTAAAGTTTTTGAGTCATTATTGGCCTATAAAGATAGAAAAATAAAGACAGAGAAATGAGGGATCTGATGAGAAATTTTGTAACACTCCCATGCAGTAGATACTATTATTATTTCCTATTCCTATTTAATGGGGAAGACACTGACCTAGGAAAGTTTAAAGAAAAACTCCCTATCAGCATAATAAGTCAGTTGCAGAATAGTAACTAGAATTCCAGCTCTAACTCCTAATGTGTTTTTAATTTGTGGTTGCTTCTTAAAATACAACTAATGTGCTATATATACTATGAGATGGGAGAATAATCGCCCACTGATATCAGATGGCAAATTTCTTATGTATTAATACATAAAAACAGAAAAGCGGCAATTGATAATAAAACTGAGTATCCATATAAGCACCTGAAATATAATAAAATGTATGTCTTCTAGGCTTCTTTTATTATACATTATGACACACGAATGATCATGCAACAAAACTAGGTTCTGCTATTATACTAAGAGATATTTTAGTATAATATCTTTTTCTTTTATGTCTAAAGGAAGACATATTGGGAAAATATCCCAAAATGTTTTGCTTATCAACAGTATTTTCCTTCTTTGCAAAAAGCAAGAATGCTCTAAACATAAGATTCATTAATCTGAAAAGGCTCCAGATAATTTTAATACTGATTTTCCAACTCTTGGGGGGAGGTAAGAAAAAACAAATTATTAATTTCTTTTCCCTCTATAATTTGAGCAAAAGACTCAAGGAACAATCTGCAAATAAGTCTGTCAGTTACTTATAATTCACACTTTGCTGCTTCCAGGAAAAACAGAAAAATAAAAAAAGTGTTATAGATTATAATATTAGACCCTACATACTAAAAAATATCAAGCCATATAAAATACCTCATTTGAAAAGCCCCATGTCCCCAAGTTAAGATAAATTTATGGAATCAGTAACAGGCCTTAATCTATAGTTCAGAGTTCTAGCTGCTTATGCATCACTAAAATTATTATTCTATAACTGTATAATAATTACATTATTGTATCTACTTTCCAGGTTTAAGTTATAAAATTGCTTCTGAATATTAAATTTCATAAATGCGCATAAAATGATTATGTCTAAACAGTTAAAAGTTTATCATCCTCTTAAGTGAAAAAAAATTGAAGAAAGAATAAAGAAGAATAACAAGTTGAATAGATTACTAAGGTAAAAAGTTGGCATATGGAGTGCTTCTTTAATTTTAACTCAATTATCACCATTACACTTACTGTATAAGTTATAGCTGCCAGCATCCCAATCAAGGTCAGAGAGCTAATAGAAAACGACAGTGCAGCTAAGCCATCTGTGAAGAAGGAGAACTGTGTTAAAATGTACGTACATATGATTCAAATGTTTATAGGCAGCAAATCAATATAAATGTAAGGAATTAGATTCCTTATTCAAAAATAAAACAAGTATTCATGTATTCAGGAGTAAAACAAGTACCACATGCTAGAGTGCTAACTCAAAGTGTGAAAAGAGGTTTTAAAAAGCGCTTCACAAACTGATTTACAAAGGATCTTTCAGACTAAACTTTTTGTTCCTTCATCTCTTAGAATTAAGAGGAAAGTACTGTTTAATTATTGGGCCTAAATACTGATCCGCAAAATAAAAGATGCTCAAAAGGTAATAAAGATTGCCCAACCTTTCTCAATGGCATACCCGGAGTGACAGCAACACACAGGAAAGCTATTGACCTTGATGAGTTTTCCCTTCTTTCTTGAATCTTCTTACAGGTCTTGTTGTTTTGATTTTTACTTAATTATCAAATATGTTTTTAATATATAGCCTAAAGCTAAAATATTTTCCCTCCATGAATTGGGAATTGAACCGAGGGGCACTCTATCACTGAGCTATATCAGGATCCTTTTTATTTTTGAGACAGGATCTTATTAAGTTGCCCAGCCTGGCCTCAAACTTGACATTCTTCTGCCTTAGCCTCCTGAGTAGTTGGGATTACAAGTGTATGTTACAGGTTACAGGTGTGTGTCTGGCTTAAAGATTCTAGAGTTTACTTCACTTTTTAACTTGAGCATAATCGCTTGCCAACTGTCAGAAAAATAAAAGCAAACACAAACAGAAAATAGATTTAAATTTAAAACCAAAAAGAAAATATATTAATATGTTGAACTTAGAACTTTACTTAAAGGGAGGTCATAACTGAGGAGCTTGGAGAGGAACATATATCAAATTACATAAAGAATACTATGAAAATTTGACTACTACTTAATGGGAGTAATAATTTTTCTATTGGGCTTGTACTGATTTATTTTAAATGCAGCTCCTGAGAGGCCAAATACACTGTTTTAATTAAACTAATGTAATAACATTTATATTTTCATGAATATTAACTATAATGATATATCTGTTTCATATAACATATAAACAAAACATATTATTAACAAATTCACAATTTACACAAGGAAATTTTTAAGCCTTAAGTTTTAAAAATTACATCTTATTAAGTCAAAGACATTTTGATGTTATTATTTTCTTATAACACAAGTATCAAGAGAAGATATTGACACCACTAATACAAGTCTGGCATCTGGCTGATAGCAACTTAAAGTTACTATTATTTATAAAATATTTACTGATGAGTATATATTATGCTTATATAATAGAGATAGAATAAAAACTGTTTTGGAGTTGATGAAGTATTGTGCTAATATATCAAAAGGCTTAACAGTGGTACTTTTGACGGGGGATGATAGTAACTTAAATAGGCACACTGAGGAAATGTCTGGGTGATGATGTGTTCTATATCTTAACTGCAATCAGTTAAACTGATTACATCCATGTATGCATAAGATATAGTATTTTATTGCCGTTAAATAATACATTTTAAAAAAATCAAATATTCTTGGTGCCTAAAAAAGTCAGAGAGGTGGTATGGGGAAAATGAAATTAATTACTAAAAATAACTGGGTGACTATTTTGGATCTAGGAAGATAGCATATTTAAGGTGAAATTACTTTAAAATATGATATTTAAGATATAAGACAAACTGGGCGTGGTGGCACATACCAATCCCAGCATTTGAGAGGCTGAGACAGGAGGATCGCAGTTCGTGGACAGCCTCAGCTACTACTTAGTGAGGCCCTTTGCAACTCAGTGAGACCCTGTTTCAAAATAAATAATAAAAAATAATGCTGAGGTGTAGTTTGAGGGTGGAATGCCCCTGGGTTCCATCCCCAGTACTGAAAAAAATAAAAGATATGAGACAAAATAAAATTGAGACTATTAAAAGAATGAGATTATAACAATGATAATAATGCTTCCTTTATAACAATGGGTCAAGTTATACCAATATTCAAGGAGTAGTACAATTTATGAAATAATGTTTAGGGAGAAGAGTACTCAAAAACTTGAAGAAAGCCGGGCATGGTGGCGCATGCTTGTAATCCAGCATTCGGGAGGCTGAAACCAGAGGATCGCGGTTCACTAACAGCCTCAGCTACTTAGTGAGGCCCTGTTTCTAAATAAATTCTAAGTAAAAAAAAAAAAAAAAAAAAAAAAAAAAATAGGGCAGGGGATGTGGCTTGGAGGTCAAATGCCCCTGGGTTCCATCCCCAGACCCGAAAAAAAAAAAAAAAAAAAAAACGCAAAAAAACCTTGAAGTTAACTGCAAGAAAAGAAGCTATTTCTCAGCAGTTAAGATCAAGGTGCATAAATCCTGACAATTCATTAATAGTAGGTACCATCTGCTATTCTTATTCTTGCTGGTATCAGCAAGATATTAATGGACCACATTTTACTAGATAAAGTCCTAAGTAAAACACAAGAAAATTAGAAAGCTATACAGAAGATTCCAAGATACAATTTAATCATTATTTAATATTCTATCTGGGTAAAAAGCAAGAAATGTGGGCCAAAGAATATACAGTACCTATTAGCATAAATACTCATAAAAGATATAAAAATTTTTAGTGTGTGTGAATGGGGGAGAAGAGGCACTGGGGATGGACCCAGGAGCATTCTACCTCTGAACTATACCCCCAAGCCCTTTGTTTTGAAACAATGTTTCATTAGGTTGATAAAGCTGTCTTGAACTTTGCCATCCTCCTGCCTCAGCTTCCCAATTACTGAGATTACAGGTGTGCATCACCATGCCGAGCTCAATATAATGTTTATAAAAATAATTATTCTAGGTTCCTCTGAAAATGAAGCTATTCCCAATGGACTTAAAATTTTGAGTAATAGTGTACACATTTTTAACTTCTAACATTTTTTAGTGGCAAAGATATTTTCCAGTGAGTAAGCAATTCTCTTAACCTAAACCCTCAACTTACCTATTTATTTTCCTTTAAAAACCTAGGTTACATGAATTAAGAACTTCTGGAAAAACAAAGTCAAAAGGTTTTCGTGAGACAGTTTTATAATAAAACATTATTTAATTCATGCAATCCCTTTTATATCCTGTGCAAAAGATTACTTCATCTCAGATAATAATATACCTATCTACTACCAAGTAAAATTTTAAAATAAAAGTCAGCTAGGCATGGTAGTGCTTGTCTGTAATTCCAGTACTTGAGAGACAAGAGGATAGCAGATTTAAGACCGGCCTCAGCAAATTAGCAAGATCCTGTTTCAAAATGTGGCTAGCCGGGGGTGTAGCTCAGGGGTAAAAAGTCCCTGGGTTCAAAAACTCAGTATGTATGTATGTATGTATGTATGTATGTATGTATGTATGTATGTCTCTCTCTCTCTCTTTCTCTCTCTCTCTCTCTCTCTCTCTCTCTCTCTCTCTCTCACACACACACACACACACACACACACACACACACCCCGCATGCAGGCACACCAGTGCATTTCTTTAGTATATTATTCTATACTATCCTGAGTTAAAGATCATACAGAAATTATAAGACTCTTACTGCTAAAAATTTTCTTTTTCATGGTAATTTAATGCAGAAGTCAAGAAACTAATGGCTTTAACAACACAAAGCTCTTAATTTACATAGCGGAATGTATTAAGAAAAGCAATGTGGAGTTAAATTCTTAACTGGTAAAAATTGTTTACTTTCCTAAAGTCAGAAAATATGAATTACTATGGAGATTTTAAAGAATACTCACATGCATGGTGGCACACATTTGTAATCCTAGTACTTGGGAGGCTGAGACAGGAGGATTGCAGGTTCTTGGCTAGCCTCAAAGAACTTGGAGGCCCTTCACAACTTAGTGAAATCCGGTTTCAAGATAAAGAATTAAAAAAAAAAAAATAGGGCTGGGGATATAGTTCAGAGGTAAAATGCCTCTGGGTTCAATCCCCAGTAATGGAAAAAAAAAAAAAAAAAGAGAGAATACTTACGACTACTGCCAAGTTCTTCAAACAGGAACTTCACCTTTTCCCACTCTGTGGAATTTTTGTTACTTGGAACATTCAATGGGACAAAGGCACTAAAAATGAGAAAAATACATTATTACTATTTTTATATCTTTCAAGAGTCTGCCTAAGAAAAATAATGAAAATTCTGTTTACTTTTTCATCCATAACTGAAGGGGTCTATCAAAATATCAGAGAATGATGTTCTTAGAAATTTCTCCTAGAACTTACATTGAGAGAAAAATGAAAAATAAAAAAGGTTGCTTTATTACCTATATATTATAAACAAAAAGATAATCAAGTGATAAAATTAACGAGCTAGATATCTCTTAGATCATGCATGTGAAAAATCAAATAGGAAGGCATAAAGTAACTCGAATACTACCTCTTTCCCAATCTAATTTTAATTATAAGCAAAGCAGTAAATCTAAAAATGGATACTTTTGTGTGTGTGAGTGTGGTACTAGGCATGAACCCAAAGGCATTCTACAGCCAATATACACCTCCAACCCAACTTTTTATTCTATTTTTTTTTTTTTTTTTTTTTGCAGTACCAGGGATGGAACCCAGGGGCATTCTACCTCTGAGCAACACCCCCCAGCCCTAGTATTTTTGTTTGTTTTGTTTTGTTTTGCAGTACTGAGGATAGAACCCAGGGGCATTCTACCCTCAAGCTACACCCCCAGCCCTATTTTTTTTTTTTAATTCTTTATTTTGAAACAGGGTCTCACTGAATTGCAGAAGGCCTCACTGAGGCTGTCCTTGAACCGTACCATGACCCTCCTGTCTCAGCCTCCCAAAGGCTGGGATTACAAGCACATGCCACCATGCCTGGCTTCTTTGTATTTTTGAAACAGGGTCTCACTGAGTTGTGAAGGGCCTTGTTTAGAAGCTGAAGCTGTCCAGGAATCGCAATCCTCTGGTCTCAGCCTCCTGAATGCTGGGATTACAAGAGTGCGCCACTAAGCCTGGCTTATTCTTTACTTTGAAACAGGGTCACAATAAGTTGCAGAGGGTCTCATTAAGTAGCTGAGGCAGGCCATGAGCCCCAATCCTCCTATCTCAGCTTCCCAAGTACTAGGATTCCAAATGAGTGCCACTATGCCCAGCTATCTATCCACTTTTATAAAAAGAAAATACTGGATGGATTCAACAATGTATTAAGGTATCAGTTTTTGCAAGGTTTTCAATGGAAACAAATTATTCTAAAATTTTATTTTTAATTATAAAAATCTTTTCTCTTTGGTATTACCAATAATTCTTTAAAAAGATGAATGGGAAGAACATATAGAGGTATTAAAATATATAACTATTCACGCTGACTCAGTTTAATACACTTTAATCTTAGAGACTTAATTCTGACCATTTAAAAAGAAAAACAACTATTTAAAGAAATACAGCAACAATGTAAAACATTTCATTATTTCATTACTGGCCACCTTAATATAAAATAAAACAAATAAAAGCAATGAGGCAGAATAAAACATTTTACATACAAATGGTCATTATATACATGAAAAAGTAGTCATTACATTAGCAATCAGGGAGATGCAAATCCAAACTACACTGAGATTCCATCTACCTCAGTCATAATGGCAATCATCAAAAAGTCAAAAAACAATGTTGGCAAGGATGTAGGGAAATTCAAACTCTTCTACATTGTTGGTGAGAGTGCAAACTAGTTCAGCAGCTATGACTATCAGTATGGAAATTCACCACATAATCTGGTTATACCACTACTGGGTATCTTTCCAAAGAAGTTTAAATCAGAACTACAGTAACATATGCATACCCATGTTCACAGCAGCACAATTTACAATATAAAAATATAAAAATAAAACCATTTGCAGGATGACTTCAGAAAAATACTTTTGTCTGTGTGTGTTACTGAGAATTCAACCCAGGGGGTTCTCTGAGCTACACTCCCAGACCTATTTTATTTTTTCATTTTCAAACACAGTCTTGCCAAGTTACCACATATGGCCTGGAACCTTTATCCTGTCTCAGCCTCCCAAGTATGTACTACTGCACCCAGGTAGAAAAATACTTCCTCTGAAGAAATCCATGAAAGTTAATATTTGAGCACTTATTATTTAGGTAGAAACTAAAGCACAAACTCAAAACAGTTTCTTATAAGAAACAGACATAATATTTGAACATAAATAGAAACATCCATAAGCACAACTCAAAATAATTAAAATTAAGTATGTCTAAAATCTTGAGCAATTGGAAACATTTAACCATTACAGGCAAAAGCACTAACCAACGAACAGAGATGCGAGGCTTAATTCTATAGGACTCTCATGAGCCAGGCTTTTCTCTTTAAAGGAGGCTACAGTGAGCTAAAGACTCAGGAAGGCATAACACAGCTGGACTGCTGTGGAAAACCCTCAACCTTTGAGCCACCAGGAAGAAACAGACCACTGTTCACAGGCCAAATACCAACTCCAAAGACGGAGTTGTAAAAGAACTCCAAAAAAGAAAAAGGAATACCTCCTAACAGATAAAAAGGCAATCACCAAATGAGGATGAATGCAGACATGTAAGTTTTGAGGAGGGAAGAAGCAGTTAATAAGATTATCAGGCACTTACTAAATGGTGGTGATACCAAGGTAATCAAGAATTAGAGCATAATAGGATTTATGTGGCAGAAACCTATAAGTATTTTCTTAATCTCAATCCTTTTAAAAACACAATGAATACATACTCCATTAGTTTCCAAACAGACAGTACTAGATAAAAATAAGAATTGGAGCCTAGTAAGACTATAATTTTCCCTCATGCCCTTGAAAATAATAAAATGGAAGAGTTGCTTAGTAAAATTTCATACCCAATCTGACTCACTGAATTTGCTTAATATATATTATCCTTTCAAGAAAGAGACAAAGATATGAAAATGAAATGATGAATTCACAAGTACTGAAAATAAGATTTTGACCTCCTATACTCAATTACCAAGTCAAGTCATATTTATCTTTCTTTCAAATGGCTTCTCTGTTTCTTCCTCTCTGCTCTGTAATTATCTTAGTCCTGACCCTCAGATCTCACCTGAGTTATTACAATGGCTACCGAGCTGATCTCCTTACCTACCACTGAATGCATCACTTCTCCAACCCAATCCCAAATCCCCTTTCAATGCTTCCTTCACAGTGCTGTAACTTTTAAAACAAATCACTAACTTTCCTGCATTCTTACATACAGATATGCATTTATCTTCACTGTTTTTTGATTGCTAAGAAAGAAAATTCAAAATTTTTAAGTACTGCATGTAAGACTCAGAGCGTACCTACCTACAAATGTCATATCTTGTTACTGGTCCACATTTACACTTGAAACATCACACTATACTTTTTTTTTTAGATGGTTGGAATTCATATCATTTATGCAATTATTTGAATAGACTCTAAGTTTTGTTGAAGCCATAAACCCCAATATGATGGTACTTAAATTCAAGATCTTCAGAAAGATAATTAAGGTTAATGAGGTCATAAGGGGCAGGGTAAGGTCCTCATCCCATGAGATTGGTGCCTTTATAAGAGTAGGAAGAAATGCCAGAGAACAGAGGGCTCTCTCTCTCTCCATGCAGAAGACCATGGTGAGATGTACACACCTACAAGCCAGAAAGAAAGCTCTCACCAGAAGCCAAATTTTCCAGCATTTTGCTCAGACTTTAGTCTTTACAAATGTAAAAAATAAATGTCTGTTGTTCAGTCTATTCAATCTATGTACTTTGTAATGACAGCCCAAGCAGGCTAATATACTATTCATTCTATTCATCATTTTTTTCTTTATCAAGTTGGTGGACAATTTACATTCCTTTAAATTGAAAGTATTACTTCTTAGGTCTTCTGATTCTGCAAGGCAGAATAAGAACTTGCTCCTCTGACATCAATACCTGATATATGTCTCTTATTAGAGCACACTTAAATAGTATAATTTATTTGCATATTTCCCCAGTATGAATCTTGAGAATAGAGATCAGAACCCTCCATTTTGGTCCCCAAAACCAGCACAGAATCCAATTAGACAAATGCTCCAAAAATGTGTGAGCTACATGAATGTTAAACCTAGACAACATCTTTGCCATAAAATTATCTACAGAAAAAAACAAAACAATGCCGGGCGTGGTGGCGCATGCTTGTAATCCCCGCGCTTGGGAGGCAGAGACAGGAGGATCGCGCAGGTTCGAAGCCAGCCGCGCGCGCTGGCTTAGGAGACCCTGTTTCCAAATAAAAAAGTATAAAAAGTAGGTCTGGGAGTGTAGCCCGGAAGTAGAAGGGCTTCCAGGAACCCCAGTACCACCAAAAAAAAAAAAAAAAAAAAAAAAAAAACAAAACAAAAAAAAAAAACAAATACATTTCTTCAAAGATACGAAGGTATGGCCGGGCGTGGTGGCGCACGCTTGTAATCCCCGCGCTTGGGAGGCAGAGACAGGAGGATCGCGCAGGTTCGAAGCCAGCCGCGCTTAGGAGACCCTGTTTCCAAATGAAAATGTAAAAATAGGTCTGGGAGTGTAGCCCGGAGGTAGAAGGGCTTCCAGGAACCCCAGTACCACCAAAAAAAAAAAAAAAAAAAACAAAACAAAACAAGATACGAAGGTATGCCACCTTCAAGAGAACATCAAGAAATTTAGTCAGTCACTCAACCTAATGGCATGCCTCATTAAATATTATGGTAATGAGAACGATCCTGGATAACCAAAACACTTTAATTCACTGTTCTTTAACTCAGGTTGCTGTAAAAATGTATAGTTTTACTGACTGTTCTCAGTCAAATTTCTCAAATTTGAAATTGAGAATTACCAAACTACTGGCTGCCTGTGTTTATAAATAGTTTTATTGGAACCTGTTTGTTTATATAGTGTCTGTAATTACTTCTCAGTTACAAAAGGACAGTTGAGATAAACAGATTAATTCGATTACAAACCTAAAATACCCCTAATAAAGTTTGCTGATCCCCGTTCCAGATAATTTAGGTTAATACACAATGGACTTCCACATTATCAAAGCAAATTAACATAGTAGATTCAGGTTTTTTTAAAGCCAAAATATTTTAAGAAGTATATTTAGTAACAAACTAAATAGCAAATACCACTTAAAAAAAAAAAAAGCCCTTTCAATGAGTACTTTTTTTCATGACACAACAAGATAGAAAAAACAACCGCAACATGACTAGATTATAACTATAAATAACTCCTGGAACTACAATAAGTTACTGACAAATTCCATTTTCATCACAAATACATTTAATAAATGAACTTATTTATTAAAAGTGATTTATTGGAATTTATAATACCAAATTATAAACAAAAATTTTTTAAGATTTATTAACACTATTTTCTAACACAAAGTATTAAGGAATCTAAGACCTATTTTAACAAAGATAAATGTCTAGCATTAAAAAGGACAAATTCAGATATATAAACAAATGTATAGAATTTTTTATATGAGTATAAAAATTTAAGGAAGAAGAACTAAGGAAGAGAAGTCATTGACAAGGTTTGACTAACGGGTCAAATCTAAAAATTTGTATAGACAAGAATTTTTATCAGCGTTCTTTATAATAACGAGAAAATGTGATTAACATAAGTATCTATGCAGTCATCACTTCAGAGATAACTGAAGAAACTGCTGTATCCTTAGAAGAGACTGCAATAGAGACAAAATTGATGGATCTATACTATCGTGAAGAGGTGCCCACAATGACATAACATAGGTTACCAAGAAGTGGGTAAAATACAATCATATTTGGGTAAAACTAAAACATGGAGAATACATGCAATGTGGGAAAGTGCTCTGCATTTATTTAAGTACATGAAAATGTATAGGTAGAACAACATCGACAAAAATGTTACTTGTGGCTAGACCATTCATTGGTGATATAAATGGTAATCTACTCTTTTTCCAGTTTGCTTTTCTTACCTACATTTTTCTGAATGAACCTTTTTATTGTTATCATTCAAATAATTTTATTGCCACTGTCAGAGTAAAAAAGTCAAGACTTACCCAACTAAAAGAAGAATTGCACAAATCACAGCAAATCCCAAAGTGTACTTGAATGCTGTTTTAATTTGCTAGAGGCCAAGGAGAAAAATATATCATTTAGCAAGCCATTATATAAAAAATTTTTATAAAACTTTCATATCAAATATACATTTATTCATTTATTTTTCTTATAAAAACCTTTTAACAAAAATAGCTTTCCACAAAACAGGATATGTAACCGCTCTGCCAACTCAAGCCTACTGTGCCCCAGGCAGGAGAGGATGAGGCAGCCTGAAGGGCCAGGAGGGAAGTGCAGTTCCTGGGAGAAGGAATGGCCTGGACTCAGGCGCACTGGGCCCTCCAATACTGAATGTCAACAGTGTAAAGTTTTGCTTGTTAAGTGTCACTGCAAATTATGCAAGATTTTAAAAGCTTTTCAATGCCTTTATGAAAAGCAATACACTAAAAGCCCAATTATCCAGTGGGCATCTTTAGTAAAATTATCATCATATTTAACAAAATATTCTCCCAAATAAATAGTAATCAGAACCCACATGCCTCTAAACTAATTTATCAAAATAGGTTAGAAGGTGCACGCTTGTAATCCTCGCTCTTGGGAGGCGGAGACAGGAGGATCGCACAGGTTCGAAGCCAGCCATGCTGGCTTAAGAGACCTTGTTTCCAAATAAAAATATAAAATAGGTCTAGGAGTGTAGCCCGGAGGTAGAAGGGATTCCAGCAACCCCAGTACCACCAATAAAAAAAAAAGTACACAAAAATAGGTTATAAAAATAATGAACATTTAATATATGCGTATTTACACATGTATACATGTGGATATACATATGCATGTGTACATATGTATATACATACATTAATATAAGTATATATTAGAAATAAGTATACATATACAGATAAACATAAGCATATGAATGTTTACATTTATTTTTAAACATATATTTATATGTACATATGCTTATATGTGTAAATATATATATATACATATATACAAATGTCATGCCAAGCATTAGTCCAAGAACTTTACATAGGTTAATTCATTTAATTCTCACAATAGTGATAATATAGGTACTTTAATCCCTACTTTAGAGATAAGAAAGCTGAGGCCCAGAAAGGTTAAATAATTTGTCCTAAGTTGCATAGGTCATAAATGATTAAATATAAAAAATTGAAACCAGAAATTTAGGAATTTAAATCATCAGTGACCATAATGTAATTCAGAGGGCAAACATATGCAATAACAAAAAGCTAGACATTCTGAACATGAAAAGTTAATGCTTTCAAAGAAAAAATTAAATTAGAAATTGTCCTTCAGACTAATGAAGTCTCTTAATACCTTTTAAAATTGAAATTCATGTTTCACATATTAAGTTGTTATCCCCAAAGGAGATAAGTTTTTTTTTCTTTCCAAAATAAAAAAACACAAAGTAAACAAAAACATAAAAAGGATTCTAAGATCAACTAAAGGGAGGGGGAGGTGACAACATACATCTCTTTGACATTTTATTGAATTTGTAATTAGCCACAGTTACTTCAAATACAAATAATTTTTACTCTACAAACAATCATCTTACTTTTTGCTTTAAGACATCACACTCATTTTCACTCCCGGTTCACTTAAAATGTGTGTGTGTTTGCACGCTGCCTCTAAGCTTCAGCCTCAGTCTTATTTTATTTTTATTTTTTTATTTTGAAACAGGTTCTCACTAAGTTTCAGAGGACCTTGCTAAGTTGCAGTGGCCAGGAACCTAAGATCCTGTCTCAGACTCCTATGTACTGGGGATTACAGGCTTGCACCATCATGCCTGGATCAGAGCATGCACCTAGCACATGAAGGGGCCTGTGAATCCCAGCCCAGTGAAAAATAAATAAATAAATAAATAAAATATTAATTTACATTTAAATGTAAATGCCCTTAAAGTTTAAAGCATGATTCAGCATGATGCTGGTTTTTGAGTGAATATATCTGTCTTTAAGTATTTACTGAGTGAATATATCTGCATTAAGTTTATTTGTATTAAATATTTATATTGAAGTAAAACAAGATATAAAAGAAATTTCTATAATTCCATAAAAATTTCTACTACTTTTCTTTGTACTACTTTTCCTCCTTGAAAAAAAAAGTGTTGTTTTGACAAATAACTTTCAAAACACAATTTTTTCCTTGATCTATTAAACATTATATAGCAGTAGATTTTCTAAGCCATTCATGTAATCTACATATAGGACCAACTTGGTTATACAATATCTATATTTTAAGGCATTCCACAATTATATTTATTAATATTTTAGCCAATATTTTAATACCAGCACTTGGGTGGTACTTATCTGCAGTTCTGGGCACACAGGTATGTCGTATCTGTCAGATTTCCACATCAGTTTATCATGAATTAGTAAGAACTACCTGTAAATACTCCTTCCCTATGACCCAGAGCAAGCACCAGCAAACCATACCCTGTATGCCATATGTGGACTACCTCCTCTTTTAGTACTTCACAAAATGCTAAGTATTGTCTCTGGATACTTCAACAGCGTAAGGGCAGACAGAAATAGTAGAGAAACAGATCATAGAGCCCCCAAAACCTAAAATGCTTACTACTGGCCTTGCACAGAAAAAAGTTTGCTGATCCCCAGCCTAGAATTGCTTTATCTAAAATCACAGTCACAAGCCATATTATGACTTCTGAGCAATGTGGCTAGTTCAAATTGCTGTAAGTATAAAAGACTATCTGAATTTCAAAGACCTAGGTAAGAAAACATATAATCTCTTATTAATAGTATGCTTGACTATATTTGAAATGATATTTGCAACATTATATTCAAACAATGTTTAGTTAAAATTCATTTCAAATATTTATTTATACTTACTTTAATGTGGCCACTAGAAAATTTCAGCTTTTACATGTGGCTAACATTATATTTCTACTAAACAATGATCATCTAGAATATAAACTCAAATGGAGTCAATTCTTTGAAGAAGTAAATAATCTCTTATAACTATAACGGAAGTCTGAAATAGAGATAACTTACAGTACATTTACTAGTATCATCATCATCTTTTTCTTCATAGTAGAAGTAGACAAAAGGGATCCAGAAGAACACACAGAACAGTATAACAGAATATAAAGCTGTGGAGATAAATAATAAACTGAGTTCTACTGAGTTCATTGTATTTATCTAAATGTATGCATATATATTCACTTCCAAATTTTCTCCTTCGTATTTTCTATATCTGTACATATGATACTCAGACAGTGTTTGCTATCCCCCATCCCAAGGAATAAATACCACTATTAAAGTAACACAGCATAATTTGAGTAAAAAGTCACCACAAAAATGATAATAACCATACTAATAAGTACTATAATAACTTTGGCAGCTCACTTCCGAGGTCTCTCTGGGTACTAACTCACTTCAACTAGTTTTGTATTCATTCCAACTTAAAACTGAGCACAGATGACTCATCATTTGCCAGTAACTCTAAAAAATTAAAGAACCAGCTATTAATGTTACTGTCCTTTTGATAAAGGACATTAAATATGCAACATTATGAAATGACCGATCTTTCTCAGGATCCTTCATAAAGATTTCTTCCTTTAGCCCATAAATGTTAGACTGTAAAGATATAATTAAATTAACATTTATAATATATTTTAAATAATTCCTAATGCCAATTTGGGCTTAGATAGCTGTAAATGAAAAAAAAAATATTACTACTACTAGTATAATGAACAAACTGCTTCTTCTAAAATTCTACTTCAATCCATCTCATGTTGACACCAGCACAGGGTGAGAGTTAAGGAGTTAGTTCCATTTTTATACAAATGGATAACTAGTTTTCCCAACACCATTTGTTAAAAAGGCTGTCTTTTCTTCGGTGGATATATTTGGCATCATTTTTTGAAAATCAATTGGCTATAAATGTGTGGATTTGTTGCTGTATCTTCTATTCTTTTCCACTGGACTATGTGTTTGTTTTAGTGCAAATATCATGCTGTTTTTATTACTAAAACTCTGTTGTATAATTTGAAGTCAGGAATTGTGATGTCTCCTGAATGGTTCTTATTACTGAGAACTGCTTTAGCTATTTTGGGTCTCTTGTTTCTCCATGTAAAATTTATGACTGGTTTTCTAGGTCTGTGAAGAATGACATTGGTATTTTAATAGGAATTGAATTGATTCTATAGATCCTTTATAGTAGAATAGACATTTTGATGATATTTATTATGTCTATCCAAGAGCAAGGGAGATCTTTTAATATCTTTTAAGCTCTTCCTCAATTTCTTTCTTTAGTGTTTTATAATTTTCACTGTAGAGATCTTTTACCTACTTGGTTAAGTCTATTCCTAGGTATTTTATTGGTTTTGTGATTATTATGAATGGAACTGTTTCTAGATTTCTTTGTGGATTCATGGTTTGCATATTAAAAATAATCTACTGATTATTTTAAGTTGGTTTTGTATCCTGCTACTTTGCTGAATTGGTTAATTAGCTCTAGTAGCCTGTTGGTTGAGTTTTTTTAGTCTTCTAAATATGGAATCATGTCATCTGCCAATAAAGGTAATTTTAATTCTTCTGTTCCTGTTTTAATTCCTTTTATATCCTTCTCTTGTTTTATTGCTCTGGCAAGTATTTCAAGGACTATATTGAAAAGGAGTGGTGACCGTAGACCTATTCCTGATTTTAAAGTGAATTCCTGCAGTTTTTCCTCACTTGTTATGATACTGGAAAAAACTAGTAAATAGAGCAAATAGAAGGCAAATTAAATTAGTATAAACATTTAGAAAATAACTTGTCATTTACAGTATTGAAAATACATAGAACTTATGTTCTATTAATTCTTCTCTGTGTATGTACTTTGTGTATATACATCAGGAAACAGGTATAAAAAGTTCACTGTACAAATTTTCCTGTTTTTTATTTATATATATATATATATATATATATATATATATTTTTTTTTTTTTTTGCAGTACTGGGGATGGAACCCAGGAGCATTCTACTCTGAGCCACAATCCCAGCCCTATTTTTTTATTCTTTATTTTGAAACAGAGTCTCACTGAGTTACAAAGGGCCTCACTAAGTAGCTGAGGCTGTCCACAAACCCGGATCCTCCTATCTCAGCCTCCCTAGTACTAGGATTACAAGCGTGTGCCACCATGCTTGGCTTTTTATTAGTATATTTTAATTAGGCAGAACAAATGGTTTCATTGCATTACAAAATTTTAATGAAAAACCCAATGTACACATTAAACAACGTGTGAATGTATTCACAGACAATGAAAATAAAATATCCTTTATGTATAAACATGGATATACCTCAAGAACATAAGGGTGAGTAAAAACAAATCATTTTACATAAAGTTCAAATAAGTGCAAAACTAAAAAAAAAAAAAAAAAAAAAAAAGCAACATGGCAAAAAAAAAAAAAGCCAAGGGAAGGATAAACACAAACTAAATTCAGAGTCATCAGTTACTTTTAAAGGGGGAGAGGAAGAAATGACACCAGGGAAAAGTATACTAGGGGGGAACTTCAAACTGCCTACCTTAAACTGCATACCTTCTATGCATACCTTCTATGATTAATAAACATCGTGTAAGTATAAACATATTATATGTAGAGTGAACATCAAAACTATTATTTGCAAGATTGCTGTGGTAGGCAACTTCTAAAATGGCCCCTGATGATCCCGAGTATGGTATTCATGCTTTGGCTTCCGTTCCGATCACTCTATTCCTCTCTTGCTCTGAGACATCCTGGGCTACCATGTTGTAACATGTCCTATGGAAAAGTTCATATGGAACAAAACTGATGTTGCCAGCCAACAGACAGGTCTATATGCATGTGAAGGAGTCAAGGAGGCAACTCTCCCCTGGGGATCCTCAGGGTGACTGCAGTCCCAAGGGACTCCTTCACTATAATCTCCAAGAGAACCTGAACTAGAGGACCTAGCAGAGATGCATCCAGATCAACAGAAACTAGAGATCAACAGATCAACAGAAACCACAGATAAGGTTGGTTGTTCTAAACTGCTCAATTTAGTAGCAATTGTTACATGGCAATAGAAAACTAGCACAAATTCTGATAATACAGAAAAAAGTGATTCAAACATTCTGCTGTATATACCTTAAGAATATGTACTATGAAAAGCATTACAATTTGTATATAACTTATAACTGCCATTTTCCAAAATGACTTTCTTTTCTCTTTGTACACTACAACACATTTTTTTTGGGGGGTGGGGGCAATACTAGGGATTGAGTACAGGGACATCTACCTCTGAAGGTAAGCTACACCCTCAGCCCTAGTTTTTATTCTTTATTTTGAAACAGGGTCTCACTATATTATGGAGGGCCTCACTAAGTAGCTGAGGCTAGCCGAAAACCTGCGATCCTCCCATCTCAGCCTCCCAGTCCAAACATGCACTATCAGACCAGGCTCTACAATGACTTTTCTTTTGGTGGTACTGGGAGTGGAACCCAGAGGCTTTCTACCTCCAGGCTATACTCCCAGACCTATTTTCTATTTTATTTGGAAACAGGGTCTCACTAAGTTGCTGAGAGCCTCACTAAGTAGCTGAGGCTGGCTTCGAACCTGTGTGATCCTCCTGTCTAGCCTCCCAAGCGCAGGGATAACAAGCATGCGCCACCACACCCGGCTACAATGATATTTTTATAAAAAATATATTGCTAAAATAAATTGTTAAACTAAATGACCAGAGAAGAGAATATATAATTCCAAGTGAGTGGCAATTAGTGACTAGAATGTTGACTCCAAAGCTACATAGAAATACTGAGATAAGGGCTAATTGAGTGATGTGTGCATGCATGCCTCTACCATCTTGTACTCTATTAAGATGTATGACTATAATACATCAATTAAAAATTAAAAATTAAAAATAGTAAAATAACGCAAGGAAAATTAGTATTACAAACTGATTCCTCCACATTTCAATTTATAAGCTTTAGTCTTCATAACTTCTTAGCCTCATATTTTTTGTCTGTACATTAAGGATAAGAGTCCAACTCCAAAAAATCAAGTGAACTAATAAAATTACAAGTTGTGTAAGTTTGCTTCACAATACTATTAAAAAACACCTGAGCCAGGCATAGTGGTGCACACTTTGTGTGAGTGGGAGTCAGAGAGGAGGATCTCAGATTCAAGGCTAGCCTCAACAACTTAGTAAGACCCTACTTCAAATAAAAATAAATATGGCTGAAGGTATAGCACAGAGTTAGAATGCCCTGTGGGTTCAACCCCCAATATCAGCAAGGAAGGGAGGGAGAACATTTGGCTCACAATTTTGGGAATTTTAGTACAAGATGAGCAGACCCATTGCTTTGGCCTCTGGTAGGAGTGTGTATGGTAATGGTAAGGTAGGCCTGATAGAATAAACACTTCTCTCTTAGGAAGCAAAGGAGTGGAAAAGAAATGGGCAGGGTCCCACAGATCCTATGAAAGGCACGGCCCCAGAGACCTAGGGACCCTTCACTAGACTTCTCAAAAAGGACCACAGTACCTCCCAATAACATCTACAGGACCGATTCTTTAACACATGGACCTTTGCAGGACATTTATCCAAAGTGTGCCAGTATGGGGAATGACCTAGGAAGATTTGGGGAAGCTCTGATTAATATATTTCAAAAGAAAATAATTGGTATATTTCAAAATAGTTGTGTCAAAATGGAGGCAGACATGGATAAAGGACTTGGTTTAGGCCTAACAACAGGCAGCTATTCCATTGTAAATCAACCTAGCTCAAAGTACTTAACAAGTCAATAGAGGAGAGCTAGGGCTTCCTCTTTCTAAAGACAGATCTACATGATCTAGGGGGGATGGGGCAGGGTTTGACCTTGCCCTTTATGAAAGGAGACACCTTACCACACCTTGCTAGGGGAGGTACCTTACAGGGACTTTCACTTCAGAGTCACGCGAACAAGATGGAGGTCATGGGTATAAAAAAGCCAAGTCCACGTGTATGCCCTTTGGTATACTCATTCGAGTCATCCCCTCATGCCATCTTGGCATGGGGCTGTATTTCTATTTTCTGTATTTCTATCTTTCTAATAAACTCCTTTAAATCTTCAGCAGCTGTCCAAGCGATGAATACTTATTCTTAGCTTAGGACAAGAATCCATGGTTTTTCTGTTTGTCTGTCTGTGTGTCTGGTGGGGGGTGGGGTGGTTACTTCACACACACCACGCACCCCCCCCCCCCCGCAACCTATCCCCTGCAACACAAGTTCTCTAAAATTTTAAGTTAGAGTAACAGAAACTACCTTTGACCGTCCATCTTACACAAAACAGTGTTATCCTCTTTATTTACATTAGCACATTTAATACTTTTTCTCAGTAACTTTGACATATAATTTAATTTCACAAGATTCATACATTATAGATGTACGATGAATGATTTTTCAGTAAATTTATAGTGTTGTGTAATCACCACAATCCAGTTTTAGAATATAATCACTACTCCCCAGGGGCTGCCTTGCTAGTTTGCAAGTAACACCCACTCCTACCCCCTGGGACAGCCTGGTCTGCTTTGTCTCCAAGGATTTGTCTTTTTTGGGCATTTCATATACACAGTTACACAAAATGCAGTCTTTTTCCATCTGGATTCTTTCACTAAACTCAGGAGTTGTGTTTGTTTGTAATGGATCAGATAATAACTTTTTTTTTTTTTTTGGTGGTACTAGGAATGGAACCCAGGGGCCTTCTACCTCCAGGCTACACTCTCAGACCTATTTTATATTTTATTTGGAAACAGGGTCTCTTAAACCAGCAAAGGCTGGCTTCAAACCTACGCGATCCTCCTGTCTCAGCCACCCAAGCGCGGGGATTACGAGCGTGCGCCATCACGGCCAGCTCAGATGATAACTATTTTCTGCTTTGTAGCCCATGTATCTCTGTCTCAACTCTTCAGCTGAGCTGTTGTAACATGAAAGCAGTGATAGACAACAGGTAAACAGATAAGGATTGCCAGATTTAGATTAGACCCAGGGCCTTGCCAGAGTTTGCTGATCTCTTCGATTATTCAAAACATATTTCATTATACCAACACAAATTTTGTTTAGACATTCATCAGTTGTTGGACTATGGAGTATATTCCAGTTTAAGCTATTACCACAATGCTGCTGTGAACATCTGTGTGTGTATATGTGTGTGTATGTGTGTGTGTGGGGGGATATATATATCTGTGTAGACATGTTCATTTCTGCTGGGTATATTGCTAGAAGGGGAACTCCTGGGCAACACAATAAGTTTAACTTTCTGGAAAGTTACAAATTGCTTTCCAAAGCAATGGTACTATTTCTATTCCCCCAAAAGCAGCATTTGAAGATGTTTTCTGGGTTCCTTATTATGGCACGTGGTAGACTGAAGTTGGTGTCCTATCAAAATTCAAAAACTACTTGTTAAATTAGTGTAGGTATGAACCACGGACCCAATCAGCCATTCAGCAGAAACACTGTCAGTGGAGACAGGATGAAATGAAAGGGAGGCTGATGAGTTTCTCAGATCCTACACAACAGGGCCATACAGTTGTTTAGTGATGAATGTACTGGTAGTGGGAAGAGGTTTTAAAATGTATTAATGTATCAGTATTGGGAAAGATTTCCAATTTTATAATATACCTTCTTTACTAAGAAAGCCAGGGTTAGCTAACAGGAAGAAGAGACTTGTCATTTCCATTTGTAAAGGAAGGAAGGCTGGAGCCAGGAGAAAATGTGTCTTTGCATTCCTAAGAACAACTTCACACATTTGGGGGGTTAAGACAAAAGGTAAAAGCCTGTGTCTGGAGACAAAGATGCCTCCTCCCTCAGGCCATAAATCCAGCTGGACAGATAACAGAAGCAGAGCCTGGGCTGGAGATAAGGGGTAACATTATCTCCAAAATCAAAGGGACCTGCTGGACTTAGACAGGATAAAAACTCAGCACACTGGGGTTCTATGGCATTTTTCATTCAAATTGCCCCCCTGTGCCCCTCTGCAGCACAGGGCTGTAACTATCTCTATATTTCTATCTTTTTAATAAACTTCTTTAAATCTTCAGCAGCTGTCCGAGCGATGAATACTTATTCTTAGCTTAGAACAAGAATCCACGGTTTTTCTGTTTTTCTGTCTGTGTGGTGGTGGTGGTAGTGGGGGTTTACTTCTCCACACACACACACACCACGCATATTTCACCCCGCAACAATGAAAGTGTACTACTCTATTTCACCCCGCAACAATGAAAGTGTACTACTCTACAAGACAAGGAATTATGACTCTAAAGGTTATTCACCTAGCCGGCCATGGTGGCACATGCTTGTAATCCCAGCATTTGGGAGGCTGAGACAGGAGGATCGCAGTTCACAGACAGCCTCAGCTACTTAGTGAGGACCTCTGCAACTCAGTGAGACCCAGTTTCAAAATAAAGAATAAAAAATAGGGCAGGGGATGTACCTCGGAGGTCAAATGCCCCTGGGTTCCACCCTCAGACTCATAAATAAATAAATAAATAAATAAATAAATAAATAGTTATTCACAGATCCTCAAGGCTACCTTCTAGGCCAAATGGTAGCTGCCCAAACTCTTTTGAGTGTAAACCCTTCCCCAAGAGCCGCGGGGATTCAATCCTACCCAGCAGAAGTGTGGAACTGAAACCATCGCAGTGCCAGTGGGCCCAGGGACACAGCCTCCAACCCAGCAGGTCATTCTTCAGCCACAGGAGCCTCAGGCTTGCCTTGATAGGCTCTGCACTTGCTTTAGCCCTTATTTCCTTCTGATTTTCCTTTTAGAATGGGAGTCTCCACACTGTGACTGTGTTACCACTGCAAACATTTTCGAAGCAGACCCCTTATCTAGTTTCACAATTCACAGTCAGAGAGGAATTTTGCCTCAGGATGAATTGTGGGTAGAGACCTACTCATATCTGATTTAGACTATATTTAAATGAGGCTTTGTACTTTAGAATTCAGAGTTGATGCTGGAAGAAGTTAAAACTTTGGGGGATGCTGAGATAAAATGAATGTATTTTTATAAAAGAACAGAAACTGTGCATGGACAAAGGTAGAATGGTATGTAGAAAAATTGTCCCCACAAAATTGGTTTACTGAAGTCCTAACCTCAATGTGGGAACTAATTAGGTTAAGTTGAGGGCCCTTAGGATAGGATTAGTGTCCTCTCTGACAATGGAAATAGAGTACACACATTCTTCTGTCATATGAAGACACAGTGAAAAAAGTGGCTGTCTGAAAACTGGAAAAAAGCTTCTATCAGGAATCAAATCTATTGGCATCTCAATCTTGAAATTGGACTTCATAGCCTCCAGAACTAAGGATTGATAAGCCAACAAGTCTTTGGTAATTTGTTAAAATAGTCTCAGCTAAAACATAGCCATTCTAGTTGATGTATTATCTACCTCATTTGAAATATAATTTTCTTTCTTTCTTTCTTTCTTTCTTCCTTTCTTTCTTTCTTTCTTTCTTTCTTTCTTTCTTTTTTTTTTGGTGGTGGTATTGGAGTTCCTGGAAGCCCTTGTACCTCCTCGGGCTACACTCCCAGACCTGTTTTATACTTTTTTATTTTTGGAAACAGGGTCTCTTAAGCCAGCACGGCTGGCTTAGAACCTGTGCGATCCTCCGATCCTCCTGCCTTCGCCTCCCAAGCGCAGGGATTACAACCATGCACCACCACGCCCAGCCTGAAATGTAATTTTCATTTCCTAATGATTAATAATAGACATTTTTCTTTTCTCTCTCTTCTTATCTTTTCTTCTCTTTTTCTCTCCCTTTCCCTCTCTTTCTGGATCATTGTACTGGGGATTGAACCCAGGGGTATTCTACCTCCAAACTTCATCCCCAATCCCCTTTTATTTTTATCTTGAAACAGTCTCACTAAGTTGCTGAGGGTTAGGTCTTACTAAGTGGCTACTGCTGGCCTTGAACCTGTAAATCTCCTATCTCATTCTCCCAGGTATTAGGATTGCAGGCATGTAATGACTGGTAAGATAAATTTTCTGCACAAATCCCTTATCATCTGTTTTACAAACTGTCTCCAGTCTATAGATATCTTTTTATAACATGATCTTATTACTGTGTCATCCAGACTGGTCTCAAGCATATGAGCAATTCTGCTTCAAACACATGATGAGCTGGGCATACAAATATGAACCACCACAATGGGCTTCTCTTCATTTTTAATAAAATTGAGGCACAATTTATCAAGTCTTCACCTATAAAACATACCTTTGGTGATAAATCTAAGAATTCTTTGTCTAGCCTCAGCTCACCACGGTCATCTTTTATTTCTTCTGGATTGTGGTATATGTGTGTGTGTGTGTGTGTGTGTGTGTGTGTGTGTGTGTGTGTGTGTGTGTGTGTGAAAGAGAGAGACTGGGTGTGGAACCCAGGGGCTTTTCTTTTTTTTTTTTTTTTTTTGGTGGTACTGGGGTTCCTGGAAGCCCTTCTACCTCCGGGCTACACTCCCAGAACTATTTTATATTTTTGAAACAGGGTCTCTTACGCCAGCGCGGCTGGCTTCGAACCTGCGCCATCCTCCTGTCTCCGCCTCCCAAGCGCGGGGATTACAAGCGTGCGCCACCACGCCCGGCTTCCCAGGGGCTTTTCTATCTCCAGGGTATACTCCCAGATCTTTTTTTTTTTTTAATAACTTATTTGGAAACAGGGTCTCACTACATTGCTGAGAGCCTCACTAAGTGGCTGAGGCTGGCTTTGAACCTGGGCAATCCTCCTGTCTCAGCCTCCCCAGCAATGAGATTACAAGTGTGCGCCACCATGCCTGGCTCTTTCTCCTGGATTTACAACCTCATTTATTAAGTCTACATAAATTCTTTAACTCAATTTTTGTGAATGATATATGATGAGGAGCAAAAATATCTATTTTCCCAAGAATTTTTTAAAACATAAAGGGTTATCTTTAGACTCTGAATTCTATTCCATTACTCTTCCATTCTAGTCTAAGTACTATGCAGTACTAGTCTTAAGTACTATGTTTCATAGTAGGTCTTGAGATTTGATCATGTATTTCTCCAATCTTATTTTTTCTTTTACAAAATTGTTTTTGGTAACTCTAAGTCCTTTTCACTTCTGTATAAATTTTAGGATTGGCTTGGTCAATTTTTCAAAAAAAAAAAAAGTAAAAAACCTGTGTGATTTTGATAGGAACTATGGTCAATTACTTCCTAAGTTTAAAGAAAAACTGCCATAAATGCATCTTTATAACACTGTCTCTTCCAATCCTTTAACAGGGAATTGCTATTTATTTAGATATTCTTTTATTTCTATCAGAAATAATTTTATACTGTTTGTAGAAATTTTGTACTTCTATATTTTTCTTCCTATTGATGGTTTCTGACTGGACTTGTTCTCCTAATTTGCTTCAAATTCTTTTTCTAGCTTTCCTGTCAATCTTGCATCCTGTGATCCTGCTAACCTTGTTTATTGGTTGTATTTGTCTTTATATAGGTGTCTTTATATTTTCTACCTAAAGGATCTTGAGTTACCTATAAAAAATAAATCATATTTCTTTGTCCAATTTGGATATATTTAAACAAATATTTAAGTAATAAGTAAGTGATATTATTTATTTAGACTTGTACACTGGATAGAATCCCCTATGCAAAGTTTAGTATCAGTGATAAGAGTAGACATTGATACTTTGCTCCTAATCTTACAGAAAAGCACTCAAGTTTTCCACAGCTAAGTGAACTACTAGTATTTCATAGATGCCCTTCATCAGATTGAGAAAATTCCATTCTGTAACTACTTTGCTTAGAGTTGTAATCAAACCAGCCTTGCATTCTAATGATGAATTCATATATAATTCATCATGGTATATAATCCTTTGTACAATGACAGATCCAATTTCCTTGTATTTTGTTAGGTTTTGTATATATTTCAATTTCATGAGATTATTATTCCAAAGTTTCTTTTGTCTGATTCAGGTATCAAGGTAAGAGTTAAGAAGTTTTCAATCTTATTTCCTAAAAGGTTTTGTGAAGAACTGATATAATTTTGCCTTTAAATATAGAATAGAATTTATCAGTAAAGAAATGTAATATGGAGTTTTCTTTCTTTTTTTTTTTTTTTTTTTTTGTGGAACCCAGGGCTTTCGACCTCCAAGCTACAATCCCTGCCCTATTTCTTATCCTTTATTTTGAAACAGGGTCTCACTCACTAAGTTAGAGAAGGCCTTACTAAGTAGTTGACACTGCCCACAAAACGCGATCCTCCAGTCTCAGCCTCCCAAATGCTGGAATTACAAGTGTGCACCATGACGCCTAGCTGGGGTTTTCTTTGTGGGAATATATAAAATAATTTATGTGCTATACAAATATTTTTCTCAAAATAGTTTTGGTAATGTGTATCTTTCTAAGAATCTGTCTAATTTTTTGCTATAAAGTTATTTATAATATTCCTTTAAAATCCTCTTTTTTTTTTTTTTTGGTGGTACTGGGGTTCCTGGAAACCCTTCAACCTCCAGGCTACACTCCCAGACCTATTTTATATATTTATTTTTTATTTGGAAACAGGGTCTCTTACATCCACGAGGCTGGCTTCGAACCTGCACGATTCTTCTGTCTCTGTCTCCCAATCACAGGGATTACAAGCGTGCGCCACCACACCCAGAGAAGTGGATTGTTTGATTTTCAAATATTAGTGGATTTCCATGTGTTGATTTCTACCTTCACTGCATCATAATTAGAAATCACACTTGGTATAATTTTTAATCCTTTTAAATTTACTGAAAATTGTTTGATAGTACATTATATACTCTATACTGAAGAAGGTTCCATGTGTGCTTGAAGCAAGTTGTACTCTGCCTCTAGTAAACAGAATTTTTTATATCCATATGGTAATTGTGTTTAATTCTCCTTTTCTCTTACTGATTTTCAGTTCAGTTATTCTATTAATAGAGAGCTGGCTACTCAAATATCTAATTAATACATAATCATCTATTTCTCCTATCACTTATCACTAAGCTCTGTTAATAGGTATATATACAATTATAATCATTTTATCCTTAATGCTTTAGCTATTATGAAATGCTCTCATCTCTAGTAATATGTTTTAATTCTGTCTGATATTAAAAAAGTTATTTTAGCTATTATAATTACTATTTGCATGGCATCTCTTTTTCTAACCTTTTGTTTTTATACCATTTATCCCTCTATATCTAAGGTATTTCGCTTATAGGGAACAAATTGAGTGGGATCTTCATTTTCTATTCACTATGACTATATGATTGGGATAGTTAGATTATATATTTATATTTAATGTACCATAATTATTAATAAGGCTATACTTTTATTTGCCATTTGTTTTTATCATGGCTTCTGAATATTTGCTGTTGCTACTGTTCTCAGCATCTCCTTTACTGCTCTGTTTTGCATTAAATAATTATTGTCCAGTATACTATTTTAATTCCTTTCTTATTTTACTGTATATTTTTTAGTGATTTTCTTAGTGGTTGCTACAGAAATTACATTATATATCTTAATTCATCACACTCTACTTCTAATAACTAGTCACATTATATAGACAAAATATTTTCGAAGAGGTCCCATACAGCTATAGTTCTTCTTTTTTCTTGTATGCTAATATTATATTACAATTATAAATTATAAATCCAACACTGCTTTATAAAATGTTTTATCTTATTTACAAAGGTGAAAGGAGAAAAATTGCAGTGTCTTTATCATAATGATTAACCATTTCTATTAATAAATTCTGGTGATTTTCACTTTTTCCTGTGAATATGACTTTATATCTAGTGACTCTCTCATCCTAAAGGACCTACTTCATTTTTTTTTTTTTTTTTTAATGAGGCAATATAGTCTCTCAGGTTTTATCTTAAAATGTATTTCACCTTCATTTTCTGAGGATAATTTTGTGGCCATTGAGTTCTCATGTCTTTTCGTATCCATTGTTTGACCTCAGAAGTTACTCATAGGCCGGGCATGGTGGCGCACGCTTGTAATCCTCGCTCTTGGGAGGCAGAGACAGGAGGATCGCGCAGGTTCGAAGTCAGCCGTGCTGGCTTAAGAGACCCTGTTTCCAAAAATAAAAAATAGGTCTGGGAGTGTAGCCCGGAGGTAGAAGGGCTTCCAGGAACCCCAGTACCACCAAAAAGAAAAAAAAAAAAAGAAGTTACTCATAAATCATGCAGATGCTCTCGCATATTCCTCTCAACCCTACTTTAAAGATTTTCTTCTTGTTTTTCACTATTTTAACAGTGATGAGACTAGGTGTGGATCTCTATTTTTACTACCTGAACTGTACTGAGCTTCTTAGATGTGTGGACTGAGGTTTGACAATATGTTTTTCAATTTTTTTTTCCTGCTACTTTCTCCTTTCATTCTGAATGTCTATTCATACATTATAGGTAAGGCTGATGCTGACACACAGGTTTCTGAGGTTCTGTTGCTTTTTCTTCGATATCTTTTCCTTCAAGATAAGATCTTGGTCTTAATCTTCAAGATTAGATCATTCATCTTTGAGTTTTTTCCATCTTCTTCTTTCTTTAGTCATTTATAATTTTCATTATAGAGATCTTTCATCTCCTTGTTACATTTGTTAAGTATTTTATCTCTTTTGAGGTTATTGTGAATGGAATTGTTTTCTGTATCTCTTTTTCAGTGGATTCATAATTAGTTTAAGGGAATGTAATTATTTTCATAGGTTAATTTTTTTATCTGCTCCTTTGCTAAAACTATCACCTCAAGAAGTCTTCTTGATTAGCTTATTGGATCTTCTAAGTAAAAATACCCTCATTATTCTTCACAGGTCTAAAGAAATCAATTATAAAATTCATATGGAAAAACAAAACACCCAGGATAGCCAAAGCCATTCTCAGCAATAAGAACCATGCTAGAAGCATCACAATACCTGATTTCAAACTGTACTATAAAGTGACAGTAATAAAAAAAAAAAAAACCAGCATGCTATTGGTGGAAAAAATAGACATATAGACCAATGGAACAGAATAGAAGATTCAGAAACAAAGATTCATATCTATCATCAGTTGATCTTTGATAAAGGTGCCAAAAACATATACTGAAGAAAGGACAACCTCTTCAACAAATGCTGCTGGGAGAAGTGGCTATCCAAATGAAACTAAACCCTAACCTCTTACCCTGCACATAAGTCAACTCTAGATGATTCAAAGACCTACAAATTTTACAAAAAACTTGAAAACTGCTAGAAGAGGGTACAGGCCCAAAACTCCAACATACACATACAGGTAGAAACTTCTTCATTAAGACTCCAAAAGATCAGAAAATTAAAACAAGAATAAATGAATAGGTTAGCATTAAATTTAAAAGCTTGTATGCAGCAAAATAAACCATCAAGATTCTACAGAGAGCCTACAGAATGGGAGATCTTCACCACCTACCCAGTGGACAAGGTCTAATATCTAGATTATACAAAGAGTTTAAAAAGCTTAACACTAGGGGAAAAAAAGTCAGCCAAACTGAATAGACACTTTTCAAAAGAAATGCAAGGGGCCAACAAGTATATGAAAAAATGTTGATTTTTTTTGCAATCAGGGAAATGCAAATCAAAACTATACTGAGATTCCATCTCATTCTAGTTAGGATGGCAACCATCAAGAACACAATAAATTCTGGCCAGGGTGTGGGAAAATAAGAATTCTATTACACTGTTAGTGGGAATGCAAACTAGTACAACTGCTTTGGAAATCAGTGTGGAGGTTTCTCAGAAGATTGGAAACTGAACCAACATATGATCCAGCAACAGAACTCGGGCATTTTTCCAAGGGAAATGAAATCAGAATATTATAATCATGCATGAGTATCTATGTTCAGAGCAGCACAATTTACAATAGCCAAATTATAGAATCAGCCTAGAAGTCTATCAACAGATGAATGGGTCACAAAACTTTGGTATATACACAAAATGGAATTTTACTCAGCCATAAAGAAGAACAGAATTACACCATTTGCAGGAAAATGGATGGAACTCAAGAATATACTAAGTGAGTACACTCAGTCCCAAAGAACAAGTAGATGTATGTTTTCTCTTATATATGAAAGCTAGAGAGATTATTTGGCAATAAAGGCAACATCATATAGATGAGCATATTAGAGAAAACGTATGACTTTTTCCCTATAAAAGTCTCCCTTGGAAGTAATAAATGTCTAATAAATGTCAACCTTTGAGTATATATCTTCTTAAATATTCGGTGGAAATCAAAGTATACATAAAGAATATTTACTTTGTGTCTCAGTAGCATGTGTGTTTGTACTCTTGTAGGTAGGAGCCTCAATGCCCACATTTTTAAAAATCCCTATTTTTAGATCCCAACTTTCAAGATGAGCAATGATGAAAGAATTTGTTAAAAATGAAGAGTAAGCCCTGGTATGGTGGTATGCACTGGCAGTTCCCACTACTCAGGAGGCTACAAATGCAGGATCACTTGAGTGCAGGAGTTCAAGACTAGCCTGGAAAGCATAGTGAGATGTCATCTCAGAAACAAAACAAACCACCACCAACAACAACAAAACAACTGACAGAAACCTGTGAGAATTCAAAGAAAGTAAATAAGTGGCAGTATTTGTCACCATTGATAAAAAAAAAATCTTTCAAGAGAAAATCAGAATTTAAGAAAATCTGAATCTACTACATTGAGGATTTGAGTTTTAAAGACCATTCTAATAAAAATAGTGGTGATAATGAACCTCAGTCTCCTTCCTCCCCTACCCTTCCTCCCTATCTTCACTGAGGATCTCCTCCTTTACCTGGACTACTTCTGGTATCCCATATACTCCCTAGCTCAGGCATATTAGAGAAAACATATGTCCCTTTTCTTTCTGTGTCTGGCTAAACTCACTTAACATAATGTTCTCCAGGTCTTTCTATCTTCTTACAAATGACATAATTTTGTTCTTCATTGCTAAGTAGAATTCCATTGTATGTTATTTCCCATAATTTTGTAACCCATTCATCTGTTGATAAACACCCAGGCTGGCTCAAAATTTTGGCTATAGTCCCAGAGTTGTTGGATGTTTAAGTTCTGTTGTTGTAATCTCTTTTGTAAATGGTTAACTCTGCTTTCAGTTTTGAATAAACAAAACTGTCTTCTAACAGTGATATTCTGTTTTTATTTCACCTAATCTTCCAGAATTTCTTTCTACTGCTATCTTCATTTCATTTATTATTACATTTCATTCCAGGCCACTTTCTGATTCTTAACGTCTCAATTTCTTCTTTCATTTTCTGTACACTTACTCTGAGGCCTTTCATCATATTGAAAATCAGAATTCGGAATTCTCCTTGCATTTCTTATAGGTCAGTATTCTTGATTTCCCTTATTTCCTCACTGTTCCTCATTCTTATATTTTCATAATTCTTGGGTTTGTGCTTCTGTTGTCTTGGCATGTTCTTTCTCTTTGTGAGTCATTGTTGATAGGTACTGTTCCATGTGCTATTGGAAAAGATGGTTCCAGCTGTCACTCACACTTTGATATTAATTCTGAAAACTGTGTCTACTATTACCCAGCTATCAGGATCTCTTCTGCCTATTTGCTATGGTGGCGTTGATGGGTTTTAGGTGCTAAGGTAAGGTATTCTGTCAAAGAGTCAGTTCAGCAGTTATGTGCAGTCTGTTGAGTGTTTCCTTCTCTCAGCTGTGGTTAATTTATATTTAGGATCTGGTTGTCCTTTCCTGTGGAGCACCTTAGTGGTAGGGATTTTGAGGTGACAGAAGGTTTTTAATGGTGAGGGGTAGGGATCTGTGGTAATGGGTATAGGAATAGGGTAAAATAGAGGATATGATCAAGTTGAATGAGAGTTTAATAATAATAAGGTAGTATCTGGTTGAGAAGAGAGATAGTAAATATATAGTAGGATTCTTATGGTCAGTGTAGAGTATTTAGATATATAAATATAAAACAGCTTGAATATAAACCAAGGAGATACAGAAAGAGAAAAAACAGTTTTGAAAGAAGAGAGCAGATGTGATAGAGGGAGGAAGCTTGTAAAGGGAATGGGGAAGGGAACAAACAAACATGCAGAAAATAACAAAACAACCAAACAACTAATAATAACAACAGTAGCAAATAAAAAACAAACCAAGCAAAAAAATTTAAAAATTTAAAAACTAACAACAATGAAAAAAATTACTGCAAATATACACATAAAGGGTTGACTTGACCTCTGTAGTCCTCCTGGGTATGCATGAATACCTTCAGCCATTTAATGTCTGTTCACTTTAGTAGGTTCTGGAACATATTACAATATCTCTCATTTTCTCAGTCAGATTTTGGATCCACATTTTGAGTACCCACGCCCCTCTCTCGCCTCTCACAGCTGTGCACTCAGGTCTCAGGGCAGTGTGAGTCCCTGTAAATGGGTTCTGAGTAAGCGCAGGGTTCTGCTCTTTCCAGCCCTGGGCCTGAGCCTCTCTATCCACAATGGCAGAGGGTGTCCAGTGTAATGTTGGAATGATTACCTGTAACCCTGTGCGGGTACTGTGCCCCAGGCACTATAGGCCTCTCTTGTGTCTCTGTAGGTAATAACCTGGCCACATAAGGGGTGGGCTGCCAAATCTTAGACCACCGAGGTCCCTGCAGCTTCTCTGGGTGGTCATCTGCTGAGAAACGCAGTTACGTTACAGTCCTGTGGACCCGGGCCTCTAGAGGGCACAGTGCACTGCTGCAGGTGCGGGATTCTGGTAAACACATGGGCTGTTCAATCTTTTATTTTCTGCCCCTGAAGAGCAAGTGGCTTAAAATGTTGGAGTTCTACCACTGCTTACTTCACCTCAAGTCCTTCGCATCCTTGCCAGGGATTTCTTGGGGCCAAGGAGCAGCAGACACAGCTCAGGCAGGCAGTCCAAGATGGCATGGGCTTCCACAGCAGTGGTGTTCACCAGGTCAGATGTGTACTCTGGGCTCTTTGCTATCATGTGTTCTGACTACTGGATTTTATTCTGCTGTGGTTCCTTTTTTGTGTTTTTATTCATATGTATCTTCGCTGCTCTGTTTTTCTTGTCAAGGAGATGCCTTCTTGGTAGTTGATTTTCGTTTGGTAAAGCTACTGAGATGTGCTGCGTACCACAGTCACCATTTTCTTCCTCCTCTTGAATATGTGTTTTTTTTTTTTTTTTTTTTTTGTGGTACTGGGGTTCCTGGAAGCCCTCCTTCCTCCGGGCTACACTCCCAGACCTATTTTATATTTTTGAAACAGGGTCTCTTACGCCAGCACGGCTGGCTTCGAACCTGCGCCATCCTCCTGTCTCCGCCTCCCAAGCGCGGGGATTACAAGCGTGCGCCACCACGCCCGGCTTGAATATGTTTTTAATATAATTTTATGCATCAAATTTGAAAGACCTGTATTATTTAGTGGACCAATACTTTCCAAATGAATAAGGTGATGAAATGTCAAAATTCAAGCTTGGATAAAAGACTCATTCAAAGTACAAATAGACCAATGAATTTCAATGTAATGGAGGATGAAAACGCAGTGAAGGTATAAATTCCCATCAGTTATTTGAAAGTAGATAAAACTAACAAACCTTTTTTATTGAGGAAGACAACTAAAACTACTTTATAAAAATTTAAAAGTTTAAATCTTTTTGACTGATTATCTTCATAGATAACCAGCATTTAGACCACCACCTAAATTGGCCCCTAAAAATTCTGATAAGTACAGAAAAAAAAACCTATAGCAGCATCTCGTTGAAAGAAAATCTACTCTAAATTATCATGATTTAAGCATCTGAACATTAACTCCAAAATTCTAGAAAAGTGACTGCTAAATGATTTGTTTACAGAATTTCTTTTAAAACCACAGATAAAAACTTTACCATAGAAGATAAAGCATAGTAGTCTCATTAATCCAAAACCTTCTGCCCCTGAAGAGCAAGTCGCTTAAAATGTTGGAGTTCTACCACTGCTTACTTCACCTCAAGTCCTTCGCATCCTTGCCAGGGATTTCTTGGGGCCAAGGAGCAGCAGACACAGCTCATGAGATACAGCAGACACATGAGATACCTCATGAAAGACCTAACCAAGGCCACCACCACTGTTTCATAAACCTGCCTATCATAAAATTAGAATTAGTTCCTTTAACTTTTTACTAACAGATTACCAAGGTACCTATCAAATCAAGTAAATCAGAATCTCTCTGTATATAATCTAGCATCTTGTATTATTTAAAAGGTTCCCAGATGACTTCTGAAACTGCCCTGGAGATTTAATGCTGCCAACCACTCATCTGGCTAACATCCCCAGAGTCATTTACTAAAAGACAGCTCACTTAATGGCAAAATAGCTCCAGCTTAGAAAATAAGATCTACTTTGGGCTCTGCCACTCAATAGCTAAGTGATCTTTAACATCAATTTTTTTCATCTGCAAAAAAACAGAAAAATTCAAAGGAAAAACAGGATGGGGTGAGGCAATCATAAAAATTAAACAGGATCCTAAATAGGAAAGTCTTTCACAGTGCCTGGCAATGAGAATGGATTGATATGATTGTATTGTGTTCACATTGCCATAGAAAATGAGAATGTTTTGATGAGAGATTAGATGAATGTAGAATCTGAAAGAGCAATAGAAAAAAACAATGTTTAGGGATTTTTTAGTTCTCAGGATCCAGGAGAATAGATGATTAACTCATCTCTTATGCATTTAAAATGATACTAAGACACATTATCCATGAGAGGACAGAGGACATACTATCCGTGGGAGGATGGAGAAAAATATTCACTAACATCCTTTTCTTTAGTTTTAATTCTCCCCATGTAAGCAACTGAAAAAGGCTATATGATGTAATAGTCTGGTTTTCAAGTCTTTTGTGACCTTGATTACAACAGACTAGTCAGTGGCCTTTAGGTTCAGTGATAAGGTATGACTGATGGACTCAACCTCACTAATATGTAAACATGCTCATCTTGTCACATGCTCTACAGGATAATAATTTAGTGTTATAAAAGTGACAGACTCCTCCCCCAAAACTATTTTGGAAGACATAATTTATATCCTTCCAACAAATTTGTACTAAAAAGGCAATATAAGCCGGGCATGGTGGCGCAAGCTTCTAATCCCAGCATTTGGGAGGCTGAGAACAGAGGATCGCGGTTCGCGGACAGCTTCAGGTAATTGGTGAGGCCTCTGCAACTCAGTGAGACCTGGTTTCAAAGTAAAGAATAAAACTAGGGCAGAGGGTGTAGCTCGGAGGTCGAATGCCCCTGGGTTCTATCCCAAACCCACAAAGAAAAAAAAAAAGGCAATATACTTTTTAACATAGAACCATTTCAACAGTTTCAAAATTAATTTATTTAATAATAACTATTTTATAATATTAGCTTCTACACTAAAATACTACAGAAATCTTCCTAAAACTTGTACTAAAGTGATAGGATTTCATGGGGGCAAGGAATTTTTAGAGCAGGAGAAAAAGTAAAATTAGAACCAGAACAGCTAAATTAAAATCTATTGATATACTTGAAAAAAGTATTCTATCAAAAGAAACTTGAGTGTTTTATCTAAATATTATCATTTCCAATTTAATGGTCTACTAAAATATTATATAATATCTTGATTTACTGATGTAAAAAATGGCATGCCTTTCCAAAATCAGAAATTACATATTTTTATAAAAGCACAATTCTCATGATTATTCAAAGAGAAAGAAACATGGTTATTATAAGGCAATTATAATCTAATATGGAGAAAAAGGGACAAGGTTCAGTACCAATTCACCATAATCCCTGGGTTAATATGTCTCTGAAGAATGTAATAAAGTTAATGATAACTTTCCATGATGAATATTCTACTATTTATCAACCTAGAAACTCTATAAAACAGATTTTTTTTTTTTTTTTTTTTTTGGTGGTACTGGTGTTTCTGGAAACCCTTCTACCTCTGGGCTATACTCCCAAACCTATTTTTATACTTTTTATTTGGTAACAGGGTCTCTTAAGCCAGCATGGCTGGCTTCAAACCTGCACGGTGCTCCTGTCTCCACCTCCCAAGTGCGAGGATTACAAGCGTGTGCCAGCACGCCTGGCTAAAACAGATTTTTAAGTCAGAAGCATAAGTGTAAGAAATTGGCTATGCTGACAAAACAAGAGATGTGAAATTTAAAATGGCTTGATTGAACTATCACAAAGAATTGTTTTAAGTGAACCTAAATGTAGCAAAGGAGGTTTAAAAAACTTTAGGATCTTGAGAATGAGCACAGATTATATATTTTTGGTATAAAAAACAGTAATCTCATGTGATATTAAAGTTAAAAGTTTATATGTAGCCTTATTCTACATTTTGATTAGCAGCCCAAATAGAAAATAAAACTGAAAAATACTTACTATAATAGCCATATAACACCGTGTCCTCAATCTGTCTGCTGACATTAGCATTAGCCCAGTCCTAAGATAAAAAAGTAATAGTAGAAATATTAATTTTAACATCTATTTCCCTAACAATTATAGTTAATATTTAATGACTGAATATCACTTCTAGAATCAATCGTTAATTCAAATAAAGTAAGATATATATCTTTGAGAAATGAGAAACAGACAAGTAAACAGGCAACTTTCCCTATACTAAAGCTTACATAGCAACATAGTTCTGGGAGAACACAAAAGCCCCTCAGACTGAAGAGAATGGATGGTTTTCTAAAATTTATCTAATGTGAGACCAGAAGGAAGAGAATATATTCTCAGAGAAAAGGAGAGAAGACAGTATAAGAGAGGGAAGAGAAGAAGGAATATACATAATGGTATAAAATATTACAAGCTAAATAAAGGTTCACTGGAGGTGAGAGGAGGCAGGTAAAAGCGGAGAAGAGGAAGGGTGTGTTGGAGGGATTTATGAGTTGTGGAAAATATTTCAGACTTTGCCCTGAGTGCAATGTAAATAAAATATTATGAGTTTTAGGCAGAAATCGGCAAGTCTGATTTGTATTTTAGAATTATATATTTGAGCAGACTACACACTTAAAAAAATAAACCCTAAAAGGCAACCTAAACTCCTTGGCATCATGCCACATATGTTCTTTAAATTATTAAATGTAGAAGACATAATTCAAATAAATTTTTAATAGAAAAAATCTATATACTGAATAAAGTTATATAGTCTGAATAAAGTTATAATGGCAGGTCTTTTTGCCTCACACTTTAAATTTTGTGCATGTGAAAAAATAAACCTGGAGAGTCTATAGGACTGATCATTGCTTTAAGTAGTGAGGTTCAAATAAGAATCCAGGTCAACTTTTTGGGGGGTTTTTTTTTGGTACTAGGGGTGGAACCCAGGGGCTTTTTCACCTCTAGGCTATACTCCCAGACCTAATTTATACTTTATTTGAAAACAGGTCTCACTAAGTTGCTGAGAGCCTTACTAAGTAGCTGAGGCTGGCTTCGAACCTGTGCGATTCTTCTGTCTCAACCTCCCAAGTGCTGAGATTACAAGTATGCGCCACCACGCCTGGCTTCAGGTCAAGCTTTTAATATACATTTTAAGAGCTCATGTCAATGTCAGCATACCATACAAATGCTCTTAGGGAAGAGCACCAACTCTTAATTTTCTAAAAATATCTCAGAAATTTTTTCATTTTTTTCTCCTAACACCTCTAAAAATGAGCATTTATTAATTTCTTGCTGATAAATAGATAAAAGAACAAAAATGTGGAAAATGCAAACTTCTACAAATGTCAACCCAGATACACAATGTATAATAAAAACAGTATTTTCCTGATACCTACAAAGAATAGAGCTTAAGAAGCCAAATTTTAAAAATTGTTAACTAAGCCGGGCGTGGTGGCGCACAGTTGTAATCCCCACGCTTGGGAGGCAGAGACAGGAGGATCGCACAGGTTCGAAGCCAGCCTCTCTGGCTTAAGAGACCCTGTTTCCAAATAAAAAAATATAAAATAGGTCTGGGAGTGTAGCCGGGAGGTAGAAGGGTTTTCAGGAACCTCAGAACCACACACACCAAAAAAAAAAGTTAACTATATAAAGAAACTAATTAAATATAGACTATAAAAGATCTAAATAAATGGTATGTTACAAATTCCCATATGAAAAGATTGCAATTCCCTCCAAGTTAATCTATAAAAACAATATATACTGCCAATCAGAATCCCAATGTACTAAGCCAAGCATGATGGTACATTTCTATAGTCCCAACTAGTCAGGAGGCTAAGGCAGGAAGATTTCTTGACTCTACATATAGGGCCAGCCTGAGTAACAAAACAAGACAGAGAGAGAGAGAGAGAGGGGGGGGGGAGAAGAGGGAGAGAAAGTGAGAGAGAGAGAGAGAAAAGGACCTCAATATATGAAGGACAGAGTAGAAATTAAATACGTATACACCAGGAAATAATTTGAAAATGAACAAGTAAGGAATTTCACAAGCACTATATTTTACTGATAAAATCTACTATCATAGCAACCTTTCACTTACTAATTGGCATAATAAACAGTGATATGCAGTAGTTAGTGGCAAAACATGAAAGAAATGCCATTTTCTACCCAGAAATAGGAAGGAAGACAGATTAGTAAGGCAGGCATGGTGCGCACGCTTGTTATCCTAGTACTTAGGAGGATCGAGGTTGGCAGCCACCCTCAGCTACTTAGTGAGGCCCTCCACAACTTAGTGAGACCCTGTTTATTTTTAAAATAAAGAATACAAAATAGGATTGGGAGTTATAGCTTGGAGGTAGAATGCCCTAGGTTCCATCTTCAGTACCGGGGGGTGGTGGGGATAGATTAGGTCATAGGTTCCCAAGCTTAGGGAGAAAAAATAACCCAGCATCATCTTGGACACTTCTATCGCTTTCTAATTTTTTAAATTTAATTTTATTATTTTGGTGGTGGTACTGGGGTTCCTGGAAACCCTTCCTACAGGCTACACTCCCAGACCTATTTTTATATTTTTTATTTGGAAACAGGGTCTCTTAAGCCAGCAAGGCTGGCTTCGAACCTGTGAGATCCTCCTGTCTCCGCCTCCCAAGCATGGGGATTACAAGCGTGCGCCACCATGCCCGGCATTGCTTTCTAATTTTTATTCAGCCGCCCTCCCAATTATATCTGAGGCTACTACTGTCCCCCCTGAATCTGTGTACATCATCCTTGGTGGTGGTATCACCTACTTTGGGACTCTCTGGTCCATGGCCTAGACTGCCTTTATTGAATCTATCCTAAAAATATTCACACATAAGATACATTAAGATAAATAATTATACACAGATGTTTTTAATAGTAGTACTGTCCAATGAATGACTTTAGGATTCCCACTGATTTGTCTCCCAAAAGGGTGGCCCAAATGAGGCTTTCCTTTACCACACAAGAACTACACTCAGTTTCTCATGGGAGCCCAACATCTTCGGATGTTCAGCAATTAGAATGTCCTGACACCATGAACAACTTATACTCAGTTCTGACTATTGACATTCAAGCCCAAAGTGTTTATCAACCTATAAGTCCACTCTTCTCTACCCTCTGAGAGAAGACAGGAGGTTGAAAAGCCCCTCTGAGGCAAATGGGGGAGCTTATCTCTTGAATAATGTCAAGTTATACATGAACCTGAGTGCTTGCTGATCCTTATCCTGGCAAATGCCACCCTGCACCAAGTAACAATTATTTAGTGTCACTTAAAAGCTCCTTGCTTAGCCATATCAAATGTAGTGTTGAGGTATTTTTAAAAGAAAAAAGAAACTGGAGACAATCTAAATGTCCAGGGGAAAGATGGTAAAACATATAATTGTACACTGATAACAGAGAATACTATGTAGATATGAAAAATTCTGTGACCTATAAAATACCATAAATATCCATGAAGACTTTTGAGTAGAAGAAAACAAAACAATTGTAACTAGTAGTTTTAGCACATGCAATCTTTCCCTAAAAAAAAAATCCAAAAATGCCCGTAATAAAAGAAACACCCAAACATATACAAAAACCAAAAACAAAGTATAAACAGTGCTTAAAAATAGAATGAAAAAGCACTGAGGAGAATTTGGTGCAATGACTGAAATTTTCTCTCATGATTTAAATATCCAAAGGAATATGTATATAATCAAAGCTTCAGTTCCTGAGGGTTGTGCTTCTTTAGTAGTTGCTTATGCATCAAAACTGAAGTTTAGAAGATTTCTGAAGAAGACAAACTAAAAGCAACGTATCAATGTGCTATATATTATAATTACATCCATCCCTTCTTACTTCTTAGACATTGTGCAAAGTCCCCACAAGTTTCCGAAACAACTCCAGGAGGTAGTTATGCCCTCATTAAGAACTACATAAATGTCCAAATTTCAAAGTGGATATGAGCAGCTAGGCATAGTGGCACACACCTGTAATCTCAGTAGTTAGGAGGCTGAGGGAGGATCCCAAGTTTGAGGCCAGCTTCAGCAACCTACCAAAACCCTCAGTAATTAAATAAGACCTTGGTAGCTCAGAGGTCCAACGCCCATTGGTTCCATCCCTGATGAAAAATGAACAAGAGCCTAATCTCAGAAGAAAAAAAATGAAAATAGAAAGTCTGAAAGCAATTTAAAGCTGAATAATCATTCAAATTTAACATCTCTTACTCTGCACATTATTCTGTCTAGCCAATTCTTAAGGCAATAAAGAGTACAACTGTTACTATTTTAGAGCTACAAATATGTATAAAATATACAACATCACTCAAGTACTATTAATGTATTTGGCTTTTATACACTGTCTTGTCTCCAAAGTATTTGATACAATGTCAAGAGAGCTTACTTTATAAAACCTCCTTTCTTCCACATTTTGAGAACCACTATGTCTTTGATATGTTTTATAAACTATCACCTCCCAAAAGTAGAAACTAAAAGAAACATCAGTCATTTAAGACCCAAAGAAATGTAAAACAATCAAAATCTAGTACTAAATACAAGTTGTTAAATAAGAATATTATAGAAGACAGGAAAAGGATATGAATTCCCTAGAACAAAAACATAATGAGTCCCATATGTAAATTCTCTTTTCTGCTTGTAAAGATGTGTTCTGCTTTGTTTTATTTTGGTCACACTGGGGATGGAACCCAGGGGCATATTACCTATGAGCTATTCCCCCAGCACTATTTTCTATTCTTCATTTTGAAACAGGGTCTTACTAAGGATTTTTTTGGAAGGGGTGGGGGGTTCATAAATTGCTGAGGTTGGCTACAAACCTGAGATCCTCCTGCCTCAGCCTCCCATGACTAGGATTACAAGCATGTGTCACCATGCCTGGCAAGATGGATTTTTTTTTTAATTTATTTTTTGGGGGGTGGTACTGGGGATGGAACCCAGGGGCTTTTCTACCTCTGGGCTATACTCCCAGATCTATTTTATATTTTATTTGGAAACAGGGTCTCACTAAGTTGCTGAGAGCCTCACTAAGTAGCTGAGGCTGGCTTTGAACCTGTGTGATCCTCCTGTCTCAGCCTCCCAAGCGCTGGGATTACAAGCATGCACCACCACGCCTGGCAAGATGGATTTTTTAAATCCTCTAACCTAAAACTCCAACATGACTCCTCCTCACTGTTATGATGGTCTCACCTTAGCTCAGTGGTTCTCATTCAGGAGCCGTTTTGCTCCCCAGGTGTGTTTGGCAATGTCTGGAGACACTGATGAGGAGGAAGGAATGGTTACACAGGCAAAAATTCTAGTGAGCAGAAGTCAAAGATGCTGTTGAACACCAACAACGCACAGCAGAGTCCTCCACAACAAAGAACTGCAGCAGAAAATGTCAAGGGTGGAGAGACACAAAGAGGTCTCTGAGAGAAACGGAGGCCAAAAGACAGGAGCTCACTCAATGCACAACCCAATCCAAAACCTACTTCCAACTGTATCCAAATTTCAGGCCTTCCTCCCTTCAGAGTGGCCATCCTGCTTATGATCAACCCTTTCATTTGAGAACCCTATACCCTTTGACTTCTCAAGGACCTTATACCTGTAATGCCACCCTCTCTTCTCTCAAAAAATTCTCCAACTCTTCTGATTCCTAAAGTATACCAAACTCAGTAAACTCAATTAAACAGAGAAAGATTAAATTCATAACTAACACCACAATAAAACACCTCCACTGACTCTAGTTCCTGAATTGAAAAGCTGTCAGCACTCCCTTACCTCACTGTCCATACCTTACCCACTCCAACCTCAACCCCAAACGGCCACACTAAAATTATTCTTCTGGTCACCAATGACCAAATCCAAGTCCATCTCTACCTGACCCCCTTAACCATGTTCAACACCACTCACAATAAGCTACCATTCTCTTTTTCTGAAATACAGTCTTCTCCTGAGTTCCTCTTCTACATTTCTTCTTATTTCTCAGATTGCAGCTTCTTTCTTTTGGCTGGCCTTTACATAATGTAACAATCCAGGCCGTGGTCCAATCCTCAAGTCTTCACTGACTACTCAGTCTTCCCAGACGCTAGTCAGTCTGTAGCTCTAAATGATATCCAGAAGTTTACTCCAGCCTTAACACTCTTTGGAACTTCAACTCCCTACTTGATATTTCAACTTGAAAATATACAGAAAGGACTCTGAAGGCAAATGGTTCAAAATACAACTTATTTTTCTATACTTCTTCACTTATCCATGAATATGCATATAACCTGTTATTCTTCTAGGTTTCCCTATTTCTCTAAGGTGTATGAAAACACCCTTTTCTTCACCTTTCTTCACCCTCTCATATTTAATCCATCAACAAATCCAAGCAATTCAACCTCAAAATTATGTATAACCGTTAATCATCTTTCTCTACTAACACTACTCTACTCCCAACTTACCTATATTTTTGCCTTCATTAGATTTCCATTACAGTTATGAGAAAATTTAAACTCATTAGCATAATTCAAAAGTCATAAAGAATCTGACACTGACCTTCCTCTGATTCCTAGTTTATACCAAGGCAAAACTCTCCACAACACATTGCAGCTAAATAAGCCAAACTCATCTCTACATGAGAACCACTATACTTGCTTCTGCTTCTCCCAAAATGTTCCCCCTGGCTCTTTACTTAATTGACTTCTAGTTCTGGTCTCATCTCATTTAGCATTAGGCCTTACTATTCCCGTCTCTGAGTAACCCACAACATAATTAGGCTCACATATTAATCTATATTTCTTTATCATATTTATTTATCAGTGATGTTACCTTTATTTGTTGACTGTTGCTCTGGCCTTATAGTACAGTAAGCTCCATGAGAATAACAACCTCATTTACTTTCATTGTAATCTTCAAAACATACCTTATCCAGCACATGCTATATTTAGCAAATAAATATAATTAAGGTTCAACAAGGAATACAAAGTTCTAAGATATAATTACAACCATTTTAATATAATAAGATTGGACTTCCAGGAAGATGGCAAACAAGAGAAACAGCACTTATGAGTCCTGCTGATCTCCACTGCCTCAAAAACAGCACTTTACATAGCTAGAAAATACTATCGGTAGAGGAATAAAAACCATAAATACAAGGGATAGAGAAAAAGAAGACTAAAAGAACAACCAGAGAGCAGAAAAAAAACCCACCCGCCTTGCAGGAGCAGATCCCACACTGGCACCATCTTGTCTCACAGCACCAGACTTCAGACATGAAAAGGAAAACAAGGAGCTAAAGTGAGCAGCTGTAGATCAGTCGGTTGTAATACATCAGTTCTTCCTGCGCAAAGATCAGCTAAAACTTCCAGCAGCTGAGCTCACCACATCCGCCAGAGATCCAGACCAGTGCATACCTAAATCTTAAGTGAAACTGCTGTCCCTGCAGGAGAATTCCAAGTGATTGAGATTATAAATGTGTGCTAACATGCCCATCTCACACCATCCTTTTTGAAATACTCTTATTCTTTTATGTCTCTGAGACCATGTTTATCCTGGGTTTCTTTTTATCACTAATAGCTTCACCTCCTTTTGAAGTGGCTTAAAGTAATTCCTCCCACTGTAAAAAAGTCTTAAAATCTCAGTGGTTCAACACTCAAATCATTTAGGGACTCAAGCTGACAGCTTTGTTAACTTTAACACATGGCTTACAAGCACCTTGGACATTGACATCCAGCAGGCAGATAGATGAAGATAAAGAGTATTAAGAAATTTCACCTTCTAGGCTTCAAGGTGATATATAATTTCTGACCACATTACATTGGCCAAAACTCAGTCATATGGCTTTGGCATGATACAAATAGAAAATATCCCTGACTAGATAGCCACTTTATACAACTGGCTCTGTTGAAAGGGAGTGTAAATCAAGTGCTGATAAGCTGGCTGTCTAGCGACATCTAGCTTTCCTCCTGTAATGTATAATCTAAGAGTACACTCAATGGGAGGCTGAGACAGGAGGATCACACAAGTTCGAAGCCAGCCTCAGCTACTTAGTGAGGGTCTCAGCAACTTAGTGAAACCGTTTCCAAATAAAGTATAAAGTAGGTCTGGGAATATAGCTCAAAGGTAGAAAAGCCCCTGGGTTACACCCCCAGTACCACCAAAAAAAATTTTTAAAAAAGCACACTCATTATTTTTTGAGTTAGTCGTGTTAATGAACATTAAGGGAGATAGATTTCTTTATGTTTTTCTTTAGTAATTGCATCTACTTATAGTACATTTGCTTTCACCTCTGACTTCTAGATGTGTGCCTTAATTTGATACTACCTTTTCTCTGTTTTGACTTTAAAACTCAAATTTTTAATAGCATTCTTTTTTAACCTATGATGCTGTTCTTAGCTCAAACTTGGTATATCTTAAACTGACCTCACTGGTTTGCTTTCTCTTAAATCCCTTATTTTTGTCTATGGAAAGGGTCCACAAACTTTTTCTATAAAGAATCATAGTATTATAGCTTTGTGAATCAATCACATGTAGCCTTTGTCTCATCATTATTTTTTTATAACCTCTTACGTATCAATACCATTCTTAGTTCATAGTCCTATACAATCAGGGATTAATCCATTGGGCATAGTTTGAAGATCTTTAACTTGGGGTTTACTTACTGTTGAAATTTGTGCTTCATGTCTAGTTATCACATTTTATTTCTCTTTTATGGTATTTTTGTATGCTTTTATTGTGCACTGTAATTATACATCAAAATGAGGTTGAGAGTGATAGAAACATACATACACACAGCACTTGGTATGTTTCCCCGATTCCACCCTGCTCCTTCCCAATCCCCACATGCTTTATTGAGATTGAAATTGATAACTTCATATAACTACATAGTGTTATTTGAACTGTTTACTTCATCAAGTCTCCCTTTTCCCTTCCCTGCTCCCCATCCCAAGTTGCCTTCCCCTATTCTACTAGTATTTCTCCTTGTTTATCTGAAGTCTTTGTTTCCCAGTTTCTCTCTAGCTTCCACATATGAGAGAAAACATTATGCCCTTCACTTTCTGAGAGGCTAATCTCTTTTAGCATAATATTCCTTAGTTCCATCCATTTTCTTGCAAATAATGTAATTTTGTTTTTTATGGCTAGTAAAACAGTGATACAAGCATGTCCATGTTTAAAAATGTTTCTAATTGTTCAGATACATGTTTCATAGTCTGTTGGGCACTAGAGTAAAGGGACAGCTAAAGTAAAGTTCCTGTTATCATAGATACTGTTTCTGTTGTAGGATTCAGGAAAGGAAAAAGTCCAGTTATGGGAAGTTTGTTTCTTTTACATATGTATCTTATTTTCTTAAAAATGTGTTCATGAGGAGAATTCCAGAGAGTTGTACATTATACATGTGCATTATAGGAAGTGGATCTGGTTACATAGAACTAAAAACAATTATAAAATGCTCATTTATGGTTTCTATTGCATCTTTATCCAAAATAAGTCTCCCTAGTCTGTTTTAAAATTGATGTAGCAGAGCATCCTTGGAGAAGCTTCTTAGCCTTCACAGGACTGAACTCTTTCCCACCAAACTGTGCAAAGATACCCCACACAGGCCCCTGACTACCACCTTGTCTGGCTGCTTTTCTGTTCTTGTCTCTAGGGAACATTTTTTTCCTTAGTTCTTAGAAAACTTTGGGACATGCATTGGAATGCTAATTATAGTATGCTTTATCCCTGGGATCTGAGGAGGATTTCAGTCTTCGATATGTATGATTTTCTGTATATACAGGTTTTTTGCCCCCCCCCCCCGGGGAAAGTTGATAGTTTTCATCTTAGTGTCAAAATGATCAGTGACCTGAAAGATTTCACTCTCTACTCATTGATTAAAGCAAGTCAGTGTTACTGTTATATATGACTTCACTTCCATTTGTGTCAGTAAATTTTATTGTACTTGGAATTAGGATGTGAACCTTAGGAATCTGTTCCTTTCCTTTTCTTTTCCTTTTCTTTTCTCTTCTTTTCATTTTGGCGGTACTGGGGACGGAACCCATGGGCATTCTACTTCAGAGCTACACCCCCAACCCTATTTTATATTCTTTACTTTAAAACAGGTTCCTACTAAATTGCAAAGGGTCTCACTAAGGAGCTGAGAATGGCCAAGAACCACGATCCTCCTGTTTCAGCCTCCTAAATGTTGGAATTACAAGCGTGTGCCACCATGCCTGGTTTCTTTCATTTTTGACAAATATATTTAAAGTTTTTTAAATGAAAAGATTTTAGTATAAATCAATAATCTGTGATATTGTTTTGACAAATCTCTTAGTGACTAGTAAAATGTAATGCATGTAACTTTAGCTACATTTGCTTATGAGGATATGATACATCTTTCCTAGATCCTTTAGTGTTTGTTTAAGATTTTTATGGGAGATTCTAATTATGCTCTGTAACCTCCATTTTGGATTTTAATTTTTTATGTACCTTAGCTTACTCCTGTTGCAAATCTAAAACTAAATGTTTCTTCTTTTTAATTCCAGATGGAGATTTTATAACAATTTTTGATAGTTCTGACCTTTCCTTTGCAATTCAGTGTAGTAGCATACTGAAACTGACATTATTTGGTGAGTAGTAAACTTTACTTATTTAATTTGGCGGTACTGGGATGGAACCCAGAGGCATTCTACCTCCATACTATACCTTGAGTCCTATTTTTCTGTATTGTTTATTTTGGAATAAGGCCTTGCTAATTTACAGAAGGCCTCATTAAGTAGCTCAGACTGTCCTTCAACCTCAGTCCTCCTATCTCAGCCTCCCAAGTACTGGGATTACAAGCTTGCACCACTACACCCGCCTCGATAGTACACTTCCTAATCAACTTATTTTTTGTTTTTTTAAAGGCTCAGAATTTAGTAATAATGTATCCAAAATGTGCTTAATTTGCATTGGAGGAGTAGCTTTATATTACTTGAGTCTTATAAGAAAATAGAGAAGTTTAATTCAGTAGGAATAGTTAAGATTATTTGGATTTTTAAACACATGACTTAGATATTTCTCATAGAGTATTATAGCTATTATTTAACCAAATCAGAATTTTTGTATATTTTTATTGGTGCATTGTAATTATATTTCATAGATTCAGAATGATACAAACATATACAAGTAGAGCACTTGGTGTATTCCCCTCCTTATCCCACCCTGCTCCATGTTACTGAGATTGATAGTGATACCTTCATGTGTGTACTTAGCCTTATTTGAATTGTTCCCTTACTCATCAGAATTTTTGAGTTGTTATACAGTTTGTGTTTTGGGAAGATTTAAGTTGGCATGTTTTACATTTTATTTCTGCTTTATTATTCTAAATAGTGCATGCTATTTGTCTAAGTGTATCAGATTAAAAATAATTTCAGGGTTAAAACTATCTCTGAGTTCTTTGTTTTTTGTTGTTGTTGTTGTTGTTGTTTTTGGTGGTACTGGGATTCCTGGAAGCCTTTCTACCTCTGGGCTACACTCACACTCCCAGACCTATTTATACTTTTTTATTTGGAAACAGGGTCTCTTAAGCCAGCGCGGCTTGCTTCGAACCCGCGCAATCCTCCTGTCTCCGCCTCCCAAACATGGGGATTACAAGCCTGTGCCACCATGCCCGGCTTATCTCTGAGTTCTTTAAGAGCTAATAGTTAGCCAAGCATGGTGGCACAGGTTTGTAATCCCAGCATTCAGGAGGCTGAGACTGGAGAATCACGATTTGTGGACAGACAGCCTCAGCTACTTAGTGGGGTCCTTTTCAACTCAGTGAGACCCAGTTTCAAAATAAAGAATAAAAAGCAACAGGTAAAAACTTCTGAAATCATAGGAAGGAGGAACAACAATGGAGCAATGAGCTCCCACAACCCCATAATAACAGAACCTGATAATACAAAAATGCAGAGATCTCCAGAAGATCAAATCAGGAATATAACTATAGAAATAATACAGGACTTCTGAAAAGAATTTAGAGAGTCTCAAATAAAGGATGTAATCTTTGAAGTAAAGGCATCAATTCAACTATAAACAATCAATTAGACCACAAAAAGAATAGAATCTCGCTCCTAGAAGATGATCACTCCAAAAACGAACCCATAGTTTACAACTTAGAAAAAACTATTTGAGAGCAGGAATTGGACACTGAAGAAATATGGGACCATCTTAACAGAGCTAACCTAAGAATAACTGGCATAGAAGAGCTAAAAGAAGGTGAAACCAAAGTGACCAACAATCTCCTCAAAGATGTAATAGCAGAAATTTTTCCAAACAAACATATTGAAAGAGGTCGATACACAGGTTCAGGAAACTTACAGAACTCCCTTTAGACAAGATCAGAGAAAAGGTTCCCCATGCCACATAATAGTAAAAATGACCAATGTAGACGCCAAAAAGAGAATCTTAAAGGCAACAAAAACAAAAGGCAAAGTGACATTCAGAGGCAAACCAATTAGAATCACTCCAGACTTCCCAAACCAAGTCATGAAATCCAGAAGGGAACTGGAGTAACATATTCGAAACTCTCAAAGAAAAGAACTTGCAGTCAAAAATTTCCTACCCAGAAAAACTATCTCTCAAATTAGATGGGAAAATAAGAAGCTTCTATGACAAAGAGAAGCTGAAGGAATGTATGTCTTCAAAACCAGTACTAGAGATAATACTCAAAGAGATTAACTATAAAAAAGAAATAAGTAATACACACCAGAACCAGAGAAACAAGAACTTCTATCCTGCAGACAACTAAGCAAAGAAGAACAAACAGTATTTCAAACTGAAATAAAATCTTAACATGTTAGGAATTAAAAATCATCTCTCAATAATCACAGTGAATGTAAATGGCCTCAATTCCCCAATTTAAAGATATAAAGTGGCAAAATGGATTAAAAACTAGAACATTTATCCGCTGCTTGCAAGAGACACATCTTACAAGTAAAGATAGTAACAAACTTAGGTAAAGGGCTAGGGCAAGGAATCTGTGCCAATGGAACTCGAAGACAAGCAGGAGTAGCAACTATGATATCAGACAAGTTAGACTTCAAGCCCAAGCTTATTAGAAGAGACAAAGAAGGCTGGGCGTGGTGGCGCACGCTTGTAATCCCCGCGCTTGGGAGGCAGAGACAGGAGGATCACGCAGGTTCGAAGCCAGCAGCGTGCGCTGGCTTAGGAGACCCTGTTTCCAAATGTAAAAATAGGTCTGGGAGTGTAGCCCGGAGGTAGAAGGGCTTCCAGGAACCCCAGTACCACCAAAAAAAAAAAAAAAAAAAAAAAGAAGAGATAAAGAAGGTCATTTTTTACGGGTAAAAGGAACAATCCAACAAGAGGAAATAACGATAATCAACATTTATGCCCCAAACATAGGTGAAGCTACTTTCATAAAACAAACTCTTTGTGACATTAAGTCACACATGAATCCTAATACAATAATACTGGGAGACTTCAACACCCCTCTCACACCATTAGACTGATCTTCTAGACAAAAGGTCAGTAAAGATGCCTCAGACCTAAAGAACAACATTAACCAAACGGACCTGTTGAACACATATAGAATACTTTGGCCAACTACAGCGGAGTTCACATTTTTCTCAGCTGCTCACGGAACCTTCATCAAAATAGATCACATTCTGGGCCACAAAAAGAGCACTAGCAAATTCAAAAAATGTTACATACTTCCCTGTGTCTTTTCACACCATAATGGAATGAAACTAGAAATCAACTATAAGAAAAACCACATAAACATGTGGAGACTGAACACCACACTTGTGAAAGAAGAATGGGTCATAGAAGAAGTAAGAGGTGAAATCAATAAATTTCTAGAAACAAATGAAAATAGAGATAAAACGTATCAAAATCTCTGTGACACTTTAAAGGCAGTATTAAGAGGAAAATTAATAGCAGTGAGTGCTCACATAAGAACAAAAAAATCACCAAATAATAACCTAATGACACAGCTCAAGGTCCTTGAAAAAGAGAAACAACCTAACTCCAAAGCCAGTAGAAGACAGGAAATTATTAAAATCAGAGCAGAAATTAATGAAGTTGAGAATTAAAAAGAAATACAGAAAATCAACAAAACCAAAAGCTGGTTTCTCAAAAAATTAACAAGATAGATAAACCACTAGCCAACTTAACAAAAAAAAAGAATCAACCCAAATTATAAAGAAATGAAAAAGGAGATATCACTGCTGACAATGTAGAAATCGAAAAGATTTTCAGAAACTACTTTGAAAAACTATACTCCTCCAACAAAATGGAAAACCTGGAGGAAACTGACAACTTTCTAGATAAATACAACCTTCCTAAATTGAGTCAAGAAAATATAGAAAATTTAAACCAACCAATAGCAAAGAGACTGAAACAGCAATAAAAAGCTTACCATCAAAGAAAAGCCCAGGACAAGATGGTTTCCCAAGTGAATTCTATATAACCTTTATAGAGTAACTAATCCAAATACGTCTCAATATATTTCATGAAATACAAAAGAACAGGACTCTACCAAATACATTCTATGAAGCCAACATCACATTAATACCAAAACCAAATAAAGACAGGTCAAGGAAGGAAAACTACAGGCCTATACCTTTGATGAACTTGGATGCAAAACTGCTAAACAAAATACTAGCAACACACATTCAAAACCGCATAAAGAAAATCATACACCATGACCAGGTAGGGTTCATGCCAGGGATGCAAGGCTGGCTCAACATACAAAAATCAATCCATGTAATTCATCATATAAACAAAACCAAAGACAAAAATATACATGATGATTTCAATAGATACTGAAAAAGCAAATGGCCAATAAATGCATGAAAAAATGCTCAACATCATTAGCAATCAAGAGAGATACAAATCAAAACTACCCTGAGATTTCATCTAACTCCAACTAGAATGGCAATCATTCAAAACACAAACAACAAAAAATGCTGACAAAGATATGGAGAAGAGGAAACTCTAAAACATTGTTGGTAGAAATGGAAATTAGTGCAACCACTTTGGAAAACAGTATGGAGAATCCTCAGAAAAATGAAAACAAATTTACCATTTGATTCAGCAATACACCTTCTGGGTATCTACCCAAAAGAAAGGAAACCAAACTACCAAGCTAATGCATGTGTATCTATGTTCATGGCTGCATAATTCACCATAGCCAAACTATGGAGCCAGGCAAGATGTCCATCAACAGATGAATGGATTACAAAACTGTGGGATATGTACACAATGGAATTTTACTCAGCCATAAAAAAAAAAACACAATTACATCATTTACAGGGAAATGGATGGAACTGCAGGACATTATGCTAAGTGAGATTAGTCATTCACAAAAAGTAAGAAATCAGATGCTTTCTCTAATATGTGAAAGTATTTACTTTAGAAATTTCAAGATAAAAACATTTCCCCACAAAATTTAAACAAATCAAACATCCTAAATTCAAAACTAAAATATTTTCTATTCAAACAATAATTATACAAGGGACAATTATACTGCTTTAATTATATCAGAATAGGTGTGTGTGTGTGTGTGTGTGTGTGTGTGTGTGTGTGTGTGTACTTTTTTGATTTCAGTGTTTAGAAAGAAAAATATCCTAGAAGTATGATGTTGTCCATCTGGAATTACACTATTTTTTATTTTCTGGAGTGCTGGAGATTGAAAACAGGACCTTGCACATGCTAAGTAGGGGAGGGGAGATGTACTACCCAGCTACATGCCTCCCTCCCAGTACTATACTATTTTTAAACAGAATATCCAGATATTTTTAAAATGTCAAAATCTTTTCTCCATGAAACACAGCTGTATACAAAGCCACAAGAATTAGTAATTTTATGGAATTTAATTCTAAAATGACACTTATGGGGCCAGGCGTGGTGGTACATGCTTGTAATCCCAGCATTCAGGAGGCTGAGCCCGGAGGATCACAGTTTGCAGACAGCCTCAGCTACTTTGTGAGGCCCCCTGCAACTCAGTGAGACCCTGTTTCAAAAATAAAAAATAAAAAATTATAGCCAGGGGTGTCACTCAGAGGTAGAATGCCCCTGGGTTCCATCCCCAGTACTGCAAAAAAAAAAAAAAAGAAATAAATAAAATGCCACTTATTTTTCAGAAGCAAAAACCTCATATCATTAAAATCAACTATTTAATTACCTGTGTCCAAAATCATTAAAGGTGTATTACTCTTTGCCCAATAATAAAACGCAGAAAATCTAAAAGAAATTGAAATTTCTAAATATATACAACCTTCAGAAACTGAGTCAAAATACAGAAAATTTAAATCAAAGAGATTAAAGCAATAAAGAGCCTACAAAAGTCTAGGACCAGATGATTTTCCAAGTGAATTTTATAAAACCTTTATAGAAGAGCTAATCCCAATAAACCTTCCTCAATCTATTCCATGAAAAAGGAACAAGACACTCCCATTCTATGAAGCCAACACAACATTAATTCCAAAACCAAATAAACAAAGCTCCAGAAATTATAGGCCTTTAGTGTTGATTAACTATCAAGAACCTCAGCAGAGAGCCAACAGAATGGGAGAAAATTTTTGCCAACTTTTCCTCCAATAGAGAACTAATATCTAGAATATATAGAAAACTCAAGAAACTCAATGGTAAGAAAACAAATCAAAAAATGGGCAAGTGAACTAAATAGATACTTCACAAAAGAAGAAATTCAAATGGACAATAAATGTATAAAAAAATGTTCAACAAGATACAAATCAAAACTACCCTGAGATTTCACCTAACTCCAATTAGAATGTCAATCATTCAAAACACAAACAACAACAAATACTGGAGAGGATGTGGAAGAGTGGGAATTCAGCTGGGCATGGTTGCCCATACTTGTAATCCCAGCATTTGGGAGGCTGAGACAGGAAGATCACAGTTCATGGACAGCCTCAGCACTACTTATGAGGAACTCTAGATCAAGAAGAAGAAACCATAGATGAGGAAATAAGAAGGCCTGAGGGGAATGAAAGGGGTGGAGAGGAAAATTTCCTAATACACATGATGTACATTCACAAACATATCAGAGTCAATCACTAAGCCAAACAGGAGAAGTAAGGAGGGAAGAGGGAATGGGGTAGGAAGTAAGGAAGGGCTAAAAGAGTAATGTATCATCTATGTCTCTACAATCTTGTACATGCATGTCTATAATGCACCAATTAAAAAAAAACACAGTTGGTTTCTAATCTACCAGGTTGCATTGTTGGCATCTACACATTTCTTATTTATTTCCAGCTACAAAAAAGAAAACACAAAATATACTGGACTACCAAATTTAAACACTTAATTCCTAAGAATTTGAAAAAAAGTTCCCATGGTAAAATAATGCTTACCTTAAATGTGCCATTTTGATTTTTCATGTAAGAAACCAAAAATATATCCACTGGTAGAAGTGCTGATGTGATGAGTGCAATTGCTAAGGAAAAGATTGCTGTGATGGTGGAGACAACTTCACTTTCCCTCTGACTTTGGTATTTTCGGACATAGATCCAGCAAAATGCCAAAATAGCCTGGAACAGAAAAAAAAAAAAAAAAAGAAATGTTTATTACCCTATTTATTTCCTATCACTGATTTTAGAAATGTTGCCAGCAGGAAATTTAATGTCATGTGATGATTCTTTTCCATATATAAGGAAAACCCATAACTTGCCCTTAAGATTTAGAATTTTCAAAATCTACTTCATGAATGCTATGTGATTTCACTTAGGTGTAAACACACACATCATTATTTCATTATTAAGTGTTCAGTTATATAAATCCTCACCAAACACAGCATAACTTTTAATGGTTACATGCTATGTCATAATTATAACTAGCTTTGAATCCTTTTGCTCTGTAGACCTCTCAACCTAAAGGAGATCTAACTAGAAGTTGTCCTATAAATGAACCATAATAGACAATACGTTAGATGGAAAGTAACCTCTGCCCTGTTATGACAGTTCAAGATTCACCTACAGTCAACTGTCAACAATCATCATGCAATTACTATAATAATTGCTATAATTCAAAATTTTAAAAGCCTTTAAAAAAAAGTCAACACTGAAAATGGATTCGTCTGCATGGCAAGGGACTTTCCAGTGGGTGGGGGAAGGGGCTCCCAGAGGTACTGAAGTTGACATCTCTAATCAACCAGATATTCTTTCTTTTTTTTTTTTTTTTTTTTTTGGTGGTACTGGGGTTCCTGGAAACCCTACCTCCGGGCTACACTCCCAGACCTATTTTTATATTTTTATTTGGAAACAGGGTCTCTTAATCCAGCAAGGCTAGCTTCGAACCTGCATGATCCTCCTGCCTCCGCCTCCCAAGCACGGGGATTACAAGCCTGCGCCACCACGCCCGGCTGTCAACCAGATATTCTTTTGTGTGTGTGTGTGTGTGGTAACTGGGGGTGGAACCCAGAGGCTTTCTACCTCTGGGCTATACTCCCAGACCTATTTTATATTTTATTTGGAAACAGGGTCTCACTAAGTTGCTAAGAGCCTCACTAAGTAGCTGAGGCTGGCTTCGAACTTGTGTGATCTTCAGCCTCCCAAGCAGGGGGATTACAAGCGTGCACCACCGTGCCCGGCTAAACCAGATATTCTTAATAGTTACCAAGGCCTTTCTAGAGACTCACAGAGCATAGGACTTTATAGTGATTCTTTAACTTTAGAGAGCATCAGAATCACATGCAGGGTTTGATAAAACAAAGACTACTGGGCCCCACCCAAGTTTCAGATTCAAGTGGTCTGGTGTGGACCTAAAAATCTGCATTAGTAAATGGGTTCTACAATGGGGCTGGCTCCTGTTCCAGGAACTTTGAGAACCTTTGTTCAACTTAATTTCAGGGGAATTGCAGACAGGCACTAAATCAATGGTTCTCAGCCTTATCTGTTAGAATCACCTGGGTAGTTTTAAAATACCTTTGTGCCTCTCCCAGTCCTCATCAAATCAGTGACTTAGTGAGAAATGCCTGAGGATTCTAGTCTGAGCCAAACTTGAGAAGACGGTAAATTGTGAGTTAGAAGCCTGAATAAAACCATCCAATTGGCCGGGCGTGGTGGCACATGCTTGTAATCCCAGCATTCAGGAGCCTGAAACAGGAGGATCACGATTTACGGCCAGCCTCAGCTACTAGTTAGTGAGGCCCTTTGCAACTCAGTGAGACACTGTTTCATGATAAATAAAAAATAGAACTGGGGATGTAACTCGGAGGTAGAATGCCCCCAGTTCCATCTCCGGTACTGTAAAAAAAAGAAAGAAAGAAAAACCATCTAATTAGTTTTACATCTTCCAAATTCTCCTACCATGAGCCAGATATAAGAACAATTTCACCCCCTATCCCCAATTTTCCTTTGTCCCTTTGTAGTTAACAACTCTCTTTACTATCTTCATCTGTCCCTACAGCTTGTCTTTTCTAGAATTTCATTATACACCTATGTAGTATTCTGTCTTTTGAACCGGCTTCATTCCCTTGGCATTATGCATTTGAAATCCATCTGCATTATTTGTACTATTCCTTCACATCGCTGGCATTTCAGCTGGTGATAGAAGAGCCCGAAAAAATTAAGAGACTTAAGACTTAGGTACCCAAATTTTGATACAAAACTGGAGGATCGCGGTTCGTGGACAGCCTCATCTACTCAGTGAAGCCCTCTGCAACTCAGTGAGACCCTGTTTCAAAATAAAGAAAAAAAAAAAAAAATAGGACAGGGTTGTTGCTCAGAGGTCGAATGCCCCTGGGTTCTATCTCCAGACCCGCAAAAGAAAAGAAAAGAAAAAAGAAAAGAAAAGAAAAGGAAAGAAAACTAATATATAACTTTAACAATTAAAAAATGTTGGAGCTGGGCATGGTGGCACACACTTGTAATCCCAGCATTCAGGCTGAGACCCGAGGATCATGGTTCGCCGACAGCCTTAGCTACTTAGTGAGGCCCTCTGCAACTTAATGAGACCCTGTTTCAAAATGAAGAATAAAAAAATAGGGAAGGGGGTATAGCTCGGAGGTCAAATGCCCCTGGGTTCCATCCCCAAACCCGTAAAAATAAATAAATAAATAAATAAATAAATAAATAAATAAATAAATAAGTTGGTAAATAGTACCCCCAAGCCCTCCCAAGAGGTTCTGATTTAATAAATCTGGGCACTGGGATTTTAAAAACTCCCTAGGCAGTTTTCATGGGTGGCCAAGGCTGAAATGAAAGGGACAGAGGAAATAATGAGAATAAAGGCCTACTTATTAAACTTACAAGCTTACAATTCTTCCTGTGATCCTGTTAAACTACAGATTCTGATTCTGTGGGACCAGGGCCTTACATTTTGTATTTCTAACACATTCTCAGGTAATGCCCACACTTTGAGTAACAAGAATAAGCTTGATTTAGAGAAATAAAGACTATCTAAAATAGTAGGAAAATGAAAATAGAAATCTGAAAAACTGAAATTTCAGCTAAAGTACTGAAGACTTTGGAAGCTAAATAGCATACTTTAGAATTGATATAGTAAACACAAATTATAAGTATGATGGACCAAATCTAATCATTAGTTATGTTAGAGCAGAAACTGAAGTACATTATTTGCCCGCAATCAAAACATGTACCTTCTGATTCTTTAGAAGATGGATGAAAGCAGTACAAAAGTGTGAAGTCTCCAGACCCCTGCTCATTCCCAGAACTCTTCCTGAAGTCTCAAAAATTAAACACTATTCTCATTAAAGATGCCATTAGCCTTTTACACTGTGCTAATACTTACACTCATGGTTCATAAGCCATGTGGGTAAAACTGCTAGTGAAGACAATGGCACCAAACCATGCCAGTAATCACTCATTCTTCACTACTGCACACTGGAAAAAGCACTATTTAACTTGAGATTGTACTTGATGAAGCAGTAAAAATTAATTTTATTAAACTTTGGCCCACGGTTTTTACAACTATATGTGGAATAAAATATGAGGCATGCAGCCTGGTGTGGTGGCGCATGCCTGTAATCCTAGTATTTGGGAGGCTGAGACAGGAGGATTGCAGATTCACAGCCAGCTTCAGCAATTTAGCAAGGCCCTCCACAATTTACTAAAACCCTGTTTCAAAATAAAAACTAAGCCGGGCATGGTGGCACACCCTTGTAATCCCAACATACAGGAGGCGGAAAAGGAGGATACCGGTTCATGGACACCCTCAGCTACTTAGTGAGGCCCTTCGCAACTCAGTGAGACCCTGTTTCAAAAGTAAGCCAGGTGTGGTGGTGCACGCTTGTAATCCTTGAGTTTGGGAGGCTGAGACAGGAGGATCGCACAGGTTCGAAGCCAGCCTCAGCTAACTTAGTGAGGCTCTCAGCAACTAGTGAGACCCTGTTTCCAAAAACTATATAGAAAAAAAATAGGTCTAGGAGTATAGCCAGGAGGTTCGATTCCACCCCCAGTACAAAAAAAAAAAGTAAAAAAAGACTAAAAATTAGGGCTAGGGGTGTAGCTCAGAGGTAGAATGTCCCTGGGTTTCATCCCCAGTACCGTTTAAAAAAATTAAATTAAATTAAAAAATAAAAAATAAAATAGGGCTGGGATGTAACTCAGAGGCAGAATGTCCCTGGGTTCCATCCTCAGTACCACACACAGGCACACGTGCGTGAGTGCGCACACACACACACACACACACACACACACGCAGAAGCATGCATAAAGCCCTGCTATATACCAAGGTATGGTGGCTGTCACCGGGAAAAATACTTCCATGCTTAAAAGCTGAAAATCAAAGTAGCCACTCTTGTCAAACAAGACCATATTATTTACTTGAAAGAACAATTAAACTATGGTTATTCAGACTTGAGTATTTAGCAATTTTAGTAAATGAACAAAGTTAAAATTCAAATTTTCAAATGAAAATTAGAACTTTGAAAAACTTGTGTCCACTATTGTGAACTTGACAACTTCTCAATAATAAGAAAATTTAGAGGCATTTTTGACAAGATTAGTGGTGATTTAATATAATATTTTGATATTGTGTAATGAAATAAATCCACATTTGGAAGATATGTATTATGAGTATTTTCTATACACATTATGATATGCATTAAGATATACATTATGAGTATTTTCTATAGTATTTTCTAAGATAGGTAAGTGAATATTTTCTAAATGGCCAACACATTATTTTATAAAGCTATGAATGGGTAAAAGGACAGGTCCATTTAAAGCATACTTGGACTAATGTAGTACTGAGGATTGAACCCAGGGAAGTTGTACCTCTGAGCTACACCCCCAATTCTTTTTTTTTGTTTTGAAACAAGATCTCACTAAGCTGCTAAGAGTCTCTCTAAATTGCTGAGACTGGTCTTGAATCTGTGATCCTCCTGTTTCAGCCTCCCCAAAACCTGGGATTATGTACCACCACACCTGACTAATAAATTTTAATGTAACAGTACAAAAAATTCACTGATTGGGTTTTAGATTCCACATTGCAACTAAATATTAAGGAATTTTCCCTTGTTGAGCTTCAGTGTAGCAAATACCCACAACTATCTAAGAACTGCCCATCACTTCCAATTACATACCGCTGAAACCGGATTTTTTTCATATACTTCAGTCAAAATAACTTATCTCAAAGATGAATGAAAAAGTAGACATGAGAATCCAGTTGTCTAATAAACCAGGAATTAAGAAGATTTGTGGATTTTTTTTTTTTTTTTTTTTTTTTTTTTTGGTGGTACTGGCGAGGGAACCCAGGGGCCTTCTACTGCCGGGCTACACTCTCAGATCTATTTTATATTTTATTTGGAGATAGGGTCTCTTAAGGCAGCTAAGGCTAGCTTCGAACCTGTTCCATCCTCCTTTCTCAGCCTCCCAAGCTCGTAGATTACAAGCGTGTGCCATCACACCCAGCTGATTTGTGGAAATTTAAACAATGGCCCTTATTAACTATTGTTTTCCCACTCTAGCATCCAAGTTTCTAACTCTAATTCTATTTGTTCCTACTGTGATTTCACCAAATAAAATGTCTTCTCTTTTTCATCTGTCCAAAGTCTACCTCAATTCTCACTTTGAACATTGTTCTCTATTTCCATAAGTCCTATTTCTTTATAAAGACAAACTCTGGCTTTCACTGCTTAAAACACATTTCAAGAATTTTAGTTTTCCCACCTACAGTTCATTTTGTTTGCATCCATCTACAATGCACAGCGAAAGTGCTGTAGCTGAAATGATTATTCATTCACACGGCCAGGACAGTCCTGCTAGACTTTACTACTGGTTTCATAATTGTTCATTTTCTTCTAAATAAACTAAATCTGATGGACTGGATAAGCCAGCAATTCTTGAGGTAAAGGAATGAATAACTTGGAGACCACAGCCAACCTTTAAGATTTCCAGCTCCTCCAATGGGAGGAGTCAAGGCATGTTCCAGTGTAAAGGCATTTCTATGAAAGTGAAGGTAAACAGAAGCCTTTCCTTAGATTTTCATGCAATTTCGTTGTTCTGTTTTGTGGTGGACTTTCTCCTGAGAAAATTTTACTTGCAGAACATACTACACAGAAGTCAGACGTCCTGGGAATGTGATAAAATAAAATCAAGTAGTCTGATTTCTAGAAGTAAAATTTTTTCTTGTTCTGTTTGTAAAGCAAGAAGTCAAAATGCACTGAAACACGAAGTAACAGGATGGGATGAAGGAAACAATAAAGAGTTCTGAGGATGTAGAGAGATATAAGGAGAAACAAACTGAAATTGTTTAAATTTGGGTAAGGGAAGTAATAACCAGGCCATTCGGGTCCAGCGAGGTCCACATTTTGAGCACTTAATCAGAAATCAGATGGATAGAAGAGAAGGCACCGGAGGCCCTGACCCTGGCCACACGGGGGCTACTCCTCTGCCCTTACACTTGTTCCACATCTAGTAAGAGACTGGAAAGGAATGTGGCACCTAGAAGGTAGAACATGCCACAACTGACGTCACCAAGGAGAATCGCACAATGGGCACTGGAGGTTGGCGACACTAAGGCCAAGGGTGGGGAACACACAAAACACATTTAGAAAACCCGACGAGTCAACACCACCAGTGCCTACCGACTGGGGAAGGTCCTGCGCGGCGCCCCACACCCTGTGCTTCATCTCACGAGGGGCCCCAGGCCGCCACACCCTCTTAACCTCTGGGGTCTCAGACCTCACCAGCCCAGACCTCACCAGCCCAGACCCCAAGTAGGGGATCGAGCACGAGTTTCCACAAAGGAAGCCTGCACCTGAGACGCCGCGGGTGAAAGGACGCGGGAAATCGACGCCCCCTCGAGCCCCAGGTCGGAGCCCAGGCAGGCGGCGCGGGGTCTCCAGGACCCCGAGAGGCCAGCTCGCGACCTGCCCCTCTCCTCCCCCAGTGCAAGCTCCTAGCGCCTCCCCTACCAGTAATAAGAGGCCGAATATGCACCAGCCGATCACCAGCTCGGCGGAAGCCGCACCCGCAGCCGCCGCCGCCATCTTCGCTTCCGGTCCCGGCGGGGCTGGCCGGGGCGGGGAGGGCGGGAAGGGAGCGGGCACGGGACGCCGAACCCGCGACCCTAAAGGTTACGGGGGCGGGGCCACCGGTTGCCCAGGAGACCAGACCCTCGAGCGTCCCCTGGCGACGGGCCGTGGCGGGGTGGGGCGGGGCGAGAGGGCCGGCCTGGGGGCGGGGCGCGCCGGGGACGCGGTGACGTCAGCACGCCGCAGCCCCGCGCCTGCTGGGCTCCTAAGAAGGGGGCTCCGGGGCAATGCAACTCTTTGGGAATCATTGCCCCATCCTAAATTGATGGGCCGGAAAAGACAAGGAACCCATGAAGGAAGAACTGGGTGGCTCCGGAAATCTAAACGAATTTCAGGGTTTGCACTTCCCGCAAATGAAGTCTGTTTCTAGTGTACAGGTGTGATGAGCAGAACTCACCGGGACGCAGGATAGCTGAGTCTGACAAGGACTCTGGTTTTCTGGTGTTGGTGCCCCTTCCGGGTAACTGCTTGGCAGGACACGGCCTTATTTGATGTAATGTGATGTGATGGCCTTTCTGTTTAGATCTATGCATGCCTATGAATTTCCATGACGGCTTTATACACTAAAAAATATCTCATTGTATGCACATATTTATAATAAAGTTGTGGGCTCCTGTAATATTCAGAAGTAAGCACTGTTGTAGGCCCCTACTTGAGGCAGAGGGAGACAATTCCAGGGATAGCTTGCCTGGGTCCATTTGTGTGTGAGTGCATATTTAACAACTCAATCAGACAAGCATAGCTTGTGATGTAGTCAAAACATAACTTTATGAGTGAATACCATTTTTTACAATTTATTATGTGGCAGTGCTACTCCTTACTTAGGTAGCGGCCTGCAGTAGTTACAGAGGTGAGCAGGTATTTTCTGCCAGGATAGCCTAAGGAGAGAAGAAGAGAAGAAGAGAGATTCAGTTTTAATGTGAACTGGCACCATCATAAACTGGCTTCAAGCTCTCTAAATCTGCAGATGCCTGAACTTGGCTGTCCTGTGGGGCATTCAGATCCCTGGAGGCGCCTCTTTTATAGCTGTTTTTTTTTAAACAAGTAACACCTCCATTCCAAGTAGTCCCATAGAATTCCTCCATCAACCCTAGGATGTACTAGGATACACTTTTGCCTTTTCCTGCTAAGGTCTTCAAATCCTCTCTTCGTAGCCCCCTGGGTTGGAAAGATCCAAGACAGCCCTATGCCCCTACATAGCCCCAATCCCCCTTTTTGGGAACATTCTTATGTACTTTGCATTGACAACCTTGAAAGCACAGTCTAATCCCAGTGTAGCTGCATTCTCCTAGTTCTACTAACCAATAATTCAGCCCTTTCTGGCTATTTCCACAAGAGTGAGTCCCCACTTCAGAGACGGCTGTAGTTCTCTCAGCCCAAAGTCAGGCGTCAACCCTCTGTGTCTCACAATTTCAAGGACCATATTTCAAATTCTCCAAGTAGTTCCCTTGAGTCATCTGTGTGAGCTTTCTGTCGCAGAGACAAATGCCAGAGATGAGTAATTTAAAAGGAAGCAAGGTTTATTTCAGTTCATGGCTTCAGAGATTTATGTTCATGATCCCTTAGCCCCGTTGCTTTGGCCTGTGATGGCACACACCACCTCAAGGCAACTGGGAAGCAAAGAGAGAAGAAGAAAGTAGGGTCTCAATATTGCCTTCAAGGACATTCCCCTGGTGGTCTTTCTTCTTCTAGGCCCCACCCCTAAAGCTTCCACCAACTCCCAGTAGCACCGTAGGCTGGGAACCAAACCTTTAATACAGGACCCTTTAGAGAAATGTCCAGATCCAAACAATAGCACTTTTCTTAGTAGGCTAGGGGTTAGAGGGTAATACTCTACTTCAACCCACCCATAAACACATACATACCACTCCTTAAGGTTAAGGGTAGAATTACAGGGTTCAGCAGAGTTCTCATTAAAGAAATCTATTCATTAGCTTATCTTCTACCCATTCTAATACAGGTATTGAAATTTTACTTGGGTATGACCAGCCTAAGAAGTATAGAATAAATTATCTTAAAAACACACTTAAAAATCCTTTTTAAGTGTTGCACATATAAGAAAATTCATCCCACTGCTTAAAATTATGTATGAAATTAAGAGTTTTTACTGATTTGGGACTGAACATTTTTAATATCTTTTGTGCCCTCTATTGAAATAAGCCCACTTATTTAACTGTATTAGTCTTGTTGCTGTCTATGACCACTTAAGTATTATAGTATTGGGAGTGGCTTGAATGGGATGTGTACACAATGGAATTAATAGAAAGAACAAAAATAATACTGAAAGTATTACGAGAAAAATTTTAAAAAGCCTGAAAGAACTATTTATGTTCATGGAACACAAGGTAAATAATGAGAACAGAGAAGTGGACTGTTCTCTTCCACAAACCTGAAGACCAAGAAGGGGCTTACATAGGCCTGGAACTGGAAAGCAGATGGGTAAATGTCTGAAGCCTACTACAATGATCAGCAACCTAGGAGATGCCCAAGGAAATGACTTCAGGACTCAGTGGATGAAAAATGAGTCAAGCTAATTGCATAATGGAGATTACACTAATGGATACCATTTGCACCCTGAAATTATATTTAAGCCATGGTGAAATTTATTGAGTATCTAAATTAACTGTGTATTGCACCACTGATTTTATATTTTTTATTTGTTTTGCAATACTGGGAGTGGAACCCAGGGGCATTCTGCCTCTGAGCTACACCCCCACCCCTAGTATTTATTCTTTATTATGAAACAGGGTCTCACTAGGTTGTGGAGGGTCTCATTAAGTAGCTGAGGCTGGCGGCAAAACCTGGATCCTTCTGTCTCAACCTCCCAAGTACTGGGATTACAAGTGTGTGCCACAACGCCCAGCTTGCACCACGTTTAAATGTTGATAGCTTTTTCAACTATTATAGTGCCAGGTGTGGTGACACAAGCTTGTAATTCCAGTACTTGGGAGACTGAGACAGGAGGATCAGGCAGGTTTGAAGCCAGCCTCAGCTACTTACTCAGACCCTGTTTCCAAATAAAATATAAAAAATAGGTCTGGGAAGTTAGCCTGGAGGTAGAAAGCCTCTGGATTCTATCCCCAATACAGAAAGCAAGCAAGGAAGGAAGGAAGGAAGGAAGGAAGGAAGGAAGGAAGGAAGGAAGGAAGGAAGGAAAAGAACTATTATATATCAATTTTTAAAAATCTGTTACTTTCTTCAAAACTGAAAACATTGGGGACTGTCCAAATAAGACACTTAGAAAGCCTCAAAATTTGTCTTTCCAGCTGTCATTTTATCTGCAGTTCAATTGCTTACATACAGATAATCCCCTTCTGACTGTCAATTTCTTCAACTATTTAATTCCTCAGTCTGGTTACAGGTTACTAGGCCTTGCTACCTCGTACCTTTGCACATGTCTTTCTTGACCCTAAGGTATTTATTTAGTATTTAGTTCTCTGTTGTGGTCCATGGAACCACCTATAATTATTCTTTTATCACAAGGATTTAGCATGATCTAGCATGAACACTAATGTGGACTAAGGAAGTGTGACCATGTCTACCTTTACTTCTCAGTACTAATTATCTCCTTTTTCATCAGTCCTCCCACTGTCAACCAACTAAATTAGTATCACAGCCCTAAGAAGTTTCTTGTTTTCTTTGTGGAAGCGCTTTTGGGGGTACATATGGTTGAAGCCCATTTGGTTCTGCTAAAGCATTTGCTCGTTTGTATATAAACCAGTGGGGAACCAGAGGTTTTGCACAAGAGCCAATTCATGGAAAAACTAAATTTGTGGTCTATATTTTCATTCAAAATCAGAATATCTTTTATTTGAGCCCACATGTATAAAGTATATTTTAAAAAAATAGCTCATCTACTTCATCAAACAGAAAAAATACCACTGAAGTGTTAATATATGGGTATTTTTGATGTGCAGACACATAGGCAACTTTCCATTTTGTTATCCTAAAATTAGACTGCACACATTTTCATAATGTAAATTGTGAAATTCATATTTCCTTGTTCCTACAAATATAAGTTCTCACTGGATGCTGTTTATAAACTTCTAATGGAAAAAGCATTCTCACATGAGCTGGTAATGTGTACTAGTTTTTTAAAAAGATTTTTCTTCTGGCTATGAAAGAAATGATTTATTCATAGTTTAGAAATGTTAAAATATTATTTAATACCTCCAACTATTTTCCATTGTGTCACTTCTTAAGCTTGATGTTTATGTATTTTAAGGTATAAAAAATAAACTCACATATACAGTTCAAACATAAGGTAATGTCAAAGTCATTTTGTAATAGAAGTAGAAATTACAATAAAAGTTGCCTTTAAATTTATGACATTTTACAATTACCCATAGCACACAATAATAACTTTTTAATGGGTGTTTTTGTAGCATATGTTGCAATTTTTTCCTAACAATAAGGCTCTTCTACTCAAACATTTTTTCTTTTTCATTGTGTGGTTTTGTCTTATTCATTTGTGGGAAGAGCTTCTCAGCTTATATTTTAATTCAAAGTATAACCTTTTTTATGGTACTGAGGGTGGAACCCAGGGGCTTTTCTACCTCAGGGCTATAATCCCAGACCTATTTTATATTTTATTTGGAAACAGAGTCTCACTAAGTTGCTGAGAGCCTCACTAAGTAGCTGAGGATGACTTCAAACCTGTGCAATGCTCCTGTCTCAGCCTCCCAAGCACGAGGATTACAAACATGCACCACGTCCAGCAAAGTATAACTTCTGATATTCAATTCCCAGTTGTTAATGATATATAGGTCATAAAATTGTATGAAACACTTGGTCCTTTTAGAATAAATGGAACTAAAGATGCTCATGTCTAAATAACCTATATCTGTAGCACAATGTTAAACAATTTAAAATTGATCTCTAGATTTTCTAAAAATTGATAGACTAAATACATTTATCCTTACATTGTTGTTGTTGTCAAATATATAAACATTTTTATTGTTTTATCATCATATAAAGATAAAAATATGGATTTTCAACTATTTTAACTGAATTTTGGGTACTAGGGATTGAACCTAGGGGCATTCTACTTCTGAGCTACACCCTAGCCCTTTTTGTGTATCCATTTGTTTTGAAACAGGGTCTCAATAAGTTTCTGAGGCTAGTCTTGAATCTTTGATCTTCCTGTTTTAGCCTCTCAATTACTAGGAATACAAGTATTGTACCTGGCTGATTTTAAAATATTTTAAATAAAAATATATTAAATATAGTCATTGGACTTAGAGAAAGCTAATAGTGGTAATAGTGGGCTAGATTTTAAAGGATAAAAAGAGCCAGACATGGTGGCACACACCTGTAATCCTGGTACCTGGGAGACTTAGACAGGAGGACCACAGATTGCAGCACAGCCTCAGCAGGCAGTGAAACTCTCAGCAACCTAGTGAGACCCTGTTCCAAAACTAAAATATATTAGGGCTGGGGGTATAGCTTGGAGCTAGGATGTCCCTGGGTTCAATCCCAGTACCACAAGAAGAAGAAGGGGGGGGGTTATCAGACTAGGAGAGTGAGCAACATTCCGTCAAAAAAAAAGCATGGACAGTGGCACTGAAAAGTCTGAGATGTTCATTCTTGAGGTATCAATGTGAAAGTGGCAGGAATTAGCCAGGAAGAACCTAGATCATAAATCGATGTATGCAGCCCACCAAGAAACTTAGGGTTCATCCTATAGCTGATAAGAAACAGTGAAGTGTTCCACACAGAGGAAAGGTATAGTCAGTGTGTTTGTTTGTTTTGTTGTTTGTTTGTTTAGAAAGGTTCCTTTATGTTAATCTGAATACTAGGTTTGAGGTGGGAAGACTTAAAGCAGGATTCCTTTCAACAAAGACACTGTTGCTACACAGCCAAGGTATGAGGTGAAAAAGCTAATCAAGGCTGTTGCTTGAAAGGAAAAGATACATTTATGTGATTAATAATTAAAATTAATTTCTAAGTCATGGTGTCCAGGTATGAAAGGTGGAGGACAGAGGGGAAAGAAGTAGGGTGTGGCATTTATCTGAGTTCCAGCACAGAAACTAAACTAGTAGGACTGATATAAATCAAAGAGAGACAGAGAGAGAGAGAGAGAGAGAGAGAGAGAGAGAGAGAGAGAGAGAGAGAGAGAGAGAGAGAGAGAGGAGAATGAATGGAATTGGGTTATGCAGTTGTGGCAGCTGGGCTATACAAGTCTGCAATCCACAGAGTGGGCTGTCAAGAAGAGCAGGTTGGAAACTCTCATGCAGGAACTGGCATTGGTAGTCCACAGGTAGAATTTCTTACCTTTAAGGGAAACTTTAGTCCTGCTGTCCAGGCTTCTCAACTGATTGAACAAAACGTGTTCAAATAATCAGTAATAACTCCATTGACTTACTCAACTGAATATTTTTGTGATAATTATCACATCAACTTCACAGCAATACCTAGCTACCCTTTGAATAACTGAGAACCATAGCCAAGCCAATTTGACACCTACAACTGACTACTAGAGATGTCTTTCAGGATTCTGAACTGAGAAAGGTAGAAAATAATGATCCCACTAATTAAAGAACGCACTAGAAGAGCAGTTGGGAGTGAGGGTTGACTGAGACATGACTGTACTTCATAAATGCTAATATGGATTTCTTTCTGTTACATTTCAACATTTCTGTTATAAAATTAATAGGATCTTCGTACTATAATTGGCATCATTTAAAAAAATAAAAAATCATTGGCATCATTTTTTCTTAATAGCTTATAAAATGATGGTACATCTTATAATCTACAACACCTTAGACTAAAGGAAAAGGTAGTGGGTCTGATTTGGGGGTCTTGAATTTGACAGGTCTCAGGGACATGGATAGCTCCTGTTTATAGAATGTGTAGGTAGGAAACAGCCAGGAGGCCTGCCACAGAAATACAGTTTGGGAAGTTATTACTAAAGTTAAAGACATAAGTGAGAATAATAACTGTTACGATTTGGGGGGTGAGGGTTACCGTTTGGGGGAAACTGTTCCCAGGGATCTTTGTTAGACCACTTGGGAATAATTTCCTGAAAACTCCCCAAAGAAACAAACAAAAAAAAAAAAAACAGAAAAAAGCACGGGTTCTTGTCCTGAGCTAAGGATAAGTATACAATAGCTTGGACTCTTGTTGAAGATTTAAAGAAGTTTATTAAGAAAGATAGAAATATAGAAGATAGTTACAGACCCATCCATTCAGGCATGGGGGGGGGGTTCGACTGAATTTACCCAGATACAACATGTGGACCAGACTTTTTTATACCCATGACCTCCATCTTGTTCACTTCTGACCTAGTAAAAACCCTGTAAGGTTCCTCCCCCACCAAGGTGTCTCCTTTCAAGAAGTTCAAAGGTCGACCCCCTTCTCCCTTTCTAGCTAGATAATTATGTAGATCTGTCTTTAGAAAGAGGAAGCCCTAGCTCCCCTCTCCTATTGACTTGTTTATTACTTTTATCCAAGTCAATTTAAGTTTCAATAGCTGTTTGCTTGGAAACTGAAACCAAGTCTTTCTCTCTCCAGGTCTGCCTTTTGACACAATTATTTTTGAAATATACCTATTAATAATCAGAGCTTTCTCAAATCTTCCTAAGCCATTCCCAATACTGGTACAATAACTAAACAGATAACCTTAAAAATAACAAATTTTTAGCTGGGCGTAGGGGCGCACGTTTGTAATCCCAGCATTTGGGAGGCTGAGACCAGAGGATCACGGTTCGCGGACAGCCTCAGCTACTTAGTGAGGCCCTCTGTAACTAAGTGAGATCCTGTTTCAAAATAAAGAATAAAAATAAAGTAGGGCAGGAGGTGTAGCTTGGAGGTCGGATGCCCCTGGGTTCCATCCTCAGACCTGCAAGAAAAAAAAAAAAAAGAAATTTAAGGGTGAACCAAGGAAAAGGAATAGTTATGGGGAAAAACCAGAACATGTCATAAGCAAAGGGAGAACTGTTTGCAAACGAGTCTCAGTTGTCAGTGTTAAATGCAGTAAGCACCCACTGAGCGTGGCAATGTGGACATCATCGAGGGCTTCCCCAGAATGCTTTCAGTGGACTGATTAGGAAGAGGTTGGATTGAGGACTAAAGAAGATTCAGGACAGCAAAGGTCACAAATGCAAACTGTACTCTAAGGACTTTTGGTGAGAGAAAGCTGGGACAACAGGAAGAGCTAAATGAAATGAGACCAAAAGTGGATTTGGAAGAAGTGACTCTGACTTGTTTCTAAGATGAATAGAAACATGCCACCCTTACATATCAACCTAAATTTGGTTATCGAATTATCTTATTGCCAACTTGAACTCTGAAGAACTGAGGTAGTTGGGTAAGAGGGAGGGGACAATCAGTCAAGATTCTATCAGCTAACAAAGAGTACATCTGAAAGAGGTATGTGATGTAATTTGACAAGATTCAGAAATTAGGAAAGAAGCTGGACTCAGTGGTACATGCCTGTAATCTCAGTACTTGGGAGACTGAGACTAAAGGATCACAAGTTTGAGGCCACCCTCAGCAACTTAGCAAGACCCTTAGAACCTGCATCAAAATAAATATTATTTTATTTATTATTATTTTATTATTATTATTATTATTATTATTATTATTATTATTTAGAAAGCAAAGGAGTCTATTTAATGTAAAACATAATGATCAACCTTCCAGATAACAGGACAGAGGGAAGAAGGGTAGAAAATGCTTCTGGAAAAGCAAATAGAAGAAACCCAGCAGAAGAGGAAAGACTTGTTCACAAGGGAGTAAGACCCAGGACAAGGGACATCTGGTGAAGATAAAGTTGTTTTCGCAGATTCTGTACCAGTATTGGGAATGGCCTAGGAAGATTTGAGAAAGCTCTGATTATTAAGATATTTCAAAAATTGGGTGAGGGGCAAATCTGTGAAAGACTTGGTCTTGGTTTCGGTCAGGAAGCAAACAGCTATTGAAACTTAGATTGACTTAGCTAAAAGTAATTAGCAAGTCAATAGGAGAGGGGAGCTAGGGCTTCCTCTTTCTAAAGTCAGGTTTACATAATAACTGGATAATCTAGCTAGGATGGGAGGAGGGGGTCAACCTTTGACCTTCCTGAAAGCAGACACATTGGGGGAGGAATTTTACAGGGACATTTACTACTTCAGAATTATGTGAACAAGATGGAGGACATGTGTATAAAAATGTCTGGTCCACATATTGTATCTTTGGTGAATTCTTTCGAACCAGCCCCTCATGTTACGCTTGGGTATATGCTGCTCTGTCTTCTGTATTTCTATCTTTTTAATAAACTTCTTTAAATCTTTAGCATGAGTCCGGGCTATTGTATACTTATCTTCAGCTCAGGACAAGAACCCGCAGTTTTTCTGTTTTTGTTTTTTTGTGTGTTTTGAGGGAAATTGTGTCCGGGACCCTAACAGGGGTCCTCGGGGACAGTTTCTCCAAAACCATAACATCATATTCTCAAACTGTAACAGATTCTATAGCATGTTCTAACAGTAGTGGAAAAAATACTACTTTAATTTTTGCATAGTTAATGAGAAACTGATATTTCTAAATAAGAAAAGACCCAACAACCATGTTTTAATTAAAATCCATTGTTCATTTTGTATTGTATATATAATGAAGACAGCCAGTGACATCTATGTTTTAGAGACTATTCTAATTCTCTTCAGAATAGTTAAATTACTCATATAATGGCCTCATATTTATATTAAATATAGTTTCCTATTAAAAGGATGCTTCCCATTTAAACTATGAATAAGCTAATATTTTAACAAATAACTACAACTGGTTAGTTTTACCCCTGAAAAAAATGTTAAAACTTTGGTAAGTCTTTCATATTCTCACTTAAGTTTGGAGTTAGGAGGTTTATTCACTTAGCTTAGACTATTTGGGTGTGCTCTCTGATATAACTAATTGTCTTTTGGCTTTGTTTTATTTTGTTTTGTTTTGCAGAACTGGAGATTGAACCCAGGGGAATTCTACCTCCAAGGTCCACCCCAGCCCTATTTTTAGTCTTTATTTTGAAACAGAGTTCCACTAAGTTGTGAAGGATGTTACTAAGTAGCTGAGCCTGGCCATGAACCTGAAATCTTCCCATCTCAGCCTCTCAAGTACTGGGGTTAAAAGTCTGTACCACCACACTCAGATAATCAAATCTTGATAGACCAAGGGACTTCAGGAATGTTGATTCCATATTGATTTCACTTTTAGCACCATTTTAGTAATGTTTAGCTGGTATAGAGCTTAAGGATTGTACAAAATAAAATGCTAATGTTATTTCTACAAATGAGAGCTTAGAAGTGTTACGGATTGGGAGAATATGGTTTGGGGAAACTGTTCCCCGGGGACCCCTGCTAGGGTCCCAGACACAATTTCCCCCAACCCATAACAAAATCCAAAACGACCAAAGACAGGAAAAAAACTGCGGGTTCTTGTCCTAAGCTAAGAATAAATATGCATAGCTTGGACAGTTGCTGAAGATTTAAAGAAGTTTATTAAAATATAGACATACAGAGAATAGGTACAGCTCCATACTAGACTGGCATGGAGGGATGACTCGAATGAGTACACCAAAGGGATTACACGTGGACTTGGTCTTTTATACCCATGACCTCCATCTTGTTCACATAATCCTGACGTAGTGAACATCCCTATAAGGTACCTCCCGTTACCCTGTAAGGTACCTCCCCCAATAAAGTGTAGCAAGGTGTCTCCTTCCATGAAGGTCGACCCCTCCTACCATCCTAGCTGGCTTATCCAATCATGTAGATCTGTCTTTAGAGAAAGGCCTAGTTCTCCTTTCTTAAGATCTGTCTTTAGATAGAGGAAGCCCTAGCTCTCCTCTATTGACTTGTTAATTACTTTGAGCTAGGTTAATTTACACTGGAATAGTTGCCTTCTTTTAGGCAGAAACCAAGCCCTTTCTTTACCCATGTCTGCCACCATTTTGACACAACTATTTTGAAATATATCAATTATTTTCTTTTGAAATTGTAGGGATGCTGGAAAGCAGGCTGGAAGAAGCGCTTTTCCCCACCCCAGCATGAAAAGTTAACTAGAGAAGTCTTCTCCCATATTAGGATTAGAAATAAGATATTAGAATATAGAGTTAAGATATAGAAGTAAGGTAGGATTAGAAACAGAATGAAGATCCGTAAGCCCAGCTGCCCAGGTTGCAGGATTCAAGGACCAGGGCAGGGGACCCACCAGGTCAAAGCCTCTAATCTCCAGCTTGCTGTCCAAGGTCTTTGAACATGGGCCCCATCCCCATATCTCTGAGCCAGATCAGCAAACAAGGCCATGCTAATCTGCTTTCCAGGCAGAGTCCTAAGTACAGAGATAAGCCTGGCCCAGCCAAGGTGGGTGGGAAAGGCAGCCCTAGGGAATGAACACATACCATAAGGGAGATAAGCAGTCTTTAGCAGGGTCTGACATGTGTGGATGCATGTTTTAAAATTATTGGTTGTACTTGTTTGTCCTTGTATCTGATTGGTTGTATTCTAAGGTTGGCGGGCTCAGACTTTTGGCGGGCTCTGATGTTGTAACCACTCCCTCCTGGGGCTATAAATCCAGACTGTGGAGTGAGCCCGGGGTCGAAATTCGACCCCTGGCTAGCCGGGACAGAGCTGCAGCACAATAAACCTGGCTTGCATTTTACATCCCTTGTGAGTCCTTCGATATTTGGGTTGGTGGGCGATTCTCGGACCCTTCAGAAATATATTAATATTCAGAGCTTTCTCAAATCTTCCTAAGCCATTCCCAATACTAGTACAAGAAGGAAAAAGACATCATCAATAGAATATCAAATTTTGATTTTTCTATATTTGTGTGTGTGGTATTGGGGATGGAACCCAGGGGTATTCTACCTCTGAGCTACACCCCCAGCCCTATTTTTTATTCTTTTTATTGTGAAATGGTTTCACTGAGTTCCAAAGGGCCTCACTAAGTAGCTAAGGCTGTCCACAAACTGGCATCCTCCTGTCTCAGCCCCCCAAATGCTGGAATTACAAGTGTCCACCACCATGCTCTGCTTACATTTTTATTTTTTATTTATTTTTTATTTATTATTTTATTTTATTTTTGGTGGTACTGGGGTTCCTGGAAACCCTTTTACTTCTGGGCTACACTCCCAGACCTATTTTATATTTTTATTTGGAAACAGGATCTCTTAAGTCAGCAAGGCTGGCTTCGAACCAGCACGATCCTCCTGTCTCAGCCTCCCAAGAGCGGAGATTACAAGCCCAAGCCACCATGCCCGACACTTAAATTTTTATTTTTAAAGTTAATTTCATGAATACAAAATGTGTCTGCATGCACACTTTCTGAATTTATTATCACTTTAGAAAAGTTTTTTCATACTAAAGGGGATGACAGCTTTGATAGTTAGATTTGATAGAAAACTCTCAAGAAAATTCTGTTTCTAAGCTGGGCGTGGTGGAGCACGCTTGTAATCCCAGCATTAGGGAGGCTGAGACCTGGAGGATTATGGTGCACAGACAGCCTCAGCTACTTAATGAGGCCCTCTGCAACTCAGTGAGACCCTGTTTCAAAATAAAGAATAAAAAAAAAAAATGGGCAGGGCTGTAGCTCGGAGGTCAAATGCCTCTGGGTTCCATCCCCAGACCCGCAATAAAAAAAAAAAGAAAGAAAGAAAGAAAGAAAGAAAGAAAGAAAGAAAGAAAGAAAGAAGAAAGAAAATTCTGTTTCTAATCTTTTAAACAAACTGAAAAATAAACCTACATTTTTTTCATAAGTGATTATAGCAATTAATATCTGATGTACTAAATATTGAAAGAAAAATAGAGCTTTGTGTATGAGAAGGAATTGTTTTACTTCCAATGATTAGAACTTATTTTTCATCAAGCTAGATTTGTTTTCTGGTAACCATATGCAAATTCTAATTTCTGAAACATTTTAATACCACTCAGTCTTAAGTATCTACTGATATTAACAATCTGTTCACTACTATCTAATTGCCTTGTAATGTATGTGATTCTGGGGCTACTCATAATCCAGTCTTATGGATTCATATTCAGAGAAATGCCAGTTGGGTTTAGGTATATTAGAAGCAAGTGAAATCTTTATTCAGCCTCTTGAGAAGCTGCCAAAGGGTAACAAGGGTGATTAAATAAACTGTTTGAAGTCTTCTTTAGAATTTGCTCTCATTTACTCACAGGTCTGCCGGGTAGATTTACCATGATGTTAAAAAGGCCTAAACTTAATGGCCCACTGACACAGGTATTTTCCATGGCTCGGAGAGTTCCTACCAGTGTGGCCATGTGGTCCCAAGTATTCTGTACAATATTTGTAAGTAATATAGTTTCATTTTAATGCAGTTAACTCTCCCTCCATTACACTTCTCCCTCACACAAGTATCACTGGAGTGGCCACAGGCAATCTGAGGATCCTACAGGGTTAGGTAGAGTTAGGGATACTATTAGTTTAGGATGAATCCTAAACTAATCCTAAAAGATCCTAGTTTAACAATCACTGTGCCACGAAAGGCAAGGCCAGTGGTAAGTGTATAATAGGGATATATCTCACAATGCCCAAAACCAGAAGTTTGTGGGTGATGGAAGAGACCCAGAATTTGATAGTATGGAGACAATCAAATCATGGCTTTTTGGATTGTGTGATGTCTATGGTATTTGTCAGTTGTCACAATTTTCCAATTTTTGCCTCTTACTCTAAATAGAATATATGAATTTCATCATTTTTATTTTTTAAAAGTGGACCCCTCCCACACACGCACAAAAATGGAAAATTTTGGTCTTCTGGACATGTCCTATAGGTGAGAAAAATATTCTCACCTCCCTCTTGTTGGCTCCTTCTTAGAAACTTCCCCAAAAGCCAGAATGGCAGGCTTTTCACCCTCAGCACCACCTCTGATACTACAGTGTCTCCCCTCTTTATATTGAATTTTTATGTACACTGTTTCCACTCACAAATCACCTGCCCAGTATTGGTGTCTGGGTTTTGTCTCCCCTCCTTCTTACCACTTTTTTTTTTCTTAAGAAGGAAACACGTTGGGAGAATCCAATATCAACTGAAATTATTTTTTTTAACATAAGTATGCTTATATATTTATACATATATTTGCAGATATACTCTCTTGAATTAGAATCTCTATAAAACAAATTTCTAGAAATATACTTCCTAGGTATAAGATACAAGTATTTGATAGATACTGTCAAATGACCCTCTAAAAAACTTGAATAGTAGTTTTTTTTTTAATTTTTAATTGGTGCACTGTATTCATACATCATAGTGGGATACATACTTTTGTAGACATACATGCACACATTGCCCAGTCAGCCCCCACCCGATCCCCACCCCATTCTCTCCCTATCCCTCCCTCCCATGCTTGGCTTAGTGATTGACATCTAGTATTATAGCAATTTATCAAAAATTAAAAATGATAATCTCACATAACAGTTTCATTTGTCTGATACCAAGCTTTTGATGACTTAAAGATAACATTTCAATATTTCTTTTTGCTTTCTTTCTTACCAGAGAATCTATTTTTTCTATTTTTTAGGTGAAACTATCATATATTTATATATTTATTTTTAAGAAAAAAAATCTATCCTAATATGGAATATGGACTCTAGATACCCAAAACTATCTCAAAAAAGAACAAAGCTAGAAGATGTATATTTTCTGATTTCAAACCATATAAAGCTACAATAATTGAAACAGTGTAGTACTATTCTAAAGGCAGATATATAAACCATTGGAGTTAAATAAAAGCCTAGAGCTAAATTCTTCCCTATATTGTCAAGTTATTTTTGACAAGGTTTCCACGAACATTTGGTGGTGGGAATAATAATCTTTTAACTAAATATTGTTGAAAAATAATAATTACATGGAAAAGAATAAAATTGGACCCTTACCTAATCCCATATACAAATATTAACTCAAAATAGATAAAAGACCTAAATATAAATCTTAAGACTATAAACTTTTAGGAGAAAATTGTTTGCCTTTATTGTTGTTAATTTTTAGGATTTCTAGTTGGAATATTAATATACCTTCAGAAGTAGCATTTGGAAATATTTTATCCCATTCTATTAGTAACTGTTAACTCTGTTTACATTGTCTTTGGATATACAATATGTTTTTTATTTTTTAGGGAGTTTGTATACTCTTCTGTTGCCTGTGCCATTGAAATCATAACCAAGAAATCACTGCCAATTTCAATGTTGTGAGGTTTTATGACCCAAACAATACCCTTTAGAGATAGGTAAAAGACTAACATAAACAATGAATCTCCACAGATAACCAATCTTAGTTGTCTGTTGGATGGAAAATCTTGTTTCTCTAGTTCTGATGTGTGTTACCTATTTCTTCTTTGTAGTTAATCTCTTTGAGTATTTTCTCTAGTGCTGGTTTTGAAGACATAAATTCCTTCAGTTTCTGTTTGTCATGGAAGCTTCTTATTTCCCCATCTAATTTGATAGAAAGTTTTGCTGGGTAGGAAATTTTTGGCTGGAAGTTGTTTTCTTTCAAAATTGGGAATATGTTACTCCAAGCCCTTCTGGCTCTCATAACTTGGTTTGGGAAGTCTGGAGTGATTGTAATTGGTTTGCCTCTGAATGTCACTTGGCCCTTTGCTTTTGTTGCCTTTAAGATTCTCTGCTTGGCTTCCACATTGGTCATTTTGACAATTATGTGGCATGGGGATCCTCTTCTCCGATCCTGTCTAAAAGGAGTTCTATACATTTCCTGGACCTGCGTATTGACCTCTTGCTCTATGTCTGGAAAATTTTCTGCTATTACTTCCTTGAAGAGATTGTTGATCCCTTTGGTTTCACTTTCTTTTCCCTCCTCTATTCCAATTATTCTTAGGTTAGCTCTCTTAAAATGGGCCCATATTTCTTCAATATCAGATTCCTGCTGTTGGATATTTTTTTCTAGATTAGAAACTATGCGTTCATTTTTGGAATGATTATCTTCTAAGAGCGAGATTCTGTTCTCCATGTGTTCTAATCGGTTGTTTGTGCTTTGAATTGAGGCCTTTACTTCATTAATTGCATCCTTTATCTCTTTTTGGCTCTCTCTGAGTTCTTTTCGAAGCACCTCTATTATTTCTACAGTTATTTTCCTGATTTGATCTTCTAGAAATCTCTGATTTTCTGTTTTATTGGGTTCTGATGTTGTGGGGTTGTGAGCATTCATTGCTCCAGTATTATTCCTCTTTCCCATGATTTCGGAAGTTTGTGCCTTCTCTGGGTTCTTCCCTTGGGTCACTATGACTTCACTTAAGGTGTTCTGGATCTCGAGTCAGTAGTATCTCAGACCCCACTATTCCTTTACTGGGTTGTATCACAGAGTCTCCGACCCAGAGAGTCGATAGAGGCTGCTTTAGACTGTGGGGGGTGCCAGGTTGCACGTTCTCCTATGGTGTGATATCACTGCCACCGCCCCTCTCCCACTGGGTCAAGTCCCAGGGAGTACAGTACTGGGATTTCTCCGCTGTGGCCCACAATTTGACTCACTGTTCTTGAGTACGCAGATGTAGCTGTACTGAATTCGGTGAATTCGGTGCTGTTGCCACCTGTGGCAATATGGCGCCGCTGCTACGCCCTCGGCTATGGGGCTGGCGTTTTTTTTTCTTGGTTTTGATTTCCACTCTGAATCCCTGCAGCGTGTGCTGAGCTCAGCCACTGGAAGCTTTAGATGCCCTCTGCGCCAAGAAATCCCGCCTGGCTGTTCCGCAGCAGCTCCCCTCAGCTTGCTGTGGCCGTCCCGTGAATTCGCCGGTGCCACCGGCAGTATGGCGCTGCTGCCACGTCCTCGGGCGTGAAGCCGCGTCCTCGGGCGTGAGGATCTCCTCTGTGGCTCTGTTCTCAGTCTGCTTTCTCTCTGGAGCCTGGTGATTTTTTTTGTTTCTCTGGTGATGTTGTTTTCTGGCTTTGAAAGGCGCTGATTTTGTGGTAATGGAGATTTGTTGTTAGCGGGGCTCTTAAGCCCCGCTTTTCTCGGTCGCCATCTTCCCGGAAGTCCCCTGAAATTATTTTTATGATTCCGTTTAAATGAGTAAAAGTTTAAAACTACATATAAAAAGCTGGAGCTTATAGAATTTATATGACTTTAAAACAAATAAAATTAAAGCAAAATTTAGAAATACAGTAATTAATATCATTATTTTAATGTTGATATTATTTTAATTTGATATATAATGTTGAAATAAAATCATCCCGTCCTGAGTCTAATAGTAGAAAGAGGCATAATCATGTCTTCTTTTAAATTAATTTGCTGGGGATTTTGATTTTAATAACACAAATGTAGAAAATGCCTCTTCCAATAATCACACATTACAAAATGGTATTAATAACTTTAGGTCTTCAGTTCCATCCATTTTCCTGTAAATGACTTAATTTTGTTCTTTATAGCTGAGTAAAGCTGGGCGTGGTGACGCACACTTGTAATCCTCATACTTGGGAGGCAGGTTCGAAGTCAGCCATGCTGGCTTAAGAGACCCTGTTTCCAAATAAAAATATAGCTGAGTAAAATTCCATTGTGTACATGTCCCATCGTTTTGTAATCCACTCATCTGTTTACGGACATCTTGGCTGGTTCCATAGTTTGGCAATTGTGAATTTTGCAGCTATGAACATAGATATGCATAAATTAGTTTGGTAGTTTGGTTTCCATTCTTTTGGGTAGATACCCAGAAGTGGTTTTGCTGGGTCATATGGTAAGTTCATTCCCATTCTTCTGAGGGTCCTCCATACTGTTTTACAGTGTGGTTGTACTAATTTGCAATTCCACCAACAATGTGTTAGAGTTCCCACTTTTCCTTATCCTCTCTAACATTTGTTGTTGATTGTGTTTTTAATATTGCCATTCTAGTTGAAATTAGGGGAAATCTCAGAGTAATTTTCCTTCGAGTTTTGTTGGCATGGATTACTTTGCTCCAGCTCTTTACCTTTGGTTTGTTACTATTATCACTTGTAAGGTGTGTCTCTTGCAGGCAGCAGATAGATGAATTCTGGTTTTTAATCTATTTTGCCAGTATATGTCTTTTTATTGGGGAATTCAGGCCATTTATGCTGAGATTAGTCAGTCACAAAAAGTAAGAATTCTAATGCTCTCCCTAGTATGTGGAAGCTAGGGAGAAAATGGGTCATAGGAGAAACTCTAGATGAAGGAGAATATATAGATGTGTAAATAAGGCAACCTGAGGGGGGGAGAGGGAAATTCCCTAATGTACATGATTTACATTCACAAGCATATCAAAGACAATCAGTAAGTTAAACATGAAAAGGAGGGAAGGGGTAGGAAATGGGGAGAGAATTGGGGAAGGGCTAAACAAGTGATGTGTTCATGTATGCCTCTACCCTCTTACACCCCATTAAGATATATGACTACAATTAATGAATAATTTTTAAAAATAACTTTAGGTCTTTGTTTATTAACTATGTAAAATCAGAATTTATGCTTAACTAAATCTCTTATAGCAAATAATTCTTAAGTTCCAGTTTTAAAGTGAAGTCATTTGATAAATTGTATGAATTTTCTTCTTCACTTGGAGAAAATGTGGGTATTGACACCATTGAAATACGCTGAATGGGTATGTAATTCAATTATTGCTGGAACTGGAAATAAAACTATTTATGGTTGCATATTTTGTGCTCATATAAAGTATCAAATAGATGTACAAGATAGTATTTTTTTTGTGTGTGTGTGGTACTGGGGATGGAACCCAGGGACAGTCTATCTCCAAGCTACATCCCCAGCCCTATTTTTTATTCTTTATTTTGAAACAGGGTCTCACTGAGTTTCAAAGGGCCTCACTAAGTAGCTGAGGCTGGCCGCGAACCGTGATCCTTCTGTCTTAGCCTCCCAAATGCTGGGATTACAAGCATATGCCACCATGCCCAGCAAGGTAGTATTTTTTTTTTTGTGTGTGTGGTACTGGGGGTGGAACCCAGGGGCTTTCTAGCTCCGGGCTACACCCCAGCCCTATTTTTTTTTTATAATTTATTTGGAAACAGGTCTTACTAAGTTCCTGAGAGCCTCACCAAGTAGCTGAGGCTGGCTTCGAACCTGTGCGATCTTCCTGTCTCAGCCTCCCAAGCACTGGGATTACAAGCGTGAGCCACCATGCATGGCTTAAGGTAGTATTTTTAAAATCACTTGTTCACAGTGTGAATAGAACACTGCTGAACCAAAGAGGTTCTTGGGAGCTTAGTGTACCTGCATGAGCATGTGTAATGGGACCCATGCATTCTGCCATCACATTTTTCTTTTCAAACAAGGAATCACTTTGATACATTCTGTTGGATTGTCATCTGACCTTTACCCAGTGGAAAGAGAGCAGGATACATAAACTGCACAGGAGTTTACTCAGTGATCAAGTGCTTCAAATGATTTGGATGACTCAATATGCTCTTATCAATTTCGTATGATTTTCATGAACATAAATACAGAATAAAAAAGGGCTTAGGGAGGGCACAATTATTATGTTGCTTTACTAAACAATATAATTGCAAAAGTGCTTCCAATCAATTTACTCCTAATATTATGACTATCAGTTTACATGAATAGTTATGCTTAAATATCATTTAGGCTTCTAAAATAACTACTTACCTACTTCTTTATGTGTGATATACACATAATACTAGACAGTAGAAGAGAGTATCTAAAAAACAAGAGTTTTAACACTATGACTCACATAAAGCCATTTGCATGAAGCCACGCATCTGTGGCTTCACATCAAGAGCTTGGAATCTGCAAGAGAGAAGCCTAAAATCTTTTAGGCTTCACCTTATAAAAGTATTTTGAGCTGGGCATGGTGGCACATACCTTTAATCTCAGTAATTGGGAAGCTAAAGCAGGAGGATGACAGGTTTAAGACTAGCCTCAGCAATTTAGTGAGAATGTTTCAAAATAAAAAATGAAAAGGGCTGGAGCTTAAAGGTAGAAATGCCCCTGTATTCAATTTCTAGTAACACACACACACACACACACACACACACACACACACACACACAATCTTGATACCTTCTATACAACTATGATATTTTCAACAAAGTTTTGTGATTGACAGCTTGAATGTTATATTATTATAAATACTGATCTTTGTCTCGGTCAAATCTAGTCTCCAAGTGCCATGCCCTTTGAACCTGATGTAACCCTTTATTGAGGGAAGAGTAGAACACACTCATGGCCATGTTATGCCATGTATGATCCTGGTTCTGTAGGCAGATAGTGAGCCCAGGGAAGAGGAAAACAGCCAGTCTGTAGGCTGGATGGTAGGCCATGAGGGAGGCAGCCCCCAGAGGTTTGCTCAACAACGAAAATGGGGATAAACTGTGTAAACTTGGGAAGTTTTGGATTCAGGAGAGTTGGTCAGTTAATAAACAGAGCAGAAGGAGAAATACAGAAAGTAGGCAGTAGCTAACATCTGGCAATAGAAGTCTCAAGGCAGAAGTAGTGAGCAACTAAACACCAGGAACCAAGAGCAAGAAACACAAGCTATGCGTCAGCAAGAAGGAGGTAAGTGGAAAGTTAACCAGCAGTAGGAAATATGGGAAAGGATGAAAACACTATGCAGTACAGGAATTGATACAATGGATGGGATTCCCAATGAATTCTACACTCTTGAAGTCCTTGAAACCCAACCCTACCAAAGAAGATTTCAGTTCTTCTTGTGGGGCCTGGTTTGGGGCCATTTCTTGGATGCTCAGGAGGCCAAGATTAATGATCACAGTTTCAGTTTTACTTATTTCCACATGGAGCCCATAATAAATTCCACATGACTTAAAACATTCTCAGGGAATTCTGTCTGCATAACAACACAAAAGAAATAATTAATACAGCTTTTTAAAATAATGGTACAACACTTTGCATATTAGCATACACATTCACTATATTGTATTAAAATGGCCCATTATCAATTTCCTGCATTTGTACCTCTAGACATGGGGCTCATCTGTTATCTATAATCCTCAGGCTTGTCACTTAGGAAATTATCCATAGTTATTGTCAGTTGACTGAAACCACTGTAGCCACTCGAAAAAGCTACAAACATGCACAATAATCTTTAATTGCCTATGTGTAAAGTGCTGTATTTGTGAAGAATAGGCTACTTGATGTGGCAGACACATTAGTTAGGCATACATACATATTTTTTATTTTTGTGGTACTGGGGATTGAACCCAGGGGAATTCTACTCTGAGCTATACCCCAGCTGTATTTTATTTTTATTTTGAAACGGGGCCTTGCTAAGTTATTGTGCATGGGCCTAGAACATGTGATCCTCCAATCTCAGCCTCCCAAATACTGGGATTACAGGCATGCACCACCCCCACAAACATACACAAATGGATTTTAATTAGAGAAGTTACTTCCACTCCTGGTAAATTTAGAAAGGCAAGACAGAAAGTCCATCTCAAGCAAGTATTTTTTTCTAGGAAGAATCACTGAAGGCTTACCTCACCTATACAAGAGCAGGGAAAGCAGACCTCATTGGGTGAGGGCACAGGTAAATGTGCAACAGAACCCTTTATCCTTGACCAGTGTTGCCCCTACCTACAGGTCCTGGTATGCAAAAGGTGGTTATTGAAGAGAAGAATCCAGGGCCTTCTCAGAGCAAAGTGAATGAATCTCTAAACCCTGTTCACTAAGATATGAAGTCAGGGAAACTCATCTTGGTCATTTCAATTAGGCCTCAGAGTTTCAGGAAGAGCAAAAAAGTTTGAAATAAAATTGTCTCAGGAAAAATTAGGTCCCTGAATCAACACGCCTAAGTGGGTCCTCAAGCCTCATGTGAGGATTTACTCTGACTTGGTCTGGAAAGTGAGTCCTCCTGACACTTCCATAGGCAGTAAGCTTTAGAGACAAGGGTCAAGCAAGGGAAAGTGAATTTAGAAGACAGGCCATATTGCCATCCACAGTGGGGCAGCATTATGACTGTGCACAGCCCTGGGCCAGCAAGACCATCCTTGCTCAGTAGACGAGAATCTAGAAAGAACTACACCACACCAGTATGTTAAATATCACTGAGCAACAGGAAAAAGCAATGGAGCTGTACACTCTGCATCTGCTCTCTGGGCCTGGCCCTCCATGGTGAGAAGCAATAGTGAATGAGTATGCCCTAGGAGTTACTGGATGATTGCTGTGGGGAGATGCCTTGAGGGTGATACTAAACTTCCTGACGAAGCACAATTAGCAATTTAACTAGTCCTTTTAATTCTAAAAGAGACACGACTATAGTGTATTCTGATTTTAAGGAGCAGATACTGAAATATTTTTGTTTATTTTGCCTTGTTATTAAAATATTATATTAACATGTACTATATAATAAATTTCTTTTTTCTCTCCCTTACAGTCTCTTCTGCTTCACCCTTTTCTTTCTAAACCTATTTGTAAAAGGAAATGTTATCTCTCTCGCTGTGATATGCTATCCAGCTTGTTACTCCCACACATCCTGGGCCTGAGCCAGCCAGCAGCTCGCTGCCCATGTCCCAGTGCGCCCTCCTCCTACTGTCACACGCCCATCTGCTCGGTTTGCCTTTTCTGGGGGTACCCCAGCTGCCACTTTTTAAAAATTCTCTGAGCCATATGCTACGTTCTAGACACATTTGGCTGACCTCCCAGCCTTATCCAGTGGCCATAAAGAACAGGTTGGAAGTCTCCAAATTCCAAGGCATTTCAATCATTACTTTTTATTTGGAGCTACGGCCATGTAGCCTATTCTACTCCAGAGCATGACACATACAATGTTCCATGATTATACTCTCCAAAGGCATCTACTGTCTCTGTTTTTCTTAGCAATACATCATAGATGTTTCATCATAGGTATATTATTTCTGATGAATTATTATTATTTTGTAGTTCAATCCTGTAGACAGCTACTGTTTTTACTGTTGAGTATTGCGTATTTTAACACATACTTCAAATACTATTTTATTCATCTCATAAAGCAATAGTTTTACATTACATTATCACTGTAGTTCAGATTGGCTGCATATTTTGTACTAATAGCAGGGGAAAGGACCACTAGCTGTACTAAAATATAAAGCATTTCTGTTTTTTCTATGTGTTTCCTCTGTTTATACACAGCTTCCATTTTCCCACTGGATTATACTTAAAGAAATTAAATTCAAAGTTAAAACAAACTGCAATTACTAAGAATGTCAAGATCGCAAGAGCAGAACATTAAACTAAGCTTGAGGCACTTCTGAAGGTGAGGTGCCCGTGACTACACAGATCACATTCCCATACACCGACCCAACTGTGCCCTTTAGTGACATCTTTTCTGTCCTTTCACATGTCTTGCAGAAATATTCATTTCCAAAACAGTTACAGGTGTTTCTACAGCAGAGTAAACTCACAGATAAAATACACTTTGTCATCTGGGAAGAACCAAACATGGAAAAACCAAGTAAGTAGGTAGTGCCATAAATGGCTTCCCCGTGCCAGCACTTCTTGGGGATCATTCCATTATATGCCTCACCCTTGTTTCAAAATAGTGGCTCCAGTAATAAAGAACAAATACATAAAAGAGTTTGTTTCCTGTTAGAGGAGGAGCTGATTTCCCACTATTTTCTCAACTATTTGTTTAATGTCCATCTATAGAAGTAGCATAAACCCATATGATTGTACACACAAAAAAATTTTGTTTCAGGTCTCATTTTCCTGACTTTTCAGCTGAGAATTTTTTCTTTCATTGCTATATAATATCTACAATACCGTGCACAAATTTAAGTTTTCATCGTCATGAATTTTTACTTAAGTATATATCTGGTGGAGTCTCCCTCCACCCTGATCAAGCTGTAGAATATTTGTGGCCTCAGAAATCTTCCTTAGCTTCAGCAACTTGCAGGACTCTCAGCCACCTAGGGAAACCCTGTTTCAAAACAAAACAAAACAAAACAAAATTTAAAAGGGGCTGAGATGTAGCTTGGAGGTGAAGCATCCTTGGGTTCAATATCCAATACCCAACACATACACACACATGTGCATGCACATGCACACACACACACACACACACACACAATCTTACTTAGGGCCAATTGCCAATCTCATTACATAGTAATTAGTATTATGACCCCTGTCATCATAGATTAATTTTGAATATTTTTATTTTAATATTACTATGTAACACACAGTTCATATGGCCAATAATGTATGAAAAGATGTCTAAATTCTAGTTATCAGGGAAATACAAACCAGAAAATGATATGCTACTCACAACTTACCCAGTAGAAATTTGTGTGTGTGTGTGTGTGTGTGTGTGTGTGTATGTGTTTATGTGTGGTGCTGGGGATTAAGCCCAGGGGCATTTTACTTCCAAGATGCAGCCCGGATCAATTTTTTTATTCTTCATTTTTAAATATGGGCTCACTAAGTTGCAGAGGGCCTCATTAAGTAGCTGAGACTGAGGCCGGCTGAGAACCAGGATCCTCCAATCTCAGCCTCCAGAATGCTGGGATTACAAGTGTGTGCCACAACACCTGGCTCAAAAAAAGTTTTTTGAACTATGAGAATACTTCAATTGTTGGAAGAATATGAAAGCAGTAAAAGCTTTCTAGAAGCATCATGGAAAAATATGGCATTGTTATGATATGAAATTGAATGTAAACATATACCACACAAATACCTTTGTGTGTGTGTGTGTGTGTGTGTGTGTGTGTGTGTGGTACTGGGGATGGAATCCAGGGGCTTTTCTACGTCTGGACTATACTCCCAGACCTATTTTATACTTTATTTGGGAACAGGGTCTCACTAAATTGCTGAGAGCCTCACAAAGTAGCTGAGGCTGGCTTCGAACCTGTGCGATCCTCCTGTCTCAGCCTCCCAAGCGCTGGGATTACAAGTGTGCGCCACCACGCCTGGCTCTAGATTTATACCTGAAAGAAATTTCTGTCCCTGCTCACCAAAGGCATGGGTGTCATTTTTTTTAGCAGCACTTTACAAAATAATAACAAAAATAATGGAAAGAACTCAAATGTTCACCAAATGCTTTTTTCCTCATATAAAAAAATCAGAGAGCATTAATGCAATGAAATAATACAATAGTCATAAAATAAATGATCGTACACATCACTGAAAAGATTTTCAGAATTCATATTGCACAAAAAAGCAAGTTACCAAAGAATGCATATAGTATAATTCTATTAAAATAGTATTTAAAAGTGAGCAAAATTAGGCAACATATTGTTAGTGGATGCATATGTTTTAAAGTGTCCAAGAAAGCAAAGACATAATTTTAAAAATAGTGGTTTCTTTTGTTGTGGACAAATTAAGCTGATATGAACAATGGCACACAGGAATATTTGCAGATTTTTAAAGCTCAGTAAGGATTAGTGTTCATTTTGTTCTCATTCCTTAAAATATACTTATATGTTACATATACTTACCTATACTTGATATACTTTAATATTATAAAATCATTTTTAAAGTACAAAGTACCTACTGAAGCTATATAAAGACTGTGAACACACAAATAATTTCAGTTATATAGGGGGAGTTAAATATCAGATTAATGTAACTAAAGTGTTACAAGATTTTAGCATTATTTGCAAAGAATAAAAATATTTATTGTTGGACTTTGAGAAGTAATGTATGTTATCATTTTTAGAGTAATCTCAAAAAACACACTATACAACTTTCAAATTAGTAGTAGAAAAAATGTTAAAAAATAATTCAAGTGGTCTAGAGAAAAGAAATATGGAACAGATTAGATGATTTTAAAAAGCAGAAACTAAGATGGAAAGTTAACATATAACTCTACCAGTAACTACATTCCATGTACATAGGTCAACTGCTTCCATAAAAGGCAAATGTCGCCAGGCATGGTGTACATGCTCGTGACTCCAGTGCTTGGGAGGCTGAGACAGGAGAATCACGGGTTCAAGGAGGGCCTGAAAATGTAGAGAAACTCTCAGCAATCTAGGGAGACTATTTCAAAACAGTGAAAAGAATAAAAATAAGAAAATATGGGGGTGTATATCTTAGAGGTAAAATGCCCTTGGGTTCCATTCCCAGTGCCACACACAAAGAAAGGTCAAATTGAATTTTTAAAACTCTAATTATATGCATTGCAATATAGAAGCATAAAGATACAGATGATTTTAAAATGGAACATGAAGAAAAAACCTACAAGTAGACTCTAGCTGAAACAAAGTTATATTTTTAATATGTATGATTTTTGTTATATACTTATGTACAGTCTATGCACTGCATAAAAATATTTTGTTTGAAAAACAGAAATAGACCATATGTACAATGCTAGTCCCACAAAACTATGTCAGTTAGTGACATTGTAGCCATTCCAGTTTGCATAAGTACACTCTAGGATGTTTGCACAATGATGACCAAGGGACACATTCCTTAGAATATATCCATCATAAAGTAATGCCACCTGTATAGACTTAATATGATTGGTATGCTGTATTAACATAAAATAGAAGCTAACTCCAAAATATATACTAAGGATAAGTAATTTCATAATGCTAAATATTCATTTTAAACAAGATATTAAATAACAAATTTGTATGCATTTAATAATAAAATTTTGAATGTATAAATAAAAAATTTGCAAAGCCACAGGAGATATAAACAATGATATAAACAATGATATCTACAATGATAGAGTCTGTCTCAGAAATTGTTATAAAATGCAGGCCAAACAAGTCAAAAAAGATATAGAAGGTTAAAGAATGCAGTAAGTATGCTTGGCCTAGTGGATATATGCAGACTGTGACATCAACTGAGCATAGACACAGCTCTTTTCTAAGCACACACAGAACATTCACAAAATTACATCTGAGAACTTCTAGTTTCCCAATTCATCTCAAGAATGCTTAGCTTCACCTTAAGAAGGATGGTTGTAATTGTTACTGTAAAGTTTTGTCTGATAATTCTAACATCTGGATCATCTTGGAGTTTCCACTTGTTGAATTTTTTTCTTGAAAATGCATTATATTTTTTTGCATGTTAAGTAATTCAGCATTAAACCCTGCACATTTTAAACTTTATGTTGTGAGATTCTGGCTCCTGTTAAAGTCCTCCACAGAATATAGACTGTTTTCACAGACCCAGTTCTGGCTCATCTTTGTGCACACTGTCAGTTTAGAAGCAGCATGTTTGCTATGCTCTTTGTGTCTAACCCTTGCCTGAGCCACACAGAGGTTAGTCTGAGATGTGGGTGGTGGCTTATTTTACAGTGTATTCTCAGAGCTTTTGCTGTGCTTCTTCTGCTGTGTTCTGTCCATGCAGTTTGTAAGTGAGCCTGAGGCTTATATCAGCTTAGCTTTAAAATTATCCCACATTTTCTGACTTTTAGAGACCCTTGGTACCCCTGACCAAAATGTCTGGATTTTCTCACTGTCAGAGTCTTCCACCCTGCCCTGTTAGGCATATCTTTTTTTTTAAATATATTTTTTATTGGTGCATAGTAGTCAAACATCTTAATGGAATAAAAAACTTGTGGAGATATACATGCACACATTACCCAATTAGCCCTTATCCAATCCTATCCTATTCCCTCCCGCTCCCTTGTTCCCTTGCTTAATTTCTGATTGACTTTGATATGTTTGTGTAAGTACATCATGTGCTTTAAAGAGTTTCCATCTTCCCCCTCCCGTCCCCTCAGATAGGTCACCTTAATTGCTCCTCTATAGGGCCCCTTCTTCAACTAGAGTTCCCCCTATTACCCATTTCTCCCTAGTTTTCACATATTAGGGAAAGCATCTGATTTCTTTTTTGTGTGACATTTCCCTGTAGATGCCATGATTTTGCTCTCCTTTATGGCTGGGTAAAATTCCACTGTGAGCCGGGTGTGGTGGCGCACACTTGTAATCCCCGCGCTTGGGAGGCAGAGACAGGAGGATCGCACAGGTTTGAAACCAGCCTCAGCTACTTAGTGAGGCTTTCAGCAACTTAGTGAGACCCTGTTTCCAAATAAGTATTAAAAAGGTCTGTGAGTATAGCCCAGAGGCAGAAAGCCTCTGGGTTCCACCCCAATACCACAAAAATAAAAATAAAAATAAAAATAAATCAAATCAAATAAAATAAAATAAAATAAAATTCCACTGTGTACATATCCCATAGTTTTGTAACCCACTTATCTGTTGATGGACATCTTGGCTGGGTCCATAGTTTGGGAATGATGAATTGTGCATCTATGAACATAGGTACTCGTGCATTGGTTTAGCAGTTTGGTTTTCATTTTTTGGGTAGATACCCATAGTTGGTATTGCTGGGTCATATGGTAAGTTCATTTTCCTTCTTCCATATCATTTTTCAAAGTGGTTGCATTAATTTGCAATCCCACCAACAATGCACTAGAATTTCCAACTCTCCACACCTGATCAATTACAGCTTATCTCTTTCTTGGAAGTCCTACTTTTATTTTCCACACTATTTCCCATTTGCTGAAATCATGATAGCCAGAAGCTGAGTGACTCTGATAAGATGATCCACTCATAGTCAATTTTTAAATAGAGGTCACTTGGATCCAGAGATCTGCTGAGAGATGGGGTGAGACAGCAGCATCTTCAAGTGCTTCCTGACCGTACAATTGCAGTGACCCAGTGGCCTTATGCTGTGCAGCAGGTTACAGTTCCAGCCTCGCCACTTGGCAGGCTCCAATCCCAGCCTTGCAGGCCCCGGCACTGGCCTTGCTGTGTAGTATTTTCTGGTCTGCCTCACTATGGGCAAGCCGTCTACAAAAGATCCATTTTTTTCTTCCATGTTTTTTTTTTTTTTAAGTAGGAGAAAACAGTATGTGTCTTTTTCAATAGCTGGGAGCCCAAACACCTAGTAGCAATGAATTTTGTCTCCCCTCCAAAGGTAGAGGTCCAGCTTCAGCACGGAGAGCGGGTTCTGCTGCTCTGAGCACACCCTGGGCCCAGCGCTGTGCAGAGGAGCACAGCGGCCAGGAGTGCCCTTATCTTCCGGGAAGCACGGCGCTTTGGCCGACCCAGCTATGCGGGGCTCCTTCTAATGCACCCCTAACATTTTTCTTACATAGTATGTTGTCCAGAATTCCTGAGCATGTGGGGCAGGAACAGTCTATTTTCAGGATGATTTCTTCAACAGTTCAAGGTGGATTGGATTGGATCAGTCTGCCTCTCCCAAATACTGTCCGCTGCTGCTGCCTCCACCACCACTGCTACCACCACTGCTATCTTGGTCTGTCTCCCCTCTCTCTTATTTTAAACAGAAAGTCATGACTGGAAATGTTTCTGTATGTTGTTCCAATCAGATATTAAACCAAAATCTGTTGTCCAGGGTTTCTCAGAGGAATACTTGTCCTATTCGGCTGCTGGCAACCGTTACTGCTGAGGCCGCCGCCGCCGCTGCCATCTTCAACGCCCCCTCTATGCAGTTCTATGTAATGTAACTGGGGTACCTTTGATATGAAGTTTCAAGAGAATCAAGAAGAAGAAGAAAGAAAGAGAGAGAGAGAGAGAGAGAGAGAGAGAGAGAGAGAGAGATATCAGAGAATTCCACTCCTTATTCTTTGACATGATGGTTTTTCTTTTTTTCTATCCAAACATTAGTTACTGGCACCGTCACCACATGTATATAGAAAGCATATCTCTTTACTGTGATAGAAATTTCTTTGTTTTAGGTTTCAGACTGATTGCAGTTCACTTCTGCAACTGGAGCTGGTCTCAGAAGGGCTGAAGGGGGGAAAGAGAGTGAAAAAATAGGACTCCCCCACCCTAATTTGTCAGCTCAAGATGCCCATTTTCCTGGCTTTCTGGTTAGAATGGTGAGTTCTTCCAGAGTTTTTAGTGTCTGCAGCCATTGGATTTAGCCTCTGGATCAAAACCAGGAGACAAAGAAGGAAGGAAAAAAGAAAGAAAGGAAAGAAGGAAGAAAGGGAGAGAGGAAAAGAAGAAAAAAAGAAGGAAGGGAGCTGGGCATGGTGGCACACGCTTGTAATCCCCGTGCTTGGGAAGCAGAGACAGGAGGATCACACAGGTTCTAAGCCACCTGCGCTGGCTTAAGAGACCCTGTTTCCAAATAAAAAAGTATAAACAATAGGTCTGGGAATGTAGCCCGGAGGTAGAAGGACTTCCAGGAACCCCAATACCACCAAAAAGGAGGGAGAGAAAGGACAAAAGGAAAGGAGGGAAGAAGGAAGGAAAAAAGAAAGGAAGGGAGGGAGGGGGAATGAATGAATGAATGAATGAATGAACGAATGGTTACCAAAGGGAAATAAGAAACTCACTTGTGTTAGAAATAGACTTTCATGGTGTCAAAAAGGCACATGTTTAAAAATTGTTTGGCAAGGTGATTTTACATTTTTGTAATAAAGGGTGCTCTCAGGTATGCAAGAGCACAGCTGACAAAAAACCGGGTGGTCTTCTGCCCCATGCAGAGCTCCTGCATTGTACTCCTATTGGTGGGAGTTACAGTCCCACATTCCTTCCAGTCACCCATAGGGTCAACACCTGCTATCTCTTAAAAGATGCTAATTTTGGGAAGGAATGTAAGTCCCTACCAGGTTACAAAATGGCAATTTAAGTTAAAGCTATGCCATATATATATATATATATATATATATAACAATAATAAATAATATATAACATATATAGCATATATAATATATATTATTACTCTTCAAATTTTATTAACATAAGATCACTCTTGCTCTGGAAGATGTTTGACAGGAGATTATTTTGGTAATCTAAGGAGGATTGTTTTGTATATATTTCATCCAATCTATCTTTGTTGTATGCAGAGTTAGCAAGGAATGAGAGACTTGAGAGTTCAAGGGAATGTGCCAATTGAAGCCTTTATTAGCTGGTCAGCGGCGGAGCCCTCAATCTAGAAATCAGACTAGTGGGGCACCCTGACTGATGGGGTTAGGGGCTTATAAGGGATAAGCAAGCAGGTTACAGAAGCAGAACTAGTAAGTTAGCTTATCTAGGTGGTCAAGTGCTGGGTAAGGCCTAGACTCCACCCAAGGTCAGAGGGTAGAGGAATTGTGGGGGAGGGATACCACAAAACACAGGAATTTCAGGTAGCCATTTGCATAGAGCAGGGGAGTGGTCCCCCAGCTAGCTGTAGATTAGCAGTTTAAAACAGGAAGGGGAGGCTTAAGGAGATTTAGTTACACAATAATGTCAGGGGAGACAAGATGGAGTTTCTTCTGTTTCCACATCTTTTTATTAATAGTGGACCACCAAAATAATATAATGGCATAAACAATGTAGCTATTTGATTTTTATCCTTAAATTCATTTGGACAACCCCTTGGAGCCCTGATTAAGTCAACATATATGTAAGAGTTCAATGACCCACTAAAGGGTTGAGGGATATACCTATTGGTCCTATATTGGACCTTAAGGGCCTTACTTGGGGTTTGAAATTCCATGGTGAAAGAGATTGCCAAGTGTACTAGAGAGAAAGTTTCATTCCAATTGGTGGGAAAGGTCTCAGGTAATGGTTTTCCACAATACTACCAGACATTTGCTCAGGCCACCGCTAATGAGGACTGATTATCTAGCTCCTCAAAGGATCATTTATTACAGCCTGCGATATTGCTCCTAAACATTGATTGTCCCTTCCATTTTGAGGGGCACGAGGCTGGACAGTTTTTTTTGGGGGGCTCTTGCTTTGGGTCCTGAGTCACTGGGAACAGACTCATTGCCCCATTGCTGGATTGTCCTGAAAGAGGGCTAGTATGCATTTAATACCCATTGGGTCTGAGATCCATCTGAATGGAAAAGGTACCACTTGAGCCTTCCTGCCACACATGTGTAACAGTCACTCTTGTTTAAGGTGCTGGCAGAATTTCCAATCCATTTTAACTAGGTATTTGTTTCCCCATATCCTGTCTTCTATCATCTGTGTAAATCCTCTATTTTTACTATAGTGGCCTCAGTTAAGGGGATAACATTAGCAGCTAAGGTGAATTATTAACTAGTCTAACAGCAATCTTCTCCATGGGATTAATTCCTGACCTATCCTCCTGGAGACCAGGCTAACATTTAATTGAAGGGCTGATTTCCTTAGCTTGTGAGTTAACAAAAGTGAATTATATTGTTAGTTAGCACAGGTAACAAAGCAAACACCTCAGGTCTGATCATTTTTCCTTTTGACCTCCTAGCAATTGGAGCAGCTCAGTATGGTGAAGCTGTCCACCCTGCACATTGAGAGATCCCCCGGGATTTGCCCTAACTCAAGCGAGAGATTTGCTTTGTATTATTTTGCGTTTTCACCCAGGTTGGTTTGGGGCAGAGATATGAGTTGGCACTTATTAGGTGGTGTTACAGTTTGGGGGAAACTGTCCCCAGGTACCTTTGTTAGACCCCTGGGAATAATTTCCCAAGAAAACAACATAAACCACAAAAACAGAAAAACTGCGGGTTCTTGTCCTGAGCTAAGGATAAATATGCAATAGCCCCGGACTCTTGCTGAAGATTTAAAGAAGTTTATTAAAAAGATAGAAATACAGAAGATAGTTATAGCCTCATTTACCCAGGGATAACCTGTCTTTAGAATGAGGATAAGGAAGTCCTAGTTCCCCTCTCTTAGAGACTTGCTAATTACCTTTAGCTAGGTTAATTTACCTTGGAATAGTTGCCTGTTTTTTTTTTTTTTTTTTGGCATAAACCAAGTCCTTTCACCAATTTTTGAACTATAATCCGAGCTTTCTCAAATCTTCCTAGGCCATTCCCAGTACTGGTACAGGTGGGGTTTGGGCTAACAATCCTTGTACCCTAAGAGAGGACAAGGAAGAGAAGAGACCCAACATAATTTTAAGAAGTTGATCTTAGGCCGGGCGTGGTGGCACATGCTTGTAATCCCCGCGCTTGGGAGGCAGAGACAGGAGGATTGCGCAGGTTCGAAGCCAGCCTCGCGCGCTGGCTTAGGAGACCCTGTTTCCAAATAAAAATGTAAAAATAGGTCTGGGAGTGTAGCCCAGAGGTAGAAGGGCTTCCAGGAACCCCAGTACCACCAAAAAAAAAAAATTGATCTTTGATCTCCAGGGTTGTTATGACTTAATCTGGACCCAAGTAAGGGAGTCCATAGAGGATTTCACATGGGTCAGGCCAGTATCTCACAGGGAGGAGTTCTAATCCTAAGGAGTCAATCGGGAGGCATTCTGTCCGGGGGAGTCTAGTTTTATACTTAGCCGGTGTTTCCTCAAAAATAGGTACATTAAATCTTCCCCCATCACCCTCCCTTCTCAACCACTAATGATCTATGAGATAGCCTAAGGAGGGAGGATAACAGGCAAGGGAGGACCTGGCTCCCCTGAATCAACCAGGAATGTGACTCCCTCCCTTTCAGGTCCCATCTGCAGATTTATCAAGTGCCCTTGGTAAGATTTTATGTAAATGTACATAAAAGATCCCCAGACTTCCCTAATCCTCCTGGAAGGTCCTGAGGGGTATAACACTTTCTTTGTTCCTTCCTGAGTTCTGGGTATTGCCTTTTTAAATGGTCCTCCTTTTAACCACTAACATTTATCTTTTCCCTTCCATTTAGATGGTCCCTGAATCTCTCCTCCCTTTGGGGGTTCCTGAGTTAAGGATCTTTATGTCCAGTTTATTAGGGGCCAGTTTTCCCCAGGGTTACTTATTCTATAGTAGAGACCATTATTTTAGCTTTTTGTTTTTGTGTCTCTTTATCCCTTCTTACATATACCTTTTGAAAAGCTTCCCCTAACACTTCCTCTAAGGTCTAGTTTTCCAGGTTTTCTAATATTTGTAGCTTCCTTGTTGGCGATGTCTGGCCAACTTTTAGCGACAAAATGTAACTTAAGTATTCCTGTCCTAAAGGTTCCTCTGGGTTTAACCTAGAATAATTTCCACATCTGGTCCTTCAGTCTGTTAAGAAAATCAGCTGCACATCCTCCTTTCCCTGCTGTATATCAAAAACCTTTGTCATGGTTTGGGACCCAGATACAGACTCTATAATCCCCTTAATTATTAGTTTCCAAAGGTTCCTCATACAACTTCTGTGTTCTAGGCTGTTATTCTACAGGAGCTCCTGGCTGTAAAACTTAACCTCAGCAGATAGTGTCGGGAATCCAGCCCGACAGCTGGCGGGGCTTGACGCGATGATGAGTACCGACGACTCGAACACAAACCCACGAGCTGGGAGTCAAGTCAAGCGAGATCTCATTTATTTCTCTCCAAGCCATCCTTTATATAGTACCAAGCCACAAGGGGAATTTCCATGAGAAATAGCCTAGCCTATCCAGGATAAAGATCACTAGCACGTAGCCAATCCCAGGCCAGTACATGAGCCATTCATGTGTGTGGAAAGCTCCTTTAAAGGTAGAAAGGGAAAAACCGCTCAGTCTCCCCACCCATAATGAATGGGGAAACCACGCCTTCCTAGCTTCCTCCAGGCGCCATCTTGACCCTTTTTTGCTGAATCACTTTACTTAAAGTTTTGCCTTAGGCCGTAGGCCGCTCAGGCCGAATCTCCTTAGGCGCTGTATAGACACACCCCATCAGATAGGACATCAGGGCCTGCTGGGTGCTCTCATTCCCATGTGGCCAGGTCTGCCCGTTTAATGGCTGCCCTCTCCTCCCCAGTAAACTGGATGCCCCGAAAGGACATTAGTTCAGTCCACATGTCAATCTAGGGCCTTAGAAATGGATCTAGCTGGTCTATGACCCCATGGGGGCCCTCTATAAGAGGCTCGAGTTCCTTTCGTAGAGCTCTAACCTCAAAACTAGTTGGGGGGGCATTTAAAAAATCAGTAGCCTCTCAGCCCAGAGGAACTTCCCTCAGTGGGTAAAGAGCCTGAGGCTGTTCCAATTTAGAAGGAAAATGTAATTTTGGACACCCTGTTTATATTGTTGAACCTCTCTTCTCAGTTGGGAAAGAGAAATACATAATGAAGGGGGAGTCTGAAGTCCCTGCAGGCAACGCAGATTCTCTCCTTTTCCCTCCCTCCTCAGTGGCTTGAGCTGGGCCAGTCTGCTGATTCCCTGAATTGCAGAAGGAGATAAACAGTCAAGGGGGTCCAGTTGCCATTTTTGTCCTTGTTTTTGTTCATTTCTGCCTTCGTAGGGAACAAGACTACTGGTCTTTTCCTCCAGCAGAGTTCATTGTCTATTTCTTCCTGGATAATAGGACCAGCCAGATCAATTTCTAGGGCCCTAGATTTATACATAGACTGATTAATGTCCATTTTAGACATCCTCACGAGTGTGAGGAGAGGACAGCCATTAGACGGGCAGCCATGGCCACATGGGAACAAGAACACCAGCAGGCCCTGACGTCCTATCTGCTGAGGTTAACTTTCCTATTCTATCATTCATGTATTCAATTAACCATTGACAAACTCAGTCCTCACTGGAATCAAATTTTAACCAGAATACTGACAGTCTGAGGATGGGTTCTTGTGTCCAAGTACAACAGCAGTATTTTATCATTTGGTGTTTCTTTTTCTCTACTTCCAATTTTTTTTCTGTCTTCCCAATATTGGAGCACATACCCCAGTTGTGCACACACACACAACTCCTGGGATGCCCCGACCACCCAGGTGTTACTTGCTTCTCTTGAAGTGTTGTACCTGGGTCCACACATGGAACTCCTGGTCACCACAGAATCCATTAAGGCCTGCTCTGCATTGCCTTATAATTTTGCCTGAAGGTTTGTCACCTGCTCCTGAGACTGTGGATCCCCTTCCCTCAAGACTACCATGATAAGGCAGTAGGACGCATCTCCCTTAGGAAGAAGGGGTCTTCACCACCCCGAAGGGGCACTGTGCCCTCCTTCTGGTGCTAAATTAGTTAGAAATATATTTTTGTGTCTTCAAAAAGGCATGTGTTAGAAAATTGTTTGACAAGGAATTTTTTTTTTTCAAAAAAGGGTGCTCCCAGGTGTGTAAAAGCACTCCTGACAAAGAACCAGGTGGGCCTTGTATCCCAGATGCAGAGCTCCTGCACTGAACTCCTGAGGGTGGGAGTGAAAGCCTCTCATTCTTCCCAGTCAGCTATAGGGGAAGACGGGGTGGGGTCAACACCTGCAATCTCCTCTAATTTTGCAAAGGACTGTACCCTAACAGGTTACAAAATGGTGGTTTAAGTTAAACTACTCCTTTGACAGAAAAGATACAATTATATTCTCACACTTCCACTATACTGGTCATTCCTCAAACTTTGATTTTCTTCCCAAATCTGCTTGTTACTATATACTTTTTAGAGTCCTTGGAAAATTTAATATTTTGTACAAAGTTTCTGGTATTAATCAGGGAGAAAAATAGGCTACTCTATCTGTGCTGGCACTTCTGCCTGCTATGGGGTCTGCTTCCCTTCCAGACATGCTGCAGACCTGCCTCGCCTCCAAGAACAATGTGGAAAACATTCCTAAGAGCCAAGAGGACTGACCAATGAGACACAAATTGGTGTTGGTCCTAGATGCTTATTTCCCCCCTCAGTGGCTCCTCAGAGAGTTGGGTTTGCTTGCCAATGTCAGTGCAAAGAAGAGTTGGCAAGTAACAGACTGGGTTTCAAAAATTACCTTTTGCTTTCTTTTGTTTTGTTTTGTTTTGTTGGTACTAGAGATTGAAGCCAGGGGCATTCTACCTCTGAGTTACATCCCAAGACCTTATTAACTTATTTTTATTTTTGGAAACAAAGTCTCCCTAAGTTGCTGAGGCTGGCCCCAACCCTCTGATCCTCCTGTCTCAGCATTCCACATAAAGGGATCTTTCTATCTCAGCCTCCCAAGTACTGTAGTAGACATACATCACCACACCCAGCCCATCAGCTGCCCCTTTCTGACAAGGCCAGCTCAAGTAGGACTCTTCTCTGTTACATGATGATACAGACATTCATTGACTTTCTCTATAAATCTGCAGAGTGTTGAAGGAGAGGGTTGAGGCTGCTCTGTCAGGATTGGAACATGTAAACTATTTCTGCCTGATCTAAGTAATAAGAGCTCAAAGGTTTGTGTGGTCTCTACTTCTTTTTGTAAGTTTTCACCTGAAAAGTTCCATTTTATAGCTGTTCATATGGCATAACTTATATATGCTTATGACCCACTTGCATAATTCAGACTGAAATTAGACCTTTTTATCTTCTATGAAGAGCTGATATATTTCTTTCTTCCAATATTTTTTCTGTAACTTTATTGATTTCATGGTGGTATAAAGTTTCTTCTGATATCTAACCATCATTCCTCCTGCTATAGATTATTTCTCTCTTGAATAATCTAGTGAAAATCTTAACTCACTCAGAGAATATATCTGCATATCTTTAGAATGAGTCAAATCCCTTGACAATTTGTTCTTATTGCAAGCTAAATTTCAGATACATTTCTTAAAATACTTAAATATAAAGCATAATCTTTTGCATTCTTGTACTTCAGAATTCAGTATAATTTATTTATATGTGTTGATTTCTTTCAAATAGAGCTTTTTTGCATAACATTACATTACAGTTGATCAAGCATGCATATTAAGAAACCACTGGTATCAAAAGCACACTGAATTATCAAGATGCTTCTGAAGGGAAATTGAATATGTCACTTCTAATGGAATTGTGACATCTCTATCTCACACATCACATTTTAATGTTCATATAAAAATTAATGTAATTAACACTGTAGTATTTAATAAATACTAAATCAATTTTTTTAGAAGGAATTCCAAATTCATTCTCAACATAAATCAAGTGCGCCTAAATTTTATGGTCAAAGCAGAAAAATGTAGGGTGCAAAAACATATGCGAACTTCAAATATCTACTTCCTTTAAATAAATCCAACAGTTATCTACTAACTGTCACTTATGTAGCAGGCATGTTTCAAAGCACTTCAGGGAACTTATAGAAACAGAGTAGTTTGTATTCTTTTTTGCTAGGGATACTGGAAATAGAACCCAGAGGCATTGTACCTCTGAGCTATGTCCCCAGCCCTATTTTATTTTTATTTTGAAACAGGGTCTCACTAAGTTTCACAGATCCTAGCTAAATTGCTGAGGATAGCTGCAAACCTGCGATTCTCTTGTCTCAGTCTCCCAAGTACTGTGATTACAGGAGTTCACCACTATGTTTTTAATTGAAGGAGTAAGATTTTTTCCTTCTTATTCTGAGAATTAAGAGTACAGAAATCGAGATTAATTTTTGGAAATGCTCTATCAAGTGGCACAAGTAGTTCAAACTGTAAAGTTGGAGGTTAGGAAGGAGAGCTGGACTAGAGATGGAAGCTTGGAGGAACTCTCATAGAGATAGTAGCAGGAGACATGAGATTAGTTAGGATCACCAAATCAGAGAGTTAGTTGGTTGGTAGAAAAATACCAAACAGGTTAAATGCCAGTTCCTTGGAGAAAGCTCACCCTTTATTTAGGTTAGCAAACAAAAGTAACAATTGAATAATAGACAAATGTCATATTGGAAAAATAGAAAAATGGAAGCCTAAGAGGAGAGCTTCACTTTTGAAGTTATGTCCACCTTAAGAACCTGGGATTACAAAAACCATAGATCAATGTGTCCAACAAAGACTTGTGGAACTTAATGGCCTAAGAATGTCTACCAGCAGACATAAACCTAGAACCAAACCTAAAACAAGCTAAATCCGTACTGTAACGCAATACCTTCTCCAACTTCATTCTCTTTTAGGTTCCCGTCTCACATTTCCTGTTGCGTAACAGGTGGACTCTTATCAGAAAGGCAAGTGGGGAACTTTTTGGAGTTCCACTCAATATTTATGACTTTTGTTTGTCTGCACAAACTATCATTAGCCTGGTAAGAGCTTCAGACTCTTCCAGGCACCAAAGACTGCATTCCAAGTGTACTACGTGGGATGAATGCCCATATATCAAAGTACAAGGGGGAAACAGGATCACAAAAACCATTCACATAAAGAGAAATTGTCATCAAACTTCAATCATTTTGGGACCTGTAAAAAGAGAAAGCAGAATGTCCTCCAGATGGTCCTATTTTTCAGAGGAGAAATTTCAAAATGTTAAATTTCAAGTTGGGTAACATCACAATGTTATCCATTATAATATACCTAACAAAGGGAACACAAGAGTTCCGTAAAATGCCGCCTGAGGCAAGATGAAACACAGCTCAATTCCATCTGATTTTTCCTCATAAAAGCCTACTGGATAGTAATTGTGATGAAATGTGAAAATTATAAAGAAATAGGAAATGTGAAGTTATTTGATGATTATATATATTTTCAAATTAACTGTAGTAACTCCATCTTACACCAAGTGGTCCAAATTATATTTCTATACAAATCTAAATAATTAATGTCTTTAATATTTGGGTACATTATAGATTAAGAAAAAAGTTTCAACTACAAATCCAATGTGTAATATCTTTCCACTGCTAATATATACACTATTATTTAAATAATGTTTCACATTCTTTTCCAAGAGACTATTGAGAAGAGTTGGAATCGAATGCTTTGCTAGATTAAAGATAAGTCAGGCATGTGTTTATTAATTTATCTACCATTAGTATGCGACACTTATTTTGTAAAAATGAAATAGTGCTGACATCTAAGTAAATCATTAGTTCATTGCTACACTATTTTTTGAAAGTTCAGAATTCTCTATTAACTAATTCAAACAGGATCCTTCCTTCCTTCCTTCCTTCCTTCCTTCCTTCCTTCCTTCCTTTCTTTTCTTACAATTCCAGAGGCTTTGTACCACTGAGCTATATCTCCAGGCTTTTTTATTTATTTTAAAGACAGGGTCTCACTAAGTTGCCCAGCCTGGCCTCAAACTTGGGACCCCCTTGTCTCAGCCTCCTGAGCTATTAGGATTAAGGATGTATGCCACTACTCCCAGATCTATTTTTCATTTTTGAAAATGGAGGCTATATTCACTCATCTCCAGTTTTCTGCAACAGTAAGATTATGTGACTTTGAAAACATGACCACAAAATCATTAAGATGACCTCTGAAGTGATGTTCGACCCTTGCCTTGTTTTGCTTTCTCCCCTCCATCACTATGTAGCCATACAAATGGATGTAATGGTTTCTTAAGAACTGATATCAATTTAGCCAGCCATGGTGGTGCGCACCTCTAGTCCCAGTACTTGGGAGGCTGAGATAGGAGGATCACAGGCTTTAGGATAGCCTCAACAAGTAGTGGGACTCTCAGCAACCTAGCAAGATCCTGTTTCAAAACAACAACAACAACAAAAAGATGGCTGGGGGTGTGACTCAGAGGTAGAATGCACCTGGGTTCAATCTCCAGTACCCCCTCCAAAAAAATTATATTAATTTAGTTTCTCAGAGATCCATTTTAAAATTGGGGCAGGGGACTTTTATCATGAGGGACTTTGGAAATAGCCTTGTTTCCTGTATCAAGAATCAGTTTGTACTGTATAACTCCTAAAGTGCCTCATGCCTCCTGGACTACTAATCAGGTACCTATGGTAATGCTACAACTTGGATTCCACTGAGTTCCCACTTTCATATATATATAAATTAGTTCTTCATCATTTTAGTTTTCTTGTTATCTTAACTAATATAGTCTCCTGAAACATTAACTTGAATCCAAGACAGTAGTCAAGGCTCAGTGATTTAGCTAGTAACTAAATCCGTTTTCCCTAGAAAACATCAAAGGTTAGAGACAACTTATTATGCCTAAATTATTCCACTAACAAAATTCCATTGCTGCTGAACTCTGCACTTGAGATTACATTGTTTGGTGTCAGTGCTTGCTTGAGTTGTGTTTCAGCATCCTTTGTTCAGCTGCTTCTCTCATTGGAATTAATCTTTGCAGGTTAGCTTTCTCTATTCTTCAAATCCTATTCACTTACATTTATTTCTGTTTCACTCTAACTCTACTTCACTGCATTTTCAAGGACTTAAACATTTCTCTCTTTTTTTTTTTCAGAAATGAGGATTAAACCCAAGGGCATTCTACCTCTGAGCTAGAGCTACAGCTCCAGTCCTATTTTATTATTATTATTATTGTTCAGTTTGAAACAAGCTCTTGTTAAATTGTGGAGGGCCTCACTGAGTAGCTGAGGCTGGCCATAAACTTGTGATCCTCCTGTCTCAGCCTTCCAGGTTTTGTGATTACAAGTGCCCAGCTTAAACATTTCTTATAGTAAAACTTAAAAAACTAATGGCAAAATTCACCTGGGAATTTGAATAAATTTAAGGGTTGGAAGTGTTCTCTCAATTTTTCACCTGTCTTAGATTTAATTATCACTAAGTGCTGTCTGTTTGAATCTTTCCAATACAGGGGGAAATGAAGCAAAATTCAAGTTTAACATCTTGTGAAAGGAATGGCTTTAATCAATATTAGTGCTCTATCAAGTTATCCATTTCACTGTGAGTTTTCTGGAGCCAAATATAAGAGCAGAGAACATAGGTAAATGTGTAAACTTGCTACATACATGTAGAACAGAGAGATCCTTGACCTACCCTTTTGACATTGTCATTCTCTTTATGCATAACAATATGCTGTTAAAAATAACTATCCCTTGCCAAGAACTAAGTCTTCTGTCCTTTAATTCTGCAAGCTCTAAAAACTGTTCCAGTGGATTGGCTACTTCACTCCTCAAAGACGTGTTGTGTTCAATGGGTATTTTATCTCAGGTGGTACAGTAAATAATTTGGCGTTGTGAGTTCTGAAGTTCCATCAATTAATACACACTGTATTTTTATTGTTCTCAATTTCAGCTGGATCAGACATTAGAGCTTATCTTTCCTCCTTTCCCAGGATAGACTGTGGTCTGCAACCTCTTCACTTGCTCTGTTATTGAGCAGATAAAACTAATTCTCCTGGATTTAAGCAGAAAATGGGTCTGCTAAACAAATACTGGATAAAATGGACAACTTCTTTAAGGCTATATAGTAAGGAACAATGTCTAAATCATACCATAAAAGTAACCTTGTGAGAAAACTACTGCCATTCATACACTTAGCTGAGAAAGAGAGCATCTCATATTTTCACATTTTATATTTTCACATTTCATATCTCCATCTGTGGGGCATAGCATCTCACAGGAGAGGTGAGGTGACATCTCTTACCCTGTTGTGCCAGCTTCACACATTCTGTCAGATTTGACACTGCTCAGGTTGGCCTCTGTGCCTCTTAGAATTCGGTACCTAAGCAGATTCCTCCTTCCTGTTTTTTTTTTTTTTTTTTTTTTTGGTGGTGGTGGTGCTGGGGTTCCTGGAAGCCCTTCTACCTCAGGGCTGCACTCCCAGACCTATTTTATTTTTTGGAAACAGGGTCTCCTAAGCCAGTGAAGCTGGCTTCGAACCTGCGCGATCCTCCTGTCTCCGCCTCCCAAGCGCGGGGATTACAAGCGTGCGCCACCACGCCCGGCCTCCTTCCTGTTTTTTAGCTCTTCCTCTAATCACTCTCTGGTTACCTCCTGATAGTAAATCAGTGATGATAACAAGATTCCATTTAATTCAAGACTTGAGTGGTTATATCAATATGAAATGCATGAATTCATTTTGGAATACCATTCTTTCTAGATGCCCTTGGAAACTAATTAATGCTTATAGTAACAGAAAGTTGATGTTCCAAGAGAAATTTAGGTTTAGAGAAAAACTTCTAGCAGTAACCAGAGATGAGGTCCAACTTAAAAGACGTGAACAAATGGAGACATTTCCAAAATACAATACTTGTTCTAGTATTTTCTGATTATATATTATAAGCATATTTATCATGTTTCCAGGAGAAACAAATTTTGATAGTTGATCCAAGTGTGTGTGTGTGTGTGTGTGTGTGTGTGTGTGTGTGTGTTTGCTTGTATATTAATACAGCTTAACTGGCTTCTTTGCCAATTGCCAAAGTTGTTTCATAGGATTAGAAAGCTTTTCCAGATTCTTTACTAGAGGACATTTCTCCTGAACTTTTGTATTTTATAATTCTCCTGATTTCCAAGAAATATGATTTAGGGGGCATACATTGCATAGGAATACTATAGCATAATTCACGTATTACTTTGAATTTTCTTTTTGGATGAATTACAATTAAAAATAATAAATTCTAGTCACTTCATATATTAAAAGTCAGTTCCAGAATTGCCAAAAGATAAGAGCAATTGTAAGATGAGAGAAAAGTATTCACAACTTAATTATATTTTCAAAACAATATACTGGGTAATTCTTTGCAAAGTATAATATATGTTCATATGTTTGTAAATTGCTTAGCAAATAATTTTATCCCTTGTCATTTAAAATATTTACTTGGATACCAAACACTAGTTTGAAAATAAATGTATAATTATTTCTGCCAGTTTTAAGCAAATGTCCCAAATGCCCTGATTTAATTTGAAAGAATTTATCATTCCACATTTTGTGGAATCTAGAAAGTCAGTGATTTGACCATTTTCCTCTTAGCTGCCTCCTGAATTTCCTTCCTGATTGTCTGATAGATGTATATCTCTCTCCAAACTGACTCAATAGGATTAGAGCCATAAGCACTATTTTGGAGAAGATTGGAAATAGGGTTTCTATGGAAACTAACAGTAGGAACAATCCTGAGGGTTGAAACTGGAATAAAGGTGATTACTTAAGCATAACTGGCAAATGTGTTGACTCTTCTTCAGAGCGGCACATGGTTGGGTTAGGTGGAATGGAACCTATTCATAAGGGCCTTGGAGAAGTGACTGTCTTGAAGGGCAGGTCCATTTTACCTTTCATCAGGTTCAGTTTTACCGTAATTATACTTCAGTTCATGGATTCAAAGTCAGTGTTGCTGAATACAAAGACGTCACTTCTCCCAATATCCATGGGACCCAGGCATCACCAGGTAAAGATTTTCCTAAAGAATCAAGTATGCTTTGAACTACAATGAAAAAAAAATTAGCAGTTAACTAATTTTAACCAGAACAACTGAAGAATAAAAAAGATAATGGTTAAAGTAGTTAAAATAATTTGTTACTTAAGATTTGTCAGAGAAATTATCCTTCCTCTTTTACTAAGTGATTTATTAAATAGTGTTTTGAAATACTATAATGCAATAAAAATTCATTGTTATGATTTCGAAGCATCGAGGACTTGTCATATTTTTACAATGTTAACTTTTTAAAAGATGCTCATCAGAAGCTGGGCGTGGTGGCATACGTTTGTAATTCCAGCAATTAGGAGGCTGAGACAGGAGGATCGCACAGGTTCGAAGCCAGCCTCAGCTACTTAGTGAGGTCTCAGCAACTTAGTGAGACCCTGTTTCCAAATAAAGTATAAAATAGGTCTGAGAGTATAGCCTGGAGGTAGAAAAGCCCCTGGGATCCACCCCCAGTACCACATAAAAATAAATAAATAAAATAAAACATGTTTATCAGACTACAGGCTATAATCCTTGTTGTAGCCAATGAATATTTTAAAAGCTTATGGAGAAATATGAGTATTATAGTGAGCTGCCAACCATGAAAGAACATCAAGTTAATTAAATCAATCTACATTCCTATTCTTTTAAAAAATATTTCTTGTAAAAAAAATCCCCTTCCTTTTAATTCTTTCTCAATAGTTCCATATGCACAGTAAGCTTAACTGCAATATTACTTATATGAACCAAAAGGGTAGTTGAAATGTATAGTGTAATTTCCAAGTCAAGAAAAAATAAAGATGACAGAAACATTTTCTGGTTTTATTTATTTATTTGTTGTTGGTTTTGTTTTGTTTTGTTTTGTTTGCGGGACAGGGGAAGGAACCCAGAGGCATTCTACCTCCGAGCTACACTCCCAGCCCTATTTTTTAGTCTTTTTATATTTTGGAAGCAGGGTCTCACTGAGTTGCAAAGGGCCTCGCTAAGTGGCTGAGACAGTCCGCGAACTGGGATCCTCCAGTCTCTTCCTCCCAATTGCTGGGATTACAAGCATGTACTACCAGGCTCGGCCTATTTTCTGTGTTAAGATATTTTCAAGGAACTACAACTAAATATTTAATTCAAGATTAAAAGACACTTAAAATTAAAACTGCTGGGTTAACTGAAACTTTGCTCTTTAAAAAAATACTACTTTTATTACAAATAAGATTGTGTCTAAAATACACTTGAGTTTATACAAGATGAAACATACTTTAAATTTATGCAATTGATTTATAAGCTCTGGAAGAAAGCTGAAGAAAAACACAAACATCCTCTTAAATATAAATAAGCTTTTGATACTATTATCCATTTTAGATATCACATTTACTTATGGAACATTTATTTTTCATGAGAAACTATTTTGTCCAATGAACAGAAGCTGTTGCAAGGCATACTTATTTTTCTGAAGAAACAGGAATCAACAACTGTAATTTAGAGCTTTAATAATTAAAGGACCCAAAACACAGAAAAGTAAGTTCCCCACCCATGAGATTTACTTTATATACCTTAGGGAATCAGAAAATTAAGGTGCAGTTCCAGTGGCTAAAACTAGATGGTGCTCTACAGTTGTCAGTGCTTCCCGTCAAATTTCCAGACCAAGCAGTTGGATTTTATTAAGCTGGTTTTATTAAGGATGCATTTCATGGGTGTCAGATTTGACCCCTCTCCCTTTCTTGTCCCATAAACTTTTTAAAGGGGATATGAAGCATGTTCCCCACTGTTTATTGTTCTAGTTATTCTTTGCACCCCTTCTCAACACTTACCACCTGTAATATTATTAGAATTACTAGTGTTAAAACCTAAGTCCTAGAGTACTAGTTAAGTAAAATAGTGTTAGACAGTCAGTAAAATTCTTGGCAAAACTGAGCATTCAGGCCCTTGACCTATAAAGACTATGGACCTTACATAACAGGTGAGGATGTGCAGGCAGTCAGACTAAGTCTATTATGGGATAAAGAAGAACTGGAATGTAACCTGGTTGCTGTGGCTTCTTTCATCATCATAGTAGCTTTTATTCCCTTTCATGAATTTCCTAATTATCCCCTGCCTATCCCTCTGAGGATTTGTTGATAGAATACAAAAGGAAAAACAGAGGAGACAAATTTAAAAAGCTCACAGGTTAAGCATATTTCATGTGCCATGCAAAGTACTTAACTACTTTACATACATTTTTTATATCTGTTGAAGCAATCAAAGATACTGTGAATGACCTCCCTTTTATAGATGAAGAATCTGACACTCAGATGACTAACTTCTTAAAAATCACTAAGTGGATGACAGATTAAGAATTTGTCGCCGGGCGTGGTGGTGCACGCTTGTAATCCCCGCGCTTGGGAGGCAGAGACAGGAGGATCGCGCAGGTTCGAAGCCAGCCGTGCTGGCGTAAGAGACCCTGTTTCAAAAATATAAAATAGGTCTGGGAGTGTAGCCCGGAGGTAGAAGGGCTTCCAGGAACCCCAGTACCACCAAAAATAAAAAAAAAAAAAAGAATTTGCCCACAACATGCTTAATTGTAGAACCAATGGGTTCTGTTTCCTAGTGTTTGTCTGTAGTAACTCTGCTATTATACTAGGGTTATACTGTATAATGCACTAGGATATATATTATCTCATTTAATCTACTAGTCACCTTTGTTGCACTATGAATAGAAAGTGAAATTTCCAAGTTCAAATAGTCAGTCAGTGGCAGAGCCCAAATAGAAGCCTATGTCTCTTGATAATAAATTTGTTTTAAGGTAGAAATTAAGCACAAGAAAATTTTCAGCTCGTAAATCTTTGTTGCTTGATTTATCTGTTATACTTGATGTAAACTATCTTGATTTACAACTTGCCTAGTTACCATATAATCAACAATATTTTCTTTTTTTATTAATTTATTTTTTAAATTGGTACATTGTATTCATATATCAATCACATTGGAGTACAAGACTTGAGAGGATATACAAGCACACATCATCCAATTAGCCCTCATCCAGACCCCATCCCATTCCCTCCCCCTCCCTCCATCCCACGCTTCTTTGGTGATTTACTTTGATACATTTGTTTATGTACCTCCTGCGTTTTAAAGAGGCTCCGTCCTCCAGTATTACATACTCTCTGATTGGTTACATTAGTTGCTTCACTATAGGGCCCTTTCTAGAGCTCAACCTCTTCCTGTTGCCCTTTTCCTCCTAGTTATTGCTGATTAAGAGAAGTGTCTGATTGATATTTTCTGCGATATTTCTCTGTGCATGCTGCGTTGCAAGTACCGATCCCACGCTTGATGGTCCCAGTAGTGGCCTGGCTACTCAGTGGACTGATCCAGACCTCGCTGGCTCAAGCAGCGGCCTTGCCTCATGGGAGGCCCCAGTTCTGGTCTCGCTGGCCCCTGTACCGGTCTAACCCCTAAGCTGTCTTTGGTCCCGGCCTTGTCGGCCGCAGGAGTGAACTTGCCTCACGCCAGGCTCCGATGCTGGCCATTAGCCCCTGCACCGGCCTAACCCCTTGGCAGGATTCCAATCCCGGCCTCAGAGGCCCCAGCACCGGCCTAGCCTCAAGGCAGGCTCCGATGCTGGCCTCACTGGCCCCAGCACCTGCCTAACCCCTCAGCAGGCTCTTATCCCGGCCTCGGAGGTCCCAGTACCGGCCTTGCCTCACGGCAGGCTCCGATGCCAGCCTCGCTGGCCCCAGCACCGGCCTAACCCCTCAGCAGGCTCTTATCCTGGCCTCGGAGGCCCCAGTACCAGCCTTGCCTCAAGGCAGGCTCCAATCCTGGCCTCGGAGGCCTCAGCACCGGCCTTGCCTCACGGCAGGCTCCAATGCCGGCCTCGCTGGCCCCAGCATCGGCCTCACCCCTCGGCAGGCTCCAATCCCGGCTTCGGAGGCCCCAATACTGGCCTTGCCTCACGGCAGGCTCCGGTGCCGGCCTCGCTGGCCCCAGCACCGGTCTAACCCCTCGGCAGGCTCTTATCCTGGCCTCGGAGGTCCCAGTACCGGCCTTGCCTCACAGCAGGCTCCGATGCCAGCCTCGCTGGCCCCAGCACCGGCCTAACCCCTCGGCAGGCTCTTATCCTGGCCTCGGAGGCCCCAGTACCGGCCTTGCCTCAAGGCAGGCTCCAATCCCGGCCTCGGAGGCCTCAGCACCGGCCTTGCCTCACGGCAGGCTCCAATGCCAGCCTCGCTGGCCCCAGCACCGGTCTAACCCCTCGGCAGGCTCCAATCCCGGCCTCAGAGGCCCCAGTACCGGCCTTGACTCACGGCAGGTTCCGGTGCCGGCCTCGCTGGCCCCAGCACCGGCCTAACCCCTCAGCAGGCTCTGATCCTGGCCTCAGAGGCCCCAGCATTGGCCATGCCTCACTGCAGGCTCCGATGCCGGCCTCGCTGGCCCCTCAACAATATTTTCTATGATTATAAAATAATTTCTAAAAAATATAAACATTTCAATTAAATTTCACCTATTATCTACATTTAAATTTATTAGAGCTGGACATGGTGGTGCACGCTTGCAATCCCAGTATTCGGGAGGCTGAGACAGGAGGATCGGGGTTTGGGAACAGCCTCAGCTACTTAGTGAGGCTCTCCGCAACTCAGTGAGACCCTGTTTCAAAATAAAGAATAAAAAATCGGGCCGGGGGTGTAGTTCGGAGGTCAAATGCCTCTGGGTTCCATCCCCTAAACCTGCAAAAAAAAATTGTAAATTTATTAGATCATATACACCATAAAGGATATAAAGAAATAGAAAGCATGATTTCTTTCTGTAAGTTACTAATAAATTATTGGTAATGTATAAAGATTCATTATTAAACATTTACTTGCTGACAACTCCTTACAAACCTGTTCTAGGAAATGCAGGAGATGGAAGGATGCCTGAGAGCCCCAGGCCAAAAGGACTGTGGAACAAGAACCTGCCAGTTGCTGCACAATCATAAATACCTTTGTCCAAACACCAACCTGGAGAAACCATTTGCCATTTGGGAGAAATGTCACTGGCTCTAGGAAAAGACCTGTATTTCCCACCAGATATAAATATATCCATACACATATACCTGTACATCTCTCAATATCTCCGTCTGCACAGGGATCTTTATGTTCTTAGCTTTTTTTTTTTTTTTTTTTGAAGGTGGTCTTTTTTTTCTTTTTCTTTTTTTGTCTTTTTGGACTGGGGGTCGAGAACCCAGGGCAGTGGACTTGCCAGGCAAGAGCTTTGCCACTGAGCTCCATCCCAGCCCCTGCATAGGGATCTTTAAAAGGACGCCTCTGCCAGGTGTGGCACTGTGGCTCCCCTTCTCCACCTTGCACTTAACTTCTGCCTAGGTAGTCCCAACTGACATGCATTTGGAAACTTGATGAAAGTTTATCTTTAAAGTATAATTCATTCTGGACTATATTTCATGGTTTGTGGGCTTCAGTTTCCTTGCTGACTTCTGAATATTATTCACTTTCTGGTTCATGATAATTCAGAACCTTAGCAACTACCCTCTCTAATATCATGGTATGCTCAAGGAGATATTTTCTGGTGTCTAATTATTAGGACAGTCTTACTTTCTAATTTTCTACTTTTTAAATTTGCTCCACTAAAATTAATTTTACTCTTGACATTTTATGGTATTTCATTAGATTTCTCAACATTTGATTGTAGTATTATCACATAACTGGGAATGATGCTCCTATTGAAATGAAAAGCTACTGTCAACCTGTAACTTTGTCAGAAGTATAATTTTTTAATATTGTCATTTTTCATGGTATGTGCCTGTTAACTTGATGAATGAGGACTAATTTTACTTTCCCTTATTACCAGACCAATCTTGAATGTACTCCTGGAGTCATAAAGTCAGCGAACTTTTGTGTCTAGATAGATTAGCATCTCACATGTGCACTTAATATCTGACATCAAAAGTTCTTAGCCACCATGGTCAACTTTTATTCTCTACAGACTACAAAGATTCATGATGTATTTTATCCCATGGAATATTTTTAACACATCCATAAGATTTAAAAAAAAATTATCCCCAAATTATCTAAGAGGAAAGATCAAATAATTGAAGGGCTTTTCCAAAGGCACACAGCTAGTAAGTCTAATAGACATGGGATTTAAAATTAGATATACCTCTGAAGTGAATACTAACAGCTCCTATGTATGTAACTGTTCCAGGCCCACTTGTAAAGTGTAGGCCCTTTACAAGTACTAACAAACTCAAACATCACAGTAGCAGTTGAGATAGGTACAATTTTTGTCCCTGTTGTACATATCCATAAACGGAGGCACCAAGCATTTAAGTGACTTTCTCAAATTCCCACAGCTAGCAAGTGATGGAAATTGATTTTAAATCCAGGCTGAAATCTGTTCTGCTGACTATGTAGTATACTATATGGCAGGTTTGCTGATCATTTTGATATCTGGTAGATGTGCTGCTAGTATTTAATGGTATAAAGTGTGTTGTAGTTCTTTGAAATATGTAAGGAATAATTGTAATAATGTTTACCTGAATATTTGAAAAGGAATTTGGGGGTCAGAAATGAAGTACAAATACATTACGTTGGCAAGGCACATTCCAGCCAAGTAAAGAATATAAAACTATAATCAGCAGGCAGAACCATAGAATATGTGTTGTAAACAGTTTTCCCTCCATTTCCCATTTATTTATTTATTTATTTATTTAGTAGTACTGGGAATTGAACCCAAGGGCATTCTACCTCTGAGAAACAGCCCTAACCATTTTAATTTTTAGTTTTGAAATAGGGTTTCACTAAGGCTGAGGCTGACCTTGAACCTGTCATCCTTCTGTCTCAGCCTCCCAAGTATTGGGATTATAGACATGCACCCCCATTTCCTTTTTAGAATCTCCTTTAGAGAAGATTAAGGGCCAAAAATACAAATAACTAAAGATCACAAGTCTATCCATATCGTGTGTGTGTGTGTGTGTGTGTGTGTGTGTGTGTATTTGGTGGTACTGGGGTTCCTGGAAGCCCTTCTCCCTCCGGGCTACACTCCCAGACCTATTTTTACATTTTTATTTGGAAACAGGGTCTCCTAAGCCAGCATGCGCAACTGGCTTGAACCTGTGCGATCCTCCTGTCTCTGCCTCCCAAGGGGGGGGGGATTACAAGCGTGCGCCACCATGCCCGGCTATTTATATGCATATTTAAAAAAAATCTTTTTCACTTGGATTCTACAAACCTTGAAATTTCACCAAGAGATTAATTTTCCCCTCGTTTAAAATGCTTTTCAGAGCCGGGCTTGGTGGTGCATGCTTGTAATGCCTGCACTTGGGAGGCTGAGATAGGAGGATCTTACAGGTTCGAAGCCAGCTTCAGCTACTTAGTGAGGCTCTCAGCAATTTAGTGAGACCCTGTTTCCAAATAAAATATAAAATGCCTCTGGGAGGATAGCCCGGAGGTAGAAAGCCTCTGGGTTCCACCCCCAGTAGCACACACACACACACACACACACACACACACACACACACACGCTTTTTAGCCGGGTGTGGTGGCGCAGTTTGTAATCCCCGCGCTTGGGAGGCGGAGACAGGAGGATCCCGCAGGTTCGAAGCCAGCCGCACGCTGGCTTAAGAGACCCTGTTTCCAAATAAAAAATATAAAATAGGTCTGGGAGTGTAGCCCGGAGGTAGAAGGGTTTCCAGGAACCCCAGTATCACAAAAAAAAAAAAAAAAAAAGCTTTTTATATCATCTTCAGTTGCACGTCACTACAACTCTGACAATATTTTTACATCAAGCTTTTTAGGACATTTAGTTCTGATCAGCTCCCATTCTGAATTCCCACATCTGTCCCGCAGTGGAAAACTCATTTATTTTTGCTTTGAGTAAACAGTTTGTGTCCATTTATAACCCAAAGCTGCCCGGGGAGTTGGGTGATTATCTGGTGAATCTGATCAATACAAACAACCAAGGTGGATAATAAAGGCTGAAATAACTTCTAAAAATTAAACCTTTATTGCCTAATCTATCTAGATCATTGTCTTTCCTTAGCACTTTATTTTCTTTATGGATAGAACTGAAGGGCCCTTGATAAATGACCTTAAGGGAAGCATTCTTTTTTCTCATTGTATTCGTATAATACCGCAGTGCTATGGCTTGTCAATATATAACCTGCCTCTGCAGACGTACTTGGCTATTGTGTTAAGAACATGGTGCCTCTCAGTAGAGTCCCCCAGATCTTATTTGGCTGATGGGACATCTCACGCCCCATTCAAGACTGGTTGCATTTTCTTCAACTTCTTTTTATAGTTAGGATTTGGACTCAAAATTTACTCATAAGAAGCTGTAATTTTTATTATTTATTTATTTATTTTGGTGGTACTGGGGATGGAATCCTTCTACGTCCGGGCTACACTCCCATACCTACTTTTTTTTAAATATTTTTTTATTTGGAAACAGGGTCTCTTAAGCCAGCACGGCTGGCTTCGAACCTGTGCGATCCTCCTGTCTCCGCCTCCCAAGCTTGGGGATTACAAGTGTGCGCCACCACATCCGGCCTGATAAGAAGCTGTATTTTAATAATAGTTGTTACTGAGACACAACATAGATCATGCTCATATAGTACATTTGAATTATAAAATATATTCTTTAAATTCCATAGGTTGGCAAAGCTGGAAAAAGGAACAAAAAAAGGGAAAAAAAAACATAAAAATCTCAGAACTCTCAAAAGTATAAATCATAAATAGATTTATTCCCTAAACTCAGCAGAATATTCTAGAGGGCAGAGTTTTATAGTCCTTTTAATTTTATCTTAGGGACTGTCACTGATATTTCTTGGCTATATGCATGCATTATTGTCTTTTCACTTTTACAGAACTATTCGCTCTGGTATCTTTTAGACAGTGACTTCCACTTGTGTTTTCAAATCTAAAAGTCAGCTGGGCGTGGTGGCACATGCTTGTAATCCCAGCATTTGGGAGGCTGAGACCAGAGGATCGTGGTTCACGGATAGCCTCAGCGACTTAGTGAGACCTTCCGCAATTTAGTGAGACCCTGTTTCAAAATAATGAATAAAAAAATGGGGAAGGGGATGTAACTTGGAGGTCAAATGCTCCTGGGTTCCATCCTCAGACCTGCAAAAAAAATAAATAAATAAAATTAAAATCTAAAAGTCTATTGCTTTTGCTGGCTTTAGGCTTTTTAAAAACATCATGATCACTTAATATTCACTTTTGTTTCTTATTTCTTATTTAAAATTTTTTGTGTGTATTTGAGGCATATGACATGCTTTGATATTCACATACACAGTGAAATGATCAAATGATTTACATATCCATCACTTTCCACCATTAACTCTTGTGTGTTGTATACAGGTCAATTGCACCCTTAGAGAATTTTGCTCCGCGATGTTGTAGGCCACAGTTCCACACTGTACATCTCTGGAATAGTTCTTCTCCCTCACTTCAAACGTGTACTCCTTGGCCTACTGCTCCCTGTGTCCTCTCCTTTGCTCCTGGCAATCACTGTTCTACTCTCTTCTATTTATTCAACTTTTCCTTTTTTTGAGTTTCAGCATATAAGTGAAGTCATGCAATGTTTTTCTCTTCTGTCTTGTATTTCACTTAGCATGTCTTCCAGCTTCATCTATGTTGTCACAAATTACAATCTCTCCCTTTTAAAGACCAAATAATATTAAATTATATTATCTAAACCTCAATTTTTTTGTCCATTCACCTGCTGATGGATATTAACATTATTTCTGTATCTTCATGATGGAAAATAATGCTGCAACAAACATAAGGGTGCAAATGCTCTAAGAAGTGCTGATTTTATTTCCTTTTCAGTAAATAGCTGAGAGAGAGATTGTGTGGTTTTATGAGACTTCTATTCTTAATTTTTTGAGGAATCTCTATACATGTTTCCATAAAGGCTGTTCCAATTTACTTCCTGTCAAGAATGTATAAAGGTTACTTTTTCTTCACACATTTACCAACACTTGTTATTCTTGACTTTTTGATAATAGGCATCCTAATGGGTATGAAGGGATCTTTTACTGTAGCTTTGATTTTTTTTTCTCCTGATGATCAGAAATGTTACTGTATTTGTTGGCCATTGGCATGTCGTCTTTGGAAAAATATTCAGGCCCAATTTTAATCCATTTATTTGTAGTAGGTTTTTGGTTTTTTTTTTATTTTGTTGTTTTGTTGCTCTTGATTTGTGTAAATTCCCTGTATATTTTAGATATTAACCCTTATCAAATATATGAATCTGTAGGTTGCCTTTTTAATTCCATTGTTTTTTTCTTTAGCTACAAAGAAGCCTCTTGGTTTGATGCAGTGCTGCTTCTTTGTTTTTGCTCTTATTGTCAAAGCTTTTGATGTGGTATTTAAAAAAATCAAGACCCAAATCAAGAAGCTTTCCTCCTATGTTTTTTTCTAGTAATAGTATAAATTGTCTCTTAAGGTTTATTTATTAATTTTTTTCTTATTCTCAGTACAAATGCATGTTCTCTTGGGCACTAAAATGAACTTAGCTAGGAACTTTTAAAATGTGCATGATCAAAAGCATATTCATATTTGAAAAATTGTCCTGTCTCATGGTAAAGATGATATGTAAATGTATTTTACATAACTGGCATGGTATCTCTTCATGTAACATGAGACTACAGATAGATTCCTTACAATACAGGGTGAAGCCTTAACTCTAATGCAATGCTCTTTTTAACATAAGGATTAGAATCATCCAAAGGACTTCACACACACACACACACACACACACACACACACACACACACTCTTAATTTTTTTTCTTTTTTCTTTTTCTTTCTTTCTTTTTTTTAGTATTGGCGATTAAACTCAAGGCATTCTACCTCTGAGCTACATCCCAGCTATTTCTTTTGGGTGTGGTACTGAGGGTGGAACCCAGGGGCTTTTCTACTCCCAGACCTTTTTTATTTTTAACTTTATTTGGAAACAGGGTCTCACTAAGTAGCTGAGAGCCTCACCAAGTAGCTGAGGCTGGCTTTGAACCTGTGCAATCCTCCTGTCTCAGCCTCCCAAGCACTGGGATTGTAAGCATGAGCCATCACGCCCAGCCCTATTTTTTATTCTTTATTTTTCAAACAGGATCTCACTGAATTGCAGAGGGCCTCACAAGAAGCTGAGGCTGGCTAAGAACCCAGAGCCTTCCTGTCTCAGCCTCCCAATTACTGGGATTATTAGAGTGTGCCACCACACCCAGATCTTTTCTTTTCTTGATGAGAACAGTATTTTTTTATTAAATGAAATTTTATTTATTTATTTTTTTTGTGGTACTGAGGGTGGGAGTCTCCCAATTACTGGGATTATTAGAGTGTGCCACCACACCCAGATCTTTTTTTTTTCTTGATGAGAATGGTATTTTTTTATTAAATGAAATTTTATTTATTTATTTATTTATTTATTTATTTATTTATTTATTTATTTTTTGTGGTACTGGGAGTGGGAACCCAGGGGCTTTTCTACTTCCAGGCTATACTCCTAGACCTATTTTTTATACTTTATTTGGAAATAGGGTCTCACTAAGTTGCTGAGAACCTCACTAAGTAGCTGAGGCTGTCTTTGAACCTGTGCGATCCTCCTGTCTCAGCCTCCCAAGCATGGGGATTACAAACATGTGCCACCACACCTGGCTTAAATGAAATTTTAAACCCCTAGGAAGCAATGAATATATTTGTAGTTGCATGTAACCTTTCTTCTCATTTTCCTTTTCCTCCCCGTTCTCTTTCTCAACTTCCTCCTCCCCCTTTATCTTTTTCCTCTTCGATCAATGCTTATTGCTTTTCTTTCATACAGCCTACCTTTACTAAAGTATAGCTATATGCCATGCATATGTTTTATAGATGAAGATACTGAGACACAGAAAACTTCAATAGCATGCCCCAAGGAAGGACAGACATGGATTTGAGCCAAGTCAGATGATTCCAGAGTTTGTTCTTAAACAGTGTGCCTTATTAGCTTTCAATTTTCAAATGGCATAGCAAATACTTAAATAGAATTTGAGACTGGGGGTCAAGGTGGTGGCTGTGGCCGCAGTGGCCACTGTGGCCCCAGCAAGGATAGCTGGCAGCGGCCAATAGGACATGTATTCCTCTGAGAAACCCCAGACATCAGATTTTGGTTTAATATCTGATTGGGGCAATATATGGAAACATAACCATGACTTCCTACCTAAAATATAAGAAAGAAGAGACAGACCAAGATGGCAGAGATGGTGGTGGTGGTGGTGGCAGCGGCAGCCGCAGCGGCAGCCAATATTCGGGAGAGGTAGATAAATCCAATCCAACCTGCCTGGAACTGTTGGAGAAATCTCCCCCAAATGCTCCTGCCCAGGAACTCTGGACAACATTCTATGTAAGAAAAATGCTTGGGAGGAGGGCCAAGATGGCACTGGAGGCAATGGCCAGCATCAGGGAGAGGCAGGTAGATTTATTCTAATCCACCCTGAACTTTTGAGGAAATCTCCCTGAAAGTAGACTGCACCTGCCCCACAGGTTAAGGAACTCTCGACAACATACTATGTAAGAAAAATGTTCGGGGCATGTTAGGTGTAGCCCCGCATAGTCGGTTCGGCCAGCATCACGTGTTCGCTCGAAGCAGCAGAACCCGCTCTCCATGGTGAAGCTGTGGGCCTCTGCTCTTGGCAGGGAGATAAAACACATTGCTACTAAGTACTTGGGCCCCCAACTTCTGCAAAAGACTGTTTTTTTTAATTAAAAAATATTGAAGAGGGAGGAAGATGGTGACAGCTGTGGCTGCAGCGGCGACCACAGCCAGAGTGGTGTAGGTTGGCAGCAGCTGAATAGGACATGCATCCCTCTGAGAAACCCTGAACAAGAGATTTTGATTTAATAGCTGATTGGGACAACACACAGAAACATTTCCAATAATGACTTCCTATCTGAACTATAGGAGAGAGAGTGGAAAATGGTGGAATTAGAGGCAAGACTACAGCGCAGCACCCGGCACTGCAAGAAAAGTGATTTTTGGAGGGATATCTCGGAAGAGATCTGAAAGCAGACTGCTCCTGCCACCCATGCACAGGAATACTTAACAACAACATATTCTAGGAGAGACCAAGAAAGCAGCAGCAGTGGCCAGTATTCAGGAGAGGCAGACAGATCCAACCAAATCCACCTTGCATTTTTGAAGTAATCTCCCCCAAAGTAGACTGTTATTGCTCCACATGCTCAGGACCTCTGGACAACATACTATGTAAGAAAAAGTTTTGTGGAGATGGACCAAGATAGCAGTAGTGGCGGTGACCAATATTCAGGAAAGTCAGACAGATCCAATCCAATCCACCTTGAATTTTTGAAGAAATCTCTCCAAAAGTAGACTGCTCCTGCTGCACATGTGCAGGAATTATGGACAACATACTATGTAAGAAAAATGTCTGTGGCAAGTGGGAGGGAGCCCCACCCATATTGCTGAGCCACCATATATGGAGGGAAAAATGGGAACCTCTGTAAATGTCCTGCCCACAGAGACAGGGACCAGAGTCTGCCACATGGCGAGGCCAGGTCTGGAGCCAGCGAGGCCGGGCCCAGAGCCTGTTGCACAGCAGGCCTGGAACTGGGGCCTGCTCCACAGCAAAGTGCCAGTGGGTTTCTTCAGCTGTGTGGCCAGGAAGCACTAGAAGTTGCTGCTGCCTCACCTAATCTCTCAGCAGATTTCCAGATCCAAGTGACCTCTATTAAAAATAATTGGTTGTGAGTGGATCATCTTGTCAAAGTTACTCACCTTCTGGCTTTCAGATTTTCAGTAAGTGGGAATAAGGGTGGAAAAATAGAAGCTCTAATACATTGTTGGTGGGATTGCAAGTTGGTGCAACACTTTGGAAAACAGTATAGAAGATCGTTAGAAGAAGGAAAACAAACTTACCATATGATCCAACAATACTCCAGGTATCTACCAAAAAGAATAAAAACCAAAATACCAAACTAATGCATGAACAACCATGTTCATAGCTGCACAGTTCACCATTGCCAAACTGTGGAACCAGCCAAGATGTCCTTCAACGGATGAGTAGATTTCAAAACTATGGGATATGTACACAATGGAATTTTGCCCAGCCATAATGGAGAACAAAATTATGGTATTTACAGTGAAATGTCACAAAAAAGAAATCAGATGCTTTTCTTAATATGCAAAATATTATGGAGAAATGCATAACAGGAGGAACTCTAGATGAAGAAGGGACCCTATAAAGGAGCAATTAAGGTGACATATCTGAGTGGATAAGAGGGAGGATAAGGGAAACTCTTTAAAGCACATGATGTACTTAAACATATCAAGGTCAATCAGGCAACCAAGCATGGGTAGGTGGGAAAGCGAGGGAAGTGGTTAGAGATTGGGTAGGGGCTGATTGGGTGATGTGTGTATGTATATCTCTACAAGTTTTTTTTTTTTTTATCCCATTGAGATGTATGTCTACAATGCACCAATAAAAATTTATTAAAAAATAGAATTTGAAATAGCCAGAAATGTAATTTCAGCTTTTGAAACAATCAATCTTGAAAAATACTTCTGAAATTAATGGTTACATAAATTACACATGTTGCAAAACGTTCTGTAGTTGCAGTTGGTTGCCAAAAGAATAAAACAGACACATTTTAATAATTGTTCAGATGTACCTGCACCTTCACTTCTTTTTGGTTAACATCAGTTTACTCAGGAGCTCCTGAAATAACTATGCATGTTGTTCTTTCAGAGCCTTTGCTTATGCTGTATTTTTAATCCAATCTAAAACATTTCTGTTCTTCACTAGGGGAGAATTGTTAATTATTCCACACCTGGCATACTATCTTACTACTCTCATCTCTCTACCTAACCAGGAAGCAGTTGCCCCAGTTTGTCTTTGCCTTCATAGTTTGAGCCCCCTGAGGGCAAATCCAACTTGCTCCTCACTGTGTCCTCTTTCACACCCCTTTCTCTCCAGAGCTGAATACCCAAAACATGATATGTCTATTACTGAATGATCTCGATAGTATCTTGCTCAGAGTCACTCAGCTATTTGATTTGGAGCTGGGGGTATTAAAACTAGGTTTTCTAAATTCCTATCAGACCCAGGAAAATATGATTTTGTTAACACATGTACTTTCCAACTCTTTATTGCTGCCCATCTTATTAAGACGAATTATTTCCCATTTCTTCTCTGTATTTGTATCTGTTTCTATATTACAAACAGGCAGCCACATCAAGCCTGTTGTTAGATGTAGTGTTTCTTCTTTCTATTTATCATTTATCTAATATTTATCTCTCTCTCTCTCTCATTCTGGCTTTGACTTCTTTAGTACCAGTTAGTCTCTAAAATGTAAGGTGTTCACATTTCAGTTTGCTAATAACATAACTACCTCCTCTCCAAATGCAGTTTTAGAACATGAAAGCATTATCAGCTTTCCAAAACCTTGGTTTTTATGAGGTTTGTATTTCTCCATTTGTCCCGAAAGATCAAATTTTTCTGTCTGATTTCCTCTTTCTTAATGGCTCCATAGTAAGGCACCCTAATGTTTCTTCCATTCAACTATGATCTAGTGCTTAGCAGTATTATAAAATACCTCATTGTCTACTAGTAAGTTGAAAACGTTTTCACTTCCTTTATTGTGTGCCTATGGTACATGAAAAGAAATATAGGAAAAATATTTGTGACTAAGGTATCTATGTACAATAAAAATATTTGCCTAGGGTTGTAGACTTAGATCTGGGAAATATTTCATATTCTTTCTCAGAGTGCATTTTTCTGTATTTTTTAGTTTTACTTTTATGTGGATCATATTAAAAATAGCATACATTCGAGTCTCTCTACTGTGTAGGAACTAATGATGAATACGCAGAAAGACATTCAAGCCCCAAGCAGCAGCCAGTGATAGATATCTGTGGAGACTGTCACACTGAAAATGAAATAAAATCCAGGGATCCAACCAGATGCAGAGAATGTGGATACAGAATAATGCATAAGAAAAGGACTAAGAGATTGGTGGTTTTGATGCTCAATGAAATGTGGGAATTCAGAGGAATGTCTTCAGTTCTACTTGGATTTGCCACATTGATGTTTCTCATTGTATAGCTTGTGATTGAGCATTCTTATGAATACAACTATATGTATATGATTTCATTTTTCCAAATCAGATTTTATTTAGGTATCTATTAATACTCTATATAAAGAAATGTTGTTCACAGTACTTTTAATTTAACTTTTTTGTATTATGTACACATTCAGACACAATGTTTAAATTGTTTCTACAAACCAAACTTTTAATCAAAGACTTGTTAAAATGCAGGTTTCTAGAGCCCGCTAAAAGTCTGTTTAAATAAATTCCTTGGACCCACTAAAAAAATTGCCCTCTCTCCCACCCGCTTCCCCTATCCCCCCCCCAACAATGAGTGTCCAGGTTAACTATGCTACATTCATACTTTTAAACAGATTCGAATGTAGCTCCTCCATTAATCAACCTCAGCCTTCTTTTTCTCCTACCCTTCCATTCTAGCTTTACTGAGGTTTCCCCTCCATTATCTGGAGTCCCTCTGGTATCCATAATACTCCCTAATTTGGGAATATTAGAGAAAATATATGTCTCTTCCCTTTCTGTGCTTGGCTGATCTCACTTAATGTTCTCCAGATCTTTCCATCTTCTTGTGAATGACATAATTTTCTTCTTTATTGCTGAGTAAACTTCCATTGTGTGTATTTCCCATAATTTTGCAATCCATTCATCTGTTGATGGAGACCTAGGTTGGTTCCATATTTTGGCTATTACAAATTGTGTTGCCATGAACATAGGTATGCAAACTAGTTCAGCTACTATGGAGATCAGTGTGAAAATTCCTTAGAAAATTGGGAATGGACCCACCATATAATCCAGCTATCCCACTCCTGGGTATCTTTCCAAAGGGGTGGAAATCAGAAAACTACAGTAACTTATGCATACCTATGTTCATGGCAACACAATTTGTAATAGCCAAAATATGGAACCAACCTAGGTTGAAAAGGAGTGGTGTTAGTGGGCATCCTTGTCTTGTTCCTGATTTTAAAGGAAATTCTTGCAGTTGTTCCCCAACCAATATGATGTTGACTTTGGGTTTATTGTATACTGCCTTAATGATGTTGAAAAACATTCCTTCAATTCCAATTTTCTGTAGTGCTTTTAACATGAATGGGTGTAATTCTGTGGGTAATCTGTCCGATCCAGTCTTAGCAGTAGGAATTTAGGGGTGTCAGGAGATTTGCGTATGGGTAAGCAGTGCTTTTTTCAATGGTAAGGGTTGGTTAAGGGGGGAAGAGCTGAGGTGATCGGTACAGGAATCAGGTAAAGTAGAGGATATGATTTAGTTGAGTAAAAATTTAAGTATAATAAGGTAGTATCTGGTTGAGAATGATAGAAGGTTAGATAGTAGGATTCTTGTAGTTACTAGAATATTTAGGTATGGAAAGATGAAATAACTTGAATATAAACAACAAGATACAGTAAGAGGAAAAATTTTGAGAGAAGAGAGTAGATAGGCGAGAGTGAGGAAGTTTTTAACAGGAATGGAGAAAGGAGCAAACAAACATGCATAAGTAACAAAACATGTTACAAAAACTAACAATTATAAATCAAAGACAAAAAATAAAATAAAAAAGGAATAAGAAAAAAAGAAAGAACAAAATTTTTAAAAAGAAAAGAATAAAAAAATCTACTAATGGTGTGAGAAAAAACAACAAAAAGTAGCAGTCCTGCTAATTTACATATATAAGGCCTGAGCCCATATAATATTTGTATGTCTGTTCACTGTGGTAGATTCTGGAGTATATTTTAATGTCTCTCATTTGCTCAGTAACCTATTGTCAGATTCTGGACTCACTTTATGAGTGTTTGTGCTCTTCTCTCACCTCTGACAGCTTTGTGTTTAGGTGTCAGGGTGTCAGGTGTCACTGTTAATGAGTTCAGCGTAAGCTCAGAGTTCTGCATTTTCCCACTCTGGGCTCTGCACTTTCCAGCCCTGTGCTCCACACCCTCTGACTCTGGGCTCTGCACCCTCTGGCTCTGGGCTCCATGCTCTCTGTCTCTATCTCTGTGCTCTCTGCCCTGGGCTCTGCGCTCTCCGTGCTTTGTACCTTCCTGCCCTGGGCTTGTGCATCCCTACTGGCAGAGGGTGTCCAGTGTAGTCTTGGAGCAACCCCCTGTGACCCTATGTGGGCACCATGCCTTGAGCATTATGGGCCTTTCCTGTGTCTCTGGAGGTTCTAACTGGACTACCTCTGGTATGGGCCACCAGGTGTTAGCCCACTGGGGACTTGCTGCTGCTCTGGGCTTCTCTGGATCTTAGCCCACCGGGGTCTTTCACTGAGTAAGGAGTAATGCAATGCGGTTACCTAGCTGACCTGCAGGCTGGGTGTCTGGAAGGCATAGTGCATTGCTGTGGTGCTGCCTCTGGTGAGCGCATGGGCTTTTGGATCTTTTCTGTGTCCATGAAGCTGGTTTCTTAAGATATTGTAGCTCTGCCTCCTCTTCCTGCACTTCATGTTCTTGGATTATTTGTTGGGATTTCTTGGGGCAGCAGTGGAGGAACCAGCAATTGCGGTTTGGGCCGGCAGCCCGAGATGGTGCTGGCTGCCACACCAGGTCAGTCGTGCACTTGGGCTCTTTGCAGTGGATCTCATGTTCATAGTACTGGCTTTCCTTCCACCATGGTTCCTGTTTGTGGGTTTTTGTTTTTGTTTTTTTCAGTACTGGGGTTGGAATTTAGTGTTCCTGTTTGTGGGTTTTTGCTTTTGTTTTTGTTTTTTTTCAGTACTGGGGTTGGAACCCAGTGGCATTCTACCTTTAAGCTACACCCCCAGGCCTATTTTTTATTCTTTATTTTGAAACGGTGTCTCACTGAGTTACAAAGGGCCTCACTAAATAGTTGCTGAGACTGTGAACCTTGATTGTCTTGTCTCAGCCTCCCAAATGCTGATATTACAAGTGTGCGCCACCACGTCCGGCTTCCTGTTTGTGTTTTGGTTCATGAGTATCTTCCACTGCTTTATTTGTTAGTCAAGATGCTGCCTTCTCTTTAGTTGAACTTTATTTGTTCCAGCTACTGAGATATGGTACATCCCACAGTTTGAATCCCCAATGATTCCTAGTTTTTTTTTTTTTTTTTTTTTACTAAGTTCAAGTCTTTTATGCCTTTCAATATTAAGAGAAATTGCTAATGTATCTATTCTCTTCCTTGAATCCTTTCTCACATTGGTTTTTCTTGATTTCTGTATTCTTATTTTTAATCAGTTTCTCTATTTCAATCTGTGAGTAGCAGATGTGTGTAGGCTCAGTTATGCTAAAGCAAAAATTAGGTCTCAAATGTAATTATTTATCTCTTGGTGGTAAACTTGATTTAGAAGAAGACATAAATGATTATTCATAAGGCTCACAAGTCAATAATCATTCACATTTACATTTTTAAAATTTTATACAACAAAAAGAGATAAAGATTCAACACATAAGACCTTAGCATATTTAGAATTGGCAATATCAATTTAAAAAGAAAATGGGGAGACACTTTTTAAAAATAGGTAAGAAAATGCCTAAACAACAGGATTCTTTAGACACTTGCTCAGTAAACAGAACTCAAAATTATACTAAACTTATTTATTAATGGAATCACATAGATGTGGAAAAAAAGTTATTCTAGAGCATATTAATAGATATACATAAAAGCAAAGAGATATGACTTTCAGGACATTTTACTGTCATAGGTTATGAAACTATCAGGTAAGGTATATAGTTTAGGAGTGTTCACTTAAAGGTGTATGATTGTTTGACTGTATCCTTGTCAGGAATTCATGGAACTTTAAGACTGGAAATGCTCGGATATTATCTAGTCCAACTCTATCACTTTGCACTTTAGAGAACAAACTCAGAGAGCTTAGGCTAAAAGTATAAACTGGGCTTTTCTTTTTTTTCACTTTTTCTCTACCTATTCATTCCTTTTAACAAGTATTTGAATAGACCTTGGAATACAAAATATTTAGCATACAAAATAACTTATTTGCTCTAAAAGTGGTTCTTGTAAAATTTTAAACTGAATGTGTTAACCTAATAAAGAATTGAATGTGAATGGCTAGGAGAGACATAGGAAAGGAGAAATCATGTTTATTTTTGTGTGGGATTGATCAATGCTCTTCATCTTTATTTATTCACTTCTCGTGGTACTTTCCCTACTTCCAAGCTACACTCCCAGTCCAATTTTATTTTTCATTTGGTAACTAACAGGGTCTCACTAAGTTGCTGAGGGCCTCACTAAGTTGCCAAGTCTGACCTCGAATCTGTCATTCTCCTGTTTCAGCCTCATGAGTACTAACTTTACAGATGTGTGTCAGCATTCCCAGCTGTTAATGTGCCTTATGCACTACCAGATCACTATCCTGAATTGATGAGGAGTCTTAGATCACATCACAGTAAATGTAATAGATTTTTTTAAAGTACTATCAACAACATTTTAGGTAAGCACATAAAGATTTTTATTTTATACTGTTATGCCAAAAGTAAAGGTGAATAAATAAGTTTTACTTGAAATATTTTGTCTTGGATAAAAAAGAGTTGGGTGGATTTATTTTTATTAAAAGTTTGAGGAGAGCATTTCATATGTAAATTGTTACATTTTATTATAGTATCTGTTTTTTAAAAGAAATTTAAAATTTGAAGTAGTGCTAATTTTGCTGCTTCACTGGAGTGTAATTTCTAAGTGTCATGATGAAGGCTTACGTGTTGCTTTTATCTATTACTCATGAAAACAAAGTTCCAACTCTGAAAGTAAAATTTATAAAAGAAGATATGAGGTTTTATATGTAATATATTGCCAACTGAATTACATGGAATGAAAAAAAGCAGTATGTAGCTTTATTAATGAATTCAGGTTTTCAATGTTGACTATATAAATCAACCTGTAGGTAATATAACCCTTGAAATTACAAAGGCTGAATTTCAAGCTTGGTTTATTTTTATAATGTTAGTATTTTCATATTAAAATTTTGAAGAGAACATACTGCGTCCTTATTTTATTTAAAAAATTTTGAGCCAGTCATGGTGGCGCATGTTTGTAATTCCAGCATTCCAGAGGCTGAGAGAAGAGGACCACGGTTCTCAGACAGTGTCAGCTACTTAGTGAGGTCCTTTTCAAAATAAAGAATAAAATATAGGGCTGGCGGTGTAGCTCAGAGGTAGAATACCCTTGAGTTCCATCTCTAGTACCACAAAAAATTTGCTTTTTTATCTTTCAAAAATATAGATAGCAATAAGCAACCATGAAAACATTCGTTTTGTTCCTAACAAGACTTCAAAGAATTGTTATGTATAAAGTGACTTAGAAATAAGTCCAGCATATTTAATTTTCAAGTCAGGATGTACATGGTTTGGTGCATTATGTGCCTGCAAAAATTATATGATAAATGTGTTTGTCAAAAAAATTTGGTAATGAGATCTAACTAAACTATCCCCCATTTCCCTCAGCACTCCAAGTTATTTTTAAGATAAATATTATTTCTAAGATACTCCAGAACCCTAAAATTTTATTAGCAGTTATGCTTGTGAACTAGATGTATTACATGTTTTAAGGGTTGAGTTATCACAAGTGGAAATATTTACTTTTACAAAATTAATAGACACCCTAAAGGCAACTTTTGTAATAGTTACAGGCTATTGCTGTTTTTAAAATATACTAAATTGGCCCATAGTCTTATTTAGAGATATGCAAACATGTTTTAAGATTAAAGTCTTTTTTTTTTTTTTTCTGGTGGTACTAGGGATGGAACCCTCCTACCTCCAGGCTACAATCCCAGACCCATTTTTTATATTTTATTTGGAAACAGGGCCTCTTAAGCCAGAGAGGCTGGCTTCAAACCTGCGTGAACCTCCTGTCTCCACCTCCCAAGCGTGGGGATTACAAGCATGTGCCACAATGCCTGGCAAGATTAAAGTCTTTAAATAATTTGTAAGAAAACACTACTAAAAGCTTTGAAGTCATCTAACAATCTACCATCATAGTGTGTATGTGTGTGTGCGTGCGTGCATGTGTGTGTGTGTGTGTGTGTGTGTGTGTGTGTGTGTGTGTTTGTGGATATGTATGTGTATACTACTGGAGACCAAATCTAGGGGTGTTTTACCAATGAGCTATACCCCAGCTTTAGTTTATTTTTGTGCCAGTGCCCAGTTTACCATCATATATTTAAAATGTAACTTATATTTGGTCATCATATTTAAATATTATAGTTGATTTTTATTTGCTGCTGATAATATTTCTATCAGTAGATTTGCCTTTATGTTCGAAGTAGCAAAAGTCTGTTGCCTTTTGGCACTTAAAATGAGATGGCTGGCACAATTTAATGCACAATTTCTAGTCAAGTGTTGCTACTTAGTTTTTTTTTTTTACTTGAAATATATTTTAACACTTTTATTGGTGCATAATAATCTTATATCATAATGTAGTTCATAGTGATGGTGACATCCATGCACTTGGTTAGCTTTCCCCGGCTCCCTTCCCACTACTCCCTTCCCTACCCAGGATATTGAGATTGGCATTGTTTCCTTCATTAACTATTCCTTTTCTTGACCCCTCCCCCTCCCCCTAGACCAACTTTCTTGCTTCACTGTGCAAGGAATGACTCCATTATCTGAAGTCCCACAGTATTTCAATTACTCCCTAGCTTCTGCATACAAGAAAAAACACATGACCCTTCACTTTCTGTGATTGGCTAATTTCACTTAAAACAATGTTCTCCACGTCCCTCTAGTCTCCTGCAAATGACATCACTTTGCTGTTCTTTATTGCTGACTAGAATTCCATTGTGTGGCTAGCCCATAATTTTGTATTCATCTGTTGGTGGGTACCTTGGTTGGTTCCATTATTGGATTTTTGTGAACTGTGCTCCTATAAACATGGATATGCATACATCACTTTAATATTCTGATTTCTGTCTCTTTGGAAAGATACCTAGGTGTGGTATTGCTGGATTATAATGTGGATCCATCCCTAGTTTTCTGAAGAATCTTCACACTGATCTCCGTAGAGGCTACACTAATTTGCAATCTCACTAATAGTGTACAAGAGTATCTATATGCACAATATTCAGGACACTATTTATGACCCAATTATGATAATACCTCCTCAGAGATAATAAACAGAAACTCTACCCAATTACAATAACACTTCTTCAGAGATAATAAGCAGAAACTCTACTTCTGTTTCATAAGTGAATAAAATACAAAATACCCCTCATTGATCTAAACTTAATCCTATAGAAAGACTAATAAACCAGAAGAGAGATGGATAAATTCTTGGTAACTGAGTGGTATCCAACAGAAACATTACAGTTCATATTACTTAGCAGACTTTTTATTAACAAATTTGTTTGTTTTCATGCTTAAAGGGAAGCCATTTAACATTTTTTGTTTTATTATACCTAATGATAAAAAATACAAAATTATGGCAGAATGGTAGGGGTACCAGGCACTATTTTTCTGCTTTCCAAACACTAACAGTGTAGTCAGAATATGTTTTTTAAGTAATTAAAATGTTTAATTATTTATTTTTTTTCTGCAGGTCTGGGGATGGAACCCAGGGGGATTCTACCTCCAAGCTACACCCCCTGCCCTATTTTTTTATTCTTTATTTTGAAACAGGGTCTCACTAAGTTGCAGAGGGCCTCACTAAGTAGCTGAGGTTGTCTGAGAACCACAATCCTCTGGTTTCAGCCTCCCAAACAATTAAAATGTTTAAATAAAGAAAAGAACAGCATCTGGGTGTGAAGAACCCTGGTCTCTGTGTGTGCCATGACATTAACCAGGTTAGTGACTGTGAGGACCGAATTGAACATCTTTGGACCCTAGTTTCCTTCACTACAGATATTCTGCAATGCAATCTCTTCATTCAGATCGTTCAGATTCTAAAACTTTTGTGATCTACAGCTTATAAATAATGAGCAGAGGCAGTGATTCAGTTTTGGATTTCTTTCAAAATATTGTCTCTAAGAATCTATGGAAAAGGAGTATTACCATCTGGTAGGAGAGCTTATAAACAAGGACATAAATACTACATCTTTAAATGTTTGTCACATGCAAAAATATTTCACAAATTGTAGAAAAGTTATAAAAAGAAAAGGTTATTGAGCAAAAGCAAACGATTACTCAACATTCAACAAGGTTTTTAAAAACACATATTTTGTAAACTCACTATAGTAATAAAAATAGCAAATTTAATTAGAAAGATAACATTTAAAATGAAAAGCTACATTAAATACAAAAAAAGTCTATTCATTTTATTTTTGTGGGTTTTGTTTAAAAATCTTTGCTTGTCACCACAGAAGAATTATATTTTGTTGCATTACCTTCTAAAAACTGCAGGTTTTATTTTTTCTCCTAATACGAGATATGGAACCCAGGGATACTGTACCTCTCAGCTATACTCCTAGCCCTTTTTATATTTTACTTAGAAAATATAGAATATATTTTACAGAGTCTTGCTAAGTTAATGTGCACTTGTCATGAACCTGCATTCCTCGTGTCTCAGCATCTCAAGTACTGGGATTACAGGCGTGAACCCCTCCTGGCTAAAAAGATGAGGATTTGCTGGGTGCTTCAGCAATTAACTAAGTATGCCCTTCAGATAGCACCTGATAAAGTTCAACAACATAGGCCTATAAATTACTTAGGATAAATAATATATGATGAGTGCATAATGTTTCAAAAGATGCACATTAGATTGGATAAAATAAAAACATTAAATCATTTGCAGAAACTGTTACGAAATATAAATTGGGTTAGACCTTACTTAAAAATTACCACAGGTGATTTGCATGTTTTATATAAAGCTTTTAATGGAGACCCAAATCCTAAATCAAAAAGGGAATTAACTCCAGAAATGTTACAGGCATTGGCCTTGGTAAAAGAGAGAATTAGGGTAATCAGAAAAGAAAAGAAAGTTGCAGAAGGTTAGTGATAGGAATATGGATTATTAAAAGAAGGAAAATGCTCAGCTGCTAGAGAAATATATCTGACAACTAAATCTAAAGACTTCATGTTATTTCTTGGTGTTTACCTGCTAAACTGTGTCATGAGTTTGTTTAAGTTTTCAGACAGCGGATAGTATTGCAGACAAAATCCAGCAGACATTCATCGAAATTCCCTAGATCATCATGAAGGAACACGGATTTTCCTTACGATAACTATATGAAAGCTGGAATCTCAGACTTTGTCCCCCATTATATATAAAGGAGGACATTGGACTAAGCCCTAGGAATGAGAGCTCCAAAACGGTTAAAGAAAACTCTTAAAAACTGGATTCTTTGAGTGATCTTAAAAACTAAATACTTCAATGGATTTTGGGTGTGACTTTTAGCCAAATAGAAGCCTCTGCAGCTGCAAGGTCAGAAGGGGCTGGGCTCGGGAGCACAAGGCCCACCTGAGATAATGGGACTGATTTCAAACACAAAGACCTGGAATATCCCAGGCTTTACTTTTGTCTTGTTCAGGGTTGGTAATTTGCATGTGTATCTCTCTTTTGTACCTTGGGTGTTTTGCACTTCTTTTTACTAGAAATTCACTGGGAGAGGGGAATATATAAAAAATCTTGTGTCCAAAATAAAGTGTTCGATTGCACAAGAAGCATTGATCCATGTCAGGTTCTTTTTAAAGCGCCAATCATAGGATTATTTTCCTAGGAAAGAACCGCTACAGATAAGAATCTGTAGAAAATCACTCTGTCCTTCCCCACCTTTACTGAGACCCTCGACCGCGAGCAAACTCGCGCCCCATTGGACTAGTCGCGCCCCATTGGACTAGCTGGCTTTCGGCAGCTGGGCATGGTGGTGCACACTGGTAATCCCAGCATTCACATTCAGGAGGCTGAGACTGGGGGATTGAGGTTCACGGACAGCTTCAGCTACTTAGTGAGGCCCTCCACAGCTTAATGAGACCCTGTTTCAAAATGGAGAATAAAAAAAATAAGGAAGATGGTGTAGCTTGGAGGTCAATGCTCCTGGACCCCCAAAATGCATCCCCAAACACACAAAAAAAGTTGAGGATTTATGATTTATATTTAGATCTATAATCCAAGAGGAATTGATTTTGTTTGAATATAGGGTCATGTAGAAGTCACCTTCTCACTGTCTATTAAAAACATGTTTTGGAGCCAGGAGTGGTGGCTCACGCTTGTAATCCCTGTGCTTGGGAGGCTGAGACAGGAGGTTCACACAGGTTCGAAGCCATCCTCAGCTACTTAGTGAGGCTCTCAGAAGCTTAATGAGACCCTGTTTCCAAATAAAACATAAATAGGTCTGGGAGTATAGCCTGGAGGTAGAAAGCCTCTGGGTTTTACCCTCAGTACCACCAAAAATACCAAACCAAACCAAACCAAACCAAAACATGTTTTGGTAGGCTCTCATCTTTCCACCTTCGTGCTTGACACTTGGGACATTATTCATGTATATGTGAATTTATGTCTAGATTCTCTGCTCTGGTTGATTTGAAAATATTTGCACTTTCTAGTGATATGTAAGTAGAGGCCCTTTATTCACAGTTTCACTTTCTATGGTTTCAATTGCCCATACTCAATAATTGTCTAAAACTATTTTTTCTATGTCAAAATTTTACTACAAAATTATAAAATAGAGCTCTGTAACAAAAAATACACATTCAGGTTTGCTTAACACCCAAGTCAGTCTGAGAATCGTAATATAAGCCATTTGAAGTAACACATTCACATACAAGAGATTTCAATAAATTTATATAATACATATTGAGCACTAATTTCTATACAGCAAATTCTTATTAGTTTGAATCCAACTATTACAACTTGTTATGAACCAGTCAACTCTCTAAGTCTTCTAAAACACATCTCAACTGAAATCTCAGCAATCACAGCAAAAGCCACTGAATAATTGGAAGAATTAGAAGTTTCCATGATAATTAAGACCAAGGATCCATGAGGAACAATAGGAAAGATTCAGATGAAACAACTCGTTTCCTACCTGGGTTAAATATTAACTGGGATGAGATCTTGGAACTCCCAACTTTTATTTGGTATAATAACAAATATGATACAAAAGAAACCGACCTTGTTTGACACCTTCTTTCCCAAGTAGAAACCTTCACCAAGAGATTTAAAGACAAGTTCTTCTTTCAAAGTGAGTAGATGCCATCAATTCTGATTCTTAGCAGGTTATTAACCAGGGTTCAATTCCTGTCCAGAAGGAAGGTGGGAGGTAAGGGAGGTAAGGCCTCAGCAGGAAAAGCGAGTCGTAAAGAGGGAGAGAGCCAACTTCTGCCTTGAAGTTATTGCTAGATCTTCACTGAGTTGTGTTTACACAGACACATCTCCCAGTGGAATGAAGGCACAGCTCTCTCAACAACCCTTGCTAAATTGATAGGCATTGTAAACTACAGTACTTACTGTTCAGGTGGAAGGTGGAGTCTGAAGGAAACTCTCTGGATTCTCCAACTCTTACAAAGGCTGTAACCTAGAATCAGATCATCTGGACTTGGTATAATGTTGAGGTAAGTGGTCCAGGGTTCAAGTGACAACTACTTTATGGAAGTATGTGATTCCCCTGAAGGTGTTTAATGGTTAGAATGGAGAGGAAGCATAAGTATGTATGCACCAATCTAAATAGGTCTACTTAGAGCAGATTCCCAAACGGCAATACCACGCTTGGAGGAAGGGGGACACCAGTCTGATCCAGAGGAGCAGTAGTAGGTTCAGGTTCAATTGGGGACACTGAATAAAAATAAGGGGGCAGTGGAAGCACCCATGGGGGTGATGAGTAATTTTCTCTGAAAAGGGGGTTTCTGCCACCTTCCAAAATCGTGATTGTTTCTTCTAGCCTCAGATCTCAGCTGCACAGTGTGAATGTGCAGGAGGGCTGTCAAGACCCTCAGGTGTTTAAGATTTGCACATTCTGTCCATTGGTAACCGGCCACACAGCCTTTCTGATAGCACATGTATTTTGTTCTTTGTTGAGCTTCTCCAGTGAACTTAAACCTTCAGCTCCTTCAGTGCTGTTAAGATCCTAAAAAGGCTCAAAAACATTACCTACTCACTACGTGGGCCCTTGTAAAGGACCTAGAAAATGCCGCTTCCTGACCTGCCCCCAAAATCAATAGGGAAAAAGAAGTGGAAGTAGCAACTTCCAGCTGTCTGCTCACAGGCAGAACCCAGCCTCATCCAGTATCTCTCCCAGGCCCTCTTAGTGTTCTTACACATGTTCTCCAGGAACTTTATGAGAAATTCTGGCTAGAACAAGCAAGGTTCTTTCCCTGTCTGTCTTAGGTGAGACCAAATTTTAAAACCTCAGTGGGAGTGTGGAAAATTCTACCACTGAACCATCAATGCCTCTCAATGGTGCCTACCTGTAACCCTAGGACTGGGGAGGCTGAGACAGAAGGCTTGTAGGTTCAAGACTAGCCTCAGCAATATAGTGGACCCTGTTCCAAAACAAAACATAAAAAACTGGGTGTAGGCTAGAGGTAGAACACCTCTGGTTCAGTCCCTAGCACCCCTCTCCCCTCCCCTAGAAAAACCCTCAAAGGGAACAAGAGATTTCCTGCCTGTTGGAAAAGGATCAGAAGCCAAGCTTGGCAGAAAGCTACTGCCTCCACCTAGGGCTTTGGCTTTCCTTGTAATCTGGAGGATGGTGCAAAGTTGAGCCCCAGAAGCAGCAGCAAAGGCCCTGTGCTCCATCCGGTGCAGAGACCGGAGCCTTGCAGTAGCTTGGGAGCCAGATGCTTGGTTTGGTCAGGAGACACAGCTTCAAATCCCAACACTTAAAAGATGTGACTCTTAACAACCTTGAAGTTTTTGCTGTAGCATTTGTGTTTCATTTCTAACTTACAGAGCAACGTGTACCTACCCAAATTCTGCCCTAAAGAAAACTATTGGTCTGAGAAACATATTTATATGGTCAGAAAAAATGAATGAATTTTAGGCAGTGTAACAAGAGACTTTAAAGGTATTGTTCAAGCACAGAAAGCCTAAGAGACCAGAAGTTTAAATTCAAATGTGCTAGGGAGGAAGGGAACCATTTCTAGTAGGACTTCTGACTCATGAAACAGGAGCAACATATCCAGGGGATGAGCAAAGAACAAGAGAAAGGATGAAAATGTGTCTAGGTTCTCAGAGAAGGGCAGATATGGTCCAAGTTCTAGAAAGTCCTCTGTTCACAGATTACCATCCACTCCAAGATCATGGAAACAAGCACTCACCCCTGTGATTTATGCCAGGTCCCGCTGGTCTCAGGGGCTCTGCCAAACAAGAGGCACGCCCCTGAGGCAAGACAGGCATGGCCAGAGATGACACGGGAGCTTTGCCCTATCAGCCTGCCCTTCGGCAAGCTGACTAACCCTGAGCCCAGACACCCTGGGTTATGTCCCCATAAGGCACTGAAGAAGCTGGTACAAGCCCTCAGGACCTGAAGATATGCACAGCTTGGATCACATACTGCCGGCAGATGGGACAGTCATTCGTGCGCTTGCCACACTTGGTACAGGTCACCAGGTGGCCACACTCCAGTAGAGCAGTCAGGGGGTGAGTCCATGCAGAGCTTACACAGGTTCTTCTCTGGGCCATATGGCACTGCTCCCCTGTTTGGTCTTCAGCACCACACACCAGGTGTGTCACCCTCTCTTCAGCTCCCCCTTCTCACAGCAGCCATTGTGGTTGATGAAATTGCAGCCAGAATCTCTTCCAGCTACCACTGTTGGGCCTTCAGTGTCTCCAGATGGGCCAGGTCAGACAAAGAGGCCCTCCGCTGGGCCAGGCTGTCCTCTGAGTCAATGGACTGGGTTGTCCTTGGTGGTGGGCATCCTGGCTGCGCTCTCCAGGTGGACAGGCTACTCTTGCTCCAGAGACACATGCCATTGGCCTGCTGACTTTCCTGAGCCTGGGCTGGAGGGCCTGGGTGGCTGTGCAGGTGAAGCAGGGAGGCTGGCTGAGGTGGGAGGTGCTGTGCTGGTGTGAGGCTGGGTCAGGAAGGCCTGCAGCTGCTCTGGGGAAGTCAGAGACAAGGTGGGGGCCACAGTCCTGTACTCTGCAGAGATTATAGGCTGATGGCCAAGCACCAAACACCAGCTCTTCTTTCTCTTGGCACATTTCTTTAGAGATGTCATGGAGGCTGAGGCAGCCCCTTAGATTTTTACCCTCATCTTCATGAGCTCTTCCTGCTGAAAGGCAGTGGCTTGGAACCTTTGGCAGAGAAGGCAGAAGTGGAGCCCATTCCCCTCTTGGCTCGAACAGGTCATGCAGAAATTTTTCTTACAGTCCAAGCAGGTCTGCTTCCTGGCTGTGTTTGCGAACACAGCAGCTTGGTTCCAAGCCTGTTGGAGAAAGAAAGGAGCCGTACCCAGGGTTGGCATAGGCTTGTGTCCTGGCCCCCTGGGCTGGTGGGACTTCCTCAGGCTGTCCATCCTAGCAGAACCAGTTACAGCAGGTTGACTGGGCCCTCACCTGAGAGGGCAGGGAGACTGGAGGAGCATAGGCCGGATCCAGGCAGGGGCACTGCGAAGCTCCCAACTGAGTCTTGGGGCTGAGGGGCACAGGGGTAGGGAGGGGCGACATCCTCACGGCAGCACCTCACCCATCCCTGGGCAGCCTGGTGCCATAGTCTGAAAATATTAAATGGGCAATCCCCAAATAAATAAGCTGTAAGTTTTAAATGACTTGCCATTCTGTGTAGTATGATGAGACCTTCTGCATCCTCCATCTGAAATGAAACAGATGATATATTATCAGAGGTCAGTAGCCTAACACTATGTCACATTCCTAGGCCATTAATCTCATTTTATCTCTTCACGTAGGCATCACATATTCTCACTTTATTACTAGGAGAAGTCTGAGTACAGAGAGCCCATATTCACATAACTCTTATTTCAGTCAATGCTACACTTATTCTTTTTTATTTTATTATTGTTAATCTCTTGCTGTGGCTAACTTATAAACTAAACTTTATAGGTATAATGTATAGGGGGAGTAGTAGATATAGAGTTTGATACTATCTTGATTTCAAGCATTCACTGGGAATCTTAGAATGTAGCCCTTGTGGATAAGGAGAAACTACTGTATCTAAAAATTCTTTTTAATTTTCTACCATTCAACTATGTTTTATCTATGAAAAAATGAAATTTTATTTATTATGCTTAATCCTTATATTCATTATTCATTAATTATTTTTTAAATTTACTTTTATTGGTGCACTGTAATCATACATCACATTGGAATACAAGACTTGAAATGATATACAAGCACACATCATCCAATTAGCCCTCATCCAGTCCCCATCCCATTCCCTCCCCCTCCCTCAATCCTATGCTTGTTTGGTGATTAACTTTGATACATATGTTTATGTACCTCCTGCTTTTTAAAGAGGCTCCATCCTCCCCTATTCCATACCCTCTGATTGGTCACCTTAATTGATTCACTATAGGGCCCTTTCTATAGCTCGGCCTCTTCCTGTTGCCCCTTTCCTCCTAGTTATTGCTGATTAGGGGAAGCATCTGGTTTTAATTTTCTGCGATATTTCACTGTGCATGCGGCGTTGCAAATATCGATCCCACTTTTGACGGCCCCAGTTGTGGCCTGGCTACCCGGTGGACTGATCCAGACCTCGCTGGCTCAAGCAGCGGCCTTGCCTCATGGGAGGCCCCGATTCTGGTCTCGCTGGCCCTGACACTGGCCTAAACCTTCAGCTGGCTCCGATCCCAGCCTCGCAGGCCCCAGCACCGGCTTTCCTCATGGCAGGCTCCAATGCTGGCCGATGGCCCCAGCATCGGCCTAACCCCTTGGCAGGCTCCAATCTAGGCCTCGGAGGCCTCAGTAGCGGCCTTGCTTCACGGAAGGCTCCGATGCTGGCCGCTGGCTCCGGCACTGGCCTAACCCCTAGGCAGGCTCCGATCCCGGCCTCCAAGACCCCGGCACCGGACTTGCCTTGCGGCAGGCTCCAATGCAGGCCGCTGGCCCCAGCATTGGCCTAACCCCTTGGCAGGCTCTGATCCCAGCCTCGGAGGCCTCAATAGCAACCTTGTCACACAGAAGGCTCTGATGCCAGCTGATGGCCCTGGCACCGGCCTAACCCCTCGGCAGACTCCAATTCCGACCTCAGAGGCCCTGGCTCTGGCCTTGTCTTACAGCAGGCTCCAATGCAGGCCGCTGGTCCCGGCATCAGCCTAACCCCTCGGCAGGCTCCGATCCCGGCCTCAGAGGCCCCAGCACCAGCCTTGCCTCATGGCTGGATCCAATGTCGGCCTCGTTAGCCCCAGCACCGGCCTAACCCCTCGGCAGGCTCCAATCCCGGCCTCGGAGGCCTCAATAGCAAGCAGCCTTGCCTCACGGAAGGCTCCGATGCCACCCGGTGGTCCCGGCACTGGCCTAACCCCTCAGCAGGCTCTGATCCCGGCCTCGGAGGCCCCAGCACCGGCCTTGCCTCACAGCAGGCTCCGATCCCGGCCATGCTGGCCCTGGCACCAGCCTGACCCCACGGTAGGCTGCGATCCCGGCCTCGGAGGCCCCAGCACCAGCCTTGCCTCACGGCAGGCTCCGATCCTGACCTCGCTGGCCCCAGCACCGGCCTAACCCCTCAGCAGGCTCTGATCCCGGCCTCGGAGGCCTCAATAGCGGCCTTGCCTCACAGAAGGCTCCGATGCCAGCCGTTGGCCCTGGCACCGGCCTAACCCCTTAGCAGGCTCCGATCCCGACCTTGGAGGCCCCAGCACTGGCCTTGCTTCATGGCTGGCTCCAATGCCGTCCTCGCTAGCCCCAGCACTGGCCTAACCCCTCGGCAGGCTCCAATCCCCGCCTCAGAGGCCTCAATAGCGGCCTTGCCTCATGGAAGGCTCCGATGCCACCCGGTGGTCCCGGCACCGGCCTAACCCCTCAGCAGGCTCTGATCCCGGCCTCGGAGGCCCCAGCACCGGCCTTGCCTCACAACAGGCTCCGATCCCGGCCACACTGGCCCTGGCACCAGCCTGACCCCTTGGTAGGCTCTGATCCCGGCCTCGGAGGCCCCAGCACTGGCCTTGCCTCACGGCAGGCTCCGATCCTGACCTCGCTGGCCCCAGCACTGGCCTAACCCCTCAGCAGGCTCCCATCCCAGCCTCAGAGGCCTCAATAACGGCCTTGCCTCATGGAAGGCTCTGATGCCGGTCGTTGGCCCCGGCACCGGCTTAACCCCTTGGCAGTCTCCGATCCTGGCCTCGGAAGCCCCAGCACTGGCCTTGCCTCACGGCTGGCTCCGATGCCAGCCTTTGGCCCCGGCACCGGCCTAACCCCTTAGCAGGCTCCGATCCCGGCCTTGGAGGCCCCAGCACCGGCCTTACCTCATGGCAGGCTCCGATCCCGGCCTCGCTGGCCACGTCACCAGCCTAACCCCTCGACAGGCTCCAATCCCGGCCTTGGAGGCCCCAGCTCCGGCCTTGCCTCACAGTAAGCTCTGATCCCGGCCTTGCTGGCCCTGGCACCAGCCTAACCCCTTGGCAGGCTCCAATCCCAACCTCTAAGGCCAGAGCACCGGCCTTGCCTCACAGAAGGCTCCAATTCCGGCCTCGCTGGCCCCAGCACCGGCCTAACCCCTCAGCAGGCTCTGATCCCAGCTTCGGAGGCCCCAGTAGCGGCTTTGCCTCACAGCAGGCCCCGATGTCGGCCATTGGCCCTGGCACCGGCCTAACCCCTCAGCAGGCTCTGATCCTGGCCTCAGAGGCCCCAGTACCGGCCTTGCCTCATGGAAGGCTCCAATCCTGGCCTTGTTGGCCGGCCCAGGCACTGGCCAAACCCCTCGGCATGATCCGATCCCGGCTTCACTGGCCCCAGCACCAGCCTAACTACTAGGGTGGCTCCGATCCTGGCCTTGGAGGCTCCAACACCGGCCTTGCCTCACGACAGGCTCCAATACCAGCTTTGCTGTGTCCGTCGCCGGCCTCACCCCTCGGCAGGCTCTAATCCGAGCACCCTCTTTGCCCAACCATTTGTCCCACATTCTCGAGGGTGTGTGGTAGTAGCATTCTGCCTCTGGGGTCATTACTTCAAAGGTTCAAGGTGTAATGCATCAGATCTCTGCCTCCCCTGAGTACTGGCCACTGCCATTGCCACTGCCTCCACAATTTCAAATCTTTCCCAAGCTCTTTTTCCATTCTGAATGTTGTCCAGTGTTCCTAAGCATGTGTGATGGTAGCATTTGACCTTTGGTGTAATTTCTTAAAAAAAAAAAAATAAGGTTTGTAGGCTCTGATTTCTGCTTCTCCTGAATACAAGTCTCCACCGCCAACGTGGAGACCGCTTTCAGCACCGTCTTTCTCCTTGGTCTCCACTAAACTCTCTCCTTACAGGTGATGTCCAAGATTCTTAACAATGTGGAGAAGAAGCAGTCCTCCTTAGCGGGGAATTTTTCCAATAATTCCAGTTCATTTGGATAAGTTTGTCTGCATCTCCAGTATCCTGGCATCCGCCACGGCCTCCTTGACCCCTCTCCGATATTTTCATTTTTTTCTTTTTCTTTTCCTTTTTTACAGGGTCCTTCCGGGTGAAAAGGGGGTTGCCTAGGGGTGCCCCACCATTGCCTGCCCACCTGCCCAAGGTCGGGGCCAGAGGCCTGGACCACAGGGTCCTTCCAGGTGGGGAGGGGTGTCACCTAGGGATGCCCCGCCAGCGCCTGCCCCGCCAGCGCCTGCCCACCCCCCCAGGGTCGGGGCCAGAGGTCCGGACCACAGGGTCCTTCTGGGTGGAGAGGGGGTCGCCGAAGGGTGCCCCGCCAGTGCCTGCCCACTGCCCACCCGCCCAGGGTCGGGGCCAGAGGCCTGGACCACAGGTTCCTTCCAGGTGGAAAGGGGGTCACCTAGGGGTGCCCCGCCAGCGCCTGCCCACCTGCCTAGAGTTGGGGCCAGAGGCCCGGACCCTATTCATTAATTCTTTATTCAAGTATTTTAGATATTATTTTCTCCTTTGTTATTTCATTACATTTCAATTATTTTTTTACTTCTAGAATTTCCACTTGATTTTTGTTCATATAATTCCATTTCTTCTAAATGTTCTTATCTTTTCATCTAATTTTTTTGATATCTTACTCATTGTTTTTGGTTTTATTTTTGTTTTTGTTCTGTGTGTGGGACTAGGGATTGAACCCAGGGGCATTCTACTTCTGAACTATACCTCCTGCCTTGAAATTGGGTCTTGCTATGTTGCTGAGGGTCTCACTACTTGCTGAGGCTATTCTTGAACCTGTGATCCTCCTGTCTCAGCCACTCAAGTAGTGAGATTACAGGCATGTGCCACCACACCTCACTTACTTATAATTATTTTAAAGTTCACATTTGTCAACACCAATATCTTCTAGTACTATCTCCTACCATAATTATCTCTCTAGCAATGGACAGTAGAAACGCTATTGTTTCTCATCTACCAAATAAAGTGGCTTGTTAGGATTAATGAACTACTTTGTTCTGGCTACATGAAGCGTCACCTTATAATATTGAGCCTTGCTTAGCCACAAACTTTGATTAAAATCAAGGAGTTTTTACAAGGTTATGTCTAGGTTCTTTTCTCATTCTATAAGACTAAATTGATAGCTATTTTGAATTATCCTCAATGTTTGGTATGTGCTAGATACTTTGAAGACATTGTATCTAACCTCAGTTTTCATGGCAGTGCAATTTAAGTGACAAGCATAATGGCACCACTCTGTCTTTTTTACTGCTCTCTTTGTGTTCAATAAGTACTAGTTGAATGAATAAATGAGTGACTTAATTAATTGTATTGAAACTAGAGATAAAGTAATAGAACTCATACCCTTTCTGGTGAAGAACTAATAGGAAATGATGATTGACTGAACTTAGGAACTAAAAAACAGAAAGAAGGTAAGGAAAAGATAATCATTGTGATCTATTGAACATTTATTATAAATTAGCTATGGTTCATAAAACTCCATATACAGTATATGTTGAAATCCTTACAAATTCTCTATAAGGTAGGCATTTAGAGTGAGACTAAGTTACTTGCCTGAAAGTGGCAAAAGTCCAATTTAAATTCAGTCTCTCTGATCCTAAAGCTTTTAACCATGACTCTGTGATGTCTAAAGTTTTAAGCATAAGAACAGAAAGATGAATTTAAATTCATTTTTCAATTTATGTCTGCATCTATAGGTTGATAGATGCAGATATAGGTTGATATACAGAAAGAAATATTGCTTGTGGAAGTTTAATTTCTCTTCTTTGATGTGTTTCTCTACCCTGTAAGAAAATATCTACTTTCTTCCTCACCAATCCATAACTTAACTGCTATTATAGAATTTTAAAATATTTATGCAACTTGAGACAGAGTTAGTTTCTCCATATACTAGGAATAGATTTTTAAATTCAAATATATAGTTATACACATGTATAAAAGAGAAATAATGTTTTCCTTCACATAGCAGACCAGTAAGAAAATCTTTCACTTGTCTATCAACTAAAGATATCTTGGTTTCCAGAACTAGAATAAATGTTCTTGCTTCTCCTTTGAATGACACTTCAGTGAGGGATGTTGTATCTTTTGCCAAAAAGTAAAAATTTAAAAATATCAGAAAAACAAAGTGAAGAAATCTTATTTTACACATATAGCCTGAAGATAGCACATTTAATCACAAGGATTGGAAATTTTTAAAAACCTAGAAAGGATTTAACAGGATAAACAGACTAAAATGAGTATTTCTTTCTATAGCCAGCTTAGCTTCTTCAGTAGAGCACCATGAAGCATCTGGAGGCCACTCTGCCCCCGAGCCTCCCTCCCTCTTGCTGTCTTCTCCTTGTTTGTTCTATCTCAGCATCACTGTGCTTCTCAAGTACGCTAGCATATTTCTAACTCAGGACTTCTGCACTACCATATCTCCTTCTGCCTGCAATACTCTCCTCTTCTATCCCAGGTGTCCGCATGCTTGACTACCTTTCCTCCTTCAGGTTTCTGTCCATGCATCACCTCTTCATCGAAACCTCCCCAAATACTCTTTCATAAGAGAAGCCGTGCCCTGGCCCACCCTCAGCAGCACTATCTCCTTCCCGCTTTATTTTCCTCTACTGCATGTGTCACTGTCTGGTGTACTATGTTGTATTCACTTGTTCTCTGCAGGCACCATTCATTACTTCCCTTCCTTGGGATGTAAGTTCGATGAAGGAAGAAAATTTCTTTTGTTTGGTTTTGTATTTCAGGGATCACAACAGTGCCTGGCACATGGTAGCATTCTATAAATACTTGTGGAATAAATGAATGTTGAATATATAATAAGAAAGCATTTCAGGAGGTTTTTCAACCCTTCTAAGCCATTAGGCGATAATTATTCACAAAGCTAAGTCGAAGCTTCTAATTACAACATGGCATCAAAACATGGAAAAACTGCTATGCATTCACTTGATCCAAAAGTATCGTTGCCCATATCTGTAGATGGTTAAACCAGAAGTATCGATGGAAAATTTTGAAGTCATTTTTATTTCCAAGAACTTTTTTATTACAATACATGTAAGGAGTATGGAATCCCATCTGTCTTATTGGTGTCTGTTTCCAAAGAAGTCAAAACACTGCAAGGACCTCAACAAATATTTGTTGAATTAGAATATGCATATTAATGTACATGTGTCATGTATGTATTTTACTGTGTAGAGTTCTATGACATCAGAACCTTTAACTTGATTATTTGATGAAGGTTCTATTTTCTCTTATACCTCTAAGAAGGCCAAATGCTTCAACCTTGTAAATTGCCAAGGTATTAACCAAAGCCAGCTGCAACTTATAAATGCCTCCCTTTTTATAAGAAGTCAACTTGGGCATGTGTTCTTGGTATGACATAGCACTTGATCTCTCTTGTTCATGCCTCTCAGCTTTGTTTATAGTAGGCAGCCTATTTTTATGAGGATTCCTTAAGCCCAACAATGAGTTCAACGGTCTCTGAAGAAAACACACACATGCATTCATTCTAAAAGTCAATTATTATTATTATTATTTTTTTTGGTGGTACTGGGGGTGGAACCCAGGGGCTTTTCTACCTCCAAGATATACTCCCAGACCTATTTTATACTTTATTTGGAAACAGGGTCTCACTAAGTTGCTGAGAGCTTCACTAAGTAACTAAGACTGGCTTCGAACCTGTGTGATCCTCCTGTCTCAGCCTCCCAAGCTCGGGATTACAAGCTTGCGCCACCACGCCCGACTAAAAGTCAATTATTTTTACACAGCATGCCATAACTTAATATAGGATTTAGGTTTTTGTGTTTTACATAAAAAGTACCCCCAACACTAATTAAGTCATTTATATTGGTGACAATATAAAACCACAAAGAAATTGGATAATAGTATTAAGAACTATAATATTACCTAATATGCAACAAGCAGATGTTAGGAGACTAAATTTTGCTTAGAGCACAAGTCACACTTTGGTAGAAGGTGCTTAGAGAAGCACTTAGCTCTTGCAAGCATCCAGGGAGTTATTTTAGAACTGTAAGATACACAGTTCAGTAGCACAGGCATGAGGGAGTGCTATGCCCTGGAGATAAGGTGGCAAATTAACAAAACTCAAGCAGAAGCTGCAACACTAAAATAAAGATCAAGGGCTTTCATTACTCCACAGTTACTTAAGCACCAAGTCTGATTCTTGGAAATACTAAATCTAAAGGTAATTACACTAGGCTTCTGTCTTTTGACATTTTGTTGGTTTGTCATATGCTTTAAATCTTGGACCGCTATGCAGGCATTTATGCCTCTTATTTTGTTATATGTCCAGAAAGCCTCCTTTTATTTTTGAAAGTGTTCCTGATTGGACATAAATTATCTGGCTGCCCTATTTAAACCCCTCTATGTACAGTCAAGTGAAAAAGGGTCTCTGTTGCAGAAACAGAAGTCATCTCAGACCTTTGTCTTTGCAAACCACACCCTTGGAAGGACTCATTAAAATGGAAGACATAGAAAGGCCTAAGAACTGATATCCTTTTGATCATTAAAAGACTACATCTTGCAGTTTATAAAAATATGTTTGCATGTGTGTATACAAATGATTTTACAATACGAGCAATTTTTTACCTTAGATTCCTCTTGTTCATGTGACCACTACTGGGAACTTGATATTTAAAAACATTTCACCAAGAGTAGTTTTTTTTTCCTTACTGGCTTTCTCTTTTCTTAAAGTAAACCCATAACTCCCCAAATATTGAGGAGTATTAAATAGATAAAATTTGATATTTCCCCCCCACATATTGCAACCTAGCACTGCAGGGGACCTGGTCCTTTGCACAGAGCTGGGAGATGGAATTCTCCAAGATGACTGAAGGCAAGGCACTCTGCTGGATAGTAGCTCAGGCCTTTAAGATTCAAATCATTAGATTATCAGCATAGTATGATACCAGGTTTTGTGTAAGCAGATTTAAGGGAAAAAAACCCCAACAAATCCTAACACTGGATCAACACAGCATTTTAAAGTTTGATTTATTTCTCTAAGCTCATAAAACAACTTTTAAAATATAGAGTTTATTTTTCCCTTTAATTTCTGTATGTCAGTAGGAGTCTCTGTGGTAATAATTATCATTATAATTTATGAAAAGCAAAAAAAAAAGTCCATTACTTAAGATCTTTCCCTGGAATCCCTACCTCCTTTTTTCCTATCCTCAGTTTACCCAGGGTGATTGGCCAGGAATTATCCTGGGCTATAGCAACTCTAGTTGAAGTTTAGGGACCAAGATGAGCTATTAATAGCCTTCCTTCTGTGGGAAATCTGGTTTCATTTGCAGAACTTGCTGCTTCAGTCTGTTTAATCTTGGAGAAGCTCCTGTGAGATCCGAGGTCACCCCGTCCTGTCCCCTGTGGCCCTCACCACCCAGTGGTAGGGAATCATTTGGCAGGTGAGTAGCTCTCCTGGGCTCTCTCACTGAAATGCCTGGCTCCTCTATCAATTACATGGGATGCGTCTTTTTCCCCCTCTTCCCTAAAGTATGAGCATTGGAAATAAAGTCACTTTCTTTTCCTTTGCAGTACTTGGGACTGAACCCAGGATCATTCTACCTCAGAGCTACACCCCCAGTCCTATGTTTTATTCTTTATTTTGAAATAAGGCCTCTCTAAGTTGTGAAGAGCCACTAAATAGCTGAGGATCCTCCGGTCTCAGCCTCCCAAGTACTGGGATTACAAGCGTGTGCCACCACACCCACCAAAACCAAAGCAACTTATAGTTTAACTTTTATCGATTAAAATGTGCACAGTAATGTGATTGATTCACACTATTTCAAGGTCTGTTGTACCTCTGAGATATTTTGTGCTTGTCTATTTCTCTCAGATCTCACATCTGGTCTGTTAGTCTTTTTGAGTCTAATTGTAAAATGTGCCTGGGGATTTTTGTACTTTTTACCTTTTGTAAGTACCATCCTCGCTGTAGCCATCATCATCTCCTGTCCAGAAACAAGCACCTTGGAAATAATCTTTCTTTCTACTCTTGTCTTACTACACTCCATTCTCTACAGAGCAAAAAGTGGCTTTATTTTTCTTTAGTACTAAGGATTGAACCCAGGGGTATTTCACCTCTGAGTTACATTACCAGCCCTATTTTACGTTTTATTTTGAAGCAGGATCTCACTAAGTTGTTGAAGGTTTCAGTAAGTTGCTGAAGGCTGGCCTTAAACCTGTGATCTTCCTGTTTTAGCCTCCCAAGTACTAGGAATACAGGCATGCGCCACCATGCCTGGGGGATAGTGATATTTTTTTAAAACAAAATCAGTTCATATAATTCCCATGCTCAACCTTCCAATACCTTTTTACCTTTTTAGCATACAGTATAAACTTTTTACTGGTATTCAATAAACATTGCAGGATCACATCTCAGACTACAGCATCATTTACTACACGCTCTTCTTTACTCAGCCATTTCTAGAAATGAAGGAAGGCCTTCCTTTGTGCACTGAGCAGGCCCAGCTCTGCCTGCCCAGAGCCTCTGCACCAGCTGTTCCCTTCCTCTGAGCTCTGCAGACCTGGCTTCTCCTTGTCACTCAGCTCTTAGCTATGAGATCACCACCTTCAAGAGGACCTCTGTGCCTCTATCATGTAAAGCTGTGCCTTCTACCCTTGTCTAGAAACATTTTATCACATCAGCTCCACATTATTGTAGGTTGAGTACTATTTTTTAAAAGATGCTAGAAGCTGGGCATGGTGGCTCACACCTTTAATCCCACTACTTGGGAAGCTGAGACAGAAGGACAACCTTAGCAGTATTGTAAAATTCTCTGCAACATAGTGAAACCCTGCTTCAAAATAAGAAATAAAGCCGGGCATGGTAGCACATGCTTGTAATCTCAGCATTTGGGAGACTGAGACAGGAGGGTTGTGGTTTGTGGACGGCCTCAGCTACTTAGTGAAGTCCTCTGCAACTCAGTAAGAGTTGCAAAATAAAGAATAAAAAATCAGGCTGGGGATGTAGCTCAGAGGTAGAATGCCCCTGGGTTCCATCCTCACTCAGTACCAATAAAATAAAATAAAATAAATAAAAAATAAAAGGGGCTGGGATATAGTTCAAACACACACACACACACACACACACACACACACACACACACACACACACACAGACGAATACCAAAGGCTGAATGTAAATGTTACCTTTACCAGGTCCCTGGTGGTTTGAAATTACTGGCTTGATAATTTTTCCACTAAAAAGCAATGTAAGCTGTAAGACAAAGTAGAGTTCTTCTGGAACAGAAAGGATTAAAGAGATGCCAAAAAGTCCCCCATTATCACCTTCGGGTGCTGGATCTGTCCCCCACCCCAAGGCTTGCAGTGATGCTTTCTGAAAATTAGCAGTAAGCCGCCTTCTTCTTCTTCTCCTTCTCCTTCTCCTCCTTCTCCTTCTCCTCCTTCTCCTTCTCCTTCTCCTTCTCCTTCTCCTTCTCCTTCTCCTTCTCCTTCTCCTTCTCCTTCTCCTTCTCCTTCTCCTTCTTCTTCTTCTTCTTCTTCTTCTTTTGTGGTACTTGGGGTGGAACCCAGAGGCTTTTCTACCTCCAGGCTATACTCCCAGACCATTTTATACTTTATTTGGAAACAAGGTCTCACTAAGTTGCTGAGAGCCTCACTAAGGCTGGCTTCGAACCTATGCAATCCTCCTGTCAGCCTCCCAAGCTCTGGGATTACAAGTATACGCCACCATGCCCGGCTTAAGCCTGCTTCTTCTGAAGACAGGGGACTTGCAGGATGACTGCGCTGGCAGGGCAGTGAATACTGCAGCCTAGGGTGTCTAAGAGAAGGCAGGGCTGCCCACAGCCAGCTCTCCACACCTCCTGGAGAGGTTGAAAGGCAGCATATCCGCAGTTTCTGTGACCTCACTGTGACCTCAATGACTGGAGTGGCTGAAGGATAGGACAGGTAGAGCTGAGCTGGCAGCTGCAAGGTACCTTCAAAAGAACAGGTGGGACTCATGATTGGGGGACTGAGTGAAGGCATCCCTGGGCACCTCCTGACCACAGAAACTCACCCAAGTGCCCAGCCTCTCCCTAAGTCTGTACCCTCTGCAATGTGACTTTGAAGCTTCACCTATCATGGGATAGAACTTTGATGCAGACCTGGCCCCATGATTTGCTTTGGTCAATAGAAAGTGGTAGTAGTGACAGTGAACCAGTTCTGAGCCTAAGCTCGCGTGGCCTTGTGAGTTCCCCATATGTCTTGAACCCATGTGATCTCTGGGACCAGTTTTGTCTGCTGGAGAATAAGAGACCATGAGGAACAGAGACAACTTATCCCCACTGAGTCTCCTTCTGCTAGCCAAACTGCTTCAGACCTGCCAGCTGGTGGCAGCCACATGAAGGAACCCAGCTGAAGTCATCTAAGCCCAGTCTAGACTGCAAGAACATCAACCAGCAGACTCGTTACTGGTATTAAGTAGTTTCTGCTTTAAGCTACTGAGCTTGAGAGATTATTATTCTGCAATGTCTAATGGTACATGAAGTGAAGAGACTGAGCTCTGCTTAAAAGTGCTGTGTGTGCACCTACTGTGATACCATCATTATACTAGAAACTGCTAACACTAGAATAACCTTAAAGGAAAAAACAGATCCTTCTGTGTTTCAGTCCATTTGTGCTGCTGTAACACAGTACCATCAGTGAGGTGCTGTAGTTTGGATTTGGAATATCCCCCAAAGGCCCCTGTGTTGGGGGCTTGGTCCCCAGCCTGAGACGCTGTTGGAAGGTATTGGGCCTTTTGAGAAAAGGAGCATCATGAGAGTATTTAGGTCAGTAAGTGCCCCCAAAGAGGCCGCACTTCTCTGCCCCCTGAGGTGTGCAGCATACTACACCACATGCTCCCAGCCATGATGTACTGTTCACCACAGATCCAATGCAACCCAACTTACTGACCATGGACCAAAACTTCTAAAACTTTGAGACAAAGTCAACCTTCCTTCTCTTAGTTGATTACGTCAAGTATTTATCATTGTGACAGAATCACTGAGAAAAACAACTTGAAGAGAAAAGCTTTATTTGGGCTCACAGTTTCAGAGGTTTTAGTTCTTTGTCACTTGGCTCCATTGATTCTGGACCTCTTGTGAAACAGAACATCATAGCAGGAAGGGTATGACAATATAGCTGTTTATCTCATGGCAGACAGAAAGAAGAGAGAGAGAGACTGAGGCAGGGAAAGAGAAATGAAAGGTCCAAGACACAAATATATCCTCAAAGGCACACCTCCATTGACCAGCAATTCCAACTAGGCCCCTCCTAAAGGACCCACCATCTCCCAATGGCACCACCGGGTGGGACCGAGGACCCAACTCATGAGGCTTTGGGGACATTCCAGACCCAAACTATAATACTGGGTAAACAACAGACATTTACTTCTCATAGATCTGATGGCTGAGAAGGCCAAGGCGAAGGCCCCAGAAGATTTAGTACCTGGGGAGGGTCCACATCCTCATAGATGGCTGACTCTTTGCTATATCATTACCTGGTTGAAGTACCATGGGTCTTTCTGGAACCTATTTTATAATTACTATTTCATTCATTAGATCTCTACCTTCATGATCAAACACTACCCAAAGATTCCACTTTCTAATACCATCAACTTGGGGGTTAGGGTTTCAACATGAATTTTGGAGGGACACACACACATTCAGACCCTAGCATTCTGCTTCAGTTGGTGTCTGGCTCCCTATGTAGCCAGTGTTCTCAGGGATGGGACAAAGCTGAGTGACAGGACCACAGCTGAGCGGTCCCCAGTAGGGGCTGCATCATAGGGCAGGATGAGAGAATTTGCCAAGGGGCCAGTACTAGCAAGTCTTCCAAGAAAAGACAATGGACTTAGGAAACACTGGCTATCTGAAACACCAAAAGTTATTATAAATGTATTCATCATCACTTTCATAGCTATAATCAAAAGACCTGGCCACATAACTTAGAGGAAAGAAGATTTATTTTCTGATGGTTTTAAGATTCTGAGTTCAGTCCATCTGAGGCAAGGCTTTGTTCTCACATCATGGAGGCCAGAAACAAGAGAGAAGGCCAGGGGAGGAGCAACCATAGACCATCTTCAAGGCTAAAGTCCCAGACACTCATGTTCTCCAGATACACCCTGGCAACCTTTTTCATCACTCAGATAAATCCATTACAATGAATTTACTCATTGCTGGTATTACAACCAAGCACACTTTAAACATTGCCTCTCTGTTTTCGAGAGGGACAGGGTAGGGGAATTCTATTTCCAAAGCACTACAATGAGGTTTTTCATAAAAATAAAACAACTCTATCTGAGCAGGATCACAGGTTTGAGGCCAGCTTTAGCAATTTAATGAGATATGTTTCAAAATAAATACTAAAATTGAGTTGGGGTAAAGCTCAGGGGTAGATTGCCCCTGAATTCAATTCCTAGTACCACCAAAAAATAAAATAATAAATAAAAATAGCTCCATATGAAAACAAAAGATCCAGAATAGCTAAAGCAATTCTCAGTAATAAAAACCATGAGGCATCTCAATTCCTGACTTCAAATTATACTATAGAGCAATAGTAGTTAAAACAGCATGGTACTGGCAGAAAAACAGCCACACAGACCAATGGAACAAAATAGAAGATACAGAAACAAAGCCACACACTTGTAGTCAATTGATCTTTGACAAAGGAGCCAAACTCATATGCTGGAGAAAAGACAGCCTTTTCAACAAATGGTGCTGGGAGGACTGGCTATCCATTTGTAGAAAGATGGAACTAAATCCTTACTTCTCACCATGCACAGGAATTAACTCGAGATGGATCAAAGACTTAGAAATTAGACCAGAGACTGTGAAGCTACTAGAGGAGGGCATAGGCTCAACACTTTAATATAGGCACAGGTAGTAACTTCCTCAACATCACCACCAAAGTGTAGGAAATTAAAATAAGAATTAACAAGTGGGATGGCATTGAACTAAAAAGTTTCTACTCATGAAAGGAAATTATCAAGAACCTAAAGAGAAAGCCTACAGAATAGGAGAAGACCTTTACGAGCCAACACTCTGATAGAGGTCTAATATACAGAATATACAAGAGCTCAAGAGACTCTACACTAGCAAAACAAATAACCCAATCAAGAAATGGACAACTGAATTAAACAAATAACCCAATCAAGAAATGGACAACTGAATTGAGTAGACACTTCACAAAAGAAGAGATACAAATGGCTGATAGATACGTGAAAAAGTGTTCAACATTATTAGCCATCAGGGAGATGCAAATCAAAACTACACTGAGATTCCATCTAACCCCAATCAGAGTGGCAAGAATAAAGAAGTCAAATAACAACAAATTCTGGCGAGGATATGGGGAAATAGGAACTCTTTTACACTGTTGGTGGGAGTGCAAAGTAGTTCAGCCACTGTGGAGATCAGTGTGGAGATTCCTTAGAAAACTGGTAATGGATCCACCAAATGATCTGGCTATGCTACTCCTGGGTATCTTTCCAAAGGAGTTGAAATCAGAGAACTACAGTAGCATATGCATACCCATGTTCATAGCAGCACAGTTTGTAATAGCCAAAATATGGAATCAACCTAGATCTCCATCAATAGATGAATGGATTGCAAAATCATGGGAAATACACACAATGGAATTCTACTCAGCTATAAAGAAGAACAAAATCATGTCATTCCCAAGAAGATGGAAAGACCTGGAGAACATTATGTTAAGTGAGATCAGCCAGCACAGAAAGAGAAGGGACATATGTTTTCTCTAATATGCTCAAGCTAAAAAGTATTAGAGATACCAGAGGGACTCTAGATAATGGAGGAGAAACCTCAGCAAAGCCAGGAAGAAAGGATTAGGGAGGAAGAGGCTGAAATGTATTCATGGAAAAGCTACACGGGACTATGTGTATACATGTGAATATAACATTGTTAACCTGGACTCTCAGTATTGGGAGGGAGGGAAAAGGAGAAGTGTGGGAGCAGGGCACCAAGTACTATGTGAATATATGCCATTGTCAACATGATCCATAGTATGATGTGTCTATAGTGCACTAAAAAAATTAAAAAATAGCTTCATGTGAAAAAAAAAATCTGTAGCTTTGGCTAACGTCTGAAGTGACTTAAATATGTATAGATTTATGAACTATCCTTATTTCCTTCACTAGCTATGTTTTATGATCTCTCATAATTACTTGAAAAAGGTTTTATAAACATAGAGGTTTATATTTCAGATGGGTAAAAATGGGTTTATAGTAAAATAATTTGACAGCAAGAATGTTCTTGAATCTCTGAAAGGCAGGCAAATCTGTCATCATTGATAGAGAACAGAGTCGAGTCAAATTTGTCTTACTTTACCTTAGCTAAACAGTCAGCTAAGCAAAGCTCTTCGTCCAGTTTTCGATCTTGTGATTTTTTTTTTCTTTCAAGTCAGTCCCAACTAAAACATGTTGGAGCACAGCATCTGAATATACAAAATAATTTTAGGCCTAATTAATCCATTTCATGGTTTTTCTTTATTTTGTATTTTTTTGCGATATTTAATGAGAGAATGAATGAATATAACTTTGGCAGGTGATTTTGAGGCTTCTGCTTTACTTGAGAAGCTCCTGAGTTAAGACCCTGAACTCTGGAATGAAACAGACCTGAGTGCAAAGCCTGTCAGGAATTTGTTCAAAGCCTTGGTCCTAAACCACAGAGAGGACAATAGGGTCACTGAAACATTTACAAAATAAAACATGTAAAGCACTTGGCACCATGCTGAGTAAGTGCGTGGTGATTTTATAAAAAAATGATTCTATGAGCAGCAAGGAATAAGCTAAATAGCTAAATTGAAAATAAGTATTTAAAAATAGGTTGCAATGGAATGAATCAGTTTTATAGACACAAACTTGGCATAATATATTAGCTATCTAATCATTTATAATGTGCTAGCATCCAAGTTTTCTCTCTCTCTCTCTCTCTCTCTCTCTCTCTCTCTCTCTCTCTCTCTCTCTCACACACACACACACACACACACACACACACACACACACACACACAAATAAACCTAGGAGAATTCTAGCCCTTTTTTTTAACTTTGAAACAGAGTCTCTCAAAGTTTCCAAGAGTCTTTCTAAATTTCTGAGGCTGGCCTCAAACCCGTGATCCTTCTCCCAAGTACTGGGATTACAGGTGTATGCCACCATGCTGAATAAATCCTCCTCCTCCTCCTCCTCCTCCTCCTCCTCCTCCTCCTCCTCCTCCTTCTTCTTCTTCTGGAACCCAGGGGCACTTGACATCCAAGCTACATACCCCTGCCCTATTTTTTATTCTTTGTTTTGAAATAGGGTCTCACTAAGTTGCCGAGGGCCTCACGGAGTAGCTGAGGCTGTCTGTGAACCGAGATCCTCTGGTCTCAGCCTCCCAAATGCTGGGATTACAAGCGTGAGCCACCACGCCCATCTTGAATTATTCTTTAAAATAATTTATAGATAGAGTTGGTTGTTTAAAAACATTCAGGAGCTGGGTGCGATGATATATGCCTATAATCCTGGGGCTTGGGAGGCTGAGACAGTAGGATCACAGGTTTGAGGCCAGCCTCAGTAACTTAGTGAGACCCTGTTTCAAAGTAAAAAATAAAAAGGGCTGGTGTGGGGGTGAGGGGATAGCATGGTAGTGGAATGCCTCTAAGTAAATCCCTAGTACCAAAAAAAATTTCAAGAGTTAAAAGTTTAATTATATGTTATTTTTCATGTTCCAAATATAATAAGAGATTAAACAGGATTGTGGTCTAGTTTTTGATAATGTAAATTAACCTTAAGTTTAAGAAAAGAGTGAAGAGGATATTCGATGACATTTTCAACAAATGACAATTTAGTCTTGACATGTTGCAGTTCTCAGAGTCCCTGTCTGGTGAGTGTTTTATAGGTGAAAATAAATTTTCCTGTGATTGTTTTCTTAGAAACAATGCAAAAATGAACCACCCATCATTCTTTCATACACACCATGAGATTCGATCCATAGTGTCTTTACAAGATTTTATGTCCTTGGTTATTTAACCCTTACGTGCCTCCTTTCAACAAACATTTGAAAACTGTATGATTGTACCAGGTCCTCTGAACACTACTGAAAATGTAGCAGATGTAGTTCAAGTCCTCAGCACTTGCAAAGGCAAGTCAGAGGCAGGTACAGAACGCCTGGGAGAGGCAGAGAAGCAGATATTGTCAACGAAGCCCAGACTGCTTTGTGCTACTCAGAGGCAGGAAAGGGTTGGTTTGGCAGGAAGAGGGCCGGAGAAGAATCGTGTTATAAATAACACCCGAAATAAGCCTTGAATGATTGGCAGGATTTTAATTCCATTTACATTTCAACTGTTGAAATCAACAAGCCAAGACATGCTCATTCTGGGTTACAAGTCATTAAATCTGTTTAATGACTCGGTTGAGTAAAACGAACACTTCATATTATCACTATATATGTATGCATGTATTGCTTTTCTTACTAAATGTTCAACTCCAGGAGTTCCACATTCAATCTATTGTTGTATACTTTGCAGTCTTTAGCCAAAGAGGCATTGAAAAATGTATGTTGAAGGAGTGGTTTAATTAATATCTGCTTCTTAGCAAAATCACTAGATTCAGTTTAAATGGTTTAAGTTGCATATTAACTTTTACCTGGAAGATTTTTGCTGGAAATGATTGAAAACACTACTTAAAAACTCAATTTCTTGGCTGTTTTAAGACTCTTGATTTATTGGTAGGCCAGAGATAAAACACCATGCTTTTTCATGTTTGTTATATTTTTATTACAACGATAATCATGTTTGTTATAGAAACTTAATATATTGCAGATAAGCAAAAGGAAGAATTCAAAATCTCCATAATCCTAACCCAGAAATAACCGCGGTTACTGTTTTAAGAAGAATTTATGATACAAAGTCTACATGCACTTTTGTAAGCTTTTAATACACATGACTAATTTGCTCTATGAAGAAACTGAAATATTTTATACTCTGTCTAGAGGTGCTAAAAATGATCTTCACTTATTCCAGGAGCAGGTATAACCACTAATATTAATCCTAGCAGTATGGATAGAGAAAATGGGTTTCTTTCTAAATGTCCATTTCTTTGCATGCTAATTAAATTGAATATTTTCATGAATTATTGACCTTTTACATTTCCTTTGTAGGTTGTCTTTTCTTTTTTCTCGCGTACGTTTCTATGAAGGTATTTCGTTCTCCATCTCTCCTTGGGAATAAAATATATATATATATATGTATATATATATATATATTGTGTGTGTGTGTGTGTGTGTGTGTGTGTGTGTGTGTGTGTGTATGTGTGGTACTGGGGTTCCTGGAAGCCCTTCTACCTCCGGGCTACACTCCCAGACCTATTTTTAATATATTTTTAAAATTGGAAACAGGGTCTCTTAAGCCAGCGCGGCTGGCTTCGAACCTGCGCAATTGATCCTCCTGTCTCTGCCTCCCAAGCGCGGGGATTACAAGCGTGCGCCACTACGCCCAGCTCTCCTTGAATTATATTTGAGAACCGAGTGGATATTGGTAAACAGTTTTTCTAGCCAGTCACTTCTGTTTCATCAGATTTCCTTTCAGCATTACTTATCCCTGGAAGAGGGTGTAATAAACTAAGCAAAAGTCACATCTGTGGCCCTCTCCTCTTCTCGTTTCTAAACTGAGGGAATCATCACGAGCTAGAATTTCTTCCAGGAATGGAAGCAAATATAAAAAGAACTAGTGGCATATTAGTTTCTCTATTAGAAGAATGTTCAGAAACAATGATAAAACCAGGATTTGGAATTAAAAGGTGCCCTAACCCACTTTTGACAATTACCAAGAATTTAGAACTACTAAGAACTTTTTTCTGTTTTACTATTATCCTAAGTAGAACTAGCCTACAAACAAATATATAATGGGAATTGTATACTAGCGATGAGAAGCCAGAGATGGTAATTAGAGTTAACAGTAACGTCTCTTATCCTCTACTGAGGCTGTGAAGTGTGTCCATGAGATACGTATGGGAGTCATGTATGGCTGTGCCCTGGAAAGCCAATAAAGAATGAACACTTTTATGATTTGGCAACTAAGAAGTTAGCTGGGGGCAATGCTGAAATTCTTTCTTCTTGGAAAAATGGAAACTATGAAGCAGAGGAAAGTGAAAGAAATTACAAGGGAAAAGAAAAGCAACATGGTTGAGAATATAGAAGTACAGAAAAAAGAAAAAAGAAAAAGTACAAAACAGAAAAGCGTGAGAAAATGAGGCTTAGAGGACATGCATTCTTTAAATTTATTATATCTAAATTACCCAAATATGGTGTATTGTTTATTTAAAATTATTCAATTTATGTTAAGTGGGGCATTATAAACATGGAACCATTTTTTTAAACTTTAAATGGAATTTATCCCTCATATGAGATAAAAGTTAACTATGTCTTTCTTGTGCCTAAATGTTGAAAGCAGTTTGTGCTTTGAGATCTTTTAAGTTTCAAGTACACACACACACACACACACACACACACACACACACACACACACAGAACTAAATTGAGTGGAAGCTGTTTGTAGGGATTTAGAGACCTGTCAGATTCCCCTGGTACCTTCAGGTATTTGTACATCAGTGGCAGTTGTTAGAAGCAAGGAAAAGTCTGATCACTTGTAATTGTGTTTGCCTTAGGTACTTCCTTCTTGAAGTCACTTAGAAATTCAATAAAAAGAATTGGGTAAAGAACCGAAACCTAGAGATACACAACAGCTCATGATCATGAAACCAGCCTAAAACTAAACTGTTTCCTGAAAGAAAGATAGTGAAACCTTATTGGTCTAGGAATGTTGATGTATCTAGGAACAGAGAAAGAAGCAGATAATAATAATTTAAAATTTACTTATTAATTTCTCACTCTCTTTCAAAACCTTGTTTAGTTCTATATTATAAACAGGAAAAGAAGCATTTTGAGATAGAAACAGAAATATGTTTTGTTCTTCTTACATGCCCTAAAGATTATGATATTATTGAAATGTTTACTAAGTAATACTAAAAATTGATTTGTTTGAATGAAAACACAAATAACTTCCTGTTAGGTAGTTTTAAAGCCTTATTTTAAGTAGAACCAATCAATTAAATGCAAATAGATGGGTTTAATAATCTGTGAAAACTAACCCTGGATGTTCAACTCAGTAACATATAAGTATGTACAACATAGTTGCTGAGAGAAACACTTTGAATAGGGACAATACTTTACAAAATGGAGAATAAAAGTTTGTGAATGGCGTTTTGAACTGGCCATTGTGGCCGCGTCATTGGTGGTAAGCGCTCTCCCTGGCATCATTCCAACGCCAGCCAAGAACTAGGGATGAAAATCATACGAGAAGGAACGGACCAGGCACTTTTAAATCCTGACACATGAACTCGGTTTGTATTGTGAATCCAGTGCTAAAACTGCAAGTATTTTAATTAGAATCAAAAGCAGGTTTAGAAGCCAGTAGTTGACACTGATTCTCTCCAATGAAGTGAAAATGAGCTATATTTAAATTTTTTCATAACATTTTTATTTCTTGCCAACCTAATTTTACTTGTTCTCTGATTTGTGAATTCTGATATGTGAAGCTTACTTCTATGATTCTAAGGCAACTAAAGCTTAGTGAATTTCACCACTAGGAATCAATAATATAACTTATTTTCCCATTGTGGCAACATTGAACTAAGAAAGAGTAAACCAAATTTTCCTAATGCCTGGCTCACATTTTTGAATTCTCTATATTTTATTTTTATCACACCGCACACATGTATATGAATGTATATGAATGTATATAGTCCTATGAGTACACACATATAAAATATTTATATACTCGCGCATACACCTACAGACACAGAGATTTGCACAAGAATGCTACCTTCACATATTCAAAGGGATCTCAAAGAATTTGAAGACGAAGTTATGATATTTAAAACTCCTAAGATACTTTTGTGGATTCTGAGACAAACCAAGCCACATAAGCCTCTACACATGGGCGTGCTATGAAACCAGCGGGCAGACGCTTCGCTTTATATAAACTCCCCACATAAAAGTGAAACACAAGCGACGCCCTCTCCGCTGCACGGGCAGGGAGGGAGCCAGTGTCTGCCGAGGGTGCGCGCACCCCCTGAGGCTTCGGGATCGGAGGCGCGATCTTCCGCGGCCCTCGCCGCCGGCTCGGCATCGCTCCGCGGACCTGCGAGGCGCCGTCCCGCCCCGCGCCGCGGTGCTGGCGGAGACCTGCGCGGAGTCGCGGGGCCGGCCGCGAGCCCCGTGCTCCCGAGTGGGAGCCCCGTGCTCCCGAGTGGGAGCACCCGGCGGGCGGCGGCGCTCCGGGCGGGCGAGCGTGCAGGTGAGCGCGGTCCTGCCCTTCCCGGCGGGCGGGGGCCCCCGGGCGCCCCCGGAGAGCCTACCTGCGGCTGGGTGGGATGCGGGGCCCGCGCTGCCCGGTCCTGGGGGGCGTCTGGCTCCGCGAGGCTGATGCGGGGGGAAACGGACGCCAAATACTAAGGGGCAGCGATCCGCGCGGGCTAGACCCGCAGCACGGAAAACTCGACCCCAGTCGGCGCTTTATTCCGGCCGGGCGGAGGCGGGGGCTGCGGTCCGACCCGCCTGGCTCCTCGGCTGCAGCGGCGGCGGCTCGGGGCCGGGGTCCCGGGGCCGGGGGTCCCGGGCTCAGCCCCAGCCCCGCCCCCCCCCCCCTGGTGCCCAGTCGCCCTGCAGCGAGCGCCGCGGGCCGGACCCAGGCCAAGGCCGCCGGTCTCCGTCATCCCCTCGGTCCTCCCCCGTCCTATCGCCCCTCTGTCCTGACCTCCCCTCCTCCCTCCATCCTCCCCGCCGTCCTCCCTTCGGTCCTCCGCCCCGACCTGTCCCCCTCCGTCCGTCGCCCTCCGACCTGTCCTCCCCTCCTCCCTTCATCCTCCCCTGCGTCCTCCCCTGCGTCCTCCCCTCGGTCATCCGCGGGCAGGGCGGGCGCGGGGTCGGGGCCGGGCAGGAGGCTGCACGCGCCGCCGGCCGGGGCTGCGGGGTCCTGAAGAAGTTTGTTGGCCCGGAACCAGCAGCCATCCGCACGCCCGCCCGCTGGAAGCCCGCGGCGCCGAAGCGAAAGCTGCCCCGCCAGGGCGTGCGGGGGGCCGCAGGGCGAGGGCGAGGGCGAGGGCGAGGGCGAGGGCGAGGGCGAGGGCGAGGGCGAGGGCGAGGGCGAGGGCCAGGGCGAGGGCCAGGGCCAGGGCTGCCGGAGGGTTCCTGGACCGAGTGCAGGCTTCGGGCGACCTTGCACTGGGGTGGAAAAGACCCGGTGCGGGAGGCAGGATGCTGAAAATGCGCGGACCTCTAATAGAACAGTCTCAGGAATTTCGGCACGGGTGACCGGAGCGCTGGAGTGGAAGGGTAACAGTAACAAATCGTACAGCCCCCGCCCCCTTCCCCAATTCCAGGTCTTGCTTGGAGGGGAAGTCCGAGAAAAAGCTGTGCAGATGGCAGGGGCTCCTGAGAGGGCTTTCATCGGCCCAATTTTGGAGGGGGTAAAACAAAGGCCATCCATACCTACCTCCTCACTATTGAGAAAAGACAGCTAGACAACAAGAACACCTGTCCTGCACAAACCAAGGGCTACCCCTTTAAGTGCTACCCAATCTTTAAGAGATTAAAGGAAAACCCTTGCTAATGTACAAGGTCTTTCAGGGCCTTCTAGCTGGTAGATAAGGGAAACCTAGGAGCCAGGCCTGGTGGTGCAGGTCTGTAATCCAAGTACGGGGGAGCTGGAATAAAAGGATGGCAGTTTCAAAGCCAGCCTCAGCACTTTAGTGACCCTTCAGAAACTTACCGAGACCCTGTTTCACAAATAAATAAAATTAAATAAATAAGTAGTGCTGGGGTGTAGCTCCTAGGTAGATACTCCTGGGTTCAACCCCAAGTACTAAAACAAAACCCTATGGGGTCCTAAATAGAGAGATTTTTGATATTCACCTGCAGGGGAAATACTGAAATGTTCTGGGGTTATTGCCTTCAGGATGGGGACTGACTGAGTTCTTAAGGTGGGAATATCTCTTTAGGGCAGGAAAAAGGTAGGCCCTGGGGTATAAAATTCTCCCCCATAGGGGGTAGAAAATGGAGATAGTAACCCACAGATGCTTCTTCAATGAGGTTTTGTCCATACTGATATCTCAAATTATTAAGAAAAAAAAATGAGGTTGCCTGGAGGAGGGGGAGGAGAGGGTGTGGGAATAAAGCAGGAGGATGAGCCTGGCGTGGACAGGTGAGAAATAGCAAGACAGTGAAAGAAAACCAAGTTCTGATCTTTGCCTCTGAACTGTTGTTACAAGAGGGAATAGTCCCAAACAGAAACCCGTGGTATTCTCTAAAAATGGAAAATTTCCATCTACTCTTTGGTCCTCCAGCTTAATCTCTCCTGTTGCAATTTTAGTTCATTTTCTGAGACGAGCAGAAATGCTCAGTGGGTACAGAGTGGATGGTTCCAGGGCAGAAGAAGGTATAGAGAAGGGAACTATGGTGCCCGGGCTTATTTGTATCATATATACAAGTTCACATGAAGAACAGAAATGCCAGGGGCAGGGCTAAGGGAATGCTAATATATATATCCCTAAAAGGATGCTAGCATTAAAAATAAAAAACAGAATGGTAGCTCGAGGCAGGCCACATTGAGGACATATATCTTATACAGGAGGAGAGCTGCAGAGTTAAGGCTCAGCAGAAGAGATCACTCAGGAAGAACAGTCTGCCAGAAGGAATGACCTGTGGAAGCTTAGCGGTGGGAGCAGGCAGTCCTGTGCCTGGTGAGACAGAGAATCCAAGCTGGGGAAACGTGAGATGCGGAGAGTAGATGCACCTGCCAGGGTGAGGTGGGGGAGGGAAGGCTAAGAGGAGCTGAGTGAGTTGGGTGCTGGTGTGCGTGTCAAGAGTAAGACGGTGAGGTGAGGTTTGGTGGGAAGATGGTGAGCACAGGCGCACCAGCAGGCCTGCCTTAACCATACATGGCGGTGAATTGAGAGAAAAAAGAGAGGTTGGACTGCCAAGCAGGCATTTATGCCTAGTGTTTCATCATAATATTCATAAATGCCCTTTCATTCTCATATGTATGACATTTAAGTTGGTTTGTTCTGATAGTGTATGGACCCTACTACAGCTTCACTAAAGATAGCCTCCAGATCGGTGCAAGAACAGATGTGTAACGCCTGCTGACTTGCTTATTTCCACAAAGCCGCACTCGTGACAGTGCAGTGAGCTTCTTGGTTGAGTTCTGTACGGGCACATTGGAGGGTAGTCAAGGTGTGAGTTAGCACTTCACCTCTGTCCCAATCACATAGCATCTCCCTTTATAAAGAGTACTCTGAAAGTGCGGCTTCTTCTACTCACTTTACAAGGCAGTTTACTTTTTTGCAAGTTGAAATGTGTTACTCACTTATTCCTTTCCCGTCTTCTCTTCTTCCTCTTTTTACACTTGTCTTGCCGTGTTCTTTTCTATCTTGATATTGGCTGTAATGCTTTGGCCCTTTGCCTGTACAAAATTTCAAAGATGCAGGGTGACCATCATAAAACATTAAGTGGGATAACAGTAAAATTACTCATGTTCCAAGGGTAAATAGATTTGATTTGGTTTACCAGAAAGCTTGCAGTGAGAGGGCCCTGACATTTTACCTAGCAAGCCTACCATCTCATCATTCTATCGACTTATTTTGCCCTCCTCTTCTTCCTATTGTGTATCTCTCAAAGACTGTTGACCTTTGTCCTCCCTAACCATGGGGACACCAGGCACTGCCCCTACTTGACTCCCTGCTGGATCCCCAGTGACTGGCACATAGCGGGAACATTGTCCTATCAATGGAAAAAAGATCAAGGCTTCCTGCTTCTACTTTCTGTACTTTCTGGTGTTTACTATACACAAATATACATTGATACGGAGTAATTTTTTAAAAGTCAATTCAAATGTTCTTAGTTTGATCATTTCTTAGTGTTCAAGACTGTCAGTGCTGAGTGAACTCACAGCTAGGACTTTGGCACTTTGTAGTAACGAGAAGGAATTGTCTAGGTTCTGGCCAGAATCTTGATAGGAAATAGTTGCATATTTAAGAGGAACTGTATGTGGAGGTGATCGGCCTGTTCAATATCCTGCTAGTAAGCCTCATGGGATAATAGCAAAAGCTTGAATCCCAGACTCTGGGATCTCTCTGTGAGCTTTAGTGTTTTCTCTTTGTAGAAAGGAAACCTGAAATCTAACTTTGGTACAGCCCTAGGCCCAGGCAAGAGAGTCTACGTTCTGTGCCCTGAAATTTAGAAGACTTTAATATGATGCGGCCTTTCTTTGGATGTGCGCCTGCCCTCAGGGTTAGGAGTCCACACAGAGCTAAAGGGCCTGCCTACACCACACCAAGCTTCTAGACCAGAGTCTAGGTACTTAAGATCCTGAAATCCCCTGATTGAATAACCCTTATTTTTCTGGGGGAGCCTAGAGGACCTCATCTTTGAGTCCATAATTCCAGGGACATACAAAGATGCTTGTGTGGATGTGCCTGGGCCCAAGGACTGGCTGAGAGGTGGCTGTTTACAGGTATCATAAGAACTTAGACTTATTTTCAGGTTCATATATGTATGGGTGACAACCTCATGCTGAGGATGAAGCCAGAAATGGAAAAAAGTGAAGGATAATATTTGGTCTAGACTAGAGGCTCATGCCTCAGAGCCTGCAGACACTGTGTAATTCTAAACTTGACCTGGACTTTCAGGTCTTTGTAAAGGGTTTGTTCAAGTAAGAGGAGAAAAAAAACATTTTTATCATTGTTGATACCTTTATTTATAGCTTTCAAATATTTAAACATGTGGTATGTGGGTCTCTTACCTAAACTCTGCTTGCCTCTCAAGCCATTATGATTATTAAAATAAAGTGCCATATATACAATGAATTCTTCTTCTAAAATGAGACCATATGGTACCGATATTTCTCATAGCCTTCTTAAAAATGTATTGTGAGACATCTTTGTGCAAGTTTAGCAGAAAGTGACTTGAGGGCCTCAAGAAACTTCAGCATCCACATATGTATATCTCCAGTTCTATATCAGTCACTCCAATAGGAAAACACTGAAGAACTATATTAAAGTTTAGTTGTATCTGGGAAGACCAACACACTAAATTGTGACAAAATTGGCCTGAATTCATTTATAAAACTTGTTTGATAATCACCTAGCTGGGACCTGAGTGGATAGGATAGAAACTTGTCAAGTTTTTATGAGGAAGTTTGTGGAGAAAGCTAAGAATTGAAAAATCCAGGGAATAGATACCAGAGGTACATCTGGGGCAGCAAAAGCAGCTGAAGACCGCAGGTACTGGGGAGGGTGAGAAAGGCCAGGAAAAGAGGTTCAGAGACCACAGGGAAGGTTCACTCTTGGCCATTTTGTTGGAATCAACCCTGAAATTACCTACTACAGAAGTTAAGATCTGGAAAATGTATTTTTAAGTGTAGAAAAGATTTATTTTGAGACCTTGATGAAAAGTTTTTCAAATGTTCCTAGCTGAATGGAGTATATTTTCATTTAACCAGAATGTGGTAATAATAACTTCAAGTAGGAAAGACATTTTAGAAATATACAGAGAAGTCAGGCGTGGTGGTGCATGCTCGTAATCCCCGCGCTTGGGAGGCTGAGACAGGAGGATCGCACAGGTTCGAAGCCAGCCTCAGCTACTAAGTGAGGCTCTCAGCAACTTAGTGAGACCCTGTTTCCAAATAAAATAGAAAATAGGTCTGGGAGTATAGCCTGGAGGTAGAAAGCCTCTGGGTTCCACCCCCACTACCCCCCCCCAAAAAAAGAAATATACAGAAAGAAATTTTCATGTTAATGACTCTTGAAGTATAAAAGAAGTATAAAATATTATTTCTATTGTTTAAAAATAGGCATATTTTACTGTATCTCAGGATTTGAAAATTGGCAATCTCTTTTATTGGTATATATATATATTATTATACTGCATAGTAGTGAGATTAGTTGTGACATATTTGCACATGTACCTATAATTATTTATTTTTTATTTTTATTTTTTATTTTTTGGTGGTACTGGGGGTGGAACCCAGAGGCTTTCTACCTCCGGGCTATACTCCCAGACCTTTTTTATATTTTATTTGGAAACAGGGTCTCACTAAGTTACTGAGAGCCTCACTAAGTAGCTGAGGTTGGCTTCAAACCCATGCGATCCTCCTGTCTCAGCCTCCCAAGGGCAGGGATTACAAGCATGCGCCACCACGCCTGGCTTGTACCTATAATAATTTAGTCAATTTCAATCCCCAGTACTCCTCTTTACACCCTCCCCCTTCCCTCTGGTCTCACCCTGTCTCACTGATCTCTTTTATATTTAACAAGATTCTTTGTATTTTCTTCTCTAGCTTTCACATATGAGCAGAAACATGCAGCCCTTGGTTTTCTGAGTCTGGTTTATTTTACTTAACATGATGATCTCCAGTTCCATTCATTTTCCTGCAAGTGATATAATTTTGTTCTTTATTACTAGTAAAACTCCATATGTAAAATTAATTTTCCTTATTTACTCATCTATTGATAGAAACTTAGACTAATTCCATACCTTGGCATTGTGAATTGATTTGCTCTAAACATGGACATGAGTGTATCTCTATAGTTTGCTGACTTTAGTTCTTTTGGATAGATACCAGGCAGTCTCTTTTTGAAAATTCTACAAATATCTACAGTGTCTCCATTCTTCCAGGTAATATGCTGGGCCTCCTGGATATAGTGACAGATGAGATAGATACAGTCCTATCTTCATGGAGACTTGGAGTTGAGTGAGGGCAATAAACTTATGTACACAGATAGTTGGAACTCCAAAATAATGGAGCAAAGACACATTTTTATCATATAAGTTGGCTTTTCTACCTAATAAAATTTAAATTAAAAAATAAAAGACAAACAGGACCCAGAATGTTCCAGAATAAGGAAGTAGCATACACAAAAACCTTGAGGTTGAAAAGAACCTGAGAGTTTGAGAACAGGCTATCAGTGAAGAGTGTGATACCAGGGGATGCTGGAGAGGTGGGGAAGGGGTCAAATTATTTGGGGCTTTTGGGACATAGGTAGAACTTTGAGTTACATTTAATGTGCAGTGGGAAATCATTAAAGGTTTTAAGCAGGGAAGTAACACTATCTGACTTTTGCTTTAAGAAAGTTTTTCCAGTGTGTAGAGAATAGATTTTTCCAAGAGTCAGTAATGAATAAGAAAAAACAGGAACCTACTAAGGGTTTTATCCCAATATAAGCTAAATTAACCTAATTATATTGATAGTAGCAGAAGAATTTCAAGAAATGGACAGATTAGAAATGTGTTCGGATGTGGGAGATGGAGATTAAAAAAAAGAACAGGAGAATCACTTTAGTGCTTAGGTTCTGGTTTAAGCATTTTTATGGGTTGTAATTATTGGAACTGTAAAGATCATGAGAGGAATAAATTGTGGATGGGAATCAAGAGGTTAGATTATTAAGCTATCTGTGCAATATTCTAAGAGAGACTACTGACTAGGCAGCTGGATACAAAGTCTAAAGTTCAGATCAAAGGTCTAGATTGGAGATGTACATTTTAGGTTCATATTTTACAGATACCATTTAAAGCCAAGAGAATGGCGAGTCACCTAGAAAAACAACTCAAAGAGAGAGGAGAAAAGGGCCCATAGATCCCAATATAAAGAAGTCAGGAAAGCTGGGCAGAGTGGCACACACCTGTGATTCTGGTACTTGGAAGGCTGAAACAGGAAGATCTCAGGCTCAAGGACAGCCGCAGCAGCCTAGCAAGACCCTGTTTCAAAACATAAACAAAGGGATAGGGGTGTAGCTTGGAGGTAGAATTCTGTGGGTTCAATTCTAGTAAGAAGAAAGAAAAAAAGGGAGGGAGGGATGAAGGGACAGAGGGAAAGAGAGAGGGAGGGAGGGAGGGAGGAAGGAAGGTAAGAAGGAAGGAAGGAAGGAAAGACTGAGAAGAATTAGAGGAAAATCCCAAATAGTGTGAGTTGAGGAATCCTACCAGGAGTGAGGGCTTACAGAGGGAGGAATGGTAAGCTATTGAAAGTGTCACAAAGAGTTAGAAGGAGAGAGAAAAGGTTTCTTCCATCAAGTTGTTGTTGTTGTTGTTGTTGTTATTATTATTATTATTATTATTATTATTATTATTATTATTATTGTAGTACTGGGGTTCCTGGAAGCCATTCTACCTTTGGGCTACACTCCAAGACCTATTTTATACTTTTTATTTGGAAACAGGGTCTCTTAAGCCAGAGAGGCTGGCTTGGAACCTGCACGATCTTCCTGTCTCCGCCTCCCAAGCTTGGGGATTACAAGCCTGTGCCACCACGCCCGGCTTCCATCAAGTTCTTGATGAACTTGGTGAGAGAGGCCAGTGGAGTGCTGGAACAGCAACTCTTCAGCAACTAGAACATTTAGTCGACTAGTCATAAAGTCTTAAACTTTAAACAGTTTGGCTAAATGTGGTTAAAGCCAAATACTATCATCCTCTAAGTGGCTCAGGAAATGGGAGAGGTCAAGGTTGAATTCATATACTTATGGCTTTACAGCTCTTTGCTGCTGTAACAGAAGCCAGAGTTACAATGAACATAAATCCCCATGATGCTGTATCGCTTCTCTGCTTTTCAAATATTAGACTAACCTCAAGTCGAAGTGATGATAGTGGTAAATTAAGACTAATCATTGTTTATTGGTATGTAGAGAAAACAATTATAATAGCAGGTACCTTAAAACACTTGGTATGTTCAAGGCCACAGACTGTACAGTCTCCATGCAGTACTTTCAGAGAGATGAATAAATTAAGACTTTAAAAAGTTCCATAAATTGTTCACAAGTAGCAGAACCCAGGCATAAAACAACAATTTTTGACCTCAACATTATACTGCTAATTTTCAACTAATAGAAATAACTTCAGTTCAAAAGGCAATCACAAGTCTCTGAAAATTACACCAATAACTTTTTAGGGGAATGTAGGAGGTTTATTTAGGGAAGTGAGGGTACAGTTTAAGAAAAGACCCCAGAGAAAGGCTCTGGAATGGTCCATTTCCAGAATATTTACTTGAAATTGTGTGTGTGTGTGTGTGTGTGTGTGTGTGTGTGTGTGTGTGATACAAGGAATTAAATCCAGGGATGTTTTACCTCTGAGCTACATCCCCAGCCCAATTTCATTATTTTCTTTTGAAACTGGTATCAGTAAATTGCTGAGGGCCTTGCTAAGTTGTTGAGGCTGGGCTCGAACCTGTGACCCTTCTGTCTCAGACTCCTAAGTACAAGAATTTTATTATTTATTTGAATAGAATTTACTTGAAATAGAATAAATCCTTGAAATTAACCAACTGATATGAAATTAAGATAAATTTATAAAGTCATATGAGGATTGGAACTCTTATCTAGATGAGGGAATTTAAAAGAAATAAGGAATAAAACCAGCTGCTTGATATTTAGAACCAAACATATAACTTCCATAGTGTGTTTGCTGCTTCTCTCTATCCAGAAATATATAAAATCTTGAATTAATTTTAAAATGCTGATCTTAGGGTATTTTTTGAAGATTTAAAGAAGTTTATGAGAAAGATAGAAATACAGAAAATAGAAATACAGCCCCATGCCAAAATGGCATGGGGAAGGGTGACTCGAAATGAATACACCCAGGGTATTTCCACATATACCAAGATGGTGGCATTGAGTTTTTCCTAAAGAGAGTCTATTAATGAAATTTTGACATTGGTGTGATTTTTTTTTTACATTTAACTTGTCACTAAACTTTGAATGATGGCAAAAAGAGCATATAGCACTTATTTGCATATTTTGAACTCTTGATCAGTGAATCCAGTAACTGCCATTGTCAGATGCACCCAGGTACTCGTTATATTTTAAATGCAATTTATTCTTATTTCCTTGCAATAAAGTTAATTTAAACAATACTAAAGTTTTTCATTATAGGGATTTTATTTCCTAAATTTTTATTATAGTGCTTGTAGAGTAGAAATATACCTTATGAAAGACAATTATGGAAGGTAGTACATTAACACTAGATATGGTATTGATAGCAGGCTTAGGTGAAGTTGGCATTACATGTGTCCATTTTTCTCTTTAAATAGAACGAAAAATACTTTTTACATGTGTAACAACACTGTAGTAGCAGCAATTATTCAATCCAAGAATAACATAGTTAAGTTTTAGAAAATATAAAGACATAAGCCTAAATATGTAAAACTAACATTCATAAGAGAAAACAGAATTGTGAATAGTAAACTTATGTATAAAATATGAATTATTATATAGGACACCAAAATACAGGGAACAAAAGAAAAAAGTAAAATGGACTACTTACAGAAGAAAACACATTTGTATAGCAAAGAATGTAATCAAAAGAGTGAAAGGAATGGGAGAAAATATTTGCAAATCATAAATTAATAAGTGGTTAAAATTCAGAATGTATAAGGAACACCTACCACCTAACAATAAACAAAACAGTTGAATTTTAAAAAAGACAAAGAATTTAAATAAACATTTCTCCAAAGAAAATATATAAATGTCATTAAGCACATGAAAAGATGTGTGACATAATTAATTATTAGGAAAACCCATAATGAGACGGGATCTCACATCTGTTAGTGTAGCACTTATCAAAAAAAAAAAAAAAACCTAACATGGGTTACAGAAGATACGGAGAATCTGGAGCCCTTGTTCATTGCTGATAGGAATGAACATGATGATGCAGCTGTAAAAGTATATAGTAAGTAGGATGGTGAGTCCTCAGAAAAATAAAAATATAAGCCATGCATGGTGGTGAATGCTTGAAATCCCAGTACTTGGGAGGCTGAGACAGGAAGATCACAGGTTCATGGCCCGCCTCAGCTACTTAGGCCCTTCATAACTAAGTCAGACCCTATTTCAAAATGAAAAAAAAAAAAGTGTACAAATTATGGGAAATACACACAATGTAATTCTACCCAACAATTAAGAACAAAATTACACAATTTGCAAGAAGATGGAAGGACTTGGAGAACATTATGTTAAGTGAGATTAGCCAGTCACAGACAGTGAAGGTCACATGCTCTCTCTCATATGCACAGGATAGGGAAGTCATTGGGATACCAAAGGGTCTCCAGATAATGGAAAAGAAACCTCAGTGGAACCAAAAAGGAAGAGCAGGAGAGAAGGAAGACTGAGGTTTGTTAATGGGAATATTACCATCAGCTATGTGTATACATGTAAATATTCCAATGTCAATCTTGGCACTCTGTACTGGGAGGGAGGGAAATGGGGCGGTGGGGTGAGGCACAAGTGCTGAGTATATATAGGTCACTGTGAACATTATGATGTGAGACTATAATGCACCAACAAAAGCATAAAATAAAATAAAGTAGGGCTGAGGGTGTAGCTCAGAGATAGAATGCTCCTGGTTCAATCCCCAGTACCACACACAGACATACAAAAATATGATTACAATGCTGGGTGTGGTGGCACATGTTTGTAATCCCAGTACTTGGGAGGCTGAGACAGGAAGATCACATTTCTCAAGGTCAGCCTCAGCTACTTAGTGAGGCCCTCCGCAACTTAGTGAGACCCTGTTTCAAAATAAAAGAATAAAAGGTGTAGCTCAGAGGTAGAATGCCTCTGGGTTTAATCCCTAGTAACATTAACACACACACACACACACACACACACACACACACACACACACACACGATTACAATATGACCTAGCCATTTTACTTCTGGGTATATACCCCCCCAAAATTAAAACCAGGAACTTAAAAAGATATTTGTACATCCTTATTATCTTTATTATTACCAACAACCTGAAGGTGGGAAGAACACAAATGTCCATTTATTAATGGATAAACAAAATGTGGTATTTATATACAATGGAATATCATTTGGCCTAAAGACAGCAAGAAAATTCTGATACATGCTGTAACATGAACAAACTTTTGGAACATTATATTAAGTGAAATAGATTCACAAAAAGTAAAAGACATGAATCTGCTTACATAATGTACCCAGAGCAGTCAGATTCATAGGCAAAAAGTAGGATGCTAGCCACCATAGGCTGGGGGAGAGGGGAATGGGAAGTTGTTGTTTAATGGGCACAGAGCTTCCGTTTTGTAACATGAGAAGGATCATAGAGATGGATGACGGAGATGGCTACACAGCAATGTGAATGGATTTAATTCCACTGAACTGTGCACTTAAACAGTTAAGAATATTATGTGTAGCCGGGTGTGGTGGCGCACGCTTGTAATCCCTGCGCTTGGGAGGCGGAGACAGGAGGATCGCACAGGTTCAAAGCCAGCCGAGAGAGCGCTGGTTTAGGAGACCCTGTTTCCAAATAAAAATATAAAAAATAGGTCTGGGAGTGTAGCCTGGACGTAGAAGGGCTTCCAGGAACCCCAGTACAAAAAAAAAAAAAAAAAAAAAGAATATTATGTGTAATTCAGCATAATTTTAAAAATAACAAAAATGCGAATCACTTTAAGTAGTAAAGCTTTAAAACATTTAAATGAAGATACAGTTTAAGTTATAAGAAGCTATATCAATATTGATAAGTAACAACCTAATTTGAAAATATTTTCCAAGCTCTTTCATAAATTTAGGTACATTCTGGTAGATTATGAATAATTACATATATTATAGACTCATATATCTTAGTATATAACTATATATAGTGTAAAAAATCTACTGTTTCTCTTTGCTGAGGAGTTTTCTGGAAATGATGAAGCATGATACATTAAACTCAATTTGCACTTTTTTTTATTGCAGATCTCTGGCCACGTGTCCGCATGGTTTCAAGGCACAATGAGGTGTTCCGACTCTTGGAAACTTTGGCCGTGGGTGGCCATCTTTCTGCTTCCTGCCGCCACTTCTGTTATGGTCAGAGACAGGCCAGGTATCTATGCCACCTTTTTGCCTAATTACCAAATGTTATATATAGCACATAAATTGTTTTAAAAATCATTAAAGTAAATCTTGTTAAGGTCAAAGAAGCTATAGCTTAGATCTTCTAGTAAATAAATAAGGAAGGGACTCAGTTGTACCACTGACCTTCACATAATTTTCATCAACAACTTCTAAAATTACCTTATTTTTCACATGCATATTATGTCTAACTAGCCTTTCCTTTCTGTCACTGATTAAATATACATAATGTATATGTCTATGTGTACATGTATATTATATTATCCCCTTTTCTCTTAAAGAATTACTTGTTCAAGTTACAAGTACAGAAATTCATTGCTAATTAGGATTAACAAGAACATATCTAATCTTAATTAGGAGAAAGTGATAAAGATAAAAATAGTTTAATTATATGTCAGTTTTGTAGTATTGTGGAAGATTAAAATAAAAGGTTGACAGATCTTTAGAGCACCTATTGGACTAAATAGACAGTGTTTATTTGCAATTGTTAATGTGTCAGTCTTATAAATATTTCCTAAGGCTTAGAGGGTATTTGAAACATTTACTTGTATCTCTGATTTTAATATTTTAAATTTAATTTTTTTTTGTGTGTGTGGTACTGGGAATTGAACCCAAAGGCATTTTATCTCCAGGCTACATCCCCAGCCCTATTTTGTATTTTCTTTCTTTTTTTTCTTTTTTTTTTTTTTTTTTTTGCGGGTCTGGGGATGAAACCCAGGGGCATTTGACCTCCGACCTACACCCCCTGCCCTATTTTTTATTCTTTATTTTGAAACTGGGTCTCACTGAGTTGCAGAGGGCCTCACTAAGTAGCTGAGGCTGTTCGCGAACCGTGATCCTCCAGGTCTCAGCCTCCCGAATGCTGGGATTACAAGCGTGCCCCACCACGCCCGGCTCTATTTTGTATTTTCTATTTTAAAACAGGGTCTCACTAAGTTGCAAAAGGCCTCACTAAGTAGCTGAAGCCATGAACCACGATCCTTCTGTCTCAGCCTCCCAAGTACTGGGATTACAAGCATGCACCACCATGCCCGGCTGTATTTCTGATTTTTTTTTTTTGCAGGTCTGGGATGGAACCCAGGGGCATTCCACCTCCGAGCTACACCCCCTGCCCTAGTTTTTATTCTTTAATTTGAAACAGGGTCTCACTAAATTGCACAGGGCCTCACTAAGTAGCTGAGGCTGTCCTTGAACCATGATCCTCCGGTCTCAGCCTCCCGAATGCTGGGATTATAAGCGTGCGCCACCACGCCGGACTGTATTTCTGATTTTTAAAGTTAATGACTGTGGTTAGTTTGGAAGACTTCTTGAACATTGAGTATATACAAATTAGTGACCTAGATGCATATAGAATTAGATACATTTGTAGAATTAGACACATCTGAGAGGCCATTTGGTAAGGAAAGAGAGATTTCAACTAAATTTTCATGCAAAAATTCACGTATCATGTGTTTAGTGAAGAACACATATATATTCTGAGTCCATATCTAACTGTGCTTATTTTAGAGTATTTCACTAATCATTTTTGCCAAACAGATATGAACTCATGCTAGTAAAAATTTTGAGTTTGAAGCACACATAAAAACAATTGCTTAAAGCAGATGTTATAAATCTTAGTCTTGGCCGGGCGTGGTGGCACATGCTTGTAATCCCCGCACTTGGGAGGTAGAGACAGGAGGATCGCGCAGGTTCGAAGCCAGCCGTGCTGGTTTAGGAGACCCTGTTTCCAAAAAAAAATAAAATAGGTCTGGGAGTGTAGTCCGGAGATAGACGGGCTTCCAGGAACCCCAGTACCACACACAAAAAAAAAAAACAAAAAAACAAAAAAAACTTAGTCTTTTGGAGTTTTCTCTAAGTTTTTATGCTTTTTCACAAACTTTTCAGGAGGTACATTTCCTAAAGTGATCCACACGAAAGGCGACTGTTCTGTTACTTTATAAGTGATGTTCTGTAGCTGTCATACCATCTTGGGGAAAACACTTTCTTCAGGGAGAAATAATTCAGAAGTGACTCAAAGCAACTACCACTATGTTAAAAAAAATAATACATAGGGAGCTGGGCGTGCCATGCTTGTAATCCCAGCACTTGGGAGGCTGAGAGAGAAGGATCGCACAGGTTCGAAGCCAGTCTCAGCAACTTAGTGAGACCCTGTTTCCAAATAAATTATAAAATAGGGCTGAGGGTATAGCCTGTAGATAGAAAACCCCTAGGTTCCACCCCACCCCGTACCACACACACACACACACACACACACACACACACACACACACACAGCAGGAATTAGCCAGTTAGAACCTAGATCATAAATTGATGTATTAGCCGGGCATAGTGGCACACGCTTGTAATCCCAGTATTTGGGAGGCTGAGACAGGAGGATCGTGGTTTGCAGACAGCCACAGGCTCTTAGTGAAACCCTGTGCAACTCAGTGAGACCCTATTCCAAAATAAAGAATAAAGGCTGGGCGTGGTGGCACATGCTTGTAATCCCAGCATTGGGGAGGCAGAGACTGGAGGATTGTGAGACCCTGTTTTAAAAAGTAAAAAGACCAAAAATAGGGCTAGGGGTGTAGCTCAGAAATACAATACCCTGGGTTCCATCCCCAGTACCAAAAACAAAACAAAACAAAACAAAAACCAAAAACCAAAAAACAAACAAACAAAACCCCATAGAGCATGGAACTTTATTCTGTTAATATTGCTACTCCACTGAATCTGTGTCTTTAAGGAACAGTAAGTAATGTGCTTTGCAGTTGAACAAGAGAAGATAGAACTTAAAAGGAGAGTGAAAGTCTGCTTGAGGAGTGTGCAGCTTTGGGGCACATGTTAGTGTGTCAGGAAGGGTCTTATTGATAACAGTGATTTGAATGGTCTACATAAATGACTCTCCACTTTTAGCATGAACAAGTGTCACCCAAGATATTGATTCCTGAATCTCACTTTTAGAGATTCCCATACAGAGGTCAGGTTGGAGTGGGACTCCATAATTTATATCCTTAACAAGCTCTCCAGGTGAAGCTAATGCAGGGCCTCTGGGGAAAACACTTCAAGAAACACCTGTGTGATAATCAAGGGACATGTTGTGGGGTTTTTTCTTCCCATCCCCTCAGCTGGTTATCTGAATTTAGGCAGCCACGTTTCTTTTATCTTTTGTTATTTTGTTTTATTTCATCTATTATTTTATTTTGCTTTTTGTCTTTAATACTTCTTTTTTTTTTTGGAAGAACACTTAACATGGTATCTGCCCTTATAACAAATTTTGAATGTATACAAATACAGTATATTTTATTGGTGCACTGTAATTATATATCATAGTGAGTTCAGAGTAATAGAAGCATACATGCACACAGCATCTCTGTGTTTCCCTTCAGGTCCTTCCCTCCCTCCCTCCCATAGAGATAATGTTTACATTGATACAGATAACTTGATATATGAACAAGAAATTATTTTAATTGTTTCCATTATCAGATTGCCCCTTCTCCTCCTTATCTCCCTCCACAAGCCCTTGTCACTCTTCTACTGGTGTCTCCCCTCATTTATCTAAAACCCTCTTTGTTTCCCAGTTTCTCTCTAGCTTTCACATGTGTGTGAAAACATATGGCCTTTCACTTTCTGAAACTGGCTAATCTCACTTAGCATAATATTATTGAGCTCCATTCACTTTCCTGAAAATGACATAATTGTGTTCTCTTTTATTAACAAGTAGAATTCCATTGTGTGGATATACCATCATTTCTTAATCCATTCCTTTGCTGATGGACGCTGGTCCCATGCTTTGGCTATAATGAATTACGCTGCTATAAACATGGATATGCACATCTCCCTATGCTCATCTGACTTCAGTTGCTTTGGGAAGATCCCAAGAGTGGTATGGCTGGGTCATAGGTGGCTTCATTCGCGGTCTTTTTAGGAACCTCCATATTGATCTCCATACTAATATTAATTTGCAATCCCACCAACAGTGTATGAAGGTTCTTATTTTTCCACATTCTCATCAAAATTTATTATTGTTTATATTATTGACAATTACCACTATAACTGGAATTAGATAAAATATCAGTATCATTTTGATTTTCATTTCCCTGATTGCTAATAATGTTAACCATAAGCACAATATTTGCAGCCTATCTCTAAACCTCATTATTTAACATAGCCTAAATTCCTCATCTTGGGACTTCTCTGAATGTTTTGCTTTTGGGGCTTTGGTATCTCAATTCTTTATTCATATTCAGGTTATATCATATACAGGACTGCCAGAAGGCATTAATTCTGCTTCAAGTTTACTTTACTGAATCAATCTCTTTGAAAAACTTTCCTCATGGTGGTGAGGGCCTGTACCCCAGTACTTGGGAGGCTGAGACAGGAGAATCACAGGTTCAAGGACAGCCACAGGAAGTAGTGAGACGCCCATCAACCTATGGGAACCTTGTTTCAAAATTAAAATAAAATAGGGCTGAGGGTGTAATCTGGAGGTAGAATGTCCCTGAACTCAATCCCAGTACCAAAAAGAAAGGAAGAAAGAAAGAAATGAAATATTTCCTGAGAACGTGAATTCAAAAGGATTCTAAATTCTAGCAGGATTCACATAACATATAGCACTAAAGAAATTAATAAAGAAAACAGTTTGACTTTTCTTTTTTACCATTCCATTTGGTAGGAGGTGCTCATGAAGCAATACATGTTGAAGGTGCCATGGATATCGCTTCAAGTATGAGTTATCTTAGTTGAAGAATATAGCAGTCTGGGCACAGCCTCTTGTGACTTGTGTCTTGAATGTCTGGTTCACAGTGCAAGGTTCCCTTTTTAGTTTCCTCATGTGCAGACCTGTGCGTGTGGTCACCAACCATTTACCGGAGGGAAGTGATTGCATCTAAAAATAAAATATAACAAAGCTGAGGGAGAGGCTAGGGTTTCAGCTCTGCAGTCAGTTAGGTTGTCAACAGTTTACTACCAAACCTAGATATATGAAGGATAAGTTGAATCTTTTAATTGCCCTACATTATGGTTTGTTTAACAGTTACTTGGGATATCATCCAAGGTAGGACAAAATTCAAGAGTAATATGGAAAGATTCAATAACAAATTGAATTTTAGAATCCTAATGGTACTAAGAATTCAGTGATTTCATATTCTTTTTATCAATTTTCTATTATGTTGACATAATGGGATAAGGCATATTTTCATACTGCCAGTGAACTTTAGTTTGAATGTGATAGTCTCAGCGCAGTTATTTGTCAAAGGAAGGTGCAGAAGAGAAATGCATTACAATATGCAGTGCATATATTGTACAATATATATTGTGATAATCTTAAAACTTGTTTTAATCAATTATCAACTATGTAAAACTGTTTCTTCAACGTTCTTAGGCATAAGTGCTAAATTATTGTAAGAGGTAATAAAAAAACAGGAAAACACAGAGTACAAAAAGAAAACAAACTAAAAATGATGGAATGCCATTTAAATAACAATTTTTATCTTATAGTAAAGCTTATGTAAAGTGTCTAGATTAAAGTGATTATAAACATGGGCCCCAAAGCTATATACAGAAACCCTGTTAAGGTACTTTCTATTAATTACAAGAAAAACTATTACTCTGGAATATTGTTCTTAAAAATGTGCCAGTGCATAGATTTTTCTTTTGTGTTTTCAAGAAATCCTAGTTCGATATAGTAAAAATCCTAGTTTTGAAAAATGTACTTTATAACTCCTAACTTTGGCCAGTGGAGGAAAGCTTCCCAGTGCTTAGGTGAAGAGGATTCCTTCTCACCACGTATTTTTCTCTGGAAGGATAGTTTTAGATCAAAGATAAGCAGTGAAGGTGCTTTTGTGACCCAGACCTTTTTGTGACCTCTCTGTTAAAATAGCTGTGTTCCCATTTTTTCTTGTTTGGTCACCTTTTCTATTATTTGTATCATATTATGGTCCAATGTTCTCTACTTATTTTTGTAAGCCACTGTTTTCTCCCATCCTAGGATACTAGGTAGCGTTTATTGGCCTTACTGGCAAAGCATGAAGTGCTGAGAGAGGGGCTGAAGGTAACCAATGACAATGACATGAAGAGGACTGTGTTTTCCTTCCTTCAATAAGTTTGTTTTAACCTTTTAAAAGTGCAAAACACTCAAAGCTCTCTTCATTTATGAAAGACAAACAAACCAGGTATACATCAGTGGTAAAGCTGCACTTTCCTTGCCCAGCTGTAGTCTTGAGGAAAATGCCAGGTCATGAATTTTGTCACGAAGGGAAAAGAAAACAGTTTTTCTATTTATTAGAAGAGACTAATAAATAGAGGATCTATCCAACTAGGCAGATTTTAATTGTGATTGAATAGTTAATAACAACCTCATATAAATTATATGTATTCCCAGGGATACAAAGGAACAGGAAAACCAAAGCAGAGAAAATGGACATGAGGAGAGAAACGTTACAGTTAACCAGGGGACACTTTTTGCCCTTCTTCATTTTTTGACTTAATCTACATGATCTCTTCCATCTTCTTGACTTTAAATACAATTTATATGTCAATCACTCCCAAATTTACTTTGCAGTCTGGATCTCTTTTTTTGAGTTTCATACCCCTTTTTCTTTCTGCTTTTATTTATAAAGGATTTTTTATTGACAGATGCTATTTATACATATTTATGGCATACAGTGTGATAATTACATAGATGTATATAATGTATAATGAGCATATTGGGATAATGAGTATTTTTGTCTGATTTATCTTTCTTTTGAGCTCCTGCTTTATTCTTCTTTCGAGAAAATTGTGTGAACTATCCTCACCCTACTGTGCTGTAAAACATTAGAAACTTTTTCTCCCATGTAGCAATATTCTGATACCCATTAACAACCTACCTCTGCTTCTTTCCCCTCTGCCCTTCATAGCCTCTAGTATCCACTGTTCTACTCTTTAATTCAATGAAATAAACTTTTTATTTAGCTTCAACATGTGAGGGAAAACACATAGGACTTGTCTTTCTGTACTTAACATATGTCTTCTAGTTCCGTTCATGTTGCCATCGGTGACAGGATTTCATTCTTCTTTATAGTTGAGTGATATTCCTTCTTGTATATGCTATTTTCCGTATGCATTAATTTGTCAGTGGAATCTTGCTTGATTCTATATGTTGGCTCTTGTGAAGTGAGGCAATAAGCATAGGACTACAAATGTCTCTTTAATTTTATCATATCGCCATCATCATCATCACCACTATTATTATTTTGTAGTACTAGGGAATGATCCCAGGGCCTCACACATGCTAGGCAAGCATTCTACCACTGAACTACACCCCCAGCCCACTTTTAATTTTGAGACAAGATCTTGCTAAGTTGCCCAGGCTGGCCTCAAACTTGGTGTTATAGTTAGATATAGAATGGCCTCTAAGGAGCTCATCAATTGGTGTTTGCAGTTGATGTAACTGATTCATGAGGGCTGGAATCCCCGAAGTGGATAACTCTACTGTAATGGATTTATTTGGGTGGTGGCCTGGAATGGTCGGGTGTGGCTGGAGTGGGTGGGTCCCTGGTGCTGCAGCCTTGGGGATTATACATGGTTCCTCCCCTTCTTGCTCTCTTTCTTGCTTCCAGCTCCATCATATGCGAGAGAAGCCCTGCACACTCTCCCTCTCTCCACTTTGCACTACCAGGTCCCGAGATGCTCAGTCCCTGGCTCCCAAGGACTGAACTCAAAATCTCTAAACTATGAGCAAATAAATCTTCTCTAAGTTTTATGATCAGTCATTTAAATCATAGCAGTTAAGATGCTGACCAAGACCCTTGGAATCTGCCTGCCTCAGTTTCCTGAGTAGCCTGAGCTGAGTAGGGAACATAGAAAGACAGGTTCCACTGCACCTCTCTTGTATAGTGATTTTATTTCTTTTGTATATGTACCAGGTAGGGGGATATTTGGATCATATAGCAATTCTATTTGGGGAACTTCAGTTCTGTTTTCCATAAAGGGTATACTAACTTACATCTTTACCAGTAGTTTGTTTGTTTATTTATTTATCTATATATTGTGGTACGAGGGTAGAACTCAGGGGCTTTCTACCTCCGGGTTATACTCCCAGACCTATTTTATATTTTATTTTGAAACAGGGTCTCACTAAGTTGCTGAGAGCCTCACTAAGTAGCTGAGGCTGGCTTTGAACCTGTGCGATTCTCCTGTCTCAGCCTCCCAAGGGCAGGGATTACAAGCATGCACCACCACACCTGACATATTACCAGTATTTTTTAAGAGTTCTGCTTTCTCTGCATCCTCTCTAGCATTTTTTTTTTGTCTCTTTGGTAGTAGCCATTGTAATTGGCTTTGATTTGCATTTCCTTGTGATTAGCAATGTTGAACATTTTCCCCTTATGCTTGTTTGCCATTTGTTTATCTTCTTTTGAGAAATTCAGATCACTTGCCTATTTTTAAATCAGATTATGTGGGGTCTTTTCTGCTACCGAGGTTTTGAGCTACACATACATTCTGGAGATAAGCACTGTCAGCTGAGCAGTCCGCAAGCATTTTCTCCCACTCTTCACTGTAGATTGTTTCCTTTCCTAGGCGGAGCATCTTATATAATTCGATATTCCTATTTCTAAGCATTTATTCAATGATACCATTTGAGTTACTCAGTGGCAGCTCAAACTTGATGTTGGTAACTCCTTTTCCACTGGTGATTAACTTACTCCTTGCCAAATCTGCTCTTCTCTGGTATGATTCATTTCAATAAACTAGACCTTTATCCAGCTAAGCAGGGCAACTCTTCCTCCTCCCTACTTTCAATTCATTATCAAGTCTTGCCGATTCTTGTATCTCAATTTCTTCCACCTGTCCCCATCTTTTCTGTCATCTCTTTATTTCAAGCTACCATCATATCTGGCCTCACAAAGCATGGACAAGTGAGTAGAGTTGCCTGGTAAAATACAGGGTACAGAGCTAAATTTGAAGTTTAGGCGAACAATGAATAACTTTTTAGTATAAGTATGATATATTGCTTGCCGCAATACTGAAACTGTTTCTCTTGTGCCAGGCATGGTGGCACATACCTGAAATCCCAGTATTTGAGAGGCTGACATAGGAGGATTGCAAGTTTGAGGCCAACCTCTGCCATTTATATATATATTTTTATTTTTGGTACTGGGGATGGAACCCAGGGGCATTCTACCTCTGAGCTGCACTTTCAGCCCTATTTTTTATTTTTTATTTGAAACAGGGTCTCACTGAGTTGTCATGAGCCTCACTAAGTAGCTGAGGCTGGCCATGAACCACCATCCTCCTGTCTCAACCTCCCAAATTCTGGGATTACAAGCATATGCCACCACGCCCAGATCAATCTCTGCAATTTAATGAGGCCCTCAGTAACCTAGCAAAGCCTTCTTTCAAAATAAAAAAAATAAAATAGGGCAGAGGGTCTAGCTCAGAGGTAGAATGCTCCTGGGTTCAATCTCCAATACCAAAAACAAATTATTGTTGTTACATATCTGACATTCGAATTTCATTGGGAAGCCTGTATTTTATTTGCTCTATTTGGCAATTCTGCGTGGTGGTGGTGGTGGGGTCTTTATTGTGCACAAGGGTCAGGAAAAGCTGCCCTCATGTGGGGACACGGAAGCAGAAGCCAGAGATGATGAGAGAGTAAGACCTGTGAACGCCTGGGCAGTCAACACACAGGCCCCCAGGTAGAGGACTGCTCAGGGTGTGGTAGAAAGAGCCAGAAAGGCCAGGGGACCTGAGTCGCCTGAGTCGGGGAAAGGAGGGGGATAATGGAGGGGGCACACACTACTGAGAAATGGATTCATCATTTGTGTATTGTTGAAAATCTGATAGCTAAGCCTGCAATCTCAAAGGTGGTCCTTGGACTCCAGTAGATTTACCACAGCTGTGCACACCATCCTATGAGACCTCTTGGGAACTGGCCAGTCCCTGGGTAACTGTGGGACTGTCCCTGGGTAGCTGTGGGACTGTCCCTGGGTAGCTGTGGGACTGTCCCTGGGTAACATTCAAATGCACACCAAGTCTTAATTCACATGAATTGGATATTCCAATATGGTAGTCTCCTCTTATGCGCAAGAGATGTGTTCCAAGACCCCCAGTGGATGCCAAATTCTCCTTGTGTTTTTCCTATATGTAAATACCTATGATAAAGTTTAATGTATACATCAGACACAGTGAAAGATTAACAACAGGTACAGTAAAATAGAACAATTGTAGCAATATGCTGCAATAAAAGTTGCTTAAAACTTAAAACTTATTTATTTCTAGAAATTTTCATTTAACATTTTCAGATCACAGTTGACCTTGAGTAACTAAATTACAGAAAGCAAAACTTCAGATAAGGGGAACTACTTGCTGTATTATTCAGAATACATTATTAAAATGTGCATGTGTAGAAATAAATACATTTAGCAAATTTAAAATAGAAATGATCTCTTTACCCAATTATTTTCTGTGTCTCCACAATCAGTAATGTGGTATATATAAATAGTGTAAGTAATACTGAGAACCATCAGAAAGATTTAAAGAGCATAACAGAACATGTTTCTATTTATTTCTGTAACTCTGATTTCCCCCTTGTTTTTGTAGCCTAAAACGAGTGACATCACCTCTGGGCTCTTCCTAAGGCCAGAGCCACAGAAGCCGACTAGTCAGTCCATTTTTGTATGCGCATCAGCAACATACCTAACTCTTTTAGGTATTAATTTGGTTGAAAAATATAAAATTGGGCCGGACGTGGTGGCGCACAATTGTAATCCCAGCATGTGGGAGGCTGAGACTGGAGGATTGCGGTTCGCAGACAGCCTCAGCTATTTAGTGAGGCCCTCAGTAACCGAGTGAAACCCTGTTTCAAAATAAAGAATAAAAAATTGGTCAGGGGGTGTAGCTCGGAGATAAAATGTCTCTGGGTTCCATCCCCAGGCCCGCAAAAAATAAAAAATAAATAAATAAATAATAAAAAATAAAATTGAATGAATGGATTTTAGCTGGTCTTAGCTCTCTGAGAGGAGAAAGGAAATTCAGCATACTTTCAGTGAATAGTAAGAGAAAAGCGAAAGAGTAAGGTATTGAATATCAGTACAGGCCTTCAGTGAACCCTATATTAAACTGAAACTTTTATATAAGTGAATATGGACATTACTAGAACAGTGATAGGAAAATTATGTATCAAAAATGCAGTTATATTTGTCAGCTTTTACTTACGTTGCACATACTTTTGGGACTTTCTTCAAAATCCTTGCTGTTACCCCATTAACATATACAGTTTATATGCTTTTATGTATCAGTTAAAATAAATTTAATTTAAAAAGATGTGATCTAATCTCAAGACAGGAAGCCACCAGCATTTAGATAAAAACATACTAAAAGAAGTTAGAGATTAAAGGGAAAGGTGACTGTGTGAAAGGAAGATTTATTTCAAACGTGTTTAGAACAGAGCTGTGTTTAGAAATGCAAAGTGCGTTTCTACTGAATAGTGAAGAGAGCTTCTTAGTTGTGCTATTATTTGATTTAAAATGTGCTTTTAAGAAGAAATGTTTAATGTAAAGGGCAAAAATGTTGGTTCATAGGAAACATGTTTTATTTCAAGTCTGCCCCTGTGTGGCCATGTGGTCCTTTCCTTTGGATGGCAAGGTTCTTAGGTGCCCAGGATTCTAATGTTTTGAAGGAGAAAATAGTAAAAAACAAAAAACAAAAAACAAAAAAAACTAAAATGAAGTATGGAAGTATGTACTTTCTTTGCAGGTAATTTAGGTAAAAATCATGATATGCAACTCTGATTTAGCTGCTTGCCTTTCGTTTCTTTGCCTCTTCCGCCGCTCCTTTTATTTATTTTCTTAAGAAAAATGAAGTTTATGCAGTCTGAACTGGGGAAAACCAACTAGATTTGCTTTTCCTATCCTTTGGCCCTTACCCTTTCGATCCCGCAAATTTCCCAGGCCTTTCAAGTCAAGTACGAAGCGATGTGGGTCCAAATGGTTATCATTAATATCTTAGCATGGATTTGGTAAAGGTGTTTGTATGTGTTTTTTTCTTTTTGTTTTTGGTGGTACTGAGGGTGGAACCCAGGGGCCTTCTACCTCCATGCTATACTCCCAGACCTATTTTATACTTTATTTGGAAACAGGGTCTCACTAAGTTGCTGAGAGCCTCACTAAGTAGCTGAGGCTGGCTTCGAACTTGCGCCGTTCTCCTGTCTCAGCCTCCCACGCGTGGGGATTACAAGCGTGCTCCACCAGGTCTGGCTCTGTGTATGTGTTTTTTTTAAAAGAGCTGTTGATTAGGATTCTTAAGCAGTGCATAGTTTGGGTGAAATCTCAGTCATTCTTTAAGAAATATTCCAGAGGGCCTTTGAGTGACCCTGTGGCAGGCTGTGGCCTCTGTCTACTTGAGGCGATACATGTGTGTGTGTCTTATCTGTAATTCTTTAAGGCACATGCATATTTAATTGAAAAAGTGCTTTACTTCATACTAAAATGTATGTGTTGACATTAAATTAATTAGCATGTGCCACTGTGATAGTCACTTTCACTGCCCTGCCTTTTTTATGCAATGGATTCCTGAGACTTCATGTAGTTCAGGTTATTTTACTTCAGATTTCATCTACAAATAATTTAGTTTATTCAGCTTTTCGCAACAAAGCATTCCTTCTAAAGATACAAAAGAGCATTTGATTATCATAAAGACTTTTAATGGAGAAATGCATGAATTATTTCTGGAAATATAGAATTCCATTCAGTTCAAAGTGACAGGTTGATTGCTTTGACATCATCACATATTTACTAAGTCCTTGGAAGAATTTAAATAAGATATATTCTGTTTCCAACTTGGAAATAGGCCAACATACCTTCTCCTCTTTACCAGAGTGTCATAGTGAGAAGTTTCTTTGTGCTGTCTTGAGATTTGTTTCATCACTCATCTGCTAAGACTTTGCTATATGTTACAAAGATTTGAATCTTACATATAAAATGGTCTAATAGTCATTTATGGTCATAAAATATGATCAGATTTTAGTGTTTTATTTATTTTACAAAAATTATATTTAGATTAAAATATTTCCTCATAGAGATGCTGTCTTCCTCCTTTTAAGTATTACACTAAAGTCAATAAATATTAAAATGTGCAATGCAATGTTTACCAAAATCAAAACATAGAACGCTTCCAGAACTTCCGGAAGGTTTCTGTGGACTTACTCCTAATTAACACCCCACCAAGGAACCACTGCCTACATGGATTAGTTGTGCAATATCTTGAACTTTATATAAATGGAACTAAACAGTCTGTATTTTAGAAGGAATTATATTTTCCACTTTATATTCGTGAGATTCATCCAGTGGTTATAGGTGTCATTCATTCATTTTTTATTCCTGTACAGTTTTTCTTGTATATGCCTCAATTTATTCTCTTTGTCTTTACATGCTAATGTGTATATTTTATTTTAACATATTTTTATCGGTGCATCATAACCACATGTCATAATGAGTTCCAGAGTGATAGAGACATACTATTTTTGCTGTCATTTCTAATTTCCGAGATAGAGAATTCATATATATTTAGCTTTAGTAAGTACTGCTAGTTTTCTGACATGGTGGTACTAATTTCCATTACTACCAGCAATGTAGGATGTATCTTCTTTTTTTTCTTTCTTCTCTTCTGTGGTACAAGGGATTGAATCAAAGAGTGATCTATCTCTGAACCACCTCAGCCCTTTATATTTTGAAACAGTCTTGCTAGGTTTCTGAGAGTCTTGCTAAGTTGCTAAGGCTGGTCTGGAACCTGCTATTCTTCTGTCTCAACCTCCCAAGTACTGGGGTTACAGGTGTGGGCCACCATGCCTGGCTGAGTTGTTGTTTTCATAAAGAAATACTTATATAGATATTGTTGGAAATGTTGAATTCCATTCACTCCTCATTACATCCTTAGCAATATTAGGTGCTACTTGTCCTTTGACTTTAGCCATTTAATGATCTTTTTGGTGATTTTTACCGTGCATTTCCTTCATTCCTAATGATGCTTAAAACCTTTTAACGTTTGGCTTAACATTTGTGTATTCTTTTGTACAGTGCTTTTTCACTAAAATAAGCATCTCAATCTTTTTTATGATAGGTGGAAACAAGTTTGTATTCTGAATATGATACTTTATTAGACATATGCATTACAAATACTTTTTTCTAGTTAATGGCTTGCTGTTTAACTCCTCTAATGTTGCCTGGTTAATAGAGATTTTAATTTCAGTGAAGCCCTATTTATCAATTTTTGTTTGTGATTCATGCTTTCTGTGTTCCTTAAATAATCTCTGCTGCTGGGAATGGTGGCACACGCTTGTAATCCCAGCATTTGGGAGGCGGAAACTGGAGGATCGCGGTTCACGGACAACTTCAGCTACTTAGTGAGGCCCTTCGCAACTCAGTGAGACCCTGTTTCAAAATACAGAATTAAAAAAAAAATAGGGCAGAGGGTGTAGCTCGGAGGTAGAATGCCCCTGGGTTCTATCCCCAGACCCGCAAAAACAAAACAAAACAAAAAAAAACAACCTTTACTACTCCAAGTTCATGAAGATTTCCTTCTACCTGCATCTACTTTATTGTTTTAGTTTTCACATTTGTGATCATTTCTTACCAATTTTTGTGCCTAATGTGAAGTAAGGATCGAGATTCTGTGTGTTTCTATTCAGGTGACCAGCATCATTTATCAAAAAGACCATCCTTTGCCCCCTGAACTGCAGTGGTCCTTTTGCAGTAAATAAGACTAGATGTGCTTGAGCCTGTTTTGAACACTCCACTCTGTTCTATTTATTTATTTTTCTATGTATACACTAACTCCACATTGTAAAACTTTATTATATATGATAGTTTAAGTTTTCTGAGTTGTTCTTCAATTTTGCTTTAAGATATCTTAGTATGTTTTTCATAGTTCTGTATTAATTTGAGAATCAGTTTGTCAGCATCTCTCTCTCTCTCTTACACACACACACACACACACACACACACACACTCACACACACTCTAACCAACTGGGATGTTAATTGGCACTGCACTGAGTCTAAAGATAAAACCAAGAATTGACACCTTAACAATAGTGAGTCTTCAAGTCTAAATACTTGGTTTATGCCTTCATTTATATAGTATCCAATTTTATAAAAAAATCAATGTTCTCTTGTGTTTAGGGCAAAGATCTTAAATGAGATACTTATTTTTTATAAAAATTACTGTGAATTCAAATAAAAATTGATAATGTTTACAAAATATTCAATGACTTTTCCATTATAGGATTTCCATCATGTTAAGATATTCAAAACAGGAGTTTCCAAAGTAGCTAAGCAACCTCTCAAATTACAAATTGTATATTCTAAACTTATATTACAGTTTATTTCTTCTTACTTCTAAATCTAATTAAGAAATAGCACTATTTATAATATTATTTATTCTTCTGATTAAATATAAGGACCGTGCTTTGTCACCAGCCCCAAGGTCTCTAATTTATCTGTCAAATGGAGCTGAGCAGCTCAGTAGTTGAATGGGAGGGCCAACAATTTCCACTTCCATAGAGCAGAAGATTGGTTTGATTTTAATCGGTTTATCTCCTGTCTATATTTAAAAAACTTTTGGGCCGGGCATGGTGGCGCATGATTGTAATCCCCGCGCTTGGGAGGCAGAGACAGGAGGATCGCGCTGGTTCAGAGCCAGCCTCGCTGGCTTAAGAGACCCTGTTTCCAAATAAAAAATATAAAAAATAGGTCTGGGAGTGTAGCCCGGAGATAAAAGGGCTTCCAGGAACCCCAGTACCAAAAAAAAAAAAAACCCAAACCTTTTAAATTATGAAACCCAAACATAAATTTTAGACATGGAAAATTCAACTCATGAGTTGCCAAAATATTGAATCAATTTAGTTTAATATCTCTCCTAGCTGTCTGGTTATATAGTTACCTTGGCACAATCCAAAAATTGGCTGCAATTTTGTGTGAATTAACAATTATATTTATAGCATCTAACCAGAATTAAGTTTAAATATATCCTTGATTTTCAAAAATTGGTGTATATAAGTACTGTATTACTATAATGTAGTAGTATTGAACTGTGAATGAAGACTAGTTTTACTCTTTATTTCTTTGAATATTGCCAAATCTTTGGTATGAAATTAATACTTTCTTAATGATTTTATCTCATTTTTTAAATTATAGACTACTTTTGTATGGCAAAGAACTTTGATTTTTGGCTGTAAACTTTTAGTTATTTCCATTAATATTTTAAAATTGTATCTCCTGACACAAAAACTGAATCAAAGTTATATTAAAATTTAGTAGTAATTCTTTAGTTTAATTTCAAGGCATACTTTGGATATGAAAGTTTAATGATGCTGTTAAGGCAATATCCTAACTTCAAATGTCTAGGAACAATTAGAATTTTCGACTAATACCAATAATGAGGCATCTAACATTAACAGGTGCTCACTATGTGTCAGGCAGTATTCTAAGCACTTCACATAAAACTACATGAAACCCTCACAGACAAGCTGTGAGGTGGGTAAAAATACCCTTTTCCTCACTTTATAGAAATTTAATAAAATGATTCCATTTGTTTTCATTATCATTTTTATATTAGGTTTCTGACTGTGTGGTAGGATTCAAATTTATTTGAAAAAAATATGTGGAAGCTAAGGGGAAATCAGAATACAATAGAGACTGCAAGGAGGAGTGGTCACCTCAGTGGAGTGGTGAGGGAGGTCTGGGGAGGGGGGAGGGGGAGGGGGAGGGAGGAATGATGAAGGAAACACTTCAGTTGACATCATGAACATATACAGACTTATCAATGCCAACCTCAATATCATGTATGGCGAAGGGGAGCGATTGGGGTAGGCCCCAGGAGTGGGTAGGGAGCTCCCCAAGGGCTTTGTGCATGTATGCTTCTACCACTCTGAACTTCATTATGATGGGAGATTACAATGCACCAATAAAAAATTTTTAAAATGAAAATTTTAAATTAGAAAAACTTGGATGGAAAATAAGTTACAAATAACTTATATTTCTTTTTTAAATAGAAAATGCATGCCCTATACTGAGAACAGAGAGATATCAGTTTGCACGAGACAGCCGAAATAAACTTGAAGTTTCAGGTAAGCATTTTAATCCTTTGTAAAATAGAATTTTGTGTGAAATTATCACCAACTATACAATACCTTGTAGGTGATTCTTTGACATTGTAATTTAAGATCATAACATTTACATGGAAATTAAAAGCAGGTGATAGAGAAATGCGTGCTGTGAGAGGAGCTCTCTATTGTTTAAGATTAATAACACCTCAACCTGTAGGAAATATATTTAAAATGATAAAAGATGTATCCACTGCAGAAATGTGAAAGAGGAAAGAAACTTTATAAGAAGACCTTACAATCCAGATATAGTCATAAGTGCCATTTTGGTATAATATTTTTATCTTTCTTTCTCATTCTCCTCCTCCTTCTCCCTCCCTTTCTCTCTCTCTCTCTCTCTCTCTCTCTCACACACACACACACATGCCTATACTACATTTGAATTCACATCAGTGTATATTCTCTTAAAGCATTATTTTGTAAAAGGCTGTTTAGACTTCAAATGAATAACTATACTAATTTTTTCTAAATTTTTGTCTTTATACTCTTCAGAGATGCTAAAATGAGTTATTCTATTTAGAATAATCCCTTGATCAAACGAAATTAATATTTGAGCCTTTTGAAATGTATTTCTGAATTTTTCTTCAGAAAGATGGCTACACATTCTGTGTGAAAAATGAATTTCATCCTCCTATGAATTCTCCTATTCCCTGAAAGGAGAAAAATAAAATCAAGAAATTCTGTTCATTCCAAACAGCAGGATTTTATTCAAAGTAAATCAGTCTATAGATAAGCACAACAAAACTCCTGCTTAAAAATCAGTATTTCTCAGTATATTAAATTTAATAAAACTGCTGGATTACATAATGTGTCACATTTTACAGGTTTCGATTTAGGAGAAAGCTTTTCTCTGAGACGTGCATTTTGTGAAGGGGATAAAACCTGCTTCAAGTTAGGAAGTGTACTTCTTATTAGAGACACTGTGTAAGTAAAATAATTTTCTTTATATTTTAATAATGCTACATAAACTATTTTATAAGGATATTCTAAATAATTTGTTTAATAAATACAAAAGCTTCTCACTAGTGTTACACTTACTTAAATGTTATGATAAATGTTCTGATTATGTACTTTTATTAATAAAAATCTTTGCAATGTGATCTTGGTTCTATGGTGTATATACCTTGACATGTATGGAAGCATAATATCTAGAGAATGTTAATTGTACATTTCTGAAGAAATATTTATTTATTTATTTATTTTTTATTTTTATTTTTTGGTGGTACTGGGGTTCCTGGAAGCCCTTCTACCTCCGGGCTACACTCCCAGACCTATTTTTTATACTTTTTTATTTGGAAACAGGGTCTCCTAAGCCAGCGCGCACGGCTGGCTTCGAACCTGCGCGATCCTCCTGTCTCTGCCTCCCAAGCGCGGGGATTACAAGCGTGTGCCACCACGCCCGGCCGAAATATTTATTTTTAAAGTAGATATAACCAATATTAAACTCTAAATGTGAACTTTAACACTGAAGATATGAAGATATGAAGTCTATCAGAGACAAAAGTCTGACAATCATTGTATTTATTTCCACATTTACCATCCTTCCCAAGCAATTAAAAGAATTTAGTCTGATATACTGTGTAGAGTATAAAGAAAAACATTTTGACTTTTTATTTTTACCTTTATACTCATTTCATCATAAATGAATTTACCATTTTTCCTTTGTTATTTTGCTTTTATTTATTCTATGGAAATACCTAGAATGTTTTTTAAGACAATTACTTGCCTTCTAAGTAGTGACAATCGGAACTGCATAGGGCGATAATTTCTTATATAGTTGGCAGTATGTTGAGGATAAATTGGTAGTAGTTCAGAAAATTGAGCCATCAGGAAGGCATGTGGCATACAGGTCCATATTAATTCCTTGAGTTCAACACATTCTTATGTAGGAATACACTGCAGGGAGAATAGTGTCTACCTTCCATTGGTTCAATATTCAATGTAGATGTTTCATGGGGACACACATATGAATGTCTTCATTTCCTAATGGGTTGCCTAATATTTATTTATTTATTTATTTATTTATTTATATTTATTGTGGTACTGGGGGTGGAACCCAGGGGCTTTTCTACCTCCAGGCTATCCTCCCACTTTCTTCTTGGGAATGATTTTATTTTTTGTATTTATTTTATACCTTTAGTGGTATATCCTAACTATACATCATGGTGAGATTCAAAATGATATAAATATATATGCACACAGCCCTTAGTGTGCTTCTCTAGGCATCCTACCTCACGTCCCTCTTCTCTCTTTCCTATGTGTTAGTGATATTGGTAGTGATGCTTTCATATTTGGAGAAAAGTTTCTTTAAAACCTCCTATTTTGTGATATGTTAGGTAATTTTAATTTGATGACATGGTTCCTTAAAAATAAACTGCTCAAGCTGGGTGTGGTAAACTAGTAGTAGATAGCTGCTTCAATGAATTTAGAAAAAGCAATACAATTTGTTCCAAAAAATAAGATACAGTTTTTCTTCCTGCTGATTTAATCCCATGTAATTCTGGCCAGGTGGCAAAAGGATTGGAGTGAAATCTTTTAAAATTCATTGGACTTCTATAAGAGAAGACTTGGCTAATTTTAAGTAACTACACTGGAAAACTTGTTGTGACTTTTAGGCAATTCTAGTCCTCTTTGAATCTATGAGATTATAAGTATTAGACATGACTCGTAATTAATTTTCTGGCCCGTGGCTCTAAATCACTATACAACCCCTGGGCAATCAATGCAAGTGAATTCTCTGACCCATGGCGCAGAACCCTGGGACCTGTACTGCAGGAAGCTGGAGGGTGTCGGGTTAAGCTGGCTAGTGAGTGTCAAGCAGCTTGGCTCAGATCCACTTACATTTCAATCGCTGTGCCAAGTGTGCTTGGGTGCTTCCCTTACATGAGGCCATTTTGATTTTTCAATGAGACTGGAGTAAAGTTGCAGCTATTTATATATTTGTAAGTAAGCTGCTTTGTGGAGTCAGCATGGGAAAAGCAGATGATATTTTATATGGAAAGTGGGGATGATTTCTGTGCCTGAACTTGCTTTTAGTGTTCTGGCTTATTCCAGGTGAGAGTCATGTGGGAAGAGACCCAAGGAGTGTGTTGTCAGATCCATCTCGATCACCTGGCTGCCTTGCGCGTGGCTCACTGTGGGATTCACAGAGGCCGCGTGGAAGGGCCTTCCAGATGAACATGCTCGACACGGAGAGGTGGCACAGGCTCAGGGGCAGCTGAGGAATTTGATGTGTTTTGCTTTGTTTTAAATTCATATTTATTTCTTGAGTATTCCTTGGGATGACAAAGGGTAACTAGTCTGTGTTTTTAAAAGATTCTGGGAGGCATGCTATCTAGTTTTCTAGATATGTCTTTTTAGAGGAAAATTTCTTGGCTTTGTGTATCTACAAGAATCCCTGGTTATGTGAAAGAAATTAATTCATTACTTTTATACATATTGAGAGCTTTATTTCATAAGTTCATTCTTTGATTACTTTTAAATGTGTTTAGGCAATTATCAGGGAAAAGTGATAAATACATAAGCACAGCACTATTGTCTTGGTGTGAGCGCATTCCAATATATCTTTCCTTAGTTGCTTTTATAGAAACTGACGTCAAGAGAAATGGCATAGTATTGAATATTTTTAAAAATTGTAAATATTGAGTTGCTGTGTACTGCTGATCCTGAAAGGGCAGCATACTCTTAGCTTTATTGGCCAATGGAGAAATCAATTTCAAAAATACTAGGGAAGTAAATTTTCTGATTTACTATTGAATTAAAGTTTGATAGGTAGTCTTATTTGTCAGGCTTTTGATTATTGGTGGTTGTTTGGGATACTGTGTTGAGAAGGATTCTAAAGGGCTATGACGTGCTCAGGTGCATTCCAAGACCATTGCCTCTCTAAGCTAAGATGGTGCTTGCAAGCTGTGGCGATTGCAATTGAAGCTATTCCTCAGAATGAGAGAAATGAGACTATGTATAAAAAATAACCAACACAAATTAATTTTTTTACGATTTTATGATTTTTTTTGTGGTACTGGGGATGGAACCCAGGGGCCCTCTACCTCTGGGCTACACTCCCAGACCTATTTTATATTTTATTTGGAGACGGGGTCTCTTAAGCCAGCTGAGGCTAGCTTCGAACTTGCATGATCCTCCTGTCTCAGCCTCCCAAGCGCAGGGATTACAAGCGTGCGCCACCACGCCCAGCTCGATTTTATGAATTTGGATAATGTATCTAGACACAGTGACATGAATGACAGATATGGTCCCCTTGGCATCTGTTAGAGCTAGACAACTCTCCAGTGAAGAATTGTCTTCTTTCTCTGGCTCTCTTTTTAAACTGGTGGTTGCGTACACTAAATAGCTTAATAGCTTTACATAGAAGAAAAGAGACAGCTGGTGAGACTGGACTGGGAGTGACTAGAGGCTAGGGGCAGCAGGTGGGAAGCAGTGATGGGGAAAGGTTGGTCAGTGGGCACTAAGTTACTTAAGAAGCAGCAAGATTTTCTGGTGGGCTACTGCACAGTAGGGTGAGTATCGACAGCAATGAAGCACTGTGCATTTCAAAGAACTAGAAGAAAGGATTTTGAAAGTTTTGACTATAATGAAATTATAAATGAGGAAATAGATATGTTTAACCTGATCTAAACATTCACAATGCATACAATGTATCCAAACATTACATAGTACCTCATTTATATATACATATATATGTATATATATAAAATTATATATAATTTTTTTGCAGTACTGGGAATGGAACCCAGGGGCATTCTACCTCTGACCTACACCACCAGACCTATTTTTTATTCCTTATTTTGAAACAGGGTCTCACTAAGTTGCAAAGGGCCTAAGTAGCTGAGGCTGACCGCTAACTGCATGTGATCCTCCTGTCTCAACCTCCCTAATTCTGGGATTGCAAGCATGTGCCACCATGCCCGGCTATAATTATATTTTATGTATAAGTTAAAAATAAATTTTAAAGACAACTGAAAAGTTTTAAAAAATGCCACTCACTCAACAACAAGGACGTACAATTTTGAAAATTTACAAAAATGATGTATGTACAAGTAAAAAAGTGAGCATGTCTCAAAAGAAAGAGACAGTTGATAGGAACTACTATAATTTGCATTTTATGCTTTTATAAAGATAAGCCTCAGCAAGTAGGAAGTCCTAAATTATATATTTGTGAGATGTGTAATGGTTTTTCAGGGCCTTTAAGGTTCTCTGGATTTTAGCAATTCCCTTGGAAATAATCCTAAAAATGAGGGAAGCTGTTATGTATATTATAGCATAATTTGCACCTTATCTTTGCTGCTGTTTCTTTATTTTTATTTTGAAACAGGGTCTTGCTAACTTTCTCAAGGCCTCACTAAATAGCAGAGGCTGGTCACAAACCTTCCATCCTCCAATCTCAGCCCCCCAAAGTACTGGGATGACAAGTGTACACCACAACGATGGCTCTTCACTACTGTGTGTGGCCTTTACATAACTTCTGGATTTTTATTATTATAAACAACACTATGACATACAGGATAATTGCTTTTATCGGTGCTTCGGATTATTTTTATAAGATTTATTTTTCAAAGTAAAAATTATTTTAGGGATCTTGATAGATAATACTCGTTATGTTCCATCGTGATCTTAACCATCTAGTTGACATAATCCCCAGTATCTTTAGTAGCTTTAGGCATTATGATTTTAAAATTTTGTGTTTTGCCTTTAAAAGTAACACTCATGCAATCACAACTAGAAGCTATAGTGTACCATATAAGTGTTTTATTTATTTTTTATTTATTTATTTATTTTTTTGGTACTGGGGGTGGAACCCAGAGGCTTTCTACCCCCTGGCTATCCTCCCAGACCTATTTTATATTTTATTTGGAAACAGGGTCTCGTGAAGTTGCTGAGAGCCTCACTAAGTAGCTGAGGCTTGCTTTGAACCTGTGCAATCCTCCTGTCTCAGCCTCCCAAGCACGGGGATTACAAGCGTGAGCCACCACACCTGGCCATATAAGTGTTTTAAAGGCTCCCATAATGTTTCTTTATATATACATAGATGTGTATGTGTGTTTCTATATATGTGTATATATATATTTTTTTATTGGTGCATTGTAGTCTCACATAACATAGTTCAGGATGATAGAGATACACGTGCACACAGAACTTTGTGAGCTTTCTCAGCTCCCCTCTTACTCCTTCCTCTTCTTCACACATGACACTGATATTGAGATTGGCATTTGTAATTTCATATGTGCTCATAACTTTAGTGAAAGTGTTTCTTCATTGATTGGTCAAAGAATGGATACAAGGTAATATTTATAAGTTACAGAAATCAATATAGTATAGACTAGAGCCTCTCATTTTATTCAGCAAGCATTTGTTGAGCTTCATGATGGACCAGCCTTTTACTAGGCATGGGGCTTCCTTTGGCCCGGAACCTGCTACAGAGATACACAGTGCAAGGAAAAGTTATATTTCCCTCTCGCTTTGTTTGGAGAAGCTGAGAGGTGATGCTTTCTGTTCACACTTAGGCTACGCGGTTTCAATCCCCTCCCTTCTCTTGTAAAAACCAAACTTGCTTAAGCATCATTTAGAAGGCCAGTTTTTATCCCTTCCCTCATAAGGGCTTATTTTCTAACCCATGTTTCATTTTTATCACTCTTCTTTGGGTCCTCTCCAAGTATTCAAAACCAGTTAACTGCAGAAGCTCAAAACTATGTTCAGAATTTTGATACTGAAGCTTCTAATTGCTGAATGTTTTAGGAGGATTACTTTAAAATTCCATTAAGCTAGAGAGAATGACTATTTATGTATCCCTTGGGTTTTCATCTGGCATTCTTTGATTTTTGTAGATAGCGTTTCCTATATAAGGACAAGTGACTTAGTTAAAAGGTTGTCCAGCTGTTTTCATGAGACTGACTGATTGTTACACATAATTCTTTACATCATCATTCTTAATTCTAGTTTGGAATACCAAGAATTTGAGGTGAGATACTAAGACATACATTCTTAACATGAAAAGAAAAACCTGTTAGGTTCACATTTACTGAGCTCTTCAAATCCAAACATGTAGCAAAAATATGTGTATTAGGTACAGCATATATATATATATATATATATATATATAATTTTTTTATAATATAAATTTTTTTGGTGGTACTGGGGTTCCTGGAAACCCTTCTACCTCCAGGCTACACTCCCAGACCTATTTAATATATTTTTTGAAGACAGGGTCTCTTAAGCCAGCGAGGTTGGCTTCGAACCTGCGTTATCCTCCTGTCTCCGCCTTCTAAGTGTGGGGATTGCAATCGTGCACCACCATGCCCGGCAGATACAGCATAATTTTAAAATTACCATTATATATACATTTTTAAGAATGAATGGAAATATTTAAGATTGCTTAATATAAAAAATGGCTACTAGGATGTAAAATAATGTGAAATCTTTTAGTTCAATATATTTTTTTTACAAATTTTGGAAATATTTTATATTATCATTGAATTTAAGTAAGTTATAATTTTTCTCTTCCATATTTCATGTATTTTAGTATTATTTTGTGAAAATAGAATGTATCAGCAATTGATTATACATGTAGAGATTTTATGACTTTCGTACCACCTTAACACACGTTTTTTGTTTTAATTGGGTTTGTATATATGTTCTATTAGCCTAAGAGATATAATTTTCTTTAAAAGGTGCAGAAAGTTTTTAAATTTTTATTTCAATTTTGAGTGCTAATGGACAAAATCTTATAAAATTAAAATATTTTATAAGTTACAAATGGAGATTCTGTAAATGTATTTATGTAATATTAATTTATGTTTAATATTTATCATTCAGTTCACAATTATGACTTTGTTATTACACTCAGTGTATTCTTAGCAATGAAATTACCAAAAAAAAAAAATAAAGACTCCCACTAAATGAAAATGAGAAGATGCAATTTAGTAACAAACTTACTTTCTAGCCTTAAATATATAAATTTGGTTTATAATTTATAATAATATTATTGCTATACTTAATATGATTTATATGATATTTATCTAAATATGTTATATAATATAGAATAACCTATTTTTATTTGTATTATATTATACATTTTATGTATTTATATAAGTTTTATAATATATAAAACAGGTTTTATTTTGGAGGAAAAAGGGTTTAGTTTCTTGTCTCATTGAAATAGGGGACCAAACACTAACATAGAGCTCATATTCACTAGCAGTGCAAGGTTTGTAGAGAGAAATGTGGATCTTGCCTGTGGAATGTATGATATCTTCCCTTGGGGCAAGAAATGAAAACAATTTTAATTCTAAGTTTGCAGTTAATGCTTTACGTGTTTAGAAGAGGACAAAATCCCTTGTGGATGGGATGATAAGAAAAACCCAAAGACTGGGATTTGAACTGGGTTTGAAAGACTTGAAGGAAATACCACGAGTCAGAGGTACATGGGGTAGGGAGAAGAAAATATCCTTGTGAGCAGATACCACGAATGAGGTAATGAAGCCGTGGTGGTTAAGATATGGAAAAATGTAACAAATATTACAGGAGAAGACTGCTCTACTAGAAAAACACTAGCAACTCAATTTATTCATATCAAAAGTGATTTTTCTCATGTTTTTCTCATGATTTTTCTCATGTTTCTGGACATTACCTACCCTGAGAAAATTTTAAAGAATGATAATTTTTCCCACAACATCCAAATGTTTTAAATTCTTGTGACAATCTGTGGTCATTAAAAATTGGTAATGGGCTTCTTGAAAAATATAATTTGAGCTGGATATGGTGATGCACATACCTGTAATCTCAGGTTTTGGGAGACTGAACCAGGAGAGCCTGCCCCTACGACTTAGAGGAAGGAGGATGTATTAGCTCAGTTAATTTGGAGATCTTGAAGGTTAGTCTATGTCAGGCTGAGTCTTTGGAGCTCAGGGCCTGGTGGCAGGAAGCAGAGACAGACAGACAGCGCGAGGCTCTGCTCCCACATGGCAGAAGTGAAAGTAGATAGACAGCTCCAGCTGGCAAGGAACTTCAAAGACAAAAGCACAGAGCCCAGGGCCATACCCCCAAGGACCCACCTTCTCCAACCACACCCTACCTACCTACCTAGGTTATCACCCAGCAAATTCATCAGATTGGATTTATCCACTGGCAAAATTACACTCCTCGTGAGTTAATTACATCAGCTTTGAATCTTAATGCATGAGCAGGGGACATTCTATATGTAACCAAAACAAACCCTATGGAGATTTACCCTTCAAAGCAGCTAGTGACCACTGTCCTGTGTCCATGCCAGTGGCCTAAGCTTTGATTGAAATTGCCTTTGTGATCTCATTTCTCTAGCTCTGTCATACCTTTGTCTGCCTTTTCTGCTCATCAGAATCCTATGTATCCTACAAAGCTTAGTACATATCTTACCTTCAACATGCATTCCTCACTAATGACCTCCATCAAATTTATTTCATGTTTTGTGTGGTGCATTTTTCTATTATTTATACACAATTTTGATCTCTTTCTGGCTTGTATCACTTAAGTGTTCCCAAGTTTCATTCACATGAGGGTTCAAATGATGGCATGTCAATGCCAGACCTACATTATTGACTCCTACTCTCTCTTCCTGTATAATTATAGAAGCTCAGCTCCCGCTTAAAGGCTATGCATGCTTTTTTCTGGGAGCCACATGGTGCTCCCATGTGTTAATGTTCATAACAAGTACAATTCTTGGTTTGGTTCCTGTTTTCTAATCTCTTTGTCAAAGCACATTACCCTGCCTTTGCTGAGTCTTCTCTATGAAAGTGCTACTTTGCGAGATTCAGCCAGCCTCTGCTCCTGGCTGCTCATCCTCAGTTCTCAGGCACCAGAATTTCCCCGGAGCATGTGTGCTTTGGAGAGTAGTGACAGGAATCTAAATACCTTCTCTCTAAATCCCCTGAGGGATCACTGCTTTGACACAGAGCCTCACAGAGTACTTAGTAAGTATATTTCTTAGGAAGGCATTATGGCACTGGCCTGTAATACCTGTTACACTTAGGAGGCGGAGATAGGAGGAACGCCCCCTCAGAACTTAGTAAGGTCCTCATAAAATTAGCAAGATTCTGTTTCCAGATTAAAAGAATAAATTTAGAGGTATAACTCAGAGGTCAAATATTCCTAGGTTCAATCTCCAGCACCACACACACACACACACACACACACACACACACACACACACACAAACAACAACAGTAATAATTCTATCAATTCTTGGCTCTTCTTCTGTGGGGCTCAAAAGCTAGTAGATGTGAACACTAGATAATCTTTTTTTATTATCCTCATGACTCCTAGCTCTCTTTTGATTTGCTCAAGATAAGAATATAAAATTCTGTTGCTTCAAAAGTTTATCTAAAAAAAAAGATTTCACAACACAATGTCACAAGTATTCTAAGTTGAGCTTTGATGCCAATAAATAAACTCTAAGGGAGAATTTCAGTCAGGTCCTACATGATAATGAACACTTAGAGAGAATTGGAGATTGAGTAAAGACAAAATCCCTGCCATTGAGTTATTTCTGTCTAGTCTGACAGATAGACCAATAATGATCTATTGTGGAATGTGTTAGCAATTTTTAGATTCATGTGTGATAAACTCTGGGAAAACAGACGAAGCCAGGAAAAGCCTCTCTGAGGAGGGAAATAGTTGCCTCTTGGAGTAGGAATTTGCCAGCAGAGCCAGGAGCCGATGTGTTCTGGCCATTAGAGGGATTGTCGTGGTGGTTTTAAAGGTCATAGCAGTTTGAGAGACACTGGGAAATGCTGTGTGGTTAGTGGACGCAGGTGCCAGCGCGTCTGGGTGCTGAGAAGGCTGGACATGTGGCTACTGTGAAAGGCCATAAATGCTGCCTTCAGGGGTTTGAACTTTATTCATCTAAAAAAATGAAGGCATGTAAGTAACAGCAAACATCTGAAAAAAAAATCATCCAAATATATACCACTGGGAAAATTAAACTTTGAGTTACGTCTGGGACCTTTCAAACTGATTCTGAAACAGGACCTGAGCCCCAGACCCTAGAGGGGGATATCAAATCCAGAGGACCCTTGGGAGAAGGATTTGGTTTGGCTCAGGTATTTTGCTCTTTAGGGGTAGGGAGAACTTGAAAAAATAATTTTTAAAAGAGGCTCCATTTATGAAGAGCAGCTTCCCTAATTCACCCTCAACTTTTTATCAGAAAGATATCTACCAGGAGAGCTGGTTTTCAATAGGAAGTGATATACAATGCCACTAGAACAAGGGTTAATCAGAACAGGCGAGAGATTGTTAGACGGTCCATCTAAGCTTTGTTTTCCCATTAACAACCTATCTGTCTGCATCCCCTCAGCAAACACAAAAAGGCTAAGATTTCAGAGCCTGTGGCTGTGCAGCTCCAACATCACCAGCCAGCCTGGAGGGAGGGTGTTTCGAAACCCGCCCTCCCTGCCAGCCAAATTGCTTGTAATGCGACAGGTGATGGTGAATGTCAGCTGGGATAGAAATGACTTACTATAAACTCCGAGCATCTAGCACTTCACTCTCAGGAAATGTAACTTGTATCATATTTCCCTTCCTGGAAGATATTCAGCAAGTCAGAGGCCCCATTGATACTTGTAAATACGGAAGTTCTTCCTAAACCTGGCCTCACACTTCTTCAGAATGAAATAATTAATTTGGAAGCTAGTTCTTGATATTTAAAAATAGATTTTTTCCATTTGGTTATTTCACTTTAAAATAAAAAATAAACAAAGTTCAGTCTTGTTAAATATGATCTGGAAAACTCACTTTAGCTAGCTCTCTACCAAAATAGCACTTTGTAAAAAAGGGCTTTGCTTCAAGGTTTATGCCATGAGCTAGTTGAAGAATTACCTCTGTAACATTTGTAATTCAGAACTAACTTTTTAAACACTTTGCTGTCTGAAATATATTGCGCTTAATTTTTGGAACATCACTAGCAAAATGAAATTTCTCTTAAATAATTGTATACTTTGCTTTCTAGTTTATGAGCACTGAAATTGTGAAAGGTTGTTAATTTTTGTTCTTTCTTATATTTAACTCCTTGCCTCCCATTCCTTTTTATATAGTTATGCTAAAAAACAAAAAAATAAACTAGTAATAGTAATAAGGTTTTTTCCTAATCCATTCTTATTCCATTGTTTGGTTTTATCTTTTATTTTTTCGATATGTGAGACAAAGATGTAACCTGTCACATTACAAACAGGTTATTTTAGGAATCCTGAACAAATACATCGAATTGAACTTTCTGTACAATGAAATTACTAATTACTTAATATTCTAATATGCAAACAAATTTCTGGGCTTTACTATAGTGTTTATTTCTCTTGACAACAAACAACCAGAACCTAGTTGTGGAGAATAAATTCAATTTATTCCTCACTCCCACTGTTCCATAAAACAACTCTGTCAATAAGCATTAACATGTACCTTAAAAACACAAATTATTTTTTAAAATGTTCTGATTTTCCCTGGATTTGCCATACTTGCAGGGCTAACTTCAAGTTAGCACTTGGAAGCAAGGCGAAAGGCAAAGTTTATCCTCTTAAAGCTATTCTTCATGGCTTCTTACTCAGTAGACAGCTGAGATTACCCTCTATGTATTCAGTGGATATTCTCTGTTCCTGAGAGAACAGACACTTCACCTTTATTAAGTTAAATTTCAGTGTAGCAATGTCAGGCAATGGTTTTACAAATCAGGAGATGAATGAAAAGGAGTTTATACCAGCCTATATGCATGGAAAAAATTAACATAGAATCTGGACAAAGTAATTTCCTTCTTTACAAAATCATTTGAGACAGCAGGATTTATTATCATTATTCTCACATTTAAGAGAATTGCTCATCTTGTATATACTGCTCTTGTATACTTGCATCTCACTACTTCCTAAAAATGGTACTCACTTTATGTTTTATTGGCACATTGTAGTTACACATCTTAATAGGGTACAAGATGATAGAGGCATACATGCACACATCAGTCATTTAGCCCTTCCCTCCCCATTCCCTCCCCCTCCCTCTTTCTTATGTATGGCTTAGTGATTAACTTTGATATGTTTGCGAATGTACACTATGTACATTAGGGAATTTTTCTCTTCCCCCTCAGTTAGATTGCCTTATTTGCTCACCTATAGTTTCTCCTTTTTCATCTAGAGTTCCTTTTATCTTTTTAAATTTTTTATTGGTGCATTGTAACATGCATTTTAATGGAGTACAAGATGGTAGAGGCATACATGCACCCATCATCCAATTAGCCCTTACCCAATTCCTGCCCCCTTCCCTCCCCTTCCCTCCTTTTCATGTTTGGCTTAGTGATTGAGTTTGATATGTTTGTGAATGTACATCATATACATTAGAGAATTTCCCTCTTCCCTCCTCCCATCTCTCTTAGTTAGGTGACCTTATTTGGTATCTATTCTATCTCTTTCTTCATCTAGAGTTCCTCCTATCTCCTATGTCCCATTTTCTCCCTAGCTTTCACATGTTAGGCAAAGTATCTAATTTCTTGTTCTTTTTGTGACTGACTAATCTCACTTAGCACGTGTTTTCGTTTCATCCATTTCCCTTATGGCTGAGTAGAATTCCATTGTCTACATATCTTGTAATTTTGTAATCTATTCATTTGTTGATGGGCATCTTGGCTGATTTCATAGTTTGGCAATGGTTAATTGTGCAGCTATGCATATAAATATACATGCATTACTTTAGTAGTTTTATTTCCAGTCTTTTAGGTAGATACCCAGAGGTGGTATTGCTGGAACATATGGTAAGTTCATTCCCTTTCTTCTGAGGATCCTCCATACTGTTTTCCAAAGTGGTTGCACTAATTTGCCATCCCACCAACAATATACTAAGAGTTTCCACTTTTCCACATCTTCGGCAGCATTTCTAGTTGTTTGTGTTTTGAATGATTGCCATTCTAGTTGGAGTTAGGTGAAATCTCAGCGGAGTTTTGATTTGCATCTCTCTGACTACTAATGATGTTGAGCATTTTTTCATGCATTTATTGGCCATATGAATATCCTCTTTTGTGAAGTGTCTATTTAGCTCACTTGCCCATTTTTGATTGAGTTATTTGTTTTCTTATCTGTGGGTTTCCTGAGTTCTCTGTATGTTCTAAATATTAGTCCTCTCTCAGAAGAGTAGGTGGCAAAAAATTTCTCCCATTCTGTTGGCTTTCTATTGGGGTTGTTGATAGTTTCTTTTGCTTTACAGAAGCTCTTCAGTTTAATGCAATCCCAGGTATTGATCCACCTTTTAGTTTGTTGTACCTTTTGGGTCTTTTTTAGAAAGTTTTTATCTGTGCCTATGTGTTGCAGTGTTGGACCTATGCACTCTTCAAGGAGCGTCAAGGTCTCTGGTCTAATTTTCAAGTCTTTAATCCATCTTGAATTGACTCTTGTGCAGGGTGAGAAAGTGGGGTTTATTTTCATTTTTCTGCATATGGTTAACCAGTTTTGCCAAAACCATTTGTTGAAGAGGTTACCTTTTTTCCAGTGTATGTTTTTGGCCCCTTTGTCAAAAATCAATTGGCTGTAAGTGTGTGGATTTGTTTCTGAATCTTCTTTTCTGGTGTTCACTTTAAAATATATGTATTTGGCAAAAGTCTCTACTATTTAAAAAAAACAATCTCTAAAGAATAGATAAACATTATTCCTGATTAGTTTTCACCTTCTTTAGCATGTATACCTTTCTTAAAACCCAACAGATAATAATCTCTATTTTAAAGATATTGCTTTGTTTTGCAATACTTCCTGATCTGTGCTCAAAATATCATTAGGGGAAGGAACTGTTATAAGTTACCCCTCAGGGATTTGTATACCTAAGATGTACAAATGTCATAATGAATACTTCTCTTGGAACCCCAAAATATGATTCATTGTTGTTAATGTTATAGTGATTGCAAACATTTTGATTATCTATTTATTGAAATTAGCATTTTATACTTATTTACATCTTCTCCAGTTCTCATAAAAACAGAAACTTTTCTTCTGCTACAGACTTCCAAAAGATTACCTTTAAGTCAGATTGGTAACAATAAGAGGAATTTTATTCTTAACTAAGAGGATGTAGGCGATTTGATATACTGAAAAAACCTGACCTTGGAATTAAGAGTCACAAATATAAGCTGCATCTTGACCTTTGTCTGGCACAGTGTTGGTGAGATGGTTATTTAAATTCTGTGGTTTTAGTTTCTCATTTATGAAGATGGTTGATCTAAATTACTAGCAAGTTTCCTTTTAGCTTTAGAAGTATAAAACTACAGGAAATTATTACATGTGGTTTCTTATTACTGAAATATTTCCAAGAACTGGAAGACTTTTGCTGAATGATGCTCTTGGTGACATTTTCATGAAATAGCTATTATGTTTTGCTATAGCCTGCAGAGATTTTAAATTTCTTTTTTAAAATAAGAAGTAGATATGCTTATTCTTGGACTTCCTTTATTTCAAAGATTTTTATTAACCTGGTCTACCAATCACACAAGACTTTTTCCACCCATTTTCTATTTTTCTTCTGAATGGGATGCCACAGAGTCCCAAAGGGCCTTGACTTTAAGATATTATGGGAGCTAACATAGATTCTCTGCTGAATCTAAGAGTTTAACACCTACCGGGACTGGTCATAGGCATTTTGTGGGTTTTCTGTGAATGACACAAATTTTTATGAATGCTTCCACTATGCCCGGTCACAGCGTAGATGCTTGATTTATAGCAGCAAGCCTGGCAGGGGGCCTGCTTTCATGAAAATCACTTTCTAGTAGCTGGCAATGGGCAATAAATATATAAACTAATAAAGTCTTTGAAACTCAGAGAATTACAAGCCTATGAGGAAATGTATTAGATGGTAACTGGTGTGAAGACAACTTTAGACTATTCAGAGAAAATGACATTTGATGTGAGCTGAATGGTGAGATGAATCTTATTGAAATGATGGCCTCTGAGAAAGACTGTCCCGGAAGAGGGAACAAGAAGTACAAAGTCCTAAGGCCTCAGTGAGCCTGGTGTGTTCAAGGAACAAAACCCAAGTCATTGTGACTGGAGACTGGGTGTCACACAGAGACTGGAAGAGGAGATGATGTGTCCAAGGCAAGAGTACATTAGGCCCACAAACCCTGCCCAGGATGTGAATTTTATTCTCGGACACTTGGGATGCGTTTAAAAGGTCACAAGTAAGGGAAGGACCTGGTCTGATTTTAGAAGCTCTTTCTAACTCAGATGTTCAGGCTGGCCTGGAAGGGAGGGGACAGAAAAGGATGGTTAAGACACTGCATCAGGCATCCTGGGAGAGATGGTAGCAACTTGGACAGGATGGTGGTAGCAGAGACAGAAAAGTGGACAGAATAAGGACTTAATTGGGTGATAGACAGAGTGAGACCTGCCAGTGGATAGTTTGGGGATAATAAAGAAAGTCAAGAATCAAGAATGACTTCTAGGAATTTGGCTGGAGCCAAAAATAGAGTATTTTAAACTTCATTCTCCATAGTCAAGGGTGTTTTCTGCTCTGTATTTATTCCTCTCTCACTCTATCGTCCCTCTGAAAACTTCCTTCCTTTAAAATAATCTCTGCATATCTCTGCCTTGTGCTTTCTTAGGTGAGAACTACTTACTAGACAACTTGTTAGTAATGTGTGACTGGCTTGGGGAACTATTTTAATCTTAATAGAGCATGTGTTTTATAAACACAAGCATTTTTCAGAGAAAAGAGAGTTCTAGTAGTGGAATATTAACTATTTTGGCTTTTAGTGAAAGCACTTCAAAATGAGGGAGAAATATTGGCACCTTCCAACATGTTTTGAGTTTATACCACATATCCAAAAGACTTTGGATGCGCAATTCCATTTAATAACAATCATACATACATAGAGAATTAAATGCTTTTTCTCCACCTCATGCCAAGATATTTCTTGCAGCACAGAAACCTTTTAAATTTATCATTTTATCTACATTTTCTAACAGTTTAAAATAAATTCCTAGCCGGGCGTGGTGGCGCACGCTTGTAATCCCTGTGCTTGGGAGGCAGAGACAGGAGGATCATGCAGGTTCGAAGCCAGCCACACGCGCTGGCTTAGGAGACCCTGTTTCCAAATAAAAATGTAAAAATAGGTCTGGGAGTGTAGCCCGGAGGTAGAAGGGCTTCCAGGAACCCTAGTACCACCAAAAAAAAAAAAAAAAATTCCTAGTAGGAAGATTTAAAAATTGTTTTTATTGGTGCATTGTAGTCATGCATACATCTTAATGAAGTACAAGATGGTAGAGGCATATATGCACACATCATCCAATTAGCCCTTACCCAAATCTCACCCCATTACCTCCCTCCTCCCTCCTTCTCAGGATTGGGTTAATGATTGACTTTGATATGTTTGTGAATGTACATCACGTACATTAGGGAATTTCTCTCTTCTCCCTCCCACCCTCCTCAATTAGGTCGCCTTATTTGCTCACCTATAGTTTCTCCTTCTTCATTGAGAGTTCCTCCATTTCCTCCCTAGCTTCCCTGTGTTAGGGAGAACATCTGATTTATTTTTTGCGACTGACTAATCTCACTTAGCATAATGTTCTCCAGTTCCATCCATTTCCCTGTAAATGATGTAACTGTGTTCTTTACGGCTGAATAAAATTCCATTGTGTACGTAGCCTGTACAACAAATGGTGTTGGCAAAACTAGTTAACCATATGCAGAAAAATGAAAATAAACTCCACTTTCTCACCCTGCACAAGAGTCAATTCAAGATGGATTAAAGACTTGAAAATTAGACCAGAGACCTTGACGCTCCTTGAAGGGTGCATAGGTCCAACACTGCAACACATAGGCACTGGTAAAAACTTTCTCAACAAGACCCAAAAAGTACAAGAAACTAAAAGGTGAATCATTATCTGGGACTGCATTAAATTGAAGAGAGCCAACAGAATGGGAGAAATTTTTTGTCACCTACTCTTCTGTGAGAGGACTAATATTTAGAATATACAGAGAACTCAGGAAACTCACAGTTAAGAAAACAAATGACTCAATCAAAAATGCTCAAGTGAACTAAATAGATACTTCACAAAAGAGGTAATTCATATGGCCAATAAATACATGAAAAAATGTTCAACATCATTAGCAGTCAGAGAGATGCAAATCAAAACTCTCTTGAGATTTCACCTAACTCCAACTAGAATGGCAATCATTCAAAACACAAACAACAAATGCTGGCAAGGAGGTGGAAAAATGTAAATTATTTTTTTTGGGGGGGTGGTACTGGGGTTCCTGGAAACCCTTCTACCTCCAGGCTACACTCCCAGACCTATTTTATACTTTTTATTTGGAAACAGGGTCTCTTAAGCCTGCATGGCTGGCTTCAAACCTGCGTGATCCTCCTGTCTCCACTTCCCAAGCATGAGTGGGAATTCTAATACATTGTTGGTGGGATGGAAAATTGTACAACCACTTTGGAAGACAGTATGGAGGATCCTCAGAAGAATGGGAATGAACTTAGCATATGATCCAGCAATACGACCTCTGGGTATCTACCTAAAAGAATGATAATCAAACTACCAAACTAATACATGTTCATAGCTGCACAATTCACCACCACCAAACTATGGAACCAGCCAAGATGTCCATCAATAGATGAAAGAAAGGATTTTTAAGTGATAAGGTGAGAAAAAAGGGGTCAGAAAGGTAAAAGGAATACAGTGTGTGTGTGGGGGGGGAAGTCTGTGTTATTTTTTCTTTATGTCTGCCCTTGAAGAATGTGCAGTTAACTTGTAGCTCATTTTGTTTATATATTTATTTAAGTAGTGGGGATTAAACCTAGGAGCATTCTACCTCTCCTATACCCCCAGACTGTATTTCTTTTTTAACAGGGTCTTGCTATGTTTCTGGGAGTCTCACTATTTGCTGAGGCAGTTCTCAAACCCATGATCCTCCTGTCTTAGTCTCCCAAGTACTGGGATTCCAGGCCTTATTTCATTATAATGTAAGTTAGGATTATTTAGTATAGGTCATAGGTTTATTTAATATAGGTAAGGATTGCTTTTTCCCAAAATGAAAATAGTTGTGGAGTGTGTGTGTGTGTGTGTGTGTGTGTGTGTGTGTATGTATGTATGTGTGTGTCTGGCATTAGGACTTGAAAAGGGACATTCTAACTCTGAGCTATACTCCCAGCCTATTATTTTATTTATCTATTTATAAATTGTGTCTCACTTTGTTACCACATGCTAACCTCAAAACTGTGCCCCCCCTGTCTCAGGCTCCCAAGTACTGGGATTACAGATGTGTGCCATTATGCCTGGAGTAATTTTTTTTAATGATCATTACCACAATTCATGTCCCTAGTAAAACTTGAGAAAGTATATAAAATATAAAGTAAAATCTAATTTTAACATCAAGAGGGAAGCAGTATAATTTTTATTTTAAAAATTAATTTTTTGGGGGGTCAAAGCTTCACTGGTACTGATTCACATATCTGAAAATTGCTTTTTGCCATAACCAGTCAACTTAAGGAGGCCTTTTTTTATCTTTTACTATTTCCCTTCAATTTGATACAATTTCCTTCCACTTTATGATTAAATAGAGGGCCGTGCATAGAGACCATCAGAGCAAATGGAAACCACAGTTGAAGACACATCAATGACAAGACTTCAAAGCCACTGCAGACCTCGTAGAGCACTAGCCTGGCTCTCAGTGGCTTCCTTGGCATCTTGGGATAATTTGGAAGGACTTTAGTTTTGTTCTCCATGTCTTTTATTTAGTCATATTTTAAAAATATTGAATTTACATTGAACATTGTTAGTTTGATATACCTGTGCCCTCAGTGATCCATGAGTATTTAGGTAATTTTTATTAATGTGAAAACCATTTTTTACTCCATTAATCTGTACAACTTCAATGCACCAATAAAAAAAGGAAAAAAGTAAAAGTGGGCAATGGGGAATTAATAAGTTACATTAAATATAATTTAATAAATTATATTTAATGTAGGTTAACATTAATTGATAGTTGAATTTTACATTTATGATACTGAACTAGAGACAAAGCATATAAAATGGAGGAAAGTCAGAAATTGAGAATTTCTAGCTTGGCATGCATGCGTGCACACACATAGTTATTTATTGAGCAAGGATCAACAATATTTCTTAACGGAGTATCACTGAATAAGCAATAGATAGGATGGGATTTCTTATAGGAAATTACACTCCATTCAGAACATGGATCTCTGGGACATAGCAAGCTGTCATTATATCTCTCTGGTAACAGACCAGTAATTCAATATGGCCTCTTTTATAATAGGAACTTTGGCAAAAACCAGAGAAATCATTCTGTGTCACATTAAGTGCTTGTGCTTGTGTGATATCAACAAGAATCACTGCTAGTAAGAGTAGTAGTAAGTATTAAAATATCATTTAAAAATTGTATCTTAATCTGTCATACTTCTGGATCTCTCATTTATTTAACAAATATTTATGGAGTGCCTTATTAGAGCTGCCCTTAGGTGTTGTCGGAGAGCAAAGGGATAATAAACATTGTTCTTGCCATCAAAACCCTTGGGATCTCAATAGGAGCTGTGACAGTTGCCTGTGTCACTATAATCCTGAGAAGAAAGTCATTTTCATTGTTTTTTGTTTTGTTACAAACTACTTTAAAATTTAGTGGCTTAAATTGAAATTTTTTTTCTAAAGGATTTCAGAAAATCTACTTTAACATAAAATAATAAAAACAGGCAAAAATCAAAATCAAAATTTCCTGAAATCTGTATATGAACCAAGGGATTAGAATAATTTAATGAATGCTGATTCAAGAAAAAGGAGCTCAGCAAGGTGAGATGGTGCAAACTTGTAATCCTAGTACTTGAGAGGCTGAGACAGGATGATTGCAGGTTTGCGGCCAGCCTCGTCTATTTAGTGAGGTCCTCCTCAACTTAGTGAGACCCTGTTTCATAATAAAGAATACAAACTAGGGTTGGGGATGTAGCTTGGAGGTTCCATCCCTAATACTGCAAAAAAAAAAAAAAAAAGAAGAAGGAAAGAAAGAAAGAAAGAAAGAAAGAAAGAAAGAAGGAAAGGAAAAGAAAGCCTTAGTAAGACTAGCAGGCTTTGTGGCATTTTAATTTCTTTTATTCCCATCTCTCTTCCCCAACACACTGGCAGGCTGGAGCCAGCTGGCAAAAGTATGGGTTCCAAAGAGAGGCGTGAGGATGAAAGAATTTTTAATTCTAATGTGGCGGGTGGGGGGGCACCAGCCTACTATCTCTACTGGCCGACCCCTGCTCCTGGGTCAATATCTCTACTGGTCGACCCCTACTCCTGGGTCAGTATTCTCTATTGGGCCGACCCATTATATTCAAAGAAGACTATGCCTGTCTTAGGTTGTTTCCTTCAGGTATCAAGGATTACCTGTCTTTTGATAAGCTGTATATCCTGTTTTAGGTTTCCTTGTCCCAAGGAAATCTTACCCATCATTGGCTACCAGCCTCTTAAATGGGGGTACTTTTCAAACATAAATTGTGCACTTCTGCTAAATAAAAATGTTTTCACTTTGTCTAAGACCACACTTTGTCCCAAATCTCCAATAAACAAGGTATTGGGAGTATCAGGTAAAATAGGTATTTCAGTAAGACATTTCCTCCAATTTATCACGTCCCTAAGGCTCCATCCTGCAGAGCCCCAGAAAAGAAGACACAAACGCCGAGTCTGTTGATGATGCCTCCTCTTTAATGCTTCCCACTCAATGCGCACAGCAGGCAAATATATATCAGTCTCATAACCTCTCCCTCATCACTCCACCAACCCCAAGCTTCCCACAGCTAGGGCATGCACATTTCTAACCCTCTCATAGGTGGGCTGGTGGTAGCACGAGGCGCTGCGTCACTGATCATCCATAGGGCGCCTGATAGGGCTCACTGCGCAGGCTCAGGGCACCCCAGCCTCGTGAGCCTCGTGACTTGGCTGCAAGCCTAGGCGCCATCTTGAGTCCACGCTGGCAACAAGCCTGGGTGCCATCTCGGTCCAGCCGAGTGGGCCCCGACATCTCCCCCTTTTTGTTTTATTAAAAATAAGGCTCGGGATCGTGCCTGTCTTAGGTTGTCGACCCTCAAGGATCATTCTTACCCGTCTTTGGGAGAACAATAGCATGATTGTTTCCCTGTCTTAGGTTGATATGATCCCGGGGACGATCTTACCGGTCTTTGACTACCGATCCAGCATATTGAGCCAAACCTGAGGAGATGAGCCAACATCAAGGACTGCCATAGCTTGCACCAATATGCGCTGTTGTTGCAGTGTGCGTTGTCGAGTTCGCCTGATATATCCAACCAGGAAACAGCATGCTACCACCAGCAAGAATGCTCAGAATGCCATGCCACCCCAATCTTTTAAGAAACCCAATGTTCCATGTATCAAGTCCATCCATTGTTGTACTGTGGCGACTTCTACACGGGTAGAATTAATTGCAACGATAGATGCTCGAAGCTCAATCATGGCATGTTCAAATTCATGGCTCCAAGTTCCTAGAAGCATCTTGCTTAATTGACGAGACAAATTGCCTGCATGGGAGAAATTTTAATACTGCACATACGTTATACATAATCCAGATAATTTATGAATACATGGTACCATGGCCATTTGCCCCAGAATGTCAACCTGTTCTTGTAACAGGTCTACTCTTTGATTTACCATTAATATGCCAGCTTTAAGTTGCCCATTTATTTGAGCTTGCTGATCCATGGCAGTAGCCACATGTGAGGATAGAGCATTCATAGTGGCTGCAGTATTTATAGATGTCACCAAAGCGGCAGCAGCTGTAACTGCCGCAGCCACAGAGGCCACAATTACAGCAATAAGAGCAGAAATTCCAAAGTCTCTCTTTTCTCGTTTCAGCAAAACTGGAAGGGAATTTACATTCACTCGTATTGGCCAAGGAACTGCTATAGGCATTGCTACTGCCCAAGGGTGCATAGAAGCATTCCAGCAGAAAGTTAGAAAACAGGTATCAATAAAACAACCTAGACTATAATTAACCAAAGAACTATTAGAAACAAGCCAAAAAAATGGAGTAGTTACACAAATAGGAGTGGGCCCAAATGGGAATCGTGGTCCCATTGAACAATTTACCTTGACGCTAGCCTCAAAAGTATCGGAAAAATTTTGAGAATAGCTGCAGTTTTTTACAGTTCCCCCTGAAATCATAGAAAAATGGTGGCAATGGTGGACACAGGTAAAGGAAGAGGGAAGGCAGAAATAATTCCCCAAAGATCTTTTTCACCCATTCCAATGTGAAACATTACCAACAGAGTTAGCAATATCCATTTGTTGCTTGGCATCTTCCATTGGCTCCTGTACATGGCGCACCAATCTTTCAGGAACCCAAATCGGCGAGTCTTTGTCCTGTGGGAAAACACACACTGACCCTCGACCCCACGTTAGCACTGGATCCGGACCATTCCATGCTCCTGTAAGAATATCTTTCCACATTGCTTGCCCTGCATAGCGCTTATGAGGCCTGTAATGTCTTTCCACTGCTGTTCGTCCATTGGCATCCAACGTTAAAAAATTTAGAATAAATAATATAAGATTTAGTTTATCTTTTGGTGTGCTCCATTGAGCCCCTATTCCCCCTTTTTGTTTTATTAAAGCAGACTTAATAGTGGCATGGGCTCATTCTACTATGCCTTGGCCCTGTGGATTATATGGTAATCCATGATTTAAGTGTATAGCCATTTGGGCACAAAAATGAGAAAATCTCTGAGAAACATAAGCAGGTCCATTATCAGTTTTAATTTGGTGAGGGATGCCCCAGGCAGCAAAAGCCTGCAAACAATGGGAAATTACATGTTGGGCCTTTTCTCCAGTATGAGCAGAGGCAAAGATGACTCCGGAATATGTATCCACGGAAACATGTACATATTTAAGAGAGCCAAATTCAAGAACATGCATGACATCCATTTGCCATAGGTGAAGAGGTCGCAGACCTCGAGGATTTGCTCCTGTAGTAGGCTGTGGCAATAATGTCAAACAATTTTTGCATTGCAATACAATGCGTCAAGCTTGTTCTTTAGTGATTTTAAATTTTAGTCTCAGCGTTTGGGAATTTACATGAAATTTATTGTGAAATTCTTGAGCCTGTAACACTTTGTCCTCATTTGAAAAAATAAGTACAGTTCGAGTATGAAAATCTGCAATAGCATTGCCTTCAGCAAGCGGTCCAGGAAGTCCTGAATGAGCTTGTATGTGGGTTGCATAGAAGGAACATTTTCGGTTCCAAATATATTGTTGTAACTTAGCCAATAATAAAAGAATAGTAGATTGTCCCTTAATATGTCCCACACATTCAAGGCTATTAAGTGCCTGTACTACATATAAGCTATCTGAAATTAAATTGAATGGAGTGGAATCATAGAGCATAAATACTTGAATCACTGTCAAAATCTCTACTGCCTGTGCTGATGAATGGGGAAAAAGAAAAGTTTGTGGATCTGAGCCCTCTTTGAATATCACTCCCATACCTCCTTTGGATCCATCTGTAAAAATATTTGGCGCTCCAGCAATCGGTGCAGATCGAGTGATTTTTAGGAAAAATAATAGGATGAGCCAAAACAAACCTGAGCCATGGATGTTGTGGATAATGATTATCGAATTGTCCTGTGTCCATTACATGGACAATAGCCCAGTCAAAATTGGTGGCAGCTAGAGTGACAAGCTGTTCTTTAGTATATGGAGTGATGATAAGATCAGGCTGCATTCCAAATGCAGTCAGAGTTGCCTTTAGTGCCTTAATAATTATTTGTGCAACACAGGCTAGATACCATGGCAACACTTTTTTGGGAGAATGAGGGAGGTGTACTCACATTATGGGACCCTCTTGCCACAACACTCCAGTGGGTGTGAGATCTGTGGTAAGAATACATAAGAGCAGTTTTTTCTGATAATCTATACGATCCACTTGTGCTTCAGATAATCTTTCCTCTACAAGTTGAATACATGTTCGCACCTCAGGTGTTAAAGATCACGAAGAAAGTAAATCTGAATTCCCTTTTAGCAAATCAAACAAAGGTTTTAGGTCAGCATTACTAAGTCTGCAATATGGTCGAATCCAATTTATATACCCTAAAAGTTTTTGAAAATCATTTAAAGTTTGTAAATTGTCCACCCTCAAGCTAACCTTAAGAGGACGAATAATAGTATCTTCTAATTTGGTGCCAAGGTATTGTTTAACATTTCCCTGTTATATTTTTTCTGGAGCTATAATTAAGTTCCATTGTTTAAGACATAGTATAGTTTTTATAAGCATTTCGTCCAAAATTTCTGGGGTTTTAGCACATAATAAAATATCATCCATATAATGACAAATCATGGAAGAGGCAAATTCTATCCTAATAGATTGTAGGGCTTTATCTACATATATTTGGCACAAATTGGGACTATTAGCCATACCCTGTGGTAGCACTGTCCATTCATATCTTTGATCCACCAGCTGATGGTTAATGGACAGTATTGTAAAAGCAAATCGAGGGGTATCTGCAGGATGCAGTGGGATAGAGAAGAAACAGTCTTTGATGTCCAACACAACAGTGGGCCAATTGGCAGGGAGGGCTGATATGACTGGTAGCCCCAATTGCACTGGTCCCCTGATCTCCATACTATTATTTACTGCTCGGAGATCATGTAACAATCTCCATTTACCTGATTTCTTTTTGATAACAAAAATAGGGGTATTCCATGGAGATGTGGAGGACTGTAAATGTCCTGCCAATAACTGCTCCTGTACCAGCTCGTGGGCTGCTGTAACTTTTTCTTTAGGAAGGGGCCACTGAGAGACCCACACTGGCACATCTGTTTTCCATTTAATCTTTAATTATTCAGTGGCCCCATAGAAAAACCCAGTCCTCTTTTATCTTTAAGATTGTTTCTTCCCTTCATGGGAACAGGGGACTTTCGACCTTGTTCAAATCGGCCAAGCCCACCTGTCCCTGAATAGCCTACATCATGCATAAGTTGTTGACTTTGAGGGCTATATACAGATTCAGTAGTCAATTTTACTCCCATTTGTTGTAACACATCCCGACCCCACAAGGATACAGGAAGTTCCAGAACAAAAGGTTGGAATGTCCCTGAATGACCTTCTTGATCTGTCCAATTAAGGTGAACAGCACTGCAGCTTGGACTATTTGCATATCCTAACCCCTTAAGTAATTGATCTGTCTGTTGTAATCCCTAATCTTTTGGCCATTCAGATAATCTAATGATACTACAGTCTGCACCTGAGTCCAAGAGACCCCAAAAAGAGACTCCCTGTATAGTGAGTTGACACATGGGACATGACCCCATATCCATAGTGAGCCATGCTCCAGGAGGACCTGTAGAACCAAAGCCCTTATCTTTTCTTGCCTGTCTTTGACTAGGAAAAAGAGAATGTTTACTAGGCAACAGAATTATCTGAGAAATGCAGTCCCCATCATTTATAACAGAAATCCCATGAGGGGAAGAAACTAATATTTTCACATTGCCTGTATAGTCCTGGTCAATAACTCCTGGATGCACCACTAGACCTGATAAGGTAGTGGAACTTCGGCCTAGAAGCAGTCCTACAGTATTAGAAGGAAGGGGTCCATGAAAATCTGAATCTACTTTTTGAACTCCCATTTCAGGGGTTAATATGAGTCGGGTGGTGGCACAGACGTCCAATCCTGCACTCCCTGGGGTTGCTCTCCGTATGGTGGGAGAGGCTGCTGAAATCGAGGCACCTGCCTCATCTGTGGTCCTGCATTCCCTGTCTCCTGTTGAATTGCCCCATATATTTGAGGGCCCTGAGGCACAGGGCCCCTCTGCCCGTTTTTTGGCCTAGCACTTGATTGCGGTGGGGGAAGAGGCTTTCCATCTACATCCCATCGAGATCTGCACTCTACAGCCCAATGATTGCCTTTTCTACACCGAGGACACAGATTGGGAATCCTCTAGGCTGGTCTAGAAGATGCTCCAGAATTAGTCTGTATACAATCTCTTTTAAAGTGTCCTGGTTGACCACATCGGAAACAGTTCCTTGAACTGCCTCTCTGCTTTTGATTGTAAGGCTTGCCCTGCAACCCAGCAACAATGGCAGCAGCTATGGCTTGTCCTTGCATGACAGAGTCAGTTATGTCTCTGCATACCTTGAGCCATATTTCGAGGCCCTTATTTTTATAGGGACGTATTGCATCCCGACAAGGCTTATTGGCTTGCTCATAAGCTAGCTGTTTAATCAATGGCATGGCAGCGTCCACATCAGGGAAAACCCGAGAAGCTGTTTCCGCAAGCCGTGATAAAAAATCAGCAAAAGGCTCATTGGATCCTTGAGTAACTTTTGACAAACTGGCTCCTAAATTATCTGTCCCTGATAACATCTTCCATGCCCTTAATGCTGCTTGATTAATTTGCCCATACACCTGCTGTGGGTACCCATTTTGATTATTAGCAAATGGTCCCTGTCCCATTAACATATCCAAATTCCAAGCAGGTTGCCCTGTCTGAGCATTAACACGAGCTTGATCAGAGCAATATTCTATATAGGCTGACTTCCAATTAAGATAGGCTCCACCAGACAGTACAGCCCTGCACAAATTCATCCAATCATTTGGAGTCATGGAGTATCTTTCAAAGGATTCTACCAGTGACGAGGTAAATGAGGCCTGCACTGCATATGTAGACACAGCTTCTTTTAATCTTTGGACAATCTTCCAATCTAATGGCTCATGATACCTTTGCTGATTCTGGTCAAGAAACACAGGAAATGCTCCTGGTGTAGGCAAAATCTCCGCCCACGGACTAACCTCAGGTCTCTTCCGCCTATCAGACTTTCCTTTCTCAGTAAGATATGGCGGCGGACTAGGAGAGGGAGGGGGAGGAGCAGAAGGTTCAGGATGTTTCTTTTTTCTGTTATAAGACATTTGGAATCTGCGCCAAGATTCTAACAAAGCTTCTTCCTCCTTATCTCTTTCTGGTGGAACAGGCCATATCTCTTGTTCCTCCTCGGAGGAATTGGAGGAGTCGCTTTCAGAGGACTCCTCATCCCTCTGAGAGTCTGCCTGTTGACCTTGCCCTGAACTCTCTTCTTTTGCTTCCTCTAAAACATTAGAGCCTTCAGCCAGAACTTGATGATACCTCCCTGTTTTGTCTGTCAGGCATGATTTAATTAAGCTCCAGATAGCCAATGTCCCAGGTGGGAGAGCCCCTTCGGCATCGGCCTTAAGAAGATCCTGACCAAGACATTTCCACTGAGGAGTGTTAACATATCCTTCCTCTAAAAACCACAGAGCTACAGTTTTAACTGTGCTAAGAAAATTTTCTAAAGTGGCTGCTTTCACTTCCACTCCCCCATTAGACAGAATGTTATGAAGAGCCTCTTTGACCTTCATGGTAGCAACCTTAGACCCCATGATAAGTTTTACTTCGTCGCAAATTCCTGCAAACCTATCGTCGCAAATTCCTGCAAACCTACACAGCACTGTCCCTCGCTTATCCGTGAGCCTTATCTTATTTTATCGCTTACCTGCGAATATTTTGCTACTTTTTTTTTTTTTCTCTCTCCCGGGTTTCGGCGCCACTTATTGCGTCCCTAAGGCTCCATCCTGCAGAGCCCCAGGAAAGAAGACACAAACGCCGAGTCTGTTGATGATGCCTCCTCTTTAATGCTTCCCACTCAATGCGCACAGCAGGCAAATATATATCAGTCTCATAACCCCTCCCTCATCACTCCACCAACCCCAAGCTTCCCACAGCTAGGGCATGCACATTTCTAACCCTCTCATAGGTGGGCTGGTGGTAGCACGAGGCTCTGCGTCACTGATCATCCATAGGGCGCCTGATAGGGCTCACTGCGCAGGCTCAGGGCACCACCAGCCTCGTGAGCCTCGTGACTTGGCTGCAAGCCTAGGCGCCATCTTGAGTCCACGCTGGCAACAAGCCTGGGTGCCATCTCGGTCCAGCCAAGTGGGCCCCGACACCAATTAACACTATGATTTTTACATGTTAAATCAGTTTAACAGAGTAAACAAGTTATTAGTGGGCTAACATTTTTATCTTCTTTCCCTGTGTAACCAGGGCCCCACAAAACCAAACCTTCAATAGTACAGTTACTACTTGTCTGTAATACCATGGGTGTCAACTGCAGACATCCCATTTTCTTGACATCCCTAAAAAAACATAAGAATGTACCAGTTCTTTGTCCAAAATAACCAAAAGTACCAATTCTTTGTCCAAACTACAGTTACTATCTGTCTTTGTATTTGTCTGCAATACCACAGGCGTCAACTGTAGACATCTCTTTTTGACATTTAAAAAAAAAAAAAAAACATAAGGGTGAACCAGTTACCAGTTCTTTGTCCAGAATAACCAAAAGTTTCCACAATGGGTGTAAAATTCAAAGCAAGAAGTCCCAGCAATCGTGAGTTGTTACTGAAGACAGTTATTTCCCGTTGTTCCCAAACAGCTGGATGAAGTATGGGATGATCTGGAACGTAAGTCCATGTTTCAGTCATCAGCATTAATCTGAGAGTCCTCTTTCAGTCATCGCATTAATCTGAGTCTGATCTATATGTCACACCAGCCATTCAGGTATCCACCGTGCATTATCTTCATCCTGTGAGAAAACATCTTCCCCATATTAGTATAGGGGTGGGACCTTTCCAAATTCCTGTGCAAGGATCCTTCCATTTTACTAGATCAAAATTGCTTTTGGAGGATGGATGCCAATATCTGTCTGTTGCTGTGTGACCAGTTTTGTCAGCATTCAAGAAATTAATAGCACCTCCTTGACCCAGTTTTGTCGGCATTTAAGAAATCTAATAACACTTCCTTGACCATCAGGGTCTTCAGAAACCGGGAAAACTCTGAATCCTCTAGTATCTTCTCCATTTTTTGCAGCCCGTTTTATAGTCACCTGAAGCAGTGATATTAAAGATAACAACTCATCTCTATGGTACTGAGCAGCAGTTTCCTCAAGCTGCTTCTCTCTTCAGTATCTAAAGTATCCTCATCTTCCTTAGGAAGCTTAACACAAAGCATATCTTTTAACATATGTGCAAAAAACAAAAAACTAATTTTTTGACCCATTGTATATTACATTTTTTGACCCATTGTATATTACAACTCTTACGTTAGGCGCCTTCGAATTCTGTCTTAGTTTCTCTCTTCATTTTCTGTCTTAGTTTCTCTAGCACAAAGCATCTTTTTTAACAACCCATTATATATTACAATTCCCACGTTTTTCACCACCACCACAAATCTTCGAGCATGCTCCTTTTCTATTCAGCGGTGTCCTTCACTGCATTCTCAGTTTCAGAATTTCCTGTACGGACCACCACCTGCTGGAGCCAGCTGGCAAAAGTATGGGTTCCAAAGAGAGGCGTGAGGATGAAGAATTAAACTCTTAAGAATTTGATTCCAATAATTTTTGTTTTTAAATTCTAACGTGGGGGGGCGCCAGCCTACTATCTCTACTGGCTGACCCCTGCTCCTGGGTCAATATCTGTAGTGGTTGACCCCTACTCCTGGATCAGTATTCTCTATTGGGCCGATGACTGCTCCTGGGTCAATATTCTCTATTATAGTCAACCTACTGGCTGACCTACTGGCCGACCTACTGGTCGACAATGGGTTTATTTTTCTTGAGGTATTTATAGAGTTACAGGTCAACTAATATCCTCGTGCTATCACCACCGGAATACAATAGAGACCAATCCAAAGCACACACATTACAGGTAGGTTAATCAGTACCCTCATGCCATCACTACCTAATCTTCCCAGACCTTTTACTTTGAACTTTCCATGACCCCAAACCTTGTTGACTCTGGGCAAAGGACAGTCAGCTGAATCAGAAATATTCTTTTAGGGGAAAACATTAATGGCTTCCCACAGAAAACCTCCAGGATTGTAGTGAAGAGTCTCAGTCCAGCATCTACTTTTCCTTGACTGGTAGTTTCCTGGAAACACTTATTCACAGTTTGCTTTATTTTAACTAATCAGAGCTTGCTCAGTAAGAATAGTCTTTTCCTCTGGGCATTGCTTAAAAATTATCAGTGGCAATTGTTTAACATCGTGGCTTCCTTGGGCAGCAATTATAGCCGGGACAAAGAAGACTTCAACCCAAAATACTTAAAAGGAAGTAGATATCCATAGGGGCATTAAGAATATTCAGCATATTTGTGTTAACCCAGGCATCTATTTGCATGCACAAGGTTCTAACACCATTTGTTGAACAAGCTATCTTTTTTCCAGTGTATGTTTTTGGCCCCTTTGTAAAAAATCAATTTGCTGTGCAGATTTGTTTCTGAGTCTTCTTCTATTCTGCTCCATTGGTCTATGTGTCTGTTTTTGTGTCAATAACATGCTGTTTTATTACTATGGCTTTGTAGTATAGTTTGAAATCAGGTATTGTGATGCCTTCTGCATGGTTATTGTTGCTTAGAACTGCTATGGCTATTATGGGTTTTTTGTTATTCCAAATGAATTTAAGGACTGATTTTTTTATGTCTATGAGGAATGACCTTATTAATTTAATGGGTGTTGTGTTGAATCTTTAGATTCTTTGGGAAGAATGGCCATTTTGATGATATTTATATTTCCTATACAAAAACATGGAAGATCATTTTATCTCCTAAAGTTTTCTTCAACTTCTTTTTTCAATGTTTTATAATTTTCTTTGTAGAGGGTTTTTACCTCCTTGGTTAGGGTTATTTCTAAGAATAAGAAACTATTCAGTAATTCAAGTAAACACAAGAAATAAAGAGCACCAGTAAAATTAATTGCAAAGATAAATATGGAAGACAGAATAAAGCAGGGCATGGTGGTGCACACTTGGAATCCCAGTACTGACACAGGAGGATTGCAGGTTTGAGAATAGGCTGAGTAACTTAGACCTGAAACCCTATTTCAAAATGAAAAGAATTAAAAACAGTTGAGGTAGAGCTCGAAGGTAGAGCTCAGTCCCCAGTACTCCCACCCCACACACAAAGACAGAACAAACTGGGCGTGGTGGCGCACGCTTGTAATCCCCGCGCTTGGGAGGTGGAGACAGGAGGATCGCGCAGGTTCGAAGCCAGCCGTGCTGGCTTAAGAGACCCTGTTTCTAAATTTAAAAGTATATTAAAAAAATAGGTCTGGGAGTGTAGCCCGGAGGTAGAAGGGCTTCCAGGAACCCCAGTACCACCAAAAAAAAAAAAAAAAAAAAAAACAAAGACAGAACAAACGTATTTTGTTTTTAAGTCTTTTTTTATTAGATTGAAAATATATGTATAAATTCATAGATCTATCAGTAATTATAAATGTATGTCACTAGGCACAGAAAATATAAAGAGGCATTTGTATGAAAATAATAGCATAGAGCAAGGGAGAGAAAATAGCTATATAGGAACAAAGACTTTATATATTATTGAATTTATATATAATTGAATTATATAATTTATTATTGAATTACCCCAATCTGAACTACATTGGGGTAAATTCAAGTTACTTGTAATACTCATGATAACTAAAAACCCTTAAAATACAAATATATTTAAAATCATAAATATATACTTAAAATATAATATATAAAATATATCAAAAAGAAAAAATAAAATGTTAAAAGGCACTCTTGAAAAAAACCTATTTAAAGCCCAGCATGGTGACACATGCCTATAATCCCAGTACTTGGGAGGCTGAGACAAGAGGATGGTGCTTTTGAGAACAGCTTCAGCAAGTAGTGAGACTCTTAGCAACCTACTGAGTCCCTGTTTCCAAATAAAAAATAAAATTTATAAAAATGGATGAGGGGGTGTTGTAGGTCAGGGGTATAATACATTTCAGTCTTCTTTCTAAAGACATCCATCTTCTTTCTATTTTATCATTATACTTCAGTATCCTCAAATATTATACTTTTATCTTTCAATGTATCTATTTTTATAAAAATAATGGTCTTAAATAATTAACCCAACTGCTCCCCTTAGGAAACTGGAATAAGAAAAGCAAATTAAACCTAAAGCAAAATATATGAACATGCTAAAGATGAGAGGAGGTGGAAGAGAGGGAGAAATGGGTAATGACTGAGAATCGCTAAGAGGTTTCTTTTGCAGGTGATAAAAAGGTTCCAGAATTAAGTAATGCTAACAATTACCTAACTTTTGAATATATCAAAGCCACTGATTGTACTTTTAAAATGTGGATTTTATGATATGAGAATTAAACTTTATTTTTTAAAGAAGGTATTCATTCAATGTATTAGCACTTTTCCCATGTGGCTGACTTTGACTTCCCCAGAGCATGTAGTCTTAAAAGAGACACATTTCTTACATGGTAGCTGACTTCTCAGTGGAAAAAAGTAGGAGCTACTCAACTTTTTTTTTTTTTTTGGTGGTACTGAGGATGGAACCCTTCTACCTCCGGGCTACACTCCCAGACCTATTTTATATCTTTTATTTGGAAACAGGGTCTCTTAAGTGAGCTGCGGCTGGCTTTGAACCTGTGCGATCCTCCTGTCTCAGCCTCCCAAGCGCGGGGGTTACAAGTGTGCACCACCACGCCTGGCACTACTCAACCTTTTAAAGAACTGGTATTAGAAACTGTAGACCTCAACTTCTGATATAATGTATTGGTCAAAGTAAGTCCTAGAGCAGAGGCAGGGAAAAGAGCTATCTCTGAGTGTGAGAAGTGGATGTCTTTTGCAAAAGTTATATGGGATGGATGATGATGTAGTTATTTTTGGAAACAGTCTACAAAAAAGGAAGCTTTATCCTGTATCCACTAGATGGTTTTCCACAGGTGCTTCTATGAAGTGCATACCTTGGCCATTCTTCTGCAGCCTTGGCCACCCAGGAATGAAAAAGATGAATCGGAAGATTATATTGTTGGGAGTATTAGTCGACTTAGGAGAGTATATAGTCTTATATTGGGAACCTGGAAATTATGGATGGTGTGGGATGAGATTGAAGAGCAGTCTGAAGCAGAAAACAGTATGAGCAAGGAAGAAGAGGAAAAGATGTACACAGAATATGGAAGAAAATAAAAACAAGGTTTTTTTTTTTTTGCTTGTTTTTACTGTACTTTTTTTTTTCTTTTTTCTTTTTTGTGGTACTGAGGGTGGAACAACTCAGGGGCTTTTTTTTTTTTTTTTTTTTTTTTTTTTTTTTTTTTTTACCTCTGGGCTACACTTCCAGACCAATTCTATATTTTATTTGGAAACAGGGTCTCACTAAGTTGCTGAGAGCCTCACTAAGTAGTTGAGGTTGGCTTAGAACCTGTGTGAGCCTCCTGTCTCAGCCTCCCAAGCGCGGAGATTACAAGTGTGCGCCACCACGCCCGGCTTTACTGTACTCTTAATATTTCTTGAGGAAGATATTAAATACAGCTGAATATAGAGTCTGAGGTTTGAAGAATGAAGGCAAAGCCAAGGAGATAGGTATACCAGGAAGACCCAGGGCAAAGAGAAAGTGGCATCAGAACTGTGCAGATGAAAATTTCCTTTTACAGTAATTTAGAATGGACTGAAAGGATAGAGATTTGAGCAAAGAGAATCAAAGGGAATGTGAACGTGGCTGTTCAGATGAGGGGTACAGGTAGACACAACTAAGGTGGTAGTTTTAAGAAAATCAAAGAGGTGAGTTATATGGAATTAGTCCATAAAATAATTCATAGCACTGATTACTGATTAAATGTGGTAACCAAAGTTAATGAAACAGTCAGTGATGATGCCACAGCTCCCCGTCTCACTAGGAAAATGGTGTTCCTAATAGATATTGGGAGTCTCGGAAAGGAACAAACATAGAAGGGCACATGAAAAGGGTTCTCTATGAGCATATACCTTGGAAGTGCTTATGGAACATCCTGAGTTACATGTTCCACCACACTGTGACTCTTTTACTAGAGTAGACTGTGAACTGAGCTCAAGTGTATTGTAATGTGAGTTTGCTGCAAATGTTAGGAATGGAAATGAAGACTCGGATGTCATTCATAAGGAGGTGACAACACTGAAGAAAGGGGGAAATCTTGTAGAGGAGTGGTTAGGGAAAATAAACTTGGTTAACAGTTGTGTTTTGGTGAAAATGGTGCATAACAGTGGCAGTAGAAAACCCAGGATAATGTTAATGAAGCCTAGGGTTAGACTTTGAGCTGAGATTTTTTAAGCATCTCTACCCTAGGCCCCTTCAGGTGGTGCATCTCCCTTCCTCAGATCTATCAGGATTCTCTCACAGCTACCATCCTGCTCTGCTGTTAAGAGGATTTTGAAAGCAGTCTCCTTCCTAACACATTCCATTCACAGTCAGGGTTCTAATTTGAGCCATGTTCAATATTTCCCTATTTTCCCCATTTATATCATTTCTTTATATTACATGTGACTATTCTCCTACTCTCAACCAGTTTAAAAAACCAATTAAGGCAGGGAACTTCCTTTTCCATCTTCATAAGCCTCATAGTGTGCCATACACAGCAGGTAGTCAGCAAATGTTTGTGTAAATCCAACATTACCAACCAGCAGTCACTGGTTTTGTTTGGCGTCTACAGTGTTGGTTTGGACAGTGTTGATGCAAAATTTGAATTAATTGCCCAAATTTAAAACTCTAAATTTTTCAGAGAAAAATTTCAATTTGTGGCTTCTTTTGAAAAAATAGGATGATCTGGCAACACTGGGCCCGCATTCCCATATGGAAACAGTTGGCTGGCACTGCATCGCAGCTGCCCCTGAAGATGGGATGGGCTCTCAGTTTCCCACAGGCCACACATGTGTCCTCTACATGAGGATGAGTGTCAGTTGCTATTATTAACTTACTTGCTCTATTTGTTTTTCTTGTAGAAGTGCTAAGAAGGAAGTGAAAATTTCTTACATGCACATTTCTATCCAAGATGGAAAAACTGAAGCCAGACTATGTGATAAAGCCATGTGTTTTTATCTCTAAAAATGCTATGCTCAGTTTGTTTATTGATTTATTTGATTTATATCGGGTTTCTACCTTCTTTAGGCATGTCTAGATGTCTTGTCTAGATGTTGGAGATAAAAGAGTGAAGAGATTAGACAAAGGAGGTCCAGGAGTTGACATTCTCTGTTTCCGGGCTGGGTCTTATCACCAGTGTTGTAAATCTTGGTTTATATAAATGAAGGACAAGCCAGGCGTGGTGGCGCATGCTTGTAATCCCAGCATTTGGGAGGCTGAGAAAGGAGGATCACAGTTCGCGGACAGCCTCAGCTACTTAGTGAGGCCCTCTGCAACTCAGTGAGACCCGGTTTCAAAATAAAGAATAAAAAATTAGGGCAGGGGGTGTAGCTCAGAGGTCTAATGCCCCTGGGTTCCATCCCCAGACCCGAAATAAATAAATAAATAAATAAATAAATAAATGACAAAATCTCTCTGCAGTGCTAACACCTGCAGAAGGAGTAAGAGGAGGAGGATTCAGAAGTGGAGAGTAGGTTACTGATTGAAACGCTCTTACAGTGCAGGAAGGATAGGCAGGTAGCAAACACAGGGTGAAGATGTAGACATTCAGTGTTCATTTTAAAGTTTGGTGGAGAGATGAGAGGGCAACAGTGGTATAGCTAGGTCAGAGGAAGTTTTTCTGATTTGTAGAAAAGGAAGATATGTGTTTATTTGTGAGCCAAAATAAAAAGTCTATTGGATAAGACGGACTAAAGATTTAAAATGCAAAAATGACTAGAGAATGGGACGGGAAACAACAGAGAAAGATGCCAGTACATTTGGGCGCACTGTAGGGTTGTTTACCCTCCTGACCATGTGGCTGACTGGGAACTAAGGCTCTCTCTGTTGCCAGTAGAGAAATAGTATAGTTTTTAGCAAATCTCTGGCCCAGAAAAGATAAAAATTCAAAGTGGTGCTGTTTCTACTGAATGTATATCACTTTTATACCTTCATAAAGTCAAAAATTGTAAATCAAACCATCATAAATTGGGTCTTATCCTTTCTCTACACACGCACACACACATGTTTATGTATTCATACAAAACTATAAATATAAAAGCACATGTGTTCTGTTTAGCCACGTAAATAAGAACTTTATGCAAGCACAGCTTTTCCATAATTTTTTCATTTTTCTACCACATGTAACTTTGTCTCTAAATCAAAGAATAAAAAGAAAATTTCAGTATTTATTACAATTTGAGTGTCAGTTTCAATCGTTGATTGTTAATTTTAGTAGAGCTAAGTGGTAATATTCAGATATAGTAGTTACCAACTCAACATATGGTATCATATATGTATACTCATATAATTTCAATGTTTGGCTATGTTTGTCCTTACAGAATAGTAGTTATTAATTTTTATTCCTTAAAGAAAAGTAAAATTTCTGCCTTTCAGAGTTTTATATAAAATGAGAATAAATATAAAAGTCAGCTTAGAGAAACATATCTCTAATTTGTATTTATACTACATTTACTTTATTCATTTATCTCTATTTCATTGGTGCATTTTAGTCAAACATCTTAATGGAATACAAGGTGGTAGAGGTATACATGTACATATCACTCAATTAGCCCTTACCCAATTCTCACCCCATAACCTCCTCCTCCCTCCATCTCATGTTTGACTTAGTGATTGACGTTGATAAGTTTGTTAATGTACATCATGTACACTAGGGAATTTCCCTCATCTCCTCTTTCATCCCCTCAGTTAGGTCACCTTATTTGCTCATCTATGGTTTCTCCTTTGTCTAGAGTTCCTCCTATGACTCATTTTCTCCCTAGCTTCTACATATTAGGGAGAGCTTCCGATTTTTATTGTTTGTGACCGACTAATCTCACTTAGCATAATGTTTTCCTGTTTCATTCATTTCTCTGCAAATGACATAATTTTGTTCTTCTTTATGGCTGAGTAAAATTATATTGTGTATATATCCCATAGTTTTTTAACCCATTCATCTGTTCATGTACACTTTTGCTGGTTCCATAGTTTGGCAATTGTGAATTTTGTGTGGCTATAAATATAGATGCATTTTCAATTTCACCAACAATGTATTAGAGTTCCCACTTTTCCACACCCTCATCAGCATTTGTTGGCATTTGTGATTTGAATGATTGCCATTCTAATTAGAATTAGATGAAATCTCATGGTAGTTTTTATTTGCATCTCTCTGATTACTAATGATGTTGAACATTTTTTCAAACATTTATTGGTCATTTGAATTCCTTCTTTTGTGCAGTGTCTCTTTAGTTTGTTTGTGATGCTTCCTGTATGGTTCTTGTTGTTGAAAACGACTTTGGCTATTCTGGGTTGTTGTTGTTGTTGTTCCAACTGAACTTAAGGACTGAATTTTTTGTGAGGAATGACCTTGGTAATTTAATGGGTATTGCATTGAATCTCTAGATTACTTTGGGAAGTATGACTACTTTGACAATATTGATTCTGCGTATCCAAGAACATAAAAGTTTTTTTCCATCTCCTAAGTTCTTCTTTGATTTCTTTTTTCAATATTTTATAATTTTTCTTGTAGAGGTCTTTTACCTCCTTGGTTAGGTTTATTCTAAGTATTTAATTTTTTGTGGAATATTGTGAGTGAAAGTGTCTTCTGGATTTCTTTTTCAGTGGATTTGTGGTTGGCATATGAAAAAGATTTTGATTTTTTAAGATTAATTTTGTGCTCAGACACTTTTATAAGCCTTTTGGTTGAATTTGTTGGGTCTTCTAAGTAAAGCATCATGTCATCTGCAAATAGGGATAATTTTAGTTCTTTTTTTTTTAATTGTAGTCCTTTGATTTCCTTCTCGCCTCATTGCTCTGGCTAGAGTCTCAAGTACTATATTGAAAAGAAGTAGTGGTAATGGACATCCTTCTCTTGTCCCTGTTTTTAGGGGAACCTTTGCATTTTCTCCTATTTAATATGTGTTGGCTGTGGGCCTAGTGAATATTGCCTTTATGATGTTGAGGTTTGTTCCTTCTGTTCCTATCATCTGCAGTGCTTTTAATATAAATGGGTGCTGGATTTTATCAAATGCTTTTTCAGCATCTATTGAAATGATCATGTGATTTTTGTCTTTGGTTCTGTTTATGTGATGAATTACATGGATTGTTGTTCATATGTTGAACCAACCTTGCATCCCTGGGATGAACCCTTCTTGGTCATGGCGTATGATTTTCTTGATGTGGTTTTGAATGCACATTGCTAGTAATTGTTTAGCAGTTTTGCACCTAAGTTCATGAGCGATAAGTGCCTATAGTTTTTATGAGCAGTTTTTTTGTTTTGTTTTGCTTTGTTATTAATGAGATGTACTTGGGAGGTTGAGACAGGAGGATCACAGGTACATAGCCAGCCTCAGCTACTTAGTGAGGCCCTCTGCAACTTAATGAGGCCCTGTTTCAAAATGAAGAATAAAAAATAGGGCTGGGGTTATAGCTCAGAGGTAGAATGACCCTGGGGGCTCAATCCCCAGTACTGCAAAAACAAACAAACAAACAAACAAAAACAAAAAGATGTTAGTTTCATAGAATGTATTGAGTGTCCCATTTCTTTCTATTTTATGGGCTAGATTGAGGAGTATTGGAATTAGCTCTTCTATAAAGTTTATATAAAATTCACTTGGGAAACCATCAGGTCCTGGGCTTTTGTTTGACGGTAGGCTCTTTATTGCTGCTTCAATCCCTTTGATTGCTATTGATAATTTTATATATTCTATATCTTCTTGACTTTTTTTTTTTTAGAAACTAGCTTTTGGTTTAGTTGATTTTCTGTATTTAAAAAAAAATCTCTACTTCATTAATTTCTGCTCTGATTTTAACAATTTTCTGTCTTCTACTGGCCTTGGGGTCAGACTGTTCCTGTTTTTTAAAAGCTTTAAGGCATATCTTTTGATTATTTATTTGGTGATTTTTTTTCTGTTCTTCTTAGGTGGGCATTCAGTGAAATTAATTTTCCTCATAATACTGCCTTCAAAATGTCCCAGAGGTTTTGATATGTTGTGTCTCTATTTTTGTTTGTTTCTAGGAATTTCTTGATTTCACCCCTTACTACTACTATGACACATTCCTCTTTCAGCAGTGCGGTTTTCAGTTTCTATGTGTTTATGTGGTTACTCTGGGTCTTCTTATAGTTGGTTTCTAGTTTCATCCTTTTGTGGTCTGAAAAGACACAGGGGAGTATGTCACATTTTTAAAATTTGCTAGTGCTCACTTTGTGGCCCAGGATATGGTCTGTTTTAAAGAAGGTTCTGTGAGCAGCTGAGAAAAATGTGAACTCTACCATAGTTGGGTAGAATATTCTGTATGTGTCTAATAGGACCATTTGGTTTATGGTGTTCTTTAGGTCTGAGGCATCTTTACTGACTTTTTGTCTAGAAGATTGGTCTAGCAGTGTGAGAGAAATGTTGAAGTCTCCCAATATTATTGCATTGGGATCTATGTGTGACTTAATGTCACAAAGAGTTTGTTTTGTGAAAGTGGCTGCATGGTGTGTAAATGTTGAGTATTATTATTTCTTCTTACTGTATTTTTTCTTTTTTCAGTAAACAAGGACTGCTTTGTTTCTTCTGATAAGCTTAGGTTTGAAGTCTAATTTGTCTCATATCATAGTTGCTACTCCCGCTTGTCTTTAAGTTCTGTTGGCGTAGATTACTTTGCTCTAGCCCTTTACCTTTAATTTGTGACTATCTTTACTTGTAAGTTATGTTTCTTACAGACAGCATATAGATAGATTCTGATTTTTTATTCATTTTGTCACCTTATGTCTTTTTATTGGGGATGAGGCCATTTATAGTCAGTGTGATTATTGAGAAATGATTTATTTCTAACATTTTGAGTTTTTACTTTAGTATTAGGTAGTATGTTGTTTTTGCTTAGTTGTTTGATGGCAATTATTGTTTCTCTGGTTCTGGTGTTCAGTAATTATTTCTTTTTTGTAATTAATCTCTTGGAGCATTTTCTCTAGTGCTGATTTGGAAGACATAGTTCTTTCAGCTTTTGTTTGTCATGGAAGATTTTTATTTCCCTCTTGAACTTGAGAGATATTTTTGCTGGGTAGGAAATTTTTGGCTGTAAGTTGTTTTATTTCAGAGTTTGGAATATGTTATTTCAGGTCCTTCTGGCTCTCATGACTTGGTTGGAAAGTCTGGAGTGATTCTAATTGGTTTGCCTCTGAATGTCACTTGGTCTTTTGCTTTTTTCACCTTTAAGATTCTTTCCTTGGCTTCCACATTAGTCAGTTTGACTCTTATGTGACATGGTGAACCTTTTCTCTGATCTAGTCTGAAGTCTAGTATGTTTCCTGTAGTTGTGTATTGATCTCTTTTCCTATGATTTGAGAATTTTCTGATATTACTTGTTTGAAAAGAATATTGATCTCTTTGATTTCACCTTCTATCCTCTCTTCTATTATTCTTAGATTAGCTATTATTCTATTATTATTAGATTAGCCTATTATTATTAGATCAGCTCTTTTAAAATTGGCCAACATCTCTTCAGTGTCCAATTCATGCTGTCAAATTGCATTTTTTCCCTAAATTATATATTATACGTTAATTTTTGAAGTGGTCATCTTCTAAGATTTTATTTTTTATGTGATTAAGCCTACGGTTTATAGTTTGTATCATGCTTTTACTTTAGTGATTGCATCCTTCACTTCCTTCAGAGTTCCTTTCTGATTCCTGTTCAGGGTGTCAGATTCTTTGTTTAACTATTCCTTTATTTCTTTCAGGGTCCCTCTAATTTCTGTCTTGGAAATCCTGTATCATTTCTACTATTAAAGTTCTAATTTGTCCTTTTGGTGATCTTTGCAATTTTGTATTGGCAGGTTCTGTTACTGTGGGGTTGTGGAAGCTCATTGCTTCCTTGTTATTCCTCCTTCTCATGATTTCAAGTGTCTTAAGTTTTTATCTTTGTTCTTTTTTTTTTTTTTTGCTTTCTTTTTTCAGTATTGTGGATTGAATCCAGGGGAATTCTAACTCCAGGCTACACCTTCAGGCCTATTTTTTATTCATTATTTTGAAATAGGACCTCACTAAGTTGCAGAGGGCCTCACTAAGTAATTGAGGATGGCCACTAACCTCCAATCCTTTTGTCTCAGCTTCCCAATGACTGGAATTTCAAGTGTATGCCACCACACCAGGTTATTTGTTGCTTTTGATAGTTTTCTCTCACTCTGTATGTGTCAACTGGTATATTCAAGGGCAAGTTGTGTTGTATTCAGTGGTGAAGTTTGAGTGAGGAGAGAGTGCTGAAGAAGTAAATGTAAGAATAGGGTAAAGTAGCAGATAGGATCAAGAAGAATGAGTGTTTGAGTGTAGTAAGGTAATATATAGTAGCGATTAATGATAGTAAATATATAGGAGAGTTTTAGTAACCAGAGTATTTAGGTATCATGATATAATGTGGGTTTAATATAAGATAAAAAAGAAAGAAAAAAGGGATGGAGAGAAGAGAATAGATATGGAATAGGGAAGAAGCTTGTCAAAGAGGTGGGAAGAGCAAACACACACACACACACACACACACACACACACACACACACACATACACAATGAAAAAACAGAAACAAAACAACCCTACAAATATATCAGCTGAGAGTAGACTTGACCTTTATAGTCTCCCTGGTTCTGCATGGATTCTTTCAGCTGCTTAAGGTTCACTTTCTATATTAGGTCCTTGAGCATGTTCCAAGTGCTCTCATTAGCCTTGTAACCTACAGCAATAAAGTCAGTTTGTAGCCCCACTTTTTCATCTACTTCAATGATTGGGACCCTGGCCTGGTGTCTCTCTCTCTGTCTGTTCAGGCACTGAGTGCCACTGGTACCTTTTTTGCTGCAAGCTAGGTCCCTGAGCTCTCCAAAAGGCATGTCATTGAGTCTCTCTCTGTCTGTACAGGCAGCCAGTATCACTAGTGCTGGATCTAACATTAAGTGCAGGTCTCCACAGACCTTGAGTCAGAGTCTTTCTCTGCCTATGAACGTGGCAGGTGATGCTAGGACCAGACCCCGTGTATATGTAGTAGTCCGCATTCTCCAAAGCTAGGGCTGGGTTGGTCTAACTTCTGTCGGGTCACCATGATTGAGTGTCAGTGGCAGCCTACTAGGGCTCTGTGTCCTGGGAAATGTAGGCCTTTTGGCCTTATTGGCCCTGTGGGATATCTGCTAATCAGTGCCTCTGCTGTGTTCAATAGCAGACTCCATCCCCACCTTCACCTGGGTGGACCACAAAGTCTCAGACCCTGGGAGTCTATCTCAAGTCTCTGTGACCATGCAGGTTGGTCCCCCATGGAGACAGCTGGTTCACTTACAGTATTGCTGAGTGCCTCTCTGGATATCTGCAGGACACAGTGAGCTCAGCCACTGCTGCTGAAGGTCTAGTCGGGCTCCAGGACATAGTGTCTCTATGGAGTGAGGGCAGACGAGGAGCCAACCGCTTATAGTTTCAATGAGCTACAACCACTTATTTCACTTTGAGTCACTGGCTTTTTTTGCGGGGGTCACTGGAGGTGCAGTGCTGGCAGTCCTAGCACAGTGATGCAAAATAGTGACACCGCAGCCCCCAGCCACAGCCATTTCCACAGCATTTATTATCAGTGTTTTTTGAAAATTTCTATACCTTTCCCAGGGGAGGTAGGCAGGATACTTTTCTGTCTCCTCTTCTATCTTTATTTCCACTGCCTTTTAATTTTTTGTTGCTTTGTTCAATTTTTTGCTGTTTTTTTCTCTTATTAAGAGGCTGTTTTCAGGGCAATAGAGATCAAGTGTCAGCACAACTGAGATGTGTTGCTTTCCTTGTTCACCATCTTCCCAGAAGTTCTCTAATTTGTTGATAAAAGTTAAATTCAAGATGTGTTCATTATGATTTTTCTGAGTTTCTTCATAGTTTTATTTAGACCAGCATTTTGAAGTAAAATTTTGAAATAAAAAGATATTTAGACTGTCTTTTCACTTTCACTATCTACAAAGATTTTTAAAAATTATTCTGAAGGAATGAAAAAGAAAACTAAAATTGATTGCTTGATTTTACTACGGGTGGAATCCAGGGGCTTTCTATCTCCAGGTTTTATCCCCAGATCCATTTTTTTTTTTTAAATTTGAAACAGGGTCTTGCTAAATTGCTAAGAGCCTCACTAAGTTGTTAAGGCTGGCCTTGAACCTCCAATCCTCCTGTCTAGGCCTCCTAGGTACTGGGAATACAAGCATATATCACCATACCTTGCTTTTTAAATTTATATTTAGTATAATTTTAAATTAGTACTATAGACCTGGAGAACATCATGTTAAGTGAGATCAGTCAAGCACAGAAAGAGAAGGGACATATGTTTTCTCTAATATTCCCAAACTAGGGAGTATCAGAGATGCCAGAGGGATGCCAGATAATGGAGGGGAAACCTCAGCAAAGCCAGAATGAAAGGGTAGGTGAAGAAGAAGGCTGAGGTTGATTAATGGAGGAGCTACATCCAAATTTGTGTAAAAGTATAAATATACCATGGTTAAGCTGGACACTCATTGGTGGGCGGGGGGGAAGGGAAAGTGGGAAGGAGGGCAACAAGCATTGTCTGAATGTATGCCATTTTCAATATGACCCACATAAAAATTAAAAAAAAATAAAAGAGCCGGGCGTGGTGGTGCACGCTTGTAATTCGCGCACTTGGGAGGCTGAGACAGGAGGATCATGCAGGTTCGAAGCCAGCCTCAGCTGGCTTAAGATACCCTGTTTCCAAATAAAATATAAAATAGGTCTTGGAGTATAGCCCAGAGGTAGAAGGCCTCTGGGTTCCATTTCCCAGTACCACCAAAAAAAAAAAAAAAAATCTCTCTCTTAAAAAAAAATTAAAAAATATTTAAAAATTAGTACTATAAAATGAGTATTAGGAACTTAATTTGCAAGAGTCCAATATGATAAACCTTTTTTGGAAAATAAGCATTTATTATCAATTTTTTTGAAATTTTCTGTACCTTTACCACCAAAACCAATGAGTACTAGGCCAGTTGTGGTGGCACATGCTTGTAATCCTAGCATTTGGGAGGTGGAGACTGGAGGGTTACAGTTTGCAGACAGCCTCAGCTACTTAGTGAATCCCTTTGCAACTCAGTGAGACCCTGTTTCAAAAATAAAGAATAAAAATTAGGGCTGGGGGTGTCACTCAGAGGTAGAATGCCCCTGGGTTCCATCTACTGTACCCCCCACACACATACAAAAATCAATGACTACTATTTATGTCCTTGATAAATGGCTACTATTTGTCAGACTACAGTGAATTCAGATATTTTCTTTCATTTGAGCATGTTGTTGAGTAAGAGAACATTACAAGTCCTATAGACTGTCACTCATTTTTATATACCCCAAGCCTGGACAATACCATACAGATGCTTACAAAAAGGGAGAGGATGAAAAATTTCATAGCTAATACAGAAATGGCTACTCTCATGTATTCATTCAGAAGATTACTTGGGAAATAAATAATGGATCATAAACTCAGGAAAAAATTATGACAAGATACTGTGGTACATGGAACTTCATACCTAAATTCTCTTTTCTTGCCGTCTTTAGTCTCCACACACATTTTTTTTTTCTTTTCCTTCTACAGTAAGATATTCCCCAAAGGCCTTCCTGAGAAATTCTCTGTAGCAGCTGTGTTTCGTGTGCGAAGAAATACCAAAACGGAGCGATGGTTTCTGTGGCAAGTTTTAAACCAGCAGAATGTGCCACAGGTAAGAAAGCATGAGAGCTGCACTCACGAATTTCCCTGTGTAATGAGGCCAGTTGATACTTTGAAATGCATGTCCAGTATCCAAGTATTCTCTTGTAGAGGAATCATCAGTAGGGAAATCCAGATATTTTAATTAGAGTAGTCTTGCCAAGATCTGTAACATGAGAGTCTGATGAGTGAAACGGGCTATTTGTTAGCTTTTTTAACTTCAAGATTCATATTTTTTCCAAGGAGGCTGGGTGGAACTGCTATTTCTCTAAAACTGTTTAATTGACTAACTCCACTTAACTAATAGCTTCTTTATCTCCTATAACCTTTGATGTATATTATTTCTAAAGTAATTTTTTGTTTCACTGGAAAATCCTTGGTGAATCAAGAGGTAAAATTTAAATATTTATTTCATTAATTAAAAAAATCATGAAACACATGTTGTATGTGGGGTGGTTTCAAGGAGAGGAGATTTATAAAACAGACTTGCTAATCTCATAAGTCATGAAGTATAAGAGAAGGGTGTTTAGGAAAAGAGCATAATACAGCACACTAATAATATGAAGGGTCAACTTCAGTGGTAGAGGTAAGCTTTGCATTGCCCAGGACTGTAGGAGCATGGAAAGATAGTTCACCAAAATTAGGTGATGGAGAGGGCAGGAGTCTAGAAAGGGTTGCAGAAGAAATGGCATTTGGGCTGTAAAGAGGCACTCCAGAGACCTCAAAATTATTTCTTAGCATCATGCATTTATGTTTGCTTCTGCAAGTATGCACTGAAGTGTTCTTCAGTTTTGTCAGTCATTTTATCTGCTGTTACAGTCACAAGTCTATGGTGGGAAGCCGAGCTGAGCTTAAAGAGTATGTCCTCTATAAAATGTCATTTTAATGTCATATAAAAATATAAAATGTCATATAAGATGTTTCTTTTTCATTCAAATTATCAAAGATTAAAAAAATTGATCTCAGTTTTTCTGCAAAAAGAAATGATTATATTCTCATTCTTTTCAAATCAGTTACATTGAATTCTTGAGTTAAATAAATAGAAAAATAATTTGTATATAAGTTTATGTTTATGTACATAAAGTATGTAATTTATATGTCATAATTTAAGGCTATAAATTTTATATTTTACACAAATTTCTACACAATTTATATGTAAAGTGAGTGATACACTTATGAATCATAGTATATGATACAATTATGAAATTGTATCAAATAATTATATTATTATAGACATGCACACACTCTTAAATATTCTCTCAGGAACAAGCATATGATCCCATATTGGAACTATTTTTGCAGCTGGGTGTTTGCTGTTCTTTCTCATTAACAAACCTAGTGGACACAGGTGTCACCTACAACATTGTACTAACTGCTTCTGTTACACGAACATACATCTTGAGCTTTAATTGCGCTGCTTTCACAATTTTGAACACTGATTTTTAAAACACTTAAAGATAATTTTCATTTTTCAGATTTCAATAGTAATTGATGGTGAAAAGAAGGTGATAGAATTTATGTTCCAAGCTGCTGAGGGAGATGTGTTGAGCTACATTTTCAAAAATCGGGAACTCCGTCGTTTGTTTGATCGTCAGTGGCATAAGCTTGGCATTGGTGTGCAATCCCGGGTCATTTCACTTTACATGGATTGTAATTTAATTGCGAATCAGCAGACAGAAGAAAAGGACGATATGAATTTCTACGGCAGGACAATCATTGCTGCACGAGCCTCAGATGGCAAGCCCGTGGACGTAAGTCATAATGGTAGTTGAAAAAGAGAACTATTTCCATTTCTAAGTTAAAACAAAAGATCTTGTTAAAAACATCTCCCTTTAATTACTATGTAATAGTTTATTTTCTCATCACTATTTGATTTGCCATCATATGTATGAAGGATAGCTATTTATTTTCAATTTACATTATCTTCTATTTTCATTTATTTTCTCTAGTCAGCAAATTTAAAAGAATTTGGTCATGCTTTAAAATAAGATTATTTAAATAAATTTTAGTAAAAATGGAAAATGTGTTGCAAAATATAAGCTCTTCCTAAGCCCATATGTTTTGAATAGAAAGGACTAGAAAAAGATGAACTTTAAATTAAACAGCTCCAGATTATCTGGTATTTTCATTCAAGAACAATAGGCTATTTATTCATCCTCACAATAGCAATTGCTTTGTATTTCAAGCTATTTTTCATATATGCTTATAATTATATGCTTATGATGCTTTTCAGGGTTTTGTCAGACAGAAATGCAGTCACTAAATATATCAGTAGGTCATTTGAATGAGAAAAATTGGCTAGAAAAATTCTTTTACATGAAAAGATCCTTTAAAATTATATTTGAAGCAAGCCCAGTATAGACTAATTATCTATTTTTCCTAGAAAGAAAAATAACCTATTTTTCTTTCTAGGAAAGAAAAGGCCTATAATCTTTAAAAAGTGAGATATAGAAAGGCCTATAATCTTTTAAAAGTGAGATATCAATTGATGACTACACATTTTCTTGTGGGTAGAATAATAGGAAAAATGCCTAAAAATCAAAATACTGACCACCAATAGGAAGTGCCAGTGCTGTTAACACACAGCACTTAACAGTTCAAATATATTTTAAAAATATTACTTTGTGCAAATATCTAATTGGCAAGATTATTATTTCTAAAGGCCTCTCTGGAAGTGTGTGTATGTGTGTGTGTGTGTGTGTATTCAATAAACTATTATTATTTTATTTTACTGGTGATTGTAATTCTGTCTCAGGGATGGAGAGCTAAACAGGCTGAGCAGCAAAAGTAGTCCATCCTGAGGACAGGACAGGTTGTGCTGGCACTAGGGATGGCCAGCTGGCTTGGGGGTCAGACATTTTAAATCCTAGCTCAGCTACTTGTGCTGATGTGTTATCTAGTTAGCTAGTCATTTACCTGAGCTTCAGTATCGTCAACTACTAAATAGAACCAGTGGAGTGACTAGCTGTGATTTTATAGTCTATGCCATTATACCTAATGTGTGGCCAGTTTTCTGCAAATTTATTTATCTATTCAAGGCCAGACACAGCACTCAGCCCCAGTGTAAGATGGCAGGGGGTTGGGGCGGAAGGACTATGGCTCCTGCTTTCAAAAATCTTAAAGGTTAGCAGAAGGATTAATCATAATGGCAACAGTATTAGACCTTTCAGAAAGGATTCTCCAATGGCAAAGGCAGAACGTGGGGACCAGCAGCTAGAATAGCAGAGGTTTGAGTAGCAGAATGCAGGCAGAGAGGAAGACAGCTCTGGGGCGTGCTAGCAACACAATGGGGACAGATGGTAGCACCGCCTCATCACCAGTGTTTGGGAATGGAATCTGGCCTCTCACACAACTAGTAAGAGCAAAGTGGGCTCTGGTTTCAGATGACCTGGAAGAACCAAAGAGCAAGCTGAGATAGTTCGTGGTGGAGAAAGAAGAGGGAGTTATTGTGAGTGGGAACCAGTTTTATAGTTAAACTTCTGAAGATTGAGTGTTCTGTGTCCTGTGTCTCATTAACAATACATATAGACATATTATAATAATATATTATATAATGTTATGTATTATGCTATATTATTATGTTATATATTATATATGGCATATATAATATATTAACTCTAATATATATATTAAAGGCTCTTTGTTTTACTAAAACTTTAAGTGGACTAAATTTTCATTATTTCCATACAAGTCCTATGATTCATAAGACCTGTTGTGTTGTGACAGTGTTTTATTTATTCCCATATATGTTACTGAAAAGAAAATTCTAATCACTGGATTTTAAATTATATGTGCTATTGTAAGAAAGAGGTGATTCAACTGATATACGAGATTTTTGAATAAATACACCTTCAGTTCAGTAAGAATCAGTGTAGACTTAGCCCTAAACATTCCTCTTTTATAACACTGTGGCCAATGGAGGATTATAAGGTAAATAACGAATAAAGAAAGCACAGCTGAACTAGGTTGATTTCAATTTGAATGCCATGGATACTCAACTAAGTTAAGTGAAGTAATTGATATTCAGGGCTGAATACAGTGGATGGTGCACAACAGGGTTTCAATATTTATTGGATATTTTAATAACAATGGTGACAGTTAAGAACAATATTAATTGGAATCCCTAGTCTTCATTGTACACAATTTGTATTACTGCCAATATTTAATTGGACTTTGTAAGACAATGTACTTAAACTATATAAATAAGAGTTAACCTTTATAACCTTGTAAAAGGTAATCAAAAATTATCAAATTTCATTTAGTCTCAAACTTTTGCATTATCTGCAAATCTTAGGTTGCTCCTGAATCCATAAGATGTCTGGGGTCCCTAATGCTTTCTTGGAGCCAAATAGATTTTATTCATCTCAGTGTAGAGCAAAAATTAGAGCTCTTTGTTCTTTTATTGCTCTTTTTTTTTTTCTTTTTTGTGGTACTGTATACCTCAGCCCTAGTTTTTATTCTTTAATTTGCAACAGGGTCTCACTGAGTTGCAAAGGGCCTCACTGAGTAGCTGAGGCTGCTGCGAATCCCATTCTTTTCTTGCTTTTTATGGTGGTAAGATAGAGACTTACAACTCACCACAGATGTCTTTTATTATCATGGGATTAATTGTTATAATATTACCATTTGGTCTTTCTATAGAAAATATTTATTGATTAACCTCAAAGTAATCTTTGTTATACTTCTGTTTTATTGGAAACAACTATATTATATTAACTTACAGAAATTTATAGAGAAGAGAGGAAGGAGAGGAGAGATTCTGACCCATGTTATGATAAAACTATCATAAAATTATTAAATTTATAAAATTTCAACCACAAACTATTTTGAAGGTTCCAACAAATATCTACTTATATAAAACATTATTTAAGCCGGGAGTGATGGCACACTGCTTATAATCCCAGTACTTGGGAGGCTGAGACAGGTTGAACTCAGACTCAGCAATTTAATGAGGGGGTGAGCAACTTAGTGAGACTTTGTTTCCACATAAAAAATAAAATAGAGCCAGGCGTGGTGGTGCACGCTTGTAATCCCAGCATTCCGGAGGCTGAGACAGGAGGATCGCGGTTCAGGGACAGTCTCAGCTACTTAGTGAGGCCTTTTGCAACTCAGTGAGACCCTGTTTCAAAATAAATAATAAGGCCGGGCGTGGTGGCGCACGCTTGTAATCCCCGCGCTTGGGAGGCAGAGACAGGAGGATCGCGCAGTTTCGAAGCCAGCCGCGTGCGCTGGTTTAGGAGACCCTGTTTCCAAAATGAAAATGTAAAAAATAGGTCTGGGAGTGTAGCCCGAGGTAGAAGGGCTTCCAGGAACCCCAATACCACCAAAAATAAATAAATAAATAAAATAAATAATAAAAAAATAGTGCTGGGGGTGTAGCTCAGAGATAGAATGCCCTTGGTTTCCATCCCCAGGACCGCAAAAAATAGAAATAAAAATAAAATAAAATAAAATAGGGCTGGGGTGTAGCTTAGAGGTAGAATGCCCTTGGTTTCCATCCCCAGGACCGCAAAAAATAGAAATAAAAATAAAATAAAATAAAATAGGGCTGGGGGTATAGCTTAGAGGTAGAAGGCCCCTGAGCTCCATTCCCAGTACTTCACATACACACCATGTAATATAATACTTCAGTGCTTAAGGCATTCAGCTTATTTAAGCATTTACATATTGATGTTTTTCACCATTAAGTATGGTTTGCTTTAATTTAGACAGTTATTTGATCTTTCATTTAAAGGTGTGATTATACTTTCAAACATGTACTACTTTTAATTTCATATTCAAATACTAATAAATGTGAATCTGCTGAGAAAACAGAATTGATTATTTTTGTAAAACAATTTTAAGTATAGCAATATAAAATCCATAGGTTTTAGACAGAATTCAGGAAACTCAGATAAAATTAGATACCTTCTCTTTTTCCTTACTGAGAATTGTGCATCTATTCAGTGCCTCAAATCGGAAGTCTGAACTATGGATAAAACTTTTGTGTATGCTCATGCTTTATACTTCACTTTTTCTTTAGAATTTTTAAATTGAAATGTGCTCATTTTGTGCACACCCATTATTGCAGTGCCTACCAATACCTCTCTTCAATTAAATACTACTTTATTATTGTTTGAAACAATTAGCCAAGGTTTGCAACTACCCTCCCTCCCTTCCTTCCTTCCTTCCTTCCTTCCTTCCTTCCTTTCTTCTTTTTTTTTTTTTGTGGGTCTGGGAATGGAGCCAAGGGACACTTGACCTCTGAGCTACACCCCCTGCCCTATTTTGTATCCTTTATTTTGAAACACGGTCTCACTAAGTTGAAGAGGGCCTCACTAAGTAGCTGAGGCTGTCCTTGAACTGGAACGGGAATGCTGGGATTACAAATGTGCCCACCACGCCCACATTGCAACTACTTTCATTGCCTGATGTCCTTTGTAGATCTGCCTGTGCATCTGGCACTATTTTTAAGCAGTTCATACAATAATGAATTGTTAACATTAAAGTATCTACTAGCAATTTACAGTAGCTTCCCTTTTCTGTCCAGTTAAATTATCATCTGTTAATTGCCTAAGAGTCTCAAAAATACTAAAGATGTATCCTACTGCTTTTTTTTTTTAATAGATTGAACTTCACCAACTTAAAATCTACTGTAATGCAAATTTCATAGCTCAAGAAACATGTTGTGAAATACCAGCTGCTAAGGTAAGTTCATTTTCTCAGTAAGTGAAGAATGAAGAACACAGTTATCTTTGAGTTGCTTCGTCTGGACTGTCCGTGTGTTGTGCGGTGCAAGTGTATTATGTTGAAGTCAGCTGAGTCATTTATTCCATGCCTTCATGGTGCTTTTCTATAGTTTTCAAAAATTTAATCCCAGAGGTTCACACTGAGTTTCAGGGACGATATGTCCTCATTTTAGTCTTGGCATAACTTTATTTAAAATTTATATTTAATATATTTATTTTAAAATATACCTATATTGGTGCATTGTAATTATACATCATAATTTTAAATTTACATCCTATGAGGTTCAGAGTGTTAGAAATATACCTGCACACAGCAGGCCGTGTGTTTCCCTCCAGGTCCCGCCTGCTCCCTCCTCCCCCCACTCATACTTGTTATTGAGATTGGTACTGATAACTTCATATATGTGCATAGGATTATTTGAACTGTTTTCTTCACCAAGTCTCAGCATAACTAAAAGAAAAATTTATGCCATTCTCCAAAACAATTTTCCTACAGCGGCATCATCATCTTCCACTTACAGCTGTTTAAGTCTATGATCCTACTTGATTTTCACACATCTGCCCACACCCTGAGTTTCCCTTTGTAATATACTTGTGTGTGTGTGTGTGTGGGGGGGGGATTGGGGATTGGGGATTGAATTTAGTAGCATTCTACCTCTGAGCTTTATTCCCAGCTCTATTTTAATTTTTATTTTGAAACAGTGTCTCACAAAGTTGCAGGCTGGCCATGAACCTGTGATCCTCCTGTCTCAGCCTCCAAAATTCTAGAATTCCTAGTGTGCGCCGCCACGCCCGGCTGCTTTGCGCTTTTTATCCTTATCTTTCTCCCCTCTTATCAGTAGAATCCAGTTTTTCTCCTGTCTGGACTTTTGTATCATCACCAATGCCTTTCCCATCTCCCATTCTTTTTCTTGGCAGCATACCCACATAAGTCTCAAAATCACTGTTTTTTATATTCATTTACTTTCTTTCAGAAAATATGTATTATTCAAAAACACTGATATTCTAGGTACTGCGCTGAGGAACAGGGTTAATAAACATGACGGTTTCCCTGCCCACCCGTCTTATCCTCATAGCCTTGGGTGACTGTCAGCAACAAAATATAAGCCCATTTCCTTAGCTTCTCATTCTAAATATTCACAATCTAAGGGTACGATGATTTATAACGATACTTCATTCCAAGATAAATACTGAAATCAGTACCAGGGGCATTCTATCTCCGAGCTACATTTCCAGCTCTGGTTTTTTTTTTTTTTTTTTTTTTTTTTTATTTTGAAACAAGGTCTCACTAAGTTGCAGAAGGCCTCACTAAGTAGCTGAGGCAGCCCAGGAACCTCCATCCTCCAGTCTCAGGAGGATCCCTCTCAAATGCCGGGATTACAAGCATGTACCACCACACCCGGCCACAATCAGTACTTTCTATGACTCATGTTGCAATCATCATGTGAGCCATCTTCTATTAGATATAATTATATTTTTAATTCATTCAAGTACAATTTAGACTCTATGAGAGAAATTTCAGTTTTATGCTCATTATTTCTAGTGCTTTGTTCATAGAAGGTAACTAAACCATGACTTTCTTTTAAAATATACGTGTACTGGTTGTTATTATACATCATAGTGAGGTTCAAAGTGGTACGTGCACACAGCATTTCCCTCTGGATCCCACCCAGCTACCCATCTATCTCCACACATATTAGTGAGATGGGTAGTGACATCTTTTTATGTGGACACAGCATTATTTGAACTGTTTCCTTCATCAATTCTCCTTTCTCCCCCTCCCCACTTCCCTCCTCGAAATCCCTTTCAATATTCTACTGGTCTCTCTCTCGTTTATCTAAAGTTCCCATGGTTTCTCTATTTTCACTAGCTCCAACATATAGAGAAAACATATGACCTTTGTTTGACTCTTTGAGACTGGCTGATCTCACTTAGCATAACACTCTCTGGTTTCTTGCATTTTCCTGCAGATGTTATCATTTTGCCCTTTTTTTTTTTTGATGAGTAAAATTTCACTGCATGTATATACACATTTCTGTTATCATTCATCTCTTGATGGACACCTAGATTGCATTGTTTCTTAATTTATTAATTTAACAGCTACTAAAGGAGAGGTCTCTTAAAGGGCCTCTCTAAAAATTTTTTTAAAAAATTCTAAAATAAATTTTTTAAAATCTAAACATTATTTAAAAAAAAAACTTACCAAAAGGGCATAGGAAAGGAGGAGGGAGGGAATGAGGTGGGAATTGGGGAAGGGCTAAATGAGTGCTGTATGCATGTATACCTCATTTTGTACCCCACTAAGATGTATGACTACAATGCACCAATAAAAAATTTTAAAAATATTTTTTCTTCAGATCTTAGATTTCTAGAATTTCTACATCTGCCATATAAATTTTATATGAAAATTTAATCACTAAATTTTAAGTATAAATATTTGTAGCTATCTTGTGTACTTTGGGTACACACAAATGTTCCTAATTGAGAAAGCATAGCTAGTCTTTCAAATAGGGTATGCTTCGCTTATGTAACTTGGCTGTGTAAAGCACATTGCCAACCCAGTTTATGGCTCTCATTCCAAGTAAAATGAAAGCCAGCCAAATATCTTTCTATAAATATCTAAAAAGATAATTTAGAATGCCTATCTACAGACTTGAAATATCGAGACTTCCTGGAGCCACATATTCTTAACTTTCCAAAAGTTTCTTTTAGCTAATTGTGCTTTTTTGATGAAAGATCTCTTAAAATAAAAATTTATTTGGTTGAGAAGCAACAATGTTTTTTTTAATTGGGTGAATTGTAACTTAACATCTTATTGAAGTACAGAATGTTAGAAAAATACATGTACACAACTCTTGCCCTCCCCATCAGGTTCCCCTTCCTCCCCCCTTACCCTGCAAGTCTTTAACATTAAAAGTGGCAATTTTGTGAACCTTCATGGCATTATTTCTACTATGCCTTCTTTATGACTTCATCTTCACCCCTCCTCTCCTCCTTAATCCCCTGCAGTCACTCCCCTGGAGTCTCTGCTCATCTCTCTGCTGTTGCCTTTATTTCTGAAAATCTTTTTGGCTTCCACATAGAAAAGAGAACATGCATTTACTTGTCCTTGGGGACTGGGTGTTAATAATCTTGAGTTCCATCCATTTTCCTTCAAATGATGTAATTTTGTTCTTCTTTATGGCTGAGTAAAATTCCGTTGTGTGTATCTACCAAAGTTTTGGTATACATTTGTTCGTTGATGAAGCATAATGATGTTTGGATATATCTATATTCTTGTCCAATAATTACTGTCCCATGTCATTACCTAATAGACATTTTCAACCTGAATTTTAATGAAAAACTGTGTAAGGAAGCATAGGTGATAGATGAAGTGGTTTAGTAATAAAAAAAAAACAGTGACATGATTTCACACATTGTAAACAAATGTCTTTTAATCATGTTTTTGAAGTATTATTTGGGAATTAGTTTTAGAGTAGGAAATAAGTTAGAAATTCATCCCAACTATGGAAAAACTAAACACTATGTTTTTCATGCTGGTAATTATTTGGGAGAAGAGTATATCACCATCCACTTAATGATTATTAGTAAATAGAAATATGTTACATTTTACAAATAGGAATGCATAGTTTGGAAGATAATTACCTAAAGGGCATTTAAATGTACTTGCTATACTTTTGATACCAACTGTATTATTCTTTTCCTTCTTTTATTTTTAAAAGTGTTTTGAAATAAGAAATTTTCAGTGTATATGTTTTAAAATTAATTTTGGCCGGGCGTGGTGGCACACGCTTTTAATCCCCCGCGCTTGGGAGGCAGAGACAGGAGGATCGCACAGGTTTGAAGCCAGCCGCGCTGACTTAAGAGACCCTGTTTCCAAATAAAATATAAAATAGGTCTGCGAGTGTAGCCCAGAGGTAGAAGGGTTTCCAGGAACCCCAGTACCACCAAAAAAAAAAAAAAAAAAATCTAATTTTGTCTTGAAACTTAAAAAAAAAAATTATAGGTGTTTTTGATGTTACTATTTATGGAGCATTTCAAAGGTGAAACTCATTGCAGATCATCTATCTACGTACTCCTTCACTGTGTTAAATTAGATTTTCCTTTTCTGAAACAGTCAAGTTTCATGACTACAGACTTAGAAAAAATGAACAAATACAAAGAGAAGAAAGAAACCAGCAACATTTGTTTAAAGTAAACGAGAAATGTTATTGAAATTTTAAGGGCTAATTAACTGAATATGTGTCAAATAAAAACCAGAGGTTTTTATGAGAGGACAAGTCCCTAGTTGTATGTTGTATGTTTTGTCTTTAAGGCACTCTTAGAGAAGGAGACGGTTTAATCATCAGGCCCAAGGCATAAAGTAGTTCAAGTCACCGACGTAACTGCTGAACTATCCAGGATAAAAATTGTGAATTCTAAGGGGATCGAGATTATTTCAGTGAGGACCTATGGGGCAAAAACTGATTAGAAAATGATAAATAATCATGTAGGGTGAACAAATTGTTTGGGTGATAGCCTTGTTTCACTTGAATGTGGTCTTTAGACTTTCAGACTTGTAAATTGTAAGATAAATAACTGGTCAATAAATCTAGAGAGGATGGATATGAAAAGATTAGAGGGTGCAGATAAGGGATTAATCACAGTATTCTGGGTGCTAGTTTTGTCTATATTGTTATCACAAGTATTAGAGTGCTACCCACTTTTCAAAATAATTTGTTACAAGAGTTATTCATGTTTTATCTTAGAAAACCTGGAAAATATTCCCAAATAGAAAAAAGAAGATACATATCAACCATGACCTTCCACCATAGTAGATAACCACTGAAAATATTTGTTTTGTATTTTGAAAATATTTTCCATGCATATTAATTTATATTATACAAACTCTTTGCTCTAATGTTTTCTCTTCATAAAACTGCAAAATCTAGAGTTAACCATGGTGAGGAGCCTAGAACATGATGTTGAGAAGAAAGGATACATTTATATGCTCATCAGAATCCCCATCTGGATTAAATTTTTTTTGAGAAAAGAGTCTCTTTTGTAACCAAATTTTACTTCATGTTGTCTAGCATGTTCTAAACTCAATAAGTATAAAATTCACCACTTGGATGTCACATTGAATACTCTTTTAATGTTTTTAAAGGACACTGGACTATAATAAAGTATATTTTTATTACATATTAGAATGGAAAAAAATCCTTTTTCTACTTGGCATGCTTTCTAATCATCCTGTTGAAGTAACTCTGCTTTACGGATTTAAATCACATGCCTTTTCAGTGAGCAAGATTCTCAGCAACTTAGCAAGATCCTGGTTCAAAATTTAAAAATGTGTCAGGTGTGGTGGCGCACACTTGTAATCCCAGCATTCGGGAGGCTGAGACTGGAGGATCGCGGTTCGCGGACAGCCTCAGCCACTTAGTGAGGCCCTCCACAACTCAGTGAGACCCTGTCTCAAAATGAAGAATAAAAAAATAGAACAGGGGGTGTAGCTTGGAGGTCAAATGCCTCTGGGTTCCATCCCCAGACCCACACAAAAAAATTTAAAAATATCACAAAAAGTGAAAAGTCGGATGTCCTCCCTAATATGCGGAAGCTAGGAAGAGAACAGAACATAGGAGGGACTCCAGACAGAGGAGGAGAAACCTTAGATGTGTAGAAGGCGTCTAACTGAGGGAGCTGGGAGCAGGGAGAGGGAAGCACCTCAAAGGTCTTGATGTACAGACACAATTATCAAAGCCAGTCATTAGCTCAGGGGAGGGAGGGGGAGGAGCCGGGGCAGGGCTCAGTGTGTCTGCGCCTCTAACACCCTGAACTTCAAGATGTATGATTACAATGCACCAATAAGATAAAAACAAAAGAGCATTATAGCTTTGCCATCAAAAATAAAAAATGAAAAGGGCTGGGGGTGTAGCATAGCTCAGAGAGAGAATGCACCAGGGTTCAATGCACACACACACACACACACACACACACACACACACACTTCTCTATGAATGCAGTTATTTTAAATGTACAATATTGTACCTATCATAAAGTCACCCACTAAAATAATCAGATTTAATACCTTCCATATGTGTCATCAGTGTAATTAAACACATTGTAGCTCAGTGATAGAGCCAAGGTTTGACCTACTTTCACACACAGGTGCCGGTGTTTGACTGAAAAGTGGGAAGTCCTAGATCCCAGCACCACCAAAAATAAAAATAAAAAAGAAGGAGCCGGGCATGGTGGCGCATGCTCGTAATCCCAGCATTTGGGAGGCTAAGACCAGGGGATCACGGTTCGCAGACAGCCCCAGCTACTTAGTGAGGTTCTCCGCAACTTAGTGAGACCCTGTTTCAAAATAAAGACTAAAAAATAGTACTAGGGGTATAGCTCAGAGGTGCAATGCCCCTGGGTTCCATCCCAAGTATCATACACACACACAAAGAGGAAGTTCTTGCAGGCAGCCAGTCTCTCCTGTTTGGTGGAGCCAGCATTGGGAAGTGATGACATTCTCTAAATCCTCTTTTTTGGTTTTAGTGCCCAGAGCAGGAGGACTTTGGAAGTACCACGTCATCATCAGCAACAGCTCACGCCAGCCAAATGTCTGCATATCTGCCGGCAGAGCAGGAACTCCAAGGCTTGTGCCAGTGCATCCCAAGCAAGGTGCGCTAGTTTAATTGGTGCCCCCTGAAAAGCCACTCCACACAGACAACAGGCTCCTGACTGTGACCTCTGATAAACACCATGTGTCTTGTTCTTCCGTGCCTACTGATTCAATTCCTAAGCCAAACAACTGCCAAAGTGGGCTATATAAAGGGAACTGGAGTCAGGCACAGTAGCACACACCTGTAATCTTAATAATTGAGAGGCTAATACAGGAGGATCACAGGTTCAAAGGCCAGCCTCAGCAACTTAGTAAAACCCTTAAAAAAAAAAAAAAGAACAGGGAAGGAGGTGTAGCTCAAAGGTAAGATCCCTGGAACCACAACAATAAAAATAAAATGACAGTAATAGTAATAATAAAATAAATAAAAATAAAGGGAATTGGAGATAAGATTTCTTATCTATGCACCTGGATGGTTCTGACCTATCTCCTCTTCCTTTCAGGATGTGAATTAGAGTTTATAGAGAGGTGAAGGGAGGAGCCACCCATATAACAGGCAGGTACTGAGTACTTAACATGTGCCAGCAATAGCTTACAGTTGGGGGAATTCAGGGCTGAAGCAAACATACAGCCTGCTTTTCAACAAACATACACAGAAATACTTTAGATGGTATCTCTTTTGGTGGTGTCTGTATTTGCCCAGTATGCCCCCATTTCCCCACAGCTGTCTCTCTTCCCCATCAGCTGGTGGTGTTTGTGTGGAGGTTGCGGGGGAAAGAGCTACTCATGTAATTGGTTTTACCTGTCCTCATATGAGTTCCTCATCAGGGAGGTTGGGCCCACAGACCTACATGAACTCATTCTGTGGATGTGAATGGCCCTATGTGAAGCCACAAGACCTGTGCTGAGAGTAGGCAACGCTCCTCTGGCCAGCAACATTGCGTAGAAAGTTCCTTGAGAAAGGCAACTGCAGGGTCAGTTGTGGTGGGTGTGTAGTAGAGGAGGAGGCTGTATCCTTCCTGCGGGAGTGCACCTGGAGGAGGTGATATAAGCAGCGTATGTCTGGAGCCTCTTGAAGGTGGTGAAAGGCTCCCATCAGAGGGTGAGCGTGGCTGGGGAGAGCAGAGCTCCAGCTTGCTATTGCCAGCTTTGTATTTACATGATCAATGTGACAGAATGTTTGCTAACACAGTAATTGGGTTTTTCCCAGGGAGAAGCAGGATCGCCAGGAGCTCCAGGTTCACCTGGTCAGAAAGGAGAGCCGGTAAGACACACAACCAACCTTGTTGGGTCAAGAAGGTTTGTTCAAAACTGACTTCAAAGACAGTTTTCTATATTCCATTCCAACATATGCTTCAGTAAAAGGCTATCACAGACTCTATTAAGATACTGATTACTGAAATAAGAAGGAGCACACCAGCATTCATGTGTGAATTGGAGGAAATATTGGAAGGCTGGCATAAAAGAACAGTTTAATTGGACTTCTTTTTAAAGGCAGGATTCTAATGTCAGAGTTGTAGCTGACCCTACAGAGCTTCAACAAAGTTACAATCCTATAACACTCAATAAGTGCTTGCCTATTGTACCTTGCATGGGAATAGCTGGCAGAACAGTAGGTGTCAGAGAAGAATTTTTTGAGGTAGAACAGGGCATTTACAATTATTTTATCATAGTTCTCCGGGTATCATTGCTTTACATTAATTCAAAATAACTAGTCTAAGAACTCCTTTATTCAAACAAAACGTGCCATTACAGCATTAGCAAGTGTTTCTGTTTATGTGTCAGATGCTGAAAAGAGTGCTTTGGAATGCTATCTTACTTGATCCTCATAATACTTTTTGTGTTAGTTAGGAATCAGCATTACATCTTTACAGATGGAAACTGAAGTTTAGGAAGCTTAAATTATCACCCAAGGCTATATAGCTTTAGACCAGATTGGGATCCGGACCTAGGCCTATGAACTCCCGTGCCTTCTTGAGGGCTTCTCTGTTTCCTAAAAACATTCAGTATTATTTATCTGTGTTCTGTGATCAGGGTACTTTCCAACTTGTAATAGCTTATTTCATTCTCATACTCTCATAAAGAAAGTCAGCCTGATATTTTTATCTTCATCTTAACAGCTGGGATAATCAAGTATAGGTACAATGATGCCCTTAAGGTAATATAATCCAGAGGATTCGTACAGTAGAAAGATCTCTGGATTAATCCTAACTCTCCTTTGGTTAGCAGTGTGAACTCAGCCAAGCCAGCTGGCTTGATGCTTCCTTTTCCTTATCTGTAAAGGAGGGTGTTTGTTCTACCAACCATAGGTGATGCAATCATGCTTGGGAAAGGACTATGCAGCTTAATTGTTGGTGCTGTGATGTCACACACACACACACACACACACACACACACACACACACTCCTTGACTTGGTTTTCCTGTCTTTGATTTACCAATTCTATCATATTTTAGATGACTACCAAAGAGAAATTTCTTATGTGTTGGTCATTAACCTGTTTATACTTTTCAAAGACATATTTTCCCCTCTCTTCTCTTGGTGTGTCTTCTACTATAATATCTAATTATCTGTTTTTCGTTATCCATTCATTAACCATCAAATACTATTTGAGAGCCTAATAATTCAACACCACATGTGCTAGCTGCTGCAGCTAAAGCAGTAACAAAGTGCAGGGCCTGGCCTCACTGAGTTGATAACCTTGTGATTATTTAAGGAACATTTCTTCCTTGCATAGAAATAAACAGCAGTAAAAAGACTAGGATGGTAGTAATAAAGATGGTAAATATTAGAAAATTTATTATATGTCACATCTGTAAGGTATATTACAGGAAAATGTGTCCAAGAGTTGCAATGCATTAGGTGACTTCCCATCCACATTATGGTTTTAAAATAATAAAATTTGTTTTAAAATTACAGATATACAAGATTCATAATGGAAGGAGATTTTAGTGGCAGAATAAAAACAACTAGAATAAGTCAATAATCTATAAAATGAAACAAATTTATTTCCTCCATTTGTTTAGAGCACATACCAGCATTAGATTAAACCAGCATATCCTTGGCCTTGCAAAAATGTCCGATGACCATGGCTATGAATGCATTCCGCTTTCATGGCATTTGTAACAAACACGGATGTATTGTTTCATTTTTCGGAGCTGGAGATGAGTTTATTCCTGTCCCTGTTGCACTGGTTCACCCCGCAACTTTAGTACCAATAAAAAAAGAGGACTTCACTCAGTGTTTGATTATGGGATATAGATTTTCATGATTATAACAGGTGCACAAAATACCCACATGACTTGGTCAAAAGTCATTTAGTGATTGGGCATACTGAACAGTGAATTTTATTAAGTGGTCAGAATTGCAGTGTTAGTAAGCAAACAAGGTCTTATTCTAAAGGTTTACCTTTTGATCTGTAAGCTAAAGGAAGAATATTGAAGAGAGATAGGACAATATATTGCAAAGAGTACCCCCTTGGAGTCTGAAACACCCAGGACTGAATCCTGAATACCTCATAGTGGTTTTGAAAATAATAAGTAAAAGTACGGAGTCTGTTGTTGATTGCAAAGAAGAAATACAAAACGCTGTATTGAAAGCACTTAGTCACAGGAACTGAAACATTAGAGAAATTCAACAAATATGTTTTCCCTCTAATTTCTCTTTGTTCACCTATTGAAGGAGATGTAGAGATAATTCTCTTAAGTTGAATTTAATTTCCTATTGATTTGATAAAAAATAAATCTTTTGTAAGATACCTTAGAATTTTAATTGATTTTTAATGGATTTTTAATTGCTGAGGCTGACCTCAAACCTGCGGTTCTTCTTTCTCAGCCTCCCAAGTTCTTGAATTACTGGCATGTACCACCACGCCCAGCAGAAAACAATTTTAAGAATACAATTCCCATATGTATTTTTAAATTATGTGTTACCACTAGGGTACTTTTAAAATTGTTAATTTGAAGAATCTTTATTGTATTGCAGCAACTTCATAAGGAATGAATTTTATTTTTATTTATGCAAATATACTATGAATTAGACAACTATTCTGAATAAACATGTCAGTAAATCCTGTCCCACCTGAGTCAAACCTACAAGTGACTTCTCTTTAAAGGCAAACCCCTAACCTCTCTCCATAGGCTACACAGGTTCACATAATGTGAACTTTCCCTTTTCTACTCTCTATATTGCCTGCTTCGCTCCCTCTGCGCCTGTTCCTGTTCTGAGTTCTTTTTACCAACTTGCATTTACCTGGAAGGTGCTTCTAGATACCCACTTGGCTCTCTCCTTTATATCATTTATGTTCAAAAACCACTTTAAAATATGATACCTGGGCCGGGCGTGGTGGTGCATACTTGTAATCCCAGTACTTAAAAGGCTGAGAAAGGAGGATTGCAGGTACACTGCAAGCCTTAGCTACTTAGTGAGGCCCTCTGCAACTTAGTGAGACCCTGTTTTAAAAATAAAGAATAAAGAATAGGGCTGAAATTGTAGCGCACAGTAGAATATCCCTGGGTTTAATCCATGTACCACAAAACAAAGCAAAAAAAAAAAAAATCAAGGACCTGTTCTAACGTTTCTGTAAAAAACATCATAAGCTGGGTATGATGGTGCATGCTTGTAATTCCAGTACTTGGGATGCTGAGACAGGAGAATCACAGGTTCAAAGCCAGTCTTGGCGATGTAGCAAGTCTCTCAGAAACCTAGTGAGACCCTGTTTCCAAATAAAGAAATAAAAGCCGGGCGTGGTGGCCCATGCTTGTAATCCCCGCGCTTGGGAGGCAGAGACAGGAGGATCACACAGGTTCGAAGCCAGCCCAGCTGGCTTAAGAGACCCTGTTTCCAAAAAAAATAAAAAAGAACAAAATAGGTCTGGGAGTGTAGCCCAGAAGTAGAAGGGCTTCCAGTAACCCCAGTACCACCAAATAAAGAAATAAAAAATTGTTGCTGGGGGTATAATTTAGCGGTAGAATACCTATAGGTTCAATCCCCAGTGCGCATGTGTGTGTGTGTGTGTGTATTCCACCTCTTTTTTTCTTAGCACTTTTATTGCTACCTGACACATTATCACTATTCACCTCTGTATTTCCCCATTAGAGTATGGTTTCTATGACCTTCATACACAGAACAGCACATAAAAGGAGCAAAAATATATTAAATGAATGAGTTAATACTACAAGTTTAAATTGCCATCAGCGGTTTCTAGAACCTGTAAATTCTACTGACCAATTGCTAAGGAGATTCCACCAAGCAGGAAAAAGAGTCAATTTACAAGGAATATCTCTAGCTCAATAAGTTAATTATAGAAGAGTATTATATTATTAACTCTTATGTTATACTTTTTTAAAAAACAAAATTCTTCATATATTGATCTGATCAATTTTAGCTTAATATTTATAATTAGTTAATGAAGAATCTGAAATACTTTGAAATAAGCCACAAGTCTTTGTATGATTTAATGTTTATTTGTCTACTTTTCTTATTCACAATATGGTACATTATTAATATGATTTACTGTTATTTTTTAAAATAAAGCTGATGAATCTCTCTCAGTTTAATATGATTTGAAATACCATTGCTTGTATTTAAGCACCTGGTTTGGACCAATATTCTATATCAGGAACATCTAACCAAACTATTCTAACCATGCCTTCTGCCTAATACTAATGGGCAGACATTATTTGAAATAATAATACTTTTTTTATTCAGACTCCATTATTAAAATTTTATGAATCTTTTAATTCCCCTTTCTTAGCAAGTATGGTTAGCAACTACAATTCTCTCCAAGTTCTTTAAGACCCTTGCTAATATCCTCACCAATTTCAGAGTTAAAATGTAGAGTTTTGTAAAATAGCAGCTAAATTTTAATGTTTCTGAACCTAAGGGAGTACTGTGATCTGAGCTCTATATGGAAAATAATTTTCCACTTTACTATCTTCTACCTCTTCAGTTAATTTCCCCAAAACTATTGACTCTAGGAAATAATTGCTTTGCTGATATGCTCTGGGAGAAAATCAAAACAATTTAAAATGAAATAAGTTAACTTACTTGACTCCTTGGCCCCAAACTGCTATTGATTTCCTTTAACTTCTCTTACCCTCTAATCCCATGAGAGAAATTTCCATTTTGAATAGTCTAGTGTGCTAATGCAAAGATTACTAGTCAGCTTCCCTTATTTTATTTTCAATCTGACATTACTCATATACCCATTCTGTAGTCATAGCACACCCATAAAAATTAATTGAATTAAAATATGTTCACAAAATTTAAGAAGGAATATTTTCTCTTAGTAATAACCCCACAGAAGTAGAGCTTAATATCATGGTTCTGGCTTCTTTCCTATCTGAATATAAGCATAGAAATGTTTCTTAATCCGTTATAATCCCATATTAAATATATTAGATTAAATCACAGGTTCTTTTTGTATCAATTTTATCCAGTCTGATATAATATTATCTATAGGAACCAGATGTTAAAATTGTGTCTTAAATCTGAAATTAACAAATGTCAGTGTAATAATAATATTTATACTCATAAAATTATGTTTCTTAATCTTTAGCAGGCATTAATGATAGAGCAACTTATTAAAAAAGTTTATATTGTTTTCCACTTCTGTAAGGATGAGTTTATTGGACTAAGTTTGTGATAGATGTATCAAGGCAGCCATGGAAGCCACAGAGGTCCATCGGGCAGGCTTTTCAGTCTTGTTTGGCAGTGGAGGTAAAAAAGCAGGGAAGCTGACATTTAGGTTGACCCAGCTTCAGGGTTTTACCTAGGGGGCGCATAAGAAGGCACATTAAATGATTCTAATATGAATACCTTAGATTCTGAAATTTAATGACTTATTTGAATGGAAAATATCAAGTAGCTTTCAATTCAAGTTAAGGTTAGAAAGTAGCTTTTGACTCAAACTCATTTTTAGTATTGAGGTAAGAGCAATAGAATCAATATATATATATCTGAGAATAACATTTAGTTTTAGTTTGGATTACTCAAATTAGCAATTGTCAAAAGTCTACTTTAAAAACTTGTGAGCAGTAAGAGGAAGGAACTTGAAGCACGAACTTTAATGTAAGCAAAATCCACTTAACTATAAAACAGTACAGTCAATATGGTATTATAATTCATGCACCTTTCAAAAATATCTAATAAACATTTTATACATTTTAGGGTACAGCTGGTAATAAAGGTGAACTTGGAGTTCCTGGAATTCCTGGTGAAAAGGTAAGTTGGTTTGTTATTTGATTAAACTTTGTAACTATAAAGCTGTATCAGGATGGAAAAGCAAAAGCATACAGAACAAGTTTTGTTTTTCAGGAATCAGCACAATGTGGCCCCAAAATAGTGCTGTCCAAACCCTCAATGCATTTCTTTTTTTTTTTTTTTTTTTTTTTTTTGCTGCACTAGGGATGGAATCCAGGGGCATTCTACCTCCCAGCTACACCCCCAACCCTCTTTTTTTTGTGTGTGTGTGTCTTTTTAATTTTGAAACACGGTCTCACTGAGTTGCAAATGGCCTCGCTAAGTAGCTGAGGTCTCAGCCTCCCAAATGCTCATTTATTTGTGAATAAAATTTCACTTGAACACATTTAAACTCATTTGTTTTTATATGGTCTATATGCTTCTGCGCTACGTAACACATTGTGGAAGAGATTGTATAGTCTGAAGAGTCTAAAATATTAATAACTGTTTGAATAGAAAACATTTGAAGAAAATACTTGTTGGTCCCAATATTCTGACTACAGAATATTGTCCATTATTCTTTTAACAGCCTTAAAGCCTCTTATATTTATTATTTATATATGATACAGTATCTTAATACATATTTCCCTACAGACAAAAATTAAGTCATCTATATTCACTTTGTAGTATAGTACCATGTGAGATACTATAATTAAAAAATATAAGAATTATATATTAGTCCATCAAGAAAATACTGTAATATAACATTTAGCTCATAAACTGTTGATTTTCATTTCTTATCTAACCCCATAAAAATGACTTCAAATAATAAATTTATTTACAAGACATTAGTACTAAAATTCAGCATATTATTTAAGTCTATTTCTCATACATTATATTAAACTATACTTCTCTTATTTTTACTATATATACATTAATATTAATAACTTTCTGAACTACTAAATATTTTACCTCTTGATGCTAAGAGAATTCTTCACTAAAGTGAGCTTAGTGGAGGTAGAATGCCCCTGAGTTTCATTCCCAAACCCGCAAAAAATAAAAATAAAGTGAGCATAGTCTCAGCTTTTGTAACTGCTCTAGGTGTGCATGTGAGCCAGAGAGTTTCTCCTGCCTCTTTATCTCGAGGGCCATGACTCTGCTCTTTTACTCACCTGAAATTGACCCAGGAATAACTGAACTGACATGGTAGGGGGCTCAGAGTCTGTCAGACGGTTTTATTTTTGAGACTGTCTTAAATCTGTGATATCTGAGCCTGGCATGGTGGTGCACACTTGTAATCCTAGTACTTGGGAGGCTGAGACAGGAGGATTGTAGGTTCGCAGCCAGCCTCAGCTTGAGGCCCTCCACAACTTAGGCCCTGTTTCAAAATAAAGAATACAAATAGGGCTGGAGGTGTAGTTCAGAGGTAAAAAGCACCTGGGTTCAATCCCCAGCACCACACACACACACACACACACACACACACACACACACACACACATCTGTGATATCTGACTGCTTCATTGCTGCTGCCTTTTCTTTCTAAGATTATTCACTCTGAAATTTTTACTCTTATAGGAAGGTAACGTTGGATTCTAAAATCCAAAATTCTTTGCTGAGCAATAAAACTTGGCTGTAAGTTAATGTTTATTTGGGCTGCTTTCCTTTTGTCTAAGCTTGCTGATGACCTTAATTGAACATTCTTTATCATATACAAAAATTTCTTCAAATACTTGTTCAAAGATCTGATTATTTCAAAATCCTTTCCCCAGAGGGTTCTGGTCAATCACTTAACCCCTAATAAAATAGCTCAGTCAAACTTGCCTTATGCAGTTACTCCCCCAATTTCTTCCTAAATACACCAAAACAAATATCAGTGTTTCAATTTCAGAGATTTTTCAAATTATTTTAAATATGGGAATCTTTTCTTTGTTTTTTTTTAAATGAATGCAAAATCTTGAGCTTTTGGACAATGAAATAGGTTGTTGAAGTAAGACATACATTCACATGACACATTATGAAAAATAAAGATAAAATTCCCCCGCAGTATGCTAAATCAGAACTTAAAAAGCCTGGGATAAAATTCCATGCCGTGACATCTCTTGGATCCTTATTTGTGAAAAACAAATGTGAATTGCTACTGATCAGCTGAGTTATAGGCTCTGAAAAAGTGTTACTAACAGACAGGATTCAATGTGAGAACTAAAGTAACCAACATTCTCAGTCCTTTTGACAAGACTGAGTATGTTGATACATCAGTTGCAATCAGGAACCTTGATGGTAATAAAGCAAAGGTCTAGAAAGTTAAGAGTGTATGCCAAGAAATCCTCTAAGGGGAAGGGGGATTCTTAGAAAAGAAAGGGCATTGGGGCAATGTGAAGGAACAGAGCCAGATACAGTGTTACAGAGACAACACTAATTCAGAATTAAAGATCTGTTTCTTTTCCTAGAAGTCTGTTTTTGTAGGAGAATCACGTGTGATGATTCATCCTCCAGTCCACTTAAAGAACAACTTCAATGACTACAAAGGCACATACTAGCTCTGGAAAATCTAGTTGGGCAAAGGCATTCTGAGGACGGTGAGCCTCAGCCCGGGGCCCATTGGTTAAAATGGTGACTGAGTCTTGCACAGTCAGTTAACGAGCATCAGTGTCTATAGGAAGAGTCACCAGAGAGTCTGAGAAGCTGATGTGAGAAAGAAGAGGCTCTATTTATGGTGTTCTAAACCATGGCAAAATCGTCCTGGCAAATAATCTTCCATGCTTCCTGAAGCAGTTTTCTTCTGGGTTTAGTCTGCTTGAGTTGCTCTCCGAGAGTCTCAGACATTGGAAGAACCCGGGGCTTTCTGTGGTGTCTTGGTGCCCAGTCTGCTGCATCCTGGGCGACCTTACTTAGTTACCTGTTTCTTCCAGTATCTAGAGAAACACCCAGCCTTTGAGCATATTGTTTCCGCAAGGTCTCGGCTGCTGTTGCTGCCAGCTGTGCTTCTCACTCAGCACTTTACTTAGGCATGCAAGGGAACAACATTCGTGAGTGGGGAAAAGGCCAAATCAAGAGTGCTTTTCTCACTTCTACCACCCACAGGTTACCATTTATGTAAAATAATTCTAATGAATATGTGCAATGAAAACAAAATGGTTAGTATAATTTTACCTGATAGGTTACTTAAATAAATTGTAAAATATTTGACTAAAGAGATTTTTTAAGCTTTAAAAAATGTAAATCATATTTGAAAAGTTTGTTTAGAATAAAATGTTCTCATTGTTTTATGATTAAAAAAAATACCTGTTTAGCTGAGTGTGGTGAAGCACACTTGTAATCCCAGTACTTGGGAGGCTGAGAAAGGAGGATTGCAGATTTGTGGACAGCCTCAGCAATTTAGCAAGACCTCAGAAAATTAGTGAGACCTTGTTTCAAAATAAAAAAAACTAGGGCTGGAGGTGGAGCTCAGAGGTAGAATGGACCTGGGTTCAAATCGCCAGTACCTGCCACCCCCAACAACAACAACAACAACAACAACAACACACACACACACAAAAAAAAACTTTTCTAAGTAATTTCCAAAGAAAATTTACTGGTTCTTAAAAGGTCGGCGTCCTCAGAGCTCTGCCTCCCGTGCACACACCTCAGAGTTCCTCGTGCAGCTTCCGGGAGCTTCAGTTTGATTCTGCTTCCTCAGCATTTGTGGCTCTTTGGGTTTTCATCTTAGAATTAGTTTTTAAGTGTACTGTTAAAAAATAAAATAGGCAAATTGTGTGAATGCCTTACGTGGAGCAAGAAGGTATACAGTATTCTCAAAGTGAATTTTTTTCATTTTTTAAGGTTTAAAGTTTAAGCTAGAGAACTGATTTCTATGCCTGGAATAAAGCATATCATATTTTGAGCAGTATAAAGTTGAATGTTTATATTAGCTTCAATTTATACGTCCATTCATTGTGATACTATAATATATCAAGTGATTTACATACAATTTCATTACTCTGAAATAAATCTGCACTTTGAAGTTTCAGGGAGAGGTGATAGCAGTACATTTTTTTTTCTTTAAGTCAAGGCCCTGAACAAATATTAGGTTACCGAGATGGCATTTTTCTTCTGAGACCTAGGGGAAAAATAGTACTATAAACAACACTGTTTTGTGAAATCTATTTATAGAATATAAAGTCATGGGGACTTTAAGGACAGTGAAGAAGTACAGAATTTAATTATATTCCTTTTATAATTATAATACTTATCACCCAGTACAGACTTGCACTAGGCATTCTTAACCTAATAAATATAACCTTCTGTCCAACATGACAGAAAAATAACTGACCCCTTTTACATTCAGCACAGCTACAATTTTGCCAACAGATTTGGCAAAATTTCTGTTATGAATTCATGTAAGAAAATATACATATCAAGTGTTATTAGATAACATGATTTCTGCTAAGCTTAGATGGACAGAAGCCACTGCCAATAAAAGTAAGTAAATTGGATGGTTTGATATCGAGAAGTGAACGACTTAGTGCATAAGATCACACATAAGCACACATGTGCACACATGCACACACACAAAACTCGCATCCTTTTGGTATGAAGTGGGAAAATAAGATGAGGATTTGGACATAAGGAGCAAATCCTGTTCGCTTTACCTCCAAACATAAAACGCAAACCACGCTTGCTTTTATCACCAAGTATTTCACATGAAACATTGCTTTGTTTCCTCTTTCACACACACACACACATATATATATATTTAGGAAGTGGTAATATACTAATAGGAATAACTACTTTCCAATAGTCTTATTATAATTTAATAATTGAATAAATATAGACCCTAATTTATGATGAAATTATATTCTGTCTAAATTATTTAAAATTTGTCCTAAAGTATTTTTTATTCTTTTTTTTTTTTCTCGGTGATACTGGGGTTCCTGGAAGCCCTTCTACCTCCAGGCTACACTTCCAGACCTATTTATATATTTTTAAATTTGGAAACAGGGTCTCTTAAGCCAGCGCAGCTGGCTTCGAACCTGTGCAATCCTCCTGTCTCCACCTCCCAAGCACGGGGATTACAAGCGTGCGCCACCATGCCCGGCTTTTTTATTCTTTAGTGGGAAAACTCACTGAATTAGTTTTACTCCTCATGGAGTATGCGGTAAATGTTAGACATCATTATTGTACCATGCTAATTAATATTAAATTACCATGCCTAGATTCGAATCCCAGCTCCAATTCTTACTCTTTAATTTAGACCAGGATACTGGTATCTCTGTGTGTCAGTTTCTTAATAAAATAGAAGTTATAATGTGCTTATCTTAGCTTTATCTGAAAGACTAAATGAAATTATTCATGAGAGTGACAGCTCAATGCCTGATATATAAGTATTTGGCAAAGAATAGAAACAATTTTAAATGAAAAGTTTGATTCTGTTATCCTAAACTCTGGCTTACTGTGAGACCAAATTAGGATTCAATTGAGGAAATTTATATTTCTTATTCAAAATTTACTTAGTGGAAAAAAGTTAAAATAGGCATCACATATCTTTTATAACTTTGACCTCTTAAAAAAACTGGACACCCGGTTTCAAAATAAAGAATAAAAAATAAGGCAGGGAGTGTAGCTTGGAGGTAAATGCCCCTGGGTTCCAGCCCCAGACCCGCAAAAAAACAAAACAAAACAAAAAAAAACCGGAGGTTGGTAAACCAATGAATTCCTCACTTACCAGAAATGCATGTAAAGGTATAAATATTGATACTAGTAGTAATAGAAGCCATTTACTCATTGAGTATATGCTAATCACTATCAAAAGCCTCCTTTGCATTATTTCATTCATCCTTCTACTTTTACAGACTAATATTTATTGTTACTTTTATAGATTAAGAAATGAAGACCTACAGATAATTAAAACTTCTCTAATTTTTATAACCTGCAAACAGTAGAATTAATTAGGATGTGACCCTCTAGCCATAGGAAATCATAGTTCTTGTACCTTTGCATAGTACCCCCGCTGGACAGTGCCCGAATATCCAGATTTCCTTTGCACGCGCGCGCACACGCGCGCACACACACACACACACGCACACACACACACACACACCATAGTATATTTATTTTCTCAAAAACAAAAGTATTTAACTTAGTAACCATGATTTTATTAAAAAAATTAAAGTGAGCTTCTAGACTCTGCATTAGAGCACTTAAGAAGTGTGTCTGATAACGTGATGAGAGAGTTGCCAACTTTCTTGTCTTAAAATAGCCAAACTATTCATTCCCAGGTGCCCTGTGTGATGGGTCTTCCCACCATGAACTCTGGAGGCCCCATTATCCTAGTGGGATGGGATGGAATGAGCAGACCCATTGTTCCCTAACAGTCTTTGTATTTCTTTTCTGCTGGAAAATGAAATGACTATTATCTTTGAATCTTGATTTTTTTTTCCCCTGAAAAAAGACATTTTGTGAGCAGACTGCAGCTTCAGGAAATAAAGGCAGATGCTGTTAGAGTTTGTGTAAGCACAGACAAGACTAGTAGCTGCTGTGAATTTTAATGAACCTTCCCACAGCCCTGGTCCAGATGTAGCATTAATGCCTCAGAGATGCAGAGACTTACAGACATTAGTAAAAAGGATTTTGGTTAAGTCATCTGGCTTTCTCTCTGTATTTCTAGTTTACCTTTATTTTTCTAAGAATATTCAGATGAAGCCTAGTTCTAGAGTTCCTCACAAGTTAAAAATAGTTGAAATACTTATATACATGTGACAGTTTATTGTAGCAATTGAGAAAAATAAGATACCTACCTTTATTCTAACAGTAGGATATTTCCTTCCTATAAAGTTGTTAAAGTTGATAGAACAAATCTAAGCTTTGTGTTGCAGAAAATACCTCTCAATCACAGTCCACCTATAAACCTGTGTATTCTGGTAAATTTCAGTAATAAATGAAGGTATAGTCATCAGACATAGGATTAAACTTTTTATCATAATCAATATTTATATTCACAGAAAAAGTGACCACAAAGAAAAAAGTTTTGTCAACCTACTTGTGTGCTCACTTATAAAACTAAGAGAATGAAAACTTGAATTATCAGTTAAAATTTGCTGCTCTTACAAGGAGTGTCAATTAATTGTCTTACCTGTAGGCACATATTGATACAGTATAACACTAAAATTAGCAGAAACATAAGAAGGACAGAGGTAATAGAAGGACAGGAAAAAGAAACTTGCTCGCTCTGCAGCTTATTTTATTTCTTAATGGTTTCTTATTCCCTTCTAATGCCTTCAGCTCGCATCCCAAGTAGAGCAGCTGGCAGAGAACACAACAGATGGATGACAAGCTCAACACATGCAGTGTATCTGGCACCCAGCACTTGACTTTTATTTACTAAACAGTTAGCCAGATTTAAAGAACCTAGTCTGCTAATGTTCCTATTTGGCTTAATGCACCATTGGCATCTAGCTCATAAATATTAAAATATTGCCACAAAAAGGCCACACACTTTCTATTTCTCTACATAGTCTAGTGGGTTATCCTGGTGTCGATTTCTGAGATACTAAACAGTACATTAAATATGTAACTATTATCTTATAAAGACATTTATGACTTTAGGTATTAGACTTTTTTTAAAGTGGCCGGCTAAAGGATCGTTTAGCCAGCCAATCCAGGGTCTGCTATCTCAGGTGTAAAGTACTGGATGAACCTGCCAGGTAAGGGTTTAAGGTTTAAGAGGATGAGCACAGGCAATTGATATCTTTCTTCCTTACCGCCATCACTGCATTTTTAAATTGCTTAATTCAAAATATGCACCTTTTTCATGAAGGCTTCCTGGCCACCAGCCCGCATCAGCAGGTCCTTGCCATTCTGCTCTCATAGCCCTTGATTCACATCACCAGTACATTGTGCATCTACAGTCCCTGCTAAGATGTGAGCTCTGGAGAAGGACTTGGTGTCACTTATCTCCGGAACCCCAGCGTCTGGCCCAGGATAGGACACCCAACTGATTCTGAGTGAGTAATGGTAGTTGATTTACTCAAACTCAAGAGGACTTAGCACCAGACCAAAAACAGAACTAGAGGAGGAATGCTGGGAAATCAAGCATCATCACAGTGATGCTTCAGCATGAATCTTCCATACTTTTTGCAGAGCATACATCATGGAATTAGGAGAGAAAGAGAATCTCTTCTCTACCTACCAAAATTACAAGTGTTGCTTCCTAGAGTAGAATGGAACAGAAATGTGTACATCTCCATGATTGGCTTTCCATTTTTTTCTCAGAGAAACTGTGTTCTCTCTTCTCTCTCAAGCATAAATCTTCATTAAATCATTCTTTTTTAAATTCAAACTCAGATTTCCTACAAATCTCCTGATATTGCTAGGATGTGGTCTTTCTCCATTTTTCACCACAGCTAACCAAATGGCTAAAGATAAGTAACTAATCACTTTGGTGCATTTAAGCTCTCATTAGAGTAACTGATATGGAGTCAAACTATAAATTACTCATCATGAGGAATACTTTGGACAGGAAGCAGCTTGCAGTGACTGGTAGATCACTGTCCTCAATTAGGAGCTGACTGATGACACGATCCTATGCATATCTTAAGTCATCTTTCACTCGCCAGAATACTTGATTCGGGTGTCAATCACCGTGCTTCAATATTTCAGTAGGTGATTCACATTAAATGTTTTGTACTTCCCTAGTACTATTTTGAAGCTTCAAGTTTATTTAAAGACTATCTCAAAGTTAGTCTAATAATAGAGTGAAAAACCCAAACCCTGGTTCCCAACAGATCCACTTTAAGAAAATCGTCACAATTCACGGGAGCTCAGGTTGTGTGATGGGCCCAACAGCATTGGCTTAGACTCCCTGACTTTGCTATATGTGGAAAGGAACTTTTACCTCTCAATTATTTTAAAATTATTTCCTTGTGTTTATTATTCGAATAACTATAATTTTTATTTAAATAATGAAGGTTTGTCCATAAAATCTCCTTGAAGCCGGGCATGGTGGTGCACGCTTGTAATCCCCACACTTGGGTGGCAGAGACAGGAGGATCGCTCGGGTTCGAAGCCAGCCACGCTGGCTTAGGAGACCCTGTTTCCAAATTTTAAAAAAGTATAAAAATAGGTCTGGGAGTGTAGCCCAGAGGTAAAAAAGGTTTCCAGGAATCCCAGTACCACACACAAAAAATCTCTTTGAAAGGAAAATATAATGTTTATAGTTCACTATAACCCCAGTATATGTAGAGATTTTATTTAGATAAAACAAGTTTTATTAATAGGTATACTATTTAGTGTCCAGAATAGGGTAGGTGTGTGTGTGTGTGTATGTGTGTGTGGTGTATGTCTGTGTGTATGTGTTAGCCCACCCTCTGTACTATGTAGGACAATTTCTGGAGTCTTGAGTGCCACATTTCAAGATACTGACTGACCAGTTTATGACCAAAGATCATAATATTAGAGATTCCCGAGTATTATTTGCAAAATTAATGGCTTACTGAATGGAAGGCTTGATAGCGACACAAAAGGATTTCATGTACAGGAAGAAAGGAAAAAGGACCTATACTCCCCTCCCCATGTAACTGCAGACAGCAGAAATGGGGAAAATTTGGGGAGGGGTTAATTTATGTTCAATATGCATTAATTCAGCAACCATACTTAGTTTCCCCCCTTAACTCTGCATAATGAAAATTAAACAACAAAAGTGCCTGATATAAAGAAGCTTTTAGTAAAGTTAGTACCTCATTAGATTCTTTGGTGGCAGCAATGGATATAATGTATGACTTTATGCTTGTCTTGTGCTTAAGAATATCCATCTTATTTTATAGGTATATACACCTGCATATACTTTTGCACATACACATGTATACATATGCCCTCAGGATATTAGATTTTGGCAGAGTATATGTTGAGTTCAGTGCTACTCAGTACCTGTGCTTACAGGACTGTGATCCTGACATGTATTGACCATACTTTACCTTTGGTGGCCAACTTTCTTTTCTTAAAATGACTCATAAGGAGTAGGATGAAATTAGAAGGGAAATACACCAAGAAATGTTGTGTGCTTATATGAATGTATCATGTTTATGCTCACTATGATATGTAATTATACCCATAAAATTATTTAAAATATAAGATTAAATAATAATAGGGTGTCATTTATTTTTTGAGGATGTTTTAAATTGGTCTTATCCTGAGCACTAATATAATAATATATTTCATGTGTTAGCTGCATATATATATTTTGACCTTGCAATTTATTTCTTGAAATGGAGTCTGAAAATATAGAAAGAAAAATTCTCCTCCCTGAAATAAAGTCAGATATCAAAGATATGTTATTTCCCCAAACATTTAATGACCTCTAACAATATAAGAACTTCATAAAAAACCAACATTAGAAAATTATATATGAGCAAAGTGGACTATGGTAAACTGTAAATGTGGCATTAGTGAAACCCAGAATAAAAATCAGATTTATTTTTTACTGCCTGTTTTATTGGTTTTTATGCTAGATTTCTGGCATTCTACTTTATTTTTTTCTTTTCCTTTTCTTTTTGTACAAGGACTGAGCCCAGGGACATTCTACCTCCAAGTTATACCCCCAGCCCTTTTATTTTTTATTTCAAAACAAAGTCTTGCTAAGTTGCTGAGAGCCTTGTTCAGTTGCTGAGACTGGCCTTGAACCAACAATCCTCCTGTCTCAGCCTCCTAAGTAATGAGATTACAGGCATGTATCACTATACCCAGCTCACTGTAGATATTTCTTCTGTTTCATTCAACATTTAATTTTCTTCCATTGAATATTAAATACTGGAAAGATATCGTTATATTTCCAAGCGTACACAAAAGTCACACAGAAGCATTTGTTCCTGAGATCTTGCTCCAAGTGAAATGATAGGTCAAATTTTATATTTTAATATGGAAACTATGTTATAGTACGATACCAGATTTTTAAATCAAAGGCCAAATGCCCGTTTATGATTAAATAATTCCTACAACACAGTATATGAAACTTTATACTTTCTCAGTCTAATTTTAGTTATTTGAAAACTTTTTTTGCTTATTCTACCTTTCCTTGCTTGGCATTATTGGTCCTGGGTCTGTTAACATAGTCCTGGTGAATACAATTCTTTCAGACAACATATATGTTCATGAATAATAAGAAAGACTTACTCCAAAGTCAAAGGAACCAGGAAATGTCATGTTTTACATTTTATTATTTTATGTCTATGCTGACTGATGGTAAATGTACAGTGATAAAAAGGAGAAATAGAATGCTCTAATTGGTTTTCAAACAGCCACCAGCTTGCTCTAAACTTCACTTGCTCTTATTTAACTCAATAAATAACTTTTTATTTTAACAAACCTTCTCAAAGAGGTTATGTTGAATTCTGAAAAGGATGTTTTTGACTGTTCTGGAAAGTCAAAGACAGGCTACGAATTATAATAATAACAGGCAGCAATATTATTAGCAATATTGTTAGAGTTTTGCCCTCCTTTATATTATACATATTTATTCATTTGCCCTTTCGTAGTATAAATTTGTAACTGTAAAGGGACTTAAGTCCTTTTATAAAAAGACCTGTAATAGATAGTATTTGCCTCAGAAGCAAGTGTTGAAAGTTATAGTTGCTTTGGGAACCATTGACTGTAATATTTTTCTGCTAATGAAATAAAATACTGATTGGACACTAAAGGAGAAACATTTCTTCTTTAAGCTGAGATTGGGAAGAAGGAAAGGTTAAGAGAATGCAAATAATATATAACCTTCTAGAAATGTTAGGCAGATGTTACTATATGTAGAATTAAATTTGACCCCAAACAGAGACACCCACGAGTTTCTGCTTCAGAGGGAGTAAAAGGACAGGCGTACTCTGCCGACATAAATTAGACTTTATTAAAAGTTCTGACAGAAACATTATCCTTCATTAATCTGTTAAAGAAAATTTTATCTCTAGGGCTATTTCCTGCCTTAGTTTTTATGCTAAGTAATTGTGTATGTGTGTGTGTGTGTGTGTGTGTGTGTGTGTGTGTGTGTGTGTGTGTGGTTTCTAGGGATGGAAGCCAGGAGCCATCTGCCTCCAGGCTATGCCCCCAGCCTATTTTATTTTTTATTTGGAAACGGTCTTGCTAAATTGCAGAGGCTGGATTTGAACTGGTACTTCTCCCTTCCCAGCCTCCCAAGTGGTGGGATTACAGGCGTGCACCACCATGTCTTATTTAATCTTTCCTGTTTTGAGACAGAGATAAAAAATATTCTCATTATCCCTCAGGGATGAGATAATGACAAAATACTAAAAATGAACATAAGTTTTGAAACATGATATCTATGGCAACTTTGAGAAAAGCAGTGAGAAGAAAATTAATTTCTGAATACCAAAATTGCAAACTTGAATTTAAAAAGTATCAGCAATGTTTCAAAAACATTTATATGTTGAAGATTTTAGGCTGGCTCTTTTTTTATTGGGAGGGATATAGAGAATTTAGTCCAAGAACATTTTACTACTGAGCTACACTCCCAGCCCTATTTTTTTTTTTTTTTAATGACAGGGTCTGGCTAAGTTGCTGAGGCTGCCCTGGAACCTGTGATCTTCCTGTCTTCACCTCCCAAGTGCTAGAACAACAGTTGTGTGCCACTATGCCCAGTGAGGCAGACTCATTTCTTATAAGATAATCAGTGATGTACACTGAATTATTTTGGAGTCTAGAATTATGTTTATAAAACAAATTTCCATTCAGGAAAGAGGATTGATTAGCACTGGCTGACCATAGAAAAACACAACATTTTAATTTACAACAATCATAAAACATGTGTCAATTAAAGACAGATTCTCAATATCAGAGCTTTGCAAACTTTGGGTGCCTAATTGGCAGGATGTCTGGGTGCTAGTGCCAGGAGCAAGAGGTACAGAAAGTGGGCTGGAGGCAAAGGAAAAGAGGAGACACAATCACTACTTTTTTTTCAAAATAGTATTTTTGGTAATGTAAGTATCTTGTTACTGTGTGTAACTTGTAATGTGATATAAAACATTATATTGGATTACTGATGAAAATAGTTTCTTAATGGACAAATGGACATACTTCTGTGGTGAGTAACAAGCTGCACTTCCATAGAATGGTTCCTGACCAGATACTTAATGTGCTTTACCAGATGAAATTGGAAATTTATAATAGACCTGAATGATGCCTAAGATATAAAAATATGGCATAAATGTGTATTAGATAGGTAAGTATATTGTTGTTTCAGCACTTAATTTTACTTAGTAACAATGTTTTACCCTCACTGTGATGATAGTTGGACCTTAGAATGCCTCGATAATTTAATCAAAACTAAAATAATTTTTAGTCTTTCACATGTATGTATGTATGCATGCAGTAGTACCTAGTAAAAACCACTTAAACTTTCAAAAAAGTATTAATCAAGAGATAAAGATCTTGATGAACTTATGATTGCTCTTTTAAAGTTTCAAGTACGATTTTTTCCTTCACATATTTGAATTTTGTTTAAATAATACTTAGAAATGATTATCTTACTGCATTCTAGGTAATGCATAAAACTCTTATATTCCAAATTAATTATAAATGTTTGATAGGAATATGGCAGTTAAATAGAATCATTAGTTTGTTAAGTTACCTAAACCTGGAGACTCAGGACGCAGAGTAATTCTTAACCAGCTGAATCCCTCAGGCTCCACTGAGAGCATGTGCCTGCCCCAGGAGTATCTCATTCTAGCTGGTGTGAGAGGTGAGCCATGAATTCCAGGGATGGAAACTGATAGGCGTCTGCTAAAACCCTTTATGCTCAAGACAGGAACAAGGTGAATGGAAAGAAATAAAATTTCCTCTAAGTAATTGTTGTATGTAATGTGGCATTGTATACAATTTCAAAATCCATCTAAAAGCAATCAGCACATGTAGATAGGAAAGTAAACTTAATCATATATACAATAAAAATATATAATATTTTCAAATTTTAGATAAGAAGACACTTAGAAGTCAGAATAAAGTCTTTTCCCAGTGACAGTGTAGAGGCAGCTAGGTGCACAGAGCTGAAGTGTGTGTTGGAATTCCAGTTCTACCCCCTACTTTCTGTGTCACTGTCTATAAGATGGTCATGATAATAGTAACTACCTGAAAAGTTTATGAGAACAGCCTCTGCCCCATCAAAAGCACTATGGCACACTATAATATTATGCCCAGAGATCTGAGAGGAAAAAGAGAAACAGGAAAAAAAAAAAGAAACAAATTATGATGGGTACTCAGTATTAGACGACCTTTCCCCAACGCAGGTAGTAGCTTTCCATCTAACCCTTATCTCACAACTTAAAAACCATCAACACGATTTTTAAAATAAGAGCTGGCTGCTGAAGACTACAATAATCTTTCGTTATTTGTTTTTGTGGCTAATAAAATTTGTTCTGTGCGCTTCTTTTAGGGTGACAGTGGTTTACGTGGTGATCCAGGATTACCTGGTCTAAAGGTAAAGAGGTTTTAAATTGCTTTATGAGAACTAAAAATTTTAACATGTTGACAGTTGCATTTGTTACACAATATAGTAGAGACTCAGGAAACATATTTGATAAAACTGAACTCTATCAAAGACTCAATGACTAGTCTGTCCAAAGAGGACCCATGTAAATAATTCTTCTCAAAGAGGTCATTGTAAGAGAGAGTTTATCAAAGGGCTTGAGCAACATTCTTCCCCAGAGAAGTCGACAGAAGTGTTTTCTGGGCCCTGGATGTATAGACAGTCAATCTGGAAGCATTTGCATTAGTATTAGAGTCTAAAATGTATAGGGGGACAATTTTTGCTGCCTTTGACTTGATTTGGTTATTTTTATTCTTTTTGTATATACCATGTTGAGCTAAACATATAGTTAAAATGACATAAAATATTAAGTACGATAAAGGTGTTACATACAACTAATCTCTTCCAGAATGAAAAATTCATGATAAGTTTTTCACTGGGCGGGCTACTTCTTCTGTCCCTAGGATCTTTCTCTTTAATAAGGAAACTTTCCTTTGTACCATTTTACTAACCAGGGATTACTTTCTCTCTCTGGAAAAGTGATTATATTTGACCAGCATTACTGGAAGCACAGAGACCGATATTCTGATTTCCTAGAGGAATACAGGGAGTCACTTCAGGTGGGGCCAGCTGTCATGATACAATCCACATAATCCCTCCACAGGGGAGAGCATTATCGACACAATTTTAGATGCCCACCAAAGCCAAGCATATCATTTCTATGTTCTAGAGAAGTTTCACAGGTTTTAGTGACAAGATAGCAAAAGTTACTATGCATTTAGGTTTCGATCCAAAGCTACAGATACAGTTTTAAAAGATAAATATTTATTTATAGTTGCCACTTTAAAAACTTGTCCTTTCCCAGCCCAGTAAGATAATGAGACTGAACTGGCAGCTATGAAATGGCAAGCATCTGAATTTCTTCACAGCAGTCCTAGACAAAACCCATTGATACGGCATGTGCTGCATCTGCGAGTCAAGTTGCAATCCAAGGGATGTGCAGATTTATCTGCTGGGAAATAGTTTTGGACTTTCCAGCAGCTGTTAGTGGTGGCTGCATGATGCTGACATCGTAGCTGATGGAGGCGCTTAGCAGCTTCAGTGTCAGCTTGAATTAACAGATCAAGTTAGTCGTATTTTAGGAAAATGATAGAAAACAGATAGGCTTTGTATTCAGTGGTTAAAAATTACCTAATAACTAAACTATTTTCTGGTAATTTTTTTGAAAATAGATGAAACAAAAAACAATTAATCCTATGTATTATACTATTTATATGTATTTGTGTGTTTATGTATAAAATAATACATTAGCAAATGTATTTTATGTATAGTATATGCATAAACATATATGTATATATGCCCTCTCCCCCCTCCCCATTCCCCTTCCCCTCTTCCCAACAATGAGTGTCATATGAATTTTAATTATGATAGCATCACATTGTTGAGGTATTATAGAAAAAAACTGTGAAGGCATTACAAGAAAGCCTTCATCTCTTGTCTCTGCACTCAGGAAATGCTTGCTGGATGCTTCTTGTGTCTAGGCCCTCCCTGCGTGGAGGAGTGCTCAGGACCCTGCCCCCATATCATGGCTGGCTAGGATGATGAGGGTCCTGACATGGAGGAGGTGCTCAGTGAGCGTGTGTTGAATGTATGAGGAGAGTGTCAGTGTTCAGTCTACAAAAAAGTAAGTGGGAAAGTAAGCTCATCAGATCAGAGAGGATTTAGCTGGACAGAAGGTCACCTGTAGCTTTTAGAATATGGTGATCGTAAGCCAGCCTATGACCACCAGTCCTCTCTGCTGCAGAGAGTTGGGAGTGTGGTGCTGGTGTCAGAGCCAGAGCCAGAACTCCGAGTTTCAAACCTGAGCTCATTCATCATGAAGCTCTCACTGGAACAAAAGAGGCTAGAAGTCAGCTTGCTAAGAAGTCTCAAGGATCTAGTGCAATAAGTAGCAATGACACGAATGACCAATACAGCCTGCGCAGGGTACTATGCTGATATATTCAGTTCTTTTTCATACATATATACTTTTATTGGTGTGTTGTAGCCTCACATTATAATGCAGTTCAGACTGCTGGGGACATACATGCACACAGCACTGGGTAGGCTTCCCCACTCCCTTCCCCATACAAGATACTGAGATTGACATTGATATTGGCACATAGGTACACAATGTCGATGGAAGTGTTTCCTTCATTAATTCCCCTCAATCACTATTACCCTCTCCTAGAACTTCTCCCTTTCTTCGCTGAGGTTTCTCTGCCATTATCCACAGTTAAATCAATGAGGAAGTTATTACTATCACGCCTATTTTATACATGAGTAAATTCAGGCTTCTGAAGAGTCAATGCCTAGGAAGGAATGAAGCTGCTAGACAATTGCTCCTTTGAAATTTAGGAACATAAATTCTTAATATTGGCTTAGAGTTCTTAATTACTTAATATTGGCTTAGAGCTTATATACTAGGAATTATTTAAAAGTATTGATTTTTTAGTGTTATAAACATTATTATAAAAATTATGTGTGTTATAAGTGTTGTTCCTATTACTGACTCTTTTATAGGGAGAACAAGGTTTGGAGGGCAGCAAAGGAGAAATTGGTGAAAAGGTAAATCTCTTAACGTATGCATTTATAAAGATAAAACATGTTTTTGAAAATATTTTTTAAATATAATAGCTAGCTTCCTTTGTGTTCTATGTAAACAATTCAGTAATTTTATAGAAATAACTAAAATAGTTGATTCTGATTGAGGTAGATTTAACAGATTGTTGTCAGAAATCTTTCTAAACTTTTAGATGGTAGATTTTTTTTAGTTATATTTATTCTATTAATATTTATGTGACTCAAATATTTACTAAGTATTATATTTTTGCATTATGATGTGATTGATCCTTTGTGTGTGAGTCATTAAATACATGCTTTGCTTATATTCCAAGTTGTCAGTGGAAGTTTTTAAACCCCATGTGTTGCTAGATGTTAGTCAGAGAAAGCCATGTGAATATTCCAGATAGGAGCTTCAGGACATAGTCGGTTCCAGGGAGTCACCCCCAGGAGGAGCCAGGGCAGTAAATGCCTCCATCTCACTGTCCTCAAGACTGGAGTTCTCCTGTGGTGACTCACAGTGGCCAAACCAAATCAAGAGCCAGTCAGATGGATGTGGCCCCTAGTGATTGATCTCCCAGAGTCCAGAGCAGAATGAAGAAGGGTGGATAGTGGACTTTGAAGAGCCACGGGCAGATATCAGCCCTTAACCTAAGTCGTAGAAACTCAAGTCACCTCCTTAATAAATGAAATCCTGGGTGGTTAATTTGGCATTTAAGAGACATTTACTTATTAATAAACAACTAACAATGTCATTTGATAGTTTTAAAAATATTTTGACAATCAGTGTTTTATAACTACATACCTTTCAATTGAAAGTGCCAAGAATACAAGTACCTGGTCATCTATTTCCCTTTAGATGGTCATTTGAATCTTCTCTATTTAAAAAAAACTAGTATTTTTTAAGTATAGAAATGATATCATTCCTTTGTTTTGTAACTCTTATAATCATCCAATGCCATATAATTGGACAGCCAAAACGAGGAGAAAGAGATAATCTCAAATTAGACTGTATGGGCCGTATTTAGCTTTCTTGGCAGCAAGCAGTTATTTGCTTCTTCAATAAGTATTTATAGAGGCAGTTGCAATCTCTTACAATTAGAAGACAAATTACATATGTTGTAAGCAACATGATAATTACTTTTCCTCATTGAAGTGTGAGAGAGAAAAGAAAAGATAGTCATATCATAACCATGCAATTGAAGAAAGTCTATTCAAGTATTATTATTCTTAAAGTAGCTCTCTTTTCTTAGAAATCCCCTGAACATTTTTTTTTGCTTTGCAATAATAGCCATTGAACTCACCAAGTACTATGTGCATCTTTTTCCTTATTACTCTGAACTACATAATTATGTGAGATTATAATACACCAATAAAATAAAAGTATTTATAAAATAACAGTCATTGTAAGGCCATGCATGTCTTTAAACAAACTTTTTCTATACACATTTTTTTTAATTTACTGGTGAGGTTTTACTGTAAGAATAAGTTAGACTCAGCAAGGACAGATCTAGTCTCTATAATTTAGTCACCAACACATTAAAATCTTAGTGGTCATATACATACTTAATGTTGCTTGGGAATGAGAGGATTCTTATAAGCTATGAGATATAGAAAAAGCATTCATTGTATTTTGCTTAAAATATTTTCTTTCTAGTTTGTCTTATCTATTAACTATTGCTTTCACATAGCCAATTTCACCATGAGGTGAAAATATATATAAAGAATGATTAAAAGAATACCTTGAATGAAAATCATAATTTCTTCTTGTGATTCTCATTCAAGTGATCTATAGGCAGATAAAAGATTTCTGTAATAATACTTGTGTTAAAATATGTTCTGTATTGATAATTATTTGCTGTATATTAAATGTTTGTGGCCTTTCAGTATTATATTCTAAGAAACACATATATTCTTACCCATACCACATGTATTTTCTCATAAATTACTGAGGCCCAGGGATTTACTTTTGTTTTAGATCAGAGTACAAGAATAGTCTGTGAAACGCTCACTTTGGTGTGAAAACAGCATGAGTGTCTTGGGTATTGTTTCCTGAACAAAGTCATTGGATCTAATTTTAATTTAAATTTCTTGTGGAAAACTGAATATATAATTATAAAATGGCCCACCTTTCCTTTTATTTATTTTTATTAATAATTTATTTATTTATGGGATTATAAGTATGCGCCACCACACCTGGCTTCCCACCTTTCTTTTCAAATTACCTTATTACTCTTTGCTGCATTTAAAATTTGGCAGTTTTGGATGACTAAACTCACTTGTTATAAGATAAAATAATTCAGGAAATTGTTACTTGTCAGGAATATCATATCTACCAAATAATTCAAGTTATTACTGGTCAGAGATGTCAGATCTACCAACATGTCATATCTATCAACATATAGCACATGGCTACTGGTCAATAAATAAAAACTATATCAACTTTGAAAGATAGAATATTGTATGATGATTTCCAAGTGATATTCCAGTGGAAACCAAGTAGAGAAATCTGCTATTTCTCATTGTGAATAGAAAACTAGCTGTCAGGCTAACTTGACCCCGACCCCAAATAGTCAAATATACAGTCTTTAGTACAGAGAAGACCGTGTGGAACCTGAACAAGTACAAAAGACTTCAGCTGCATACCATTATTCCTTGGTATCTGTGGAGGATTGGTCCAAAGACTTCCCCATAGACACCAAATTAAACAGATGCTCAACTCCTCATATAAAATGGTATATATAACCTGTGTGGTCCTCCTATATACTTTAAATCACTTTCAATTTAAATTGGATTCGAATTACCTATAGCATCTAACACAATGTAAATGCTATGGAAATTTTTTACTGTATTGTTTAAAGAATAATGACAAATGCTGGGTGTGGTGGTGCGCGCTTGTAATCCCCATACTTGGAAAGCTTGGACAGGAGGATCACAGCATTGTAGGTTGCTAGCTAGCCTCAGCTACTTACTGAGCCCTCCACAGCTTAGTGAGACCTTGTTTCAAAAATTAAAAATTAAAAAATAAAGCTAGGGGTGTAGTTCAAAAGTAGAATGCCCCTGGGTTCCATTCCCAGTACAGAAGAAGAAAAGGAGTAGAAAAAAAGAAGGAGGAAGAGGAGAAGGAGGAAGAGGAGGAGCAGGAGGAAGGGGAGGAGAAAAACAAAACATCTGTTCCTGTTCAGTAAATGCAATTTCTCTTTTTTTTTAATCCATAGCTGGTTTAATCCAAGGATGTGGAACTCTCAGATGTGAAGGGTAGACTATATATTCCTCAGTCTATAGCTAGTTATAGCAATAGAGCAGAGCCTCATATGTTACTGAGCAAACAGAATATGGCCAAGTCAGTTCTAAAGTGGAATTTATTTTAGGAGGTGGCTAGTCCTCTCAAAAAATTAGTTACTTATACTGAAAATATTCTCCCGGAAGACAGTATTTTCAAGTTCCTAACACTCAGTTTATTTAGGTTAATGAATGAGTCTTTCTCACTCCATACCTCCAGCTGCCAGAGTTAGATGTGTATCACTTAGAAATCCATAGTCTTTCCAGCAGCATAGCTCAGGAAACAGCAGGCTGAGGGACCTCTGCACCTGACATCCTCGCTTCTCTGTTTCTATAGGAGTGGGCTTTGGGGGATTTTCCTTATATTCCTTCATTACCATTATAGGTGTTGAGTGAGCTGCTTCTACTAGTGAACAAAACAGTATTTCTTTTGGGGTAATAGTTATACCCAAACTAGCATTCTCTGGTAATGATTTAGTCAAAATATTGTTAATATAACTAAATGTAAGTGAATAAACAAAGCTCTTAATATTATATTAGAAAAAAGGCCATTTCATGAAAATGTTAATTGGGGTAATTATCATTCCTAAAGTCTGAGCCTAGGGTTTACTTTATGTTCTTGAAAATAGAGATAGATATAACTAAAGAAACAAATAGAAAAGGAAATAGAAAAATCTGCTTCATTATAACATTCAATATTTTAAAGTAACTGCTTCAAATTGTATAGTTTGATTTTAAGACAATTGGTATTTAATGTCATCGTTCAAGCTCTAACTTGAAGCTTGAAGTTCTTCAGAGCTAAAGTTTAGCTTAATGAACCTTTTTTTAAATGTCATTTGAAAGAGAGATTGATTCAGTGGCAACTGCCACTCATGCCACATTTTATTGACAACTACCTAAAAGGTAGTTGATTTGGGTTCATTCAATAGTGACTTACACCATGGGCATATCTAGTAGCAAATTCTTATTAAGTATCTAAGATATTTCAGCTATTGTGGGCTTAACCATTTGGGGAATTAAAGTGATGTGGTATCTTGAAGATCTCAAGTTTAGTAAAGAAATAAATGAGCATTTCTTCATAAACAATATAATTCAAGGAGATGTAGACAACATCTAACTTTTGAGATTTTGTAGCTGATAGAATAGGTTCAGGCTTACCTTTGTTTGGACTTATTGTATTACCTACTTTGACTGTCTTGTTTATTGAGGTCTTATTTCACTCTAGGTTAAATTAATAATAAAGCAACCACAAAATGATTAAGTGCAAATGGCTTTTACTATAACTCATCTCTTAAAACTGTTGTTGAAAACCATTCATTGAGCCGGGCGTAGTGGCACACGCTTGTAATCCCCGCGCTTGGGAGGCAGAGACAGGAGGATCGCGCAGGTTTGAAGCCAGCCGCGCCCGCGCTGGCTTAGGAGACCCTGTTTGGAAATAAAAATGTAAAAATAGGTCTGGGAGTGTAGTCCGGAGATAGAAGGGCTTCCAGGAACCCCAGTACCACCACCAAAAAAAGAAAACCATTCATTGTAAATTTCCAGGGACTTGTGTTTTTACATTGTCTTCTTGTTACCAGAATACTATCTAAATCCTGAAATGCCATATGATGCATGTGTTTCAATCAGAAAATTTTGTTTAAATATTATTACTCTGGTCTCATAACAGTTACAATTTTTTTTTTTTTTTTTTTGTGGTACTGGGGTTCCTGGAAGCCCTTCTACATCTGGTATACACTCCCACGGGCTACACTCCCAGACCTATTTTTTAACATTTTTATGTGGAAACAGAGTCTCTTAAGCCAGCGAGGCTGGCTCCGAACCAGTGCGATCCTCCTGTCTCCGCCTCCCAAGCGCGGGGATTACAAGCGTGTGCCACCACGCCCGGCACAAAATTTTTTTACCTGGTAAAATCTACTGGAGAAACATTCCACGGATACCTACTATTCTTAGTAAATTTATTTAAATATACACTATTTAGCTAGGCATGGTGGTGCTTGCTTGTAATATCAGTACTGGGAGGCTGAGACAGGAAGTTCACAGATTTGAGGTCAGTTCAGCCTCTGCAATTTAGTGAGACCTGTTCAAAGTAAAAAATGAAATAGGTCTTGGTGCAGCTCAGAGGTAGAATGTTTCTGGGTTTGGCCTCTGGGACCATAAATAAATAAATACATAAATAAATACATATTAGCTTTATATAAAATATAATATTTAAGTGAATGAAAATTATAAAAATGTATGTTATAACCTAGAATAAATTACATGTATACTTCACTAGCCCAGAACAATCTAGGGTTATTTATAACTAAATTATACATCCAAGCATTTGTGTTTCCTTTATCAGTAGGCAACATCAAGAAAACTTCTGATAGTATGAGTTAAATTTTTATATGCCAGCCTAAAATAAAATATATTTAGGCTTAATATTGATTTTACTAATGTTGAGTTTATTAGCATTAATTTTCTATGCAGACTTTTCCTTCTGTAGTTACTTTTAAAGATATGAGGGGAGACATGGGAAATGCATAATGGAAAATTTTTTCACTTATCTGTTTAGCTTACTCATTCATATTGGTGTCAAGCGACTATTTAAAAGCTACATTGCAGGGCGTGGTGGCGCACGCTTGTAATCCCCGTGCTTGGGAAGCGGAGACAGGAGGATTGCACAGGTTTGAAGCCAGCAGCGCTGGCTTAAGAGACCCTATTTCTAAATAAAAATATAAAATAGGTCTGGGAGTGTAGCCTAGAGAAGGCCCCTGGGTTCCACCCCCCAGTACCACCAAAAAAAAAAAAAAAAAAAAGCTACAACATTGAATCCATTCCTATTATATTGTCCTTTTATTTTTACCATTAGAAATGATGTGTCACATATAGTCCTGATGTATAAACGCTAAGCTAATAAACATCCTGGTTACTTGGTAGCATTTTATTAATTTATTTCTGAGAGGTTTAAATTTTATATTTAAATCATAAACCAAAGTCAGAAAATAAGACTTTACTTATATACTGCTACCACAAATATATTAAATCACCTGCCAGTAGATAACTAAAATGTTTATTTCAAGCATTAAATATCATGAGATTATAGTCAATCTGAAATCAATAGTAATCATTAGCTATAAAAAGACAACTGTGACCTTAAATAAATCAGCAACTACTACACTGAAAAATATAACCACTTCTATCAAATTTTCATTTGATTGTTGTTGTGACAATGGTACAAAGAATTTGAAATTTTGAGAGGGTTCTGTAATCTTTGGCCACTTAAAATTAAATAAATAATGCCCAAATTTCCTACAGTATATACACACTATTCTTTGGGATATTCTGGGGCAACATTTAAGGCATTTAGCAAGTCTCTTCAGGAGACCACATCATTTTAATTCCCCAAATAGAAAGTTGACACTAACTGAAATATCTTAGGTTGTTGTAAGAATATGTTACTATATATATATGACCTCGGTAAACATCACTCTAGAGTAAAACTCAACTACATTTTAAGTAGTAAATTTTAAATGTGCACCCCTACTTTATATGATGCCACTCTAAAATAGCCTTGTTTAACATTTTATCATGGAACTGATGGAAACCTATGATGCAATGACTGAATTGTCCTATTCCCACATCCTGTGTTGCAGTCCAGCTCCGCTATGACAGCTGTGTGATTCTGAACATATTCCTTGCTTCTTTTACCCTGATTTTATTTTAAAAAATTTTATTAGTGCATTGTAGTTGTATATCTTAATGGAGTACAAGATGGTAGAGGCATACAAGCACAGATCACCCAAATAATCCTTACCCTATTCCCTCCCCCTCCTTTTCATGTTTGATTAGTGATTGACTTTGACACATTTGTTAATGTACATCATGTGCATTAGGGAATTTCCCTCTTCTCACTCCAATCTCCCTCAGTTAGGTCGCCTTATTTGCTCATTATAGTATCTCCTTTATCTAGAGTTCCTCCTATGACCCATTTTCTCCCTAGCTTCTGCATATTAGGGGGAACATCAGTTTCTTATTTTTTTGTGACTGACAAATCTCACTGTTTCATCCATTTCCCAGTAAATGATGTAATTTTGTTCTTCTTTATGGCTGAGTGAAATTTTATGTATACATATCCCATAGTTGTGTAATTCATCCATCTGTTGATGGACATCTTGGCTGGTTCCATAGTTTGGCAATGGTGAATTGTGCAGCTATGAAGATAGATACACATGCATTAGTTCGGTAGTTTGGTTTCCATTCTTTTGGGTAGATACCCAGAAGTGATATTGCTGGATCATATGGTAGATTTGATACCTAGAAGTAGTATTGCTGAGTCATATGGTAAGTTTGTTCCCATTCTTCTGTTCCCATTCATACTGTTTTTCAAAGTGGTTTTTCATACTGTTTTTCAAAGTGGTTGCACTAATTTTTAATCCCACCAGCAATGTGTTAGAGTTCCCACTCTTTCACATCCTTGCCAGCATTTGTTGTTGTTTGTTTTTTTAATGATTGTTGTTCTCGTTGGAGTTAGGTGAAATTTCAGGGTAGTTTTGATTTACATCATCCTGATTACTAATGATGTTGAACATTTTTTCATATGTTTATTGGCCATTTGAATTTCTCCTTTTGTGAAGTGTCTATTTAGTTCACTTGCCCATTTTTTTATTGGGTTGTTTGCTTAGTGCTGAGTTTGAGTTCTCTGGTATGTTAGAGATATTGGGCCACTATCGGAGGACTAGGTGGCAAAAATATTCTCCCATTCTGTTGGCTTTCTTTTGAGGTTCTTGTGTGTGTGTGTGTGTGTGTGTGTGTGTGTGTGTGTGTGTGTGGTACTGGGGTTCCTGGAAGCCCTTCTACACTCTGGGGCTACACTCCCAGACACCTATTTTTTATATTTTTATTTGGAAACAGGGTCTCTTAAACGAGTGAGGCTGGCTTCGAACCTGCGCGATCCTCCTGTCTCCACCTCCCAAGTGTGGGGGTTACAAGCGTGTGCCACCATGCCTGGCTTCTGTTGAGGTTCTTGATAGTTTCCTTTGCTGTACAGGAACTCTTCAGTTTAATGAGATCCCAGGTATTGATTGTGCCTCTGGGGTCTTGTTGAGAAAATGTTTACCTGTGCCAGTGTGTTGCATTATTGGACCTATACATTATCGGACTTCCTATTCAAGGAGCCTCAAAGTCTCTGGTCTAATTTCTAAGTCTTTGATCCTTCTTGAATTGACTCTTGTGCAAGGTGAAAAAGTAAGGTTTATTTCCATTTTTCAGCATATGGTTAACCAGTTTCGTCAACACTGTTTGTTGAACAGGCTGTCTTTTTTTCCAGTGTATGTTTTGGGCCCCTTTGTCAAAAATCAATTGGCTATAAGCATGCAGATTTATTTCTGAGTCTTCTATCTGCTCTATTGGTTTACATATCAGTTTTTGTGCCAGTAATATGCAGTTTTTATTACTATGGCTTTGTAGCATAGTTTAAAGTCAGGTATTGTGATTCTTCCTGCATGGATTTTGTTGCTGAAAACTACTTTGGGCATTCTGGGATTCTTGTTCCAAATGTATTTAAGGACTGTTTTTCCTATGTGATGAATAACCTTGGTAATTTAATGGGTATTGCATTAAATCTGTAATCACTTTTGGAAATATGGCCATTTTGATATTTATTCTTCCTATACATGAACATGGAAGATCATTACATTTTCTAAGATCTTCTTTGATTTCTTTTTTCAATGTTTTATAATTTTCTTTGTATAGGTCTTTTACCTCCTTGCTTAAGTTTATTCCTAGATATTTTATTGTTTTGTGGGATATCCTGAGTGGAAGTGTTTTCTGGATTTCTTTTCCAGTGGATATATGGTTGGTATATAGCAAAGCTTCTGATTTTTTAAGATTGATTTTATATCCAGACACAATATGCTGAATTTGTTGATCAATTCTATAAGTCTTTTGGTTGAGTTTGTTGGATCCTCTAAGTAAAAGTGTCATGTCATCTGCAAATAGTGAAAGTTTGAGTTCTTCTATTTGTACCCCTTTGATTTCCTTTTCTTGCCTTATTACTCTGGCTAGAGTCTCAAGTACTAGATTGAGAAGAAGTGGTGATAATGGACATCCTTGTCTTGTTCTTGATTTTAGGGGGAATTCTCAGTTTTTCCCATTAAATATGATGTTGGCTGATGTTGATTGTATATTGTCTTTATGATGTTGACATTATGTTCCTTCTATTCAGATTTTCTGAAGTGCTTTTAACTAAATAGATGTTGGATTTTGTCAAATGCTTTTTCAGCATCTATTGAAATGATCATATGATTTTTGTCATTGAGTCTGTTTATGTGATGAATTACATGGATTGATTTTTGTATGTTGAACCAGCCTTGCATCCCTGGGATGCACCGTACTTGGTCATGGTGCATTCCAAGTAGGCATTTTCTTGTGGTTTTGAATGTGTGTTGCTATTATTATTATTATTATTATTATTATCATCATCATCATCATTATTTGCAATTTTGTATCCAAGTTCATCAAAGGTATAGGTCTGTAGCTTTCCTTCCTTGAGCTGTCTTTATTTGGTTTTAGTATTAATGTGATATTGGCTTTATAGAATGTATTTGGGAGAGTCCCATTTCTTTCTATTTCATGAAATAAATTGAGGAGTATCAGGATTCACTCTTATATAAAGATTTTATAAAATTCACTTGGGAAACCATTGGGTCCTGGGCTTGTTTGATGGTAGGCTATTTATTACTGCTTTAATCACTTTGATTGCTACTGGTTGGTTTAAATTTTCTACATCTTTTTGACTCAGTTTAGGAAGGTATTTATCTAGAAAGCTGTCAGTTTCTTCAAGATTTTCCAATTTGTTGGAGTATAGTTTTTCAAAGTAGTTTCTGATAATTATCTGGATTTTTACACTATCATTGGTTATAACCTTTTTTATATTTTATCTTTGCAATTTTAGATGATTCACATTCTCTCTCTCTCTCTCTCTCTCTCTCTCTCTCTCTCTCTCTCTCAAGTTGGCTAGTGATTTATCTATATCTATTTTGTTAATTTTTTTGAGAAACCAGCTTTTGGTTTTGTTGATTTTCTGTATTGATTTTCATTCTCTACTTCATTGATTTGTGCTCTGATTTTAATAATTTCCTGTCTTCTACTGTCATTGGGGTTAGACTGTTCCTGTTTTTCAAGGGTTTTGAGGAGTGTCATTAGGGTATTTATTTAGTAACTTTCTGTTCTTATGTGGGCACTCAGTGCTATGAATTTTCCTCTTAATACTGCCTTCAAAGTGTCCCAGAGGTTTTGATATGTTGTTATCTCTATTTTTGTTTGTTTCTAGGAATTTTTTTCCACCTCTTCTTCTATGACCCATTTTTCTTTCAGCAGTGTGGTGTTCAGTCTCCACATATTTCTGTGATTTCTCTGGGTCTTCTTATAGTTGATTTCTAGTTTCATTCTATTATGGTCTGAAAAGATATAGGAAAGTATGTCACATTTTTTAATTTGCTAGTGCTCTGTGGCCCAGGATGTGATTCATTTTGGAGAAGGTTCCATGAACAGCTGAGAAAAATGTGAACTCTGCTGTATTTGGGTGGAATATTCTATATCTGTCTAATAGGTCAATTTGGTTGATGGTGGTTTTTAGGTCTCAGGCATCTCTACTGACCTTTTTTCTAGAAGATAAGTCTACTGGTGAGAGAGGGGTATTGAAGTCTCCCAGTATTATTGTATTGGGATCTATGTGTGACTTGATGTCAAAATAGTTTGTTTTATGAAAGTAGCTGCTAACGGAGCTCAGAGCCACAGAGAAGGTACGCTGCCTCACACCCTAGGATGCAGCAGCAGTGCCTTACTGCCGGCAGCAGCGGCGAATTCACCGGATAGCACCAGACCAATGCACTCAACAGCCCACCAGGCTCCAGAGAGGAGCGGCGGACAGCGAGCCGAGGTGAGCTGCTGTGGAACAGCCGGGAGGAATTCAGCAGATTTCTCAGTGCAGGGAGCATCTAAAGCTCCCAGAGGCTGAGCTCAGCACACCCTGCAGGGACTCAGAGCAGAGCTCAAAAACAGAAAAGAAATACGCCAGCCTCACGGCCGAGGGCGTAAAAGTGGCGCTATATTGCCACCAGCGGCAGCAGCAGCGAATACACTGAGTCCACTACAGCTCCATCTGCGCACTCAACAACAGTGAGTCAAATTGTGGCCCCTAGAGGAGAAATCCCAGTATTGTACTCCCAGGGACTTGACCCAGTGGGGGAATGGCAGTGGTAGAGATATCACACCATAGGAGAACGCCCAACCTGGCACCCCACATGGTCTAAAGCAGCCTCGATTGACTCCCAGGGTCTGAGACTCTGCGATACAACCCAGTAAAGGAGTAGTGCAGACCGAGATACCACAGACTCAAGATCCAGAGCACCTTAAGTGAAGTGATAGTGACCCAAGGGAAGAACCCAGAGAAGGCACAAACTTCTGAAATCATGGGAAAGAGGAATAACAATGGAGCAATGAATGCCCACAACCCCACAACATCAGAACCTGATAAAACAGAAATTCAGAGATTTCTAGAAGATCAAATCAGGAAAATAACTGTAGAAATAATAGAGGTGTTTCAAAGAGAATTCACAGAGAGTCAAAAAGAGATAAAGGATGCAATTAATGAAGTAAAGGCCTCAATTCAAAGTACAAACAACCGATTAGACCACATGGAGAATAGAATCTTGCTCTTAGAAGATGATCACTCCAAAAATGAACGCATAGTTTCTAAATTAGAAAAAAAAAGTCCGACAGCAGGAATCTGACATTGAAGAAATATGGGCCCATTTTTAAGAGAGCTAACCTAAGAATAATTGGAATAGAGGAGGAAAAGAAGGTGAAACTATAGGGATCAATAATCTCTTCAAGGAAGTAATAGAAAAATTTACAAACATAGAGCAAGAGGTCGCTACACAGGTCCAGGAAACTTATAAACTCCCTTTAGACAGGATCAGAGAAGAGGATCCCCACGCCACATAATTGTCAAAATGACCAATGTGGAAGCCAAGCAGAGAATCTTAAAGGCAACAAAAACAAAGGGCCAAGTGACATTCACAGGCAAACCAATTAGAATCACTCCAGACTTCCCAAACCAACTCATGAGAGCCAGAAGGGCTTGGAGTAACATATTCCAAACTCTGAAAGAAAACAACTTCCAGCCAAAAATTTCCTACCCAGCAAAACTTTCTATCAAATTAGATGGGGAAATAAGAAGCTTCCATGACAAACAGAAACTGAAGGAATTTATGTCTTCAAAACCAGTGCTAGAGAAAATACTCAAGAAGATTAACTACAAAGAAGAAATAGTTAATACACACCAGAACCAGAAAAACAAGATTTTCCATCCAACAGACAACTAAGACTGGTTATCTGTGGAGATTCATTATTTATGCTAGTCTTTTGCCTATCTCTAAATTGTATTGTTTGCTTTTATTGTTGGTAATTTTTAGGATGTCTAGTTGGAATATTAATATACCTTCAGATATAGCATTTGGAAATATTTTATCCCATTCTATCAGTAACTTTTAACTGTTTACATTGTCTTTGGATATACAATTTTTTTTATTTTTTAGGGAGTTTGTTGCCTTTGCCATTGAAATCATATCCAAGAAATCACTGCCAATTTCAGTGTTGTGAGGTTTTTATGACCCAGATTTTCTTCTAAAAGGTTATAGTCTTAAGATTTATATTTAGGTCTTTTATCTATTTTGAGTTAATATTTGTATATGGTGTTAGGTAAGGGTCCAATTTTATTCTTTTTCATGTAATTATTATTTTTCAACAATATTTAGTTAAAGATTAGTATTTCCTCCACCAAATGTTCGTGGAAACCTTGTCAAAAATAACTTGACAATATATGGAAGAATTTATCTCTAGGCTTTTATTTAACTCCAATGGTTTATATATCTGCCTTTAGAACAGTACTACACTGTTTCAATTATTGTAGCTTTATATGGTTTGAAATCAGAAAATATACATCTTCTAGCTTTGTTGTTTTTCGAGATTGTTTTGGGTACCTAGAGTCCATATTCCATATCAGGATAGATTTTTTCTGAAAAATAAACAAATAAATAAATGTATGATAGTTTCACCTAAAAAAAAAAAGAAAAAAGTATTCTCTGGTAAGAAAGAAAGCAAAAAGAAATATTGAAATGTTATCTCTAAGTCATCAAAAGCTTGGTATCAGACAAATGAAACTGTTATGTGAGATTATCATTGTTAATATTGGATAAATTGCTATAAAACTAGATGTCAACCACTGAGCCAAGCATGGGAAGGAGGGATGGGAAGGGAACGAGGTGGGAATCGGGTAGGGGCTACCTGGGCGATGTGTGCATGTATGTCTACAAAAGTATTTTCTTTATATCATTATGATGTATGAATACAGTGTACCAATTAAAAAATAGATGAAAAAAAAAGAAAGTAGCTGCACCTAGGTTTGAGCCATATATGTTTACTATTATTATTTCCTCTTGCTTTATTGTTCCTTTTACCAGTAAAAAAAAAAAAAAAAAAAAAAATGACCTGCTTTGTCTCTTCTGGTAACTTTGGGCTTGAAGTTTAACTTGTTTGATTATCATAATTGCTACTTCTGCGTACCTTTGAGTTCTGTTGGCATGGATCACCTTGCTCCAGCCCTTTTCCTTTAGTTTGTTACTATCTTGTAAGGTGTCTTTCTTGCAGGCAGCATATAGATGGATTCTGGTTTGTAATCCATTTTTCCACCTTATGTCTTTTTATTGGGGATTGAAGGCCATTTATATTCAGTGTGATTATTGTAAGATGATTTTTAATTCCTAATATTTTGAGTTTTAACTTCTGTTTGAGGTAGTATGTGTTCTTTGCTTAGTTGTTTACTGGCTAGAAATTTTTGTTACTCTGGTTCTGTTGTGTATTACCTATTTCTTTTTTGCAATTAATCTCTTTGAGTATTTTCTCTAGTGCTAGTTTAGAAGACATAAATTATTTTATCTTCTCTTTGTCGTGTAAGATTTTTATTTACCTGTCTAATTTGAGAGATAGTTTTGTTGGGTAAGAAATTTTTGGCTGCAAGTTGTTTTCTTTCAAAGTTTGGAATAAGTTACTCCAGACCTTTCTGGCTTTTATGATTTGTTTGGGAAGTCTGGAGTGATTCTAATTGGTTTGCCTCTGAATGCCCTAAATCTTTTGTTTTGGTTGCCTTTAAGATTCTCTCCTTGACTTCTATGTTTTGTAGTTTGACTATTATGTGATGTGGTGAACTTTTTCTCTGGTCTTGTCTAAAGGGGGTTCTATAAGTTTCCTGTACCTGTGTATTGACCTCTTGTTCTATGTTTGGAAATTTTTCTGATATTACTTCTTTGAAAATATTGTTGATCCCTTTGGTTTCACCTTCTATTCCCTCTTCTATGCCTTATTCTTAGGTTAGCTTTTAAGATGAGCCCATAGCTCTTCAATGTCCAATTTATGCTGTCAATTTGTTTTTTTAAATTATATACTATGCATTCATTTTTGGAGTCATCATCTTCTAAGAGCAATATTCTATTCTCCGCGTGATCTAATCTATTGTTTATAGGTTGAATTGATGCCTTCACTTCAGTGATTCCATCCTTTATTTCTTTTGGACTCTCTATATATTTTTGAAAGCCCTATATAATTTGTACTGTTAAATTTGTGATTTGTCCTTCTGTCAATCTCTGCAATTCTATGTTGTCGGGTTCTGTTATTGTGATATTGTGGGAGCTCACTGCTTCCTTGTTATTCCTCCTTCTCATGATTTAAGAAGTTTTTATCTGTTGCTTTTGATAGATTTCTCTCAGTCTTTAGGTGTCAGCTGGTATATCCAAGGGCAAGTTATGTTGTATTCAGCAGTGAAGGTTGAGTGAGGAGGGAAGTGAAGTCATAAATGCAAGAATAGAGTAAAGCCACAGATAGGATTGAATAGAATTAGAGTATGAGTTTGGTAATATAGTATATAATAGAGATTAGAGAGAATGAATCTATAGTAGTATTCTAGTAACCAATGTACAGTATTTAGTATAGTATTATGAAGTGGATTTAATACAAGACAAAGAGGGGAAAAGGGAATGGAGAGAAGAGAGTAGGTATGTACAATGGAAGAAGCTTGGGAAAGGGGTTGGAATGAGGGCAAACAAGCATACACAAACACAAACAAAATAAAAACAAAAAAAAACAATAAAATAATGCAACTCTACAAATATATGAATACCTAGCAGACTGGGCCTCTGCAGTCTCTTTCTCTGCATACACCAAGTGCCACCGGCACATTTCCTGCTGCAAGCCTGGTTGTCTGAGTCTCTCTCAGTCCATGCAGATGGGCAGTGTCAATGGGGCTAGATCTAGTGTTAAGTGTAAGTCTTCTTCCACACTTTCCATAGATGCAGAGGCTGATTTGTCTCTCCCTGCCTGCATAGGCTGCAGGTACCTCTGGGACCAAACCCAGTTTATACCTAAGAGTCTCTGTTCTCCACAGCTAGAGCTGGGTTGGTTTGACTTCTCCCCATTCATCACGACTGGATGGTTTATGGTGTTCTTGAAGATCCTACTAGTTGGATCTAGTGTAAAGCATAGGTCTCCCTCCACACTTTCCACTGATACAGAGCCTCTGCTATGTCCAACAGCAGACTCCACTCCAACCTTCACAGGGTTGAACTGCAGAGTCTCAAACCCAGAAAGTTTCTAGTGGCTACATGAGTCCCTGTGGCCATGCTGGGTGTTCTCCCATGGGGGATGGCAGGTTCACTTACAGTGTTGTTGAGCACCACTCTGTATCTCTAGAGGGTGTGGTGAGGTTGGCTGCCACTGCTCTAAGTTGTAGCCAGTATTTGTACAGGAGTAACTGACAGCTTACAATTCTGATAAGCTGCAGCCGCTTACTTCATTTCACGTCCTTGGTTGTTTTCCTGAGTCTCTGACAGTTGGGTGTGGTGAGGCAGGATGGTGCTGACTTCTGCTACACTGCCCACTGCTGTAGCCATTGGAGGCAGGCAGGGTTCTTTTCTGCTCTTTGATTGGTCTTTTAGCTTTTTTCCCCTCCTACCTTTTACTTATGTTTTTTTTAAAGTTACAGCGTTTTCTTTCTTTTGTAAGAATGTTGTTTTTACAGTAATGGAAACTGAGGTGTCAACAGGCCTGATATGTACTGCTTTTCTTGGTCACCATCTTTCCATGAGTTTCCTTGATCTTTTAAAAAATAAAGTTAATTCCTGCATGATAGAATGATCATAGAAATTAAACAAATAAATACATTTCTGGTAGATAAAAGGTGTTTTATATCTGCTAACATCATCAATGCTGGAGTAAGAAAAACAACACAAAATATTGACACTTTTAGAAAAATAGATTTGGCATAATTGTATGTAACTTTTAATTTTTTATAATACTTAATACTAATTTTTCCTTCTGAATAAGCAAACATACTGTGTAACAAATTACCTTCACATTTAGAAATTTAGCAACTTAAAACCACATTCACTTATATAGTTTATAAATCTGTGGTTTAGCAATTTATACTTGGTTGAAGTCAGTGGTTTTTTGGTCTCAGCTTATCTTAGCTGAATTTGCTCAGATGTCTCTTTGTTCATAGGTTGGCTGAGGGTAGTTGATCTATAGTGGTCAATGCTATACAGCATGTATCTATTCCAAATGATCTCTCTTTCTCTAAGAGTTATTCTAGACTTATTTTCAGAGTGAAGGCAGGGATTCCAAAACAATAAGAATAATCTAAGGCTTCTTGGGGTCACTATCTATGCACTACCATGCCATCACCGCTTTTTACTAAGGCAAGTCCCAAAACCAGCTCAGATTTAAGGGACAGGGAAGTGGATTCCACCTTTTTATGACAGGATAAGATTGCAAAAGCTATGGATTATGAGGGAGTAGAAAGTAGGAACATTTTATTTTATAATACAAATAAGATAAATTTTATTTTTAAATTAACAGTTCCTCTTTAGAATAGAAAGGTTAAGTTGATTTATCAAACTTACTTCATTCTTCTTGTTTTCCCAAAACCTGAAGTACAAAAGTTATTTTCAAATTTGAAATTACAGAGCTTCTTTATATATAAAAGGAAAATATTATAAAAATATGAAACTTTTATTAGATGGTAACAGAAAAATGCAGTGTGTCAAGTGATTTTTAAAAGAAATGATGTACTTTGCCTTAATATCATGTACTTCTTAATTTTAACTAAAGTAAAACTGAGACTAGAATAAATGGAAAAAGCAAATGAAATATATTTTTAGGATTTAACTAATAAAGCTTTCTTGGCGATTATGCCTAGTATTCAAAATTAATGCAAGAATATTTAACTGTTATTATAAATATAGCATTCTCCCATCATTTCTCTGAAGCAACTGTCAACATGTCACCTTACTTCCTCTGAATTCCCTCTAGGTTCACTTCATGGAATTTTACTGAATAGCAGCCTGCTTCTTTACAATTGTTTCATTCACCCTGATAACATGTGTAAAATTTCTACAACTTTTAGTAAGGACTTACTTGTGTGATTTGACAGCTGACTTGAAAAATGAAGAGAACAGATGGAGTGGAATAATAGCTATGATTTCAAAAATCAGAACAATTTATCTGTGGCCACTGAAAATTGGTATGGGAGTAACCATGCCAGTTTTCAATTATCCATGGTGGCAGGCAATTGGGAAAGGGCAAAGGCCATCCAACAACCTCTGTCATTTCCTTGATTTTTTTACAGTGGTAGTGAATAACTAACTAATATGAAATATGATTAACTCTGTTTTTGTATCACTTATTAGTGATTATAAAAAATGGGATATCAAAAAGAGTGAGATATAGAAATAAGATAATGTTAAGAACCAGAGTATTTCATGAATATTAAATAGTCTTTTAATATAATACTGTTAGTGATTGAATAATAGTTCACTAAAATATATAATATTTAACTCTTCTGATGTTATAAATTTAAAATTTTCCCATGTGTATCCTTGGTGACTTTGGCAAAGTAATTTAGTGGAATGAGAGTAGAAGCCAGGTTAGAGTTTGTTGAAGAGTAAGTTATTATATAAATAATGAAGTAAAAAAACCACTCTCAAGAACTATTGAGAAAGAGGATAACAGCAATAGGGAAGTAACCAGAGGAAATGTGGATTACTTAAGAAGAAAACTTTAATGCCCTAAAATCCAAAGCAAGGTCCCTGATAGGAAGTAGTGTGTGTGTGTGTGTGTGTGTGTGTGTGTGTGTGTGTGTCTAGCAGGGGCTGGGAAATGAACTCAGGGGCATTCTACCTCAAAGCTATTTCCCCAGCCCTTTTTACTTTCAGAGTCTCACTAAGTTGCTTAGGGTTTCATTAAATTGTTGAACCTATGACCTTTTTGTCTCAGCCTCCCAAGTACTAGGCTTATAGGTATGTGCCAACATACCCAGCTAGAAAATATTCTTAAAAAAAATGACCCCGTAGCCAAGTATAGACTAAGTTATGTATACAGAAGATTGCAAATATCTTATAATTCCCAAGTATCGTCAGATTTAAGCCACTAATAGTTATCAAAGGTAAGGAATTCCCATTAAAATCAGGAAGACTAAAGTATCACTATTATTTCTTAATGATATTCTGGAAATTACACTCAACGTCAATTTTACTTTCAAATTAAAGTTTTAAATTTACAAACTTAAATCTATTCATCTATCTTCACTTTCCTCACCTCCACCAAACCCTAATTATGTATTTGTCACTTTCTAACAAATGTCCCTGTTTGCACTCTTGTTATTTTCTCAACCATTTTCTGTAAGATAGCTAGTTGGATCTATTAAAAAACAAACAAACAAACAAACAAAAAAAACTAAAGGAACAAACTGTCTCCTGTTTTTAGACATTTCCCATTAAGTTAAGGTTCAAATCCCTGACATATCACACAAAGCCCTGCTCATCCAGTCTGGCCTCTCCTTGCTTGTGGCTGCCGCTCCTCCTCACCACCGGTTTCCACTCCCCCTGAGGCCATACCACTCTTCTCTCAGCTCTTTGACTCCATCAAGCTCTGTCTCCACTGTTTAGAATGCTTTTTTCCTTCACTGGCCTCACTTCTATCCATTTATTACATTTTAAGTCTTTTTTCTTAGAGGCTTCCTCCATACATCAATCAAAATTTATCTCTTCTGTTATATTTTCTTATCAAACTTTTAACATTATAGCTCATCTGTAAGTGTTTATCACAGTTTATGAGTGTGGAGCATGAGATGTGTGTTTACTTTTCTACTTCCCTCAATAGAGTATGTACTTCATGAGAGCAAGGACCTCATCCTTCCTTTTTTGTTTTTGTCTTCAAGATAAAACAATGCCTAGAACATGAAAGAATCCAAGTAATACATTACGACAGGGGAGTCATGTAGACAAGAGTAATATCTTTTTGACCTCCAAAAGTATGTAATAGTCATTATCTAGATGCATTTAATATCAGCCCTACTTTTATATTCCTGCTATTGAATTTTTGAAATATAGTTACATGCACAGTATATTTAATATACATGGTGTGTATATCTATACATGTACTTACAGTATTACATTCATTTTATATGTATGACCTTTGGAATTGTGTTTCAAAAGAGCCAGTATATAAAATATTAATATATTTAATAGTATACTAAAATATGCACAGAATAAATTGGCTAACATATTTCAATTTTTTTATTTTCAAGTTACATTGCCTATTGGCAGGCGGTATTTATCTCCTTATCCTGTAAAAAAAAAAATACTGTTCTTTTCATACCAGATATGACAATGTCTTTCAGATTTAGTAGTGGTGCTAAAAGTTGTCTACTGATTCCTGTGTCATAATTTTTAGTTGCAATTACAGTCTAATTACAGTGGAACTGTGATGACCTTGGGCTAGATTTGTTAAGAAAATTTATTCATTAACTATTTTATGTAACTTTAGGACAAAGAAATATGAAAATTTGGGGGCACATAGCAAGGGATGAGTACAAATAGCATAATCTCCACTTCTATAATGACTATGGCAATGTGGTATTTGACAGTTTCTTTTTAATCAGTGTCTAGTATAAAAGAGTACATTTACAATTTGCCTAAACTGTCCTTTTATTTTGGCCCTTTCTCCAGTTTTTCTGCTTCTTCACTGGAGGTTGTAGCGCTGCCTCGGGCGGCTCCTTTCTGTGCCTCCTTCTCCCTCCCTGCTGTGTGCGGTGCGAGTGGCTCCTCTGCCCTCTGCTGCTTTCTCTCATCCCTCCATGCCCGACTTCCTCTTCACTTTATTTTTTTCATTTTTAATTTCTAGCAGCTCAAAGAGGGCAAGATCATTTTAACATGCGCGTATGGATTCATGAGCAGATGATGAAGGGTATTCTTGTATTCACACAAAGAAGAGGTCTGTTATGCGGTCAGAACCCACCACTTCCACCCCTGAGTACTTCTGAATGAGACTGAGTTTTAAATTAAGAATTAAGTGAAGGTATTTGGTGGTATATTTTTAGTATATAAAAAGATAGCTTTAAAATTATTTCAGTCAATAGATTTAAAAGTTAATCTAGCAGTGCTTCTGCCAAATACCAAATATGTATAATTTGTCATTGTTTTTAGTAAATCTCAGTTAATAAGTATACTTTATTAACCAAATCTCTTAATTGACGGTGAATTCCAAATGGTAGGAAAATAATTAATTCAACGTCACCAAATACTAGTTGACAAGTGCAATATTTTTACTTAGAAGCCCTGGCATGCGAACTTTTTTTTAGAATCAATGGAAAAGCAGTTGAATGGACTTGCTAGAAATTGCTGAGCAAGTATGTCCAACCAGATGAAAGAGCCAAACCCAGTGCACAGCAAACAGAGGTGTCACACAGCTGCTCCCAGTGGATCCTGTGAGGGACGTGTTGGATGAGGTCATCACCTTGCCTTATAATCATCTAGTGCTCCTTGGTCTAATATCTTCAAGAAACTATCCCTGGTTTCTACTTTTCCTTGCTAATCCTTACAATCCCTTTTAAGCCACATAAGTAATTCCCCCTCCATTATCTGTCCTAACAGCAGTAGAGAGTAAATGAAACAAGATATAGAAAAAATGATTAATGTTTACTTTGGCTTTTCTGTATTTTTCTTTATTGCTTCTCATTTTCTGCTGAGAATCATACCATATAATAAGAAATAAAGACAAAATCATAAAGCACTGATGCTTTGGACAAACACTGTGGAATGTTATTTTAAGTACCTGCACTTGTCCAGCCCTGGGGAGGGTGGTGTACAGATGGCTTTAGCTGGCTATGTTCCAGGGGCTCACTGATAGTGATCTTGCCTCCCACTTAAGGTTTACTTGTGTGTACTGATGAATCATGGAGTTGATATCTTAGTAAAGCACATAATGCTGGGGCACAGAATAGCTCCCCATAAACACAGGGTAAACCAAAGATTCTTCCATAAGTTAGTGGGAACTTAAGTCACACATACGGATTCATCCCTTGTTTGGATTTTGGTAGATGTTCTATGAGGTTCCGCTCATTAATTGTCTATTAGTTAATAATAGACAATTCTAAGTTCTTCACTTTAAGACAAAATATGTTCCTTGTACTTTGATCAGTCTATCCCAGTTCTGATTGACAACCTTTGGGGGCATTTAAGATAGCAAGTGTATTCTCTTGAATATTTACATGCTTATAATCTCAGGCTGGAGTATCTTCTTGTCCTTTTATCTTGGTGCTCATCAGTGTATTGGTAGTATAATGTTCAGAAGTGGAATGAATAATCTAGAGTGTAACAAAATTAAGGAGCACTGGATTTAGCAGAATTGAGGCCAAATCTGGCTCCAACTCCAGTTAATTGTGTGGCTATTTCAAAATTGTCACATATAAACAGAGAGTGAAGCTAGATCCCATCAAGAATCACCAGTGTTTAGAGCTAGAACAAATCTTGACATATGTAGCATCTATACTACAACAGCTACTACTTGGCTTTTTGAATCCAAATGATGCCTAAATACTTTTTCATGTTAACTTTAATTTGGGGGTTTGTTTAGCTGCTATTCCTACTTGTCAACTTTTAACTCTTGATTCTAGCACTTATTTGTCATCCTTTTTTTCAGCTTTGTGATAGGCATGAATTTTATCTGAATAAATTCTGGATCGTTCTGTAATTAATATAAACATTGACTAAGAAAAGGTCTAGAGCTCAGAGCTGTGGCACACATTGGGAGTAATTTTTCTAGGTGACAACCAAATGTAAATGAAGATAAAATGAGCAGCTTTAATTAACAATGTATATCACGGAATTTTAAACCACATCTAGCCAACACTCCTTTGTTAAATGTTTTACTGAATTAAGTAAACTAACCATTTACATACATGATATTTGTTTTTGGACATGGTATTCCCTCTTGATAAAGCCAATTTATTTAATAATTAAGTCTAAAATTCTGCCAAGGATCAATATAAAAATGCTCATCATTCAAGTACATTTTCAAATGAGGAAACATTGTGTCTAAGCCTTTGCTTCTCTAACATTCTCAGAGATTCATGGCAGTGGTTAATTTCCATGAGCACTCTGTTATCTATCCTTTCCTATCTACCTGTCCTTTCCTATCTCAGTGTCTGTCTTGGTCTCAAAAGTGGTTAGGTAAAATTAGTTAATGAAAAGGCCTTAAATTTATTTTCAAGACTGTTGGATGTTAACTGGAACCTAATATAGTATTGATTTTTTTCAAAGCACATGCTGGACTTTAGAACACATGTATTTGTTTGCTCGTTCATTTATTTAACCATTTAGTTCCTATTGTATTTCACACACTGAGTTCAGCCCTAGAATAACAGAGGTGAAAGAGAAAAAACCTGCTTTCAAAGAGCATGTCCAAAGCATGTGGTGGTGGTTTATATAGGATGCTGTGGAAAGGAAGAAAAGGAGCTTAACTGCCTGGGAGAGGGATGAATTTGGATGAAGTTTCATTAATGAGCCATAAAATCTAGGTAAGGATTCTTAGAAGAAGGAAATAAAGCAGTTCATTCAAAAGCAGAGCAGGACAAAGTACAAGATGTTTAGGGAATATGATGGCGTATTTTGTGTATCCAAGGTTGAAGCCAGCCAGGTGTGGTGGTGCACACTTGTAATCCCAGCATTTGGGAGGCTGAGACAGGAGGATCACAGTTTTGAAGCCAGCTTCGACAATTTAGCGAGGCCCTTTACAACTCAGTGAGACCTTGTTTCAAAATAAAGAATAAAAAATAGGGCTGGAGGTGTAGCTTGGAGGTAGATTGCCCCTGGGTTTCAACCTCAGTACCTCAAAAACAGGGGGAGAAGCAGTGGCCACTGTTGTGTGTGGGGGTGGAGGATGGTTTTTAGAAGCTAGCAGAAGTTTCAGGGAGAATGGTCAAGGAGGTAAAATGCCAGAAAATAACATCAAGAGGGTCTGAGTGTGTATCAATATACTTAGTGCACTAACCTCTGAAAGAGGAACTATCCGACCTGAAGCAAGCAGTACGGTGAGGAACCTTAATGTTTCTGAAAGAATCTTTTTGCTAAACAGTCTCCAGACAAAATATTAGAGGCTGACTTCCCTTTGAAAGCCCCAGGATAGTGTAAGGAGGACTTAATTTTTTCCTTGGCATTCCCAGGGCTTTTTGAAGCTCTCTTTTTATTTATTCGTGAAGTTTATGGAAACTGCACATTTTAGTCTAGTAGAAATAGTTTGGTATCTAGTCTGGGTTTATTCTGCCAGTTAAGGTCCTAAGGCAACTTACTTATCCTTTCTTTGAAACAAAGAAAAGAAAGAAAATGAAATAAAGCCAGTTATGAGTTGACAAGATTTGGCACTTGATCAAGTATGAGTGGTGAATCCTGGATTTCCCTGCTAATCGACAGCCTTGGTCATATTTACAAAGGAATTCAAAATGGTACTGACTTAAAAATATTCCAGCCACGTGCTAGCTAGGTGCCCAGTTTTTTCCTGTGATCTTGCTCCTTAAATTTTCACAAGATCTTCAGGGATCCTACCTGTTTTACATCTGTGAAAGGATCAGTCTATGAATGGAGTCAACAGTAGGCCATGCTGCTGGGAATTCTCTCTTGGTTCTGAGGTAATAGGAAATTACAAATGTGACTTGAGCTGACACCTGAGCTTTTGCTCTGTCTCTAATAAGGATGAGATAAAGATGTTGGGATATATTTCAACATTACTATTGAGAGAAAAAGAGGAACTGTTTTACATTTCATCTAATATGTAATTTTTAATGTTCATGGAACATTTAGAAAAATTTAAAATTCCTTGAAAAAAATTGAATTCCAAAAATAGACATTTTATAAAACACATTCCTGGAAATAACTAATAATAAGGAAATAAAAAAATGAAGAAAACACATCTCAATTACCCTTGAGCCAAAGAGTAAATGAAAAAGATTCTTGTTTCCCCAGAATTTGGGAGGCCGAGACAGGAGGATTGCTGTTTGTGGACAGCCTCAGTTACATATTAAGGCCCTCTGCAACTCATTGAGACCCTGTTTCAAAATAAAGAATAAAAACTAATTAGGGATGAGGGTGTCACTCAAAGGTTGAATGCCCCTGGGTTCCATCCACCACCCCCACAAAAAAGTTCATGGATGTCCAAGCACAGGAAAATAAACCAAAACATATGGAACATGGAACTAGGAGGAGAAAATAGATAGTTCCAAACTTGCTTACTTTAAAGGATTAAATATAAAAATAATTTTTATCATATACAATAATAAAAGCTTCAAATAAAATAGAAGGGAATTAATATAATTGTTAAAAATGACAGAACATGGAAATATTTTAGAAAAACAAACAAATGGTTTGACAAATAACTAATAATATGAATAAATAAAATTCAACTTAGGAGCAGAAAGCAGGAAATAAATTAGGAATAAGAAAGAAAATACAACTATAAATAGTAAATGAACTAAAAGAATTCTGAGAAACTAGTATATATAATTCTAAAGAAATAAGTTTATAACCTAAAAATGATAGATGATTTACTACAAAAATGTAAAAGACTGATCAAGAATCACTGGAAAATATGACTTTTGATTACTGTGGAATAAACTGGAGAGGTGATTCAAAACTTACCAGGAAATAAAGCACCAAGACGAATTGGTTTTCTCAGAGAGCTTTATATAGCCAGTGTTATTTAAACTATTCTAAGTTAAAGAAATGAAGGATAGCTTCCAATAGTAGATGTAACTTTACTACCAAACCTAATACAAAATAAAAACTACAACCTAATTTTAATTATGGATGTATGTACAACTATTTTATAATAAAATATTATCAAATAAAATTTAGCCACTCCATAAAAAGATAAATTTTGGTACTACTCAGAATTAAAAGGAGATTAACACTGAAGAATGAATTCTCAAAACAAATGGCATCAAATCTGTAGTGGCTGAAGTTTTGAATAGAATGTAATAATCATTCCCAATAAAATCTCCTAAGTAGGAATCAAATATATTTAGCAAACTCCAACAGCAAATATGACTCTAAAAAGGGCAAAACTAGGCTAGAAATTAAGCAAATTAACACCTAAGAGGGCAAAATTGCAATAACTATTGATTCACAAGAAAATTAAATAATGTGTATAAAATTGGAAAAATATATAAACCTGTTCCTTTTCACTGAAATTTTGATTGTATAAATAGAAAACAAACTTTGGTATAAAAAATTAATTGATCAGAGAATTTAAGAGATAAATTGTATAATAGAGATATATTGAAAAAATAGATTTTTATTTTTTGCCATGAACAACTAGAAATGTAAATGATAAATAATCTTTTAGCCAACGGAATGGGAGAAAATTCTTGTCAACTATTCCTCTAATAAAGGACTAATATCTAGAATATGAAGAGAACTCAAGAAACTCACCACTAAGAAAGCAAATAACCCAATCAAAAAATGGATAAATGAACTACATAGACACTTCACAGAAGAAGAAATCCAAATGGTCAGTAAATGTATGAAAAAAATGTTCAACATCATTAGTAATCAGAGAGATATCAGAACAGCCCTGAAATTTCACCTAACTCCAATTAGAATGACAGTTATTCAAAACATAACAACAAATGCTGTAGAGGATGTGGTAAAGTGGGAACTCTAATACATTGTTGGTAGGATTGCAAATTAGTGCAACCACACTGTAAAACAGTATAGAGGATCCTCAGAAGAATGGGAACGAACCTACCATAAGATCCAGCAATACCACTTCTGGGTATCTACCCTAAAGAATGGAAACCAAACTACCAAATGAATGCATGTGTATCTATGTTCATAGCTGCACAATTCACCATAGCCAAACTATGGAACCAGCCAAGATGTCCAACAGATGAATGGATTATAAAACTATGGGATATGTACACATTGGAATTTTACTCAGGCATAAAGAACAAAATTACATCATTTATAGGGAAATGGATGGAACTGAAGAACATTATGCTAAGTGAAAAAGTAAAAAATCAGATGCTCTCTCTAATATGCACAGGCTAGGGAGAAAAAAGGGTAATAGGAGGAACTCTAGATGAAGAAAGAAAAAACATAGCTGAGCAAATAAGGCAACCTACCTGAGGGAGATCGGAGGGGAAGAGGAAAATTCCCTGATGTACATGATGTACATTCACAAACATATCAATCACTAATCCAAGCATGAGAAGGAGAGAGGGGGAGAAATGGGGTGGGAACTGGGGAAGGGCTAAATGAGTGATATGTGCGTGTACTATCTTGTGCTCCATTAATATGTATGACTATAATGCACCGCTAAATTATATAAATATTCTCTTAATGTAAATAGTAAAAGCAATCAGAGTTTTGGGAAATAAGAGGATACACACACACACAAACACACACACATCAAATAACATGCAACAAGATATAAAGGAACATATAAATGCTATTTTCTTAAAAATGACAATGAAATAGTCATTGATTTAAAATTGATGTATAGAGCCGGGCGTGGTGGTGCAGGCTTGTAATCACAGCATTCGGGAGGCTGAGACCTGAGGATCGCGGTTCATGGACAGCCTCAGCTGCTTAGTGAGGCCCTTCGCAACTCAGTGAGACCCGGTTTCAAAATAAATAAAAAATTGGGCAGGGGGTGTAGCTTGGAGGTCAAATGCCTCTGGGTTCCATCCTAAACCCGCAAAAAGAAAATAAATTAAAATAAAATAAAATAAAATAAAATAGATGTATAAATTTAATGCAGTTCAATAAGAATTTGAAAATGTTTTATATTTTTACAGTTGTATAAAATTTCTCAAAATACATATGGACAAATAAATAAAGTACAATATAAGGACAAAGATCTATGTAACCAAGATTTAAAACATAGGGACTATAAAAGATAGATATATTACACATATAAAAACTAAACACTTTAGTGGTAAAGGACCATAATCAAAACTAACTCGAAAATGATAGTTCTGATAAAATTATAACAGGCAATCAATTAACATTTATACATTTCAGAGAGTGTTTAAAATTTGATGAGAAAAGAAAACTCAGTTTTCTTAAATGGACAAAATGTATGAGTAAGCAGTTCACTGAAGAGAAAAATCAAAATGTTAACAAACATAAAAGCCTCAGATTACTAGCAGTCAGTGCTATGTAATTTAAAGCAATTATGAGATATGACTTTACACCCATCACCCTGGCACCTGTTGCTGGGTGTGATTCAAGGACAAAGGCATTCTCGTACGCTGGTCGTGGTATGTGCAGAGCTGTACTCTCTTTTGAAAATCAACTTAGCAGCATCTATTAAAAAATTAAAAGTACATGATACTTTTACCTAGCAATCACTTTCTTGAGAATCGGATCTAATGGCATGAATATGATGGCATTTTTTAAAGTAGTGTAAAGCTTTATTATAACTCCTAACTCAGATTCAATTCAATGGAAATTGAGGTCCTGGGACGGTGCTTCTACAGTTGACACACACATGTCTACCATAAGTATTAATTTTGGGGTATACAAAAACAGACCGCGTAGAGTTATTACTAGTATGAAATGTGATGAGTTTAGAAGGGAAAATGGAAGGGTATATACAAAGTCAGCAAAAATTTGACATTCAGAGAAGGAGTAAAAGATACATTTTTTTAAAAAAGGCAGAAGAATTTGATGTATTGTTGTATTTCAAAACATATATATATTTGAAATGTTTTTTATTTACAAATATAAAATTATAAATGCCATAAACTTTATATTGATATCATAAATATGACTTGTATTTATTTTATAATCATAGATTCATATATATATGTTCATGTAAAATATTTCACAAGAAAATACTTTAAAATCTCTACTAATATATGTAGATATTTGTGTTTAGCCATTTATGTGAAATTACATGTATGATTTAGGTAATTGTTAATTTAAAAATAACAAAACTAAATGGAAATGTACTGGTGCTAGGAAAGCAGTTAGGTCACTGCTACGCTACACAAGTGAAATTGAACTGGGATATTGACAGCAATACTGGCAGTGGCTGCTGCCATCACTGCTGTCATGCCAGTGGTGATGTGGGGACGATGGCAGAAACCAGAGCAACTTAACAAGAACAGAAATAAAAACAGAAAGAAAGGGGGCAGTCAGAAAATTCTTGGCTGTGATCCATTGGTCTTGTACCAGTAACAACACTTCCTAAATAACTAGCATTTATCTGAGTATTCAGTAGTGAAAGTCCTTCACTCTACCCTTTAAGATTGTCTTGGGTATCTTTGGACCTTGGTATTTCCATATTGTAACGTTGAAATTGAGTTGGGGGGTCGTAAAGAAGGCAAACACCAGCTAAGTTATTAAAGGCCTCTTTAATCAACAGGCACCTCTAGGCGAGGTCTGCTGACTGTGGGAGAAGGGACTGATGACCGAGCAGCAGAGTCATGTAGTAAAGAGGAAGTGTAAATATTTATAGCAGGGGGGTGGGGGTAGAGCTAACAGCATGGGAATGCCGATTCTCTCATGAGTCTTGTGGTACCTGGAGTCTGTCTCGCGATGTCTGAAGTCTTGGGACATCTCCATTTCTGGCTTCTGGGGTTCTGCCTCCTGTCCCGGCTCCAGGGTCTCATGGCGGGAGGGAGGGGCCTGACCTATCACAGTTTTAAATACCAGTTTTAAAATCAACATGTCGCAGAAAATAAAAATCAGATGCTTCCCCTAAGCAGCAAAAACTAGGAGGAAAGGGGCAACAAGAAGAGGTCGAGCTATAGAAAGGGCCCTATAGCGAAGCAACTAAGGTGACCAATCAGAGGGTATGGAATAGGGGAGGATGGAGCCTCTTTAAAATGTAGGAGGTACATAAACAAATGTATCAAAGTTAATCACCAAACAAGCATGGGATCGAGGGAGGGGGAGGGAATGGGATGGGGGCTGGATGAGGGCTAATTGGATGATGTGTGCTTGTATATCCTCTCAAGTCTTGTCAAGTCTTGTATTCCAATGTGATATATGATTACAATGCACCAATAAAAAAAAAAAATCAACATGTCGTTGGGTGTGTTGGTGCAGGCTTGTAATCCCAGCATTCAGGAGGTAGAGACTGGAGGATCATGCTTCAGAGACAGCCTCAGCTATTTAGCAACTCAGTGAGACCCTGTTTCAAAAAATAAAATGAATAAATAATAGGACTGGGGGTGTAGCTTGGAGGTAGAATTCCTCTGGGTTCCATCTCCAGTACTACAAAATAAATCAATAAATCAACCTCAATCTCCACATCCACATTCACATACATACACCTGTTGATATTTTGAGTGAGTTTCCTGTCTATAAATTATTTGGAAGGAATTTACCTTGTAATAATATAGAATAATATTCTTCATAGTATTCTATTTAGGTTTTCTTTTTTATTTCTTAGTAATGTGTTATAATTTTTACTATAGAGTTCTTACATAATCTTTGTTGTACTTAAAATTATTGCTAGGTATTTGACATTTTGATGATGTTTTTAACAGTTTTAAATTATAAATTTCAAATGGCTGCTAGTATATTAAAAATACACTGACATGGGGGTTTTGATGTGTATCAAGCAACTTGTTTAAAGTTCATAAGTTACCATGCTATATGAGAATAAACAATTCTTCTTCCTTTTCAGTGTGTGTGTGTGTGTGTGTGTGTGTGTTGGCATATTCTTTTTTTTTTTTTTTTTTTTTTGGTGGTACTGGGGTTCCTGGAAGCCCTTCTACCTCTGGGCTACACTCCCAGACTTTTTTATATTTTTTTATTTAGAAACAGGGTCTCCTAAGCCAGCGTGCGCGGCTGGCTTCGAACCTGTGCGATCCTCCTGTCTCCGCCTCCCAAGCGCGGGGATTACAAACTTGCGCCACCACGCCCGGCATGTGTGTTGGCATATTCTGAGGATTGAACCCAGGGGCGTTCTCTGTCCAAGCTATACCTCCATCCCATTTTATTTTTTGTTTTGAAACAGGGTCTTGCTAGATTACTTGCTAGGTTGAGAGCCTTGGTGAGGCTGTCCTTGAATGTGCAATCCTTCTGTCTCAGCTACCCAAGGACTGGGATTACAGTCCTGCATCAACACACCTGGCTTTTTGTTTCCAGTTTTTACTTCATGAATTTCTTTTATGAACATCCTTGTACTTTTTCTAAAATGGGGAGAAAAAACTTAATATTTTATAAAATATGCTATATTTTTATAGAGAACCCTCATCAGCGTAAGGATATTGAAAATATTATTTACTGAGTTTTCTTTAAATACCTAATCAGATATTAAATTTTATTTATTTCAGTTTATTTTTCACTCTTTTTTATTAACATAGTGAATTACAGTGTTTGATTTTCAAATGTTAAACCAACCTTGGATTCCTAGAATAAAACTCATTTGCTTATAATGAATTATCTTTGTATGACTAAAATAAATTTTGATTAGGAGTTTTGAATTGTTGTTGATGAAAACTTGAGGAATCTCGTATAATTGCCTCATCAGTCTTTTCTATCATTTTTATGCTGAGGTAGTAAATTGAGTTGAAAGCATTTACCTCTTTTGATGTTCTTTGAAGAAATATATGTAATATTTGTATTTATTTTTATTAGTCTTTTTTAAATTGGCCAGAAAAGCTAACAGGAGTTTAAAGTTTCTTTTTGAAAAGATTTTAATTATAGGTATAATTACTATGATTGTTTAATTACATTGTTTGTGTTTTTCCTGAAAACGTGAAAATTTTTGTTCTAGTGGTTACTTTCATGACTAGTGCAACATAAAATTAACAGTTCTCTTTTTTCCAGTTAATGTCAATTGATTTTCTTCTCAGAAATTGCATATTTAATGTACTTCCAACTATTCCATCCCTGCTACTATCTGGCTTCAATGAATTATACTATAGTTCTTAGTCTTAACTTTCATATTATTAATGAAGCTTATTACTGTTAATTAATTTGGTTTTAAAACAAACTTAAACTGGTTTTAAAGACCTTTTCACACCTACTTACAAAAGGTAAATTAGTACTCTCATATTTCTCTCCTCTCTTTCCCTTCCCCTCTTATTTTTTGTTAGATGTATAATTTTTAATATTTCTTAGTATTTACAAAATTTACATTTTGTTTTTAACTAAAACCCCTTAATTTTATTTGTACAGTTAAATAGAATCTGTGTTTGGTTTCTGTTTTTTTGCCTACAGTTTTTGCATTATTCTGTTGGTTAGCTAGCATTTGTTATGTTAGTGGTTAATTCACAGGAAGTTCATGCAGAGTATGTGGAAATTCCCCTCAAACTTTTTTTCATTTTATACTTCAATGATTATTTACTTGGATTATAAATTATAATTCTTGGGGCTATTTGCTTGGAATTCTTGTTTCCTTGGGCACAAGAGGTACCCAAGGAAGTAGCCATTAGTGTACTAGCACTGAGTACTGAATAATGTTATGTAGTTATGTGAGATCACCCAACCTAAAACTTTTCCTCATAGGAGATTGTTAATTCTCTTCACTTAAAAGAAAGAACCAATCTAAATGTAACAACCAACTATACAAATTGAGTGCTATATTTAGGAGCCATTAGCATTTGAAGAAAAATATTATCTTGGATTTCATTTGGATCACTACCAAACATCTCCCTACCTACTTGTAGCTGGGGTCAAAACATGAAGTAGACCTAAAAAAAAAAACAACTGTCTGCTGGGGAAGGATTTATTTCCATGGACACGTTAAGACTTGAGAATGAATTTCTCACTGTTGAAATTTTGATAGTACAAGGTAAAAAGTTACATTCAACCTGTGTATTGTTTTGGAATCTTTCTCTGTGTGATTCCACTCCTTTAAGTAGCCAAATTCTGATTTCAGAGGAAGATACCCTATGTGAATCAATGGAAAATGACTAACGTTAAACATAGAGGCAATATAACCTTTACTTTTACTCATTATTGCCATCCAAAGGTCCAGTGGTGAATTCAGTCCTATGAGAATAGGAGACAAAGGAAAAGAAAAGACTCTAATTTTTGTTTAGATCTATTGGAAAGTAGCATAGTCAGAATTAGGACAACTTGAAAATGAATATTGAGAGTGGAAACTGCAGAGATTGTGATAAGAATATTAAAATTTGACTTTTAAAAATAATTGTATATAAATGCAAAAATTCAGGATCCTATAATTTAAGTTCCTTTCATATTATTACACATTTTCAGAAGTTTCTTAAACTTTTATTTATTTATTTATCCACAAAATTGTGAGAATTTTTCTTATTTCAAAAACTTTGCTCGAAAGAGTCTCTCCTGAGAGTCTTTAAAGTTAAGATCATTTAAAAATGCATATTATTAATTTTACCAAGTTAATGGACATTATGGTCTAGAGTGTGTATAATATTTATCAAGGGACATCTTAAAATGCATACTATCATAAAATGCATATTAAGGACTTTCTACCTATATAAATGGAATTTAAGAGATTATAACAACTCCAGAGGGCCCATTAGGGTCTTTGGAAAACATAGTTCAGGGCCTTGTTAAAATATATTTTCCCTCCATGTCATAATTTTGATAGAAAGTTTGCTCTCATTAACCAAAGCTTGAATGTTTGCCCTGCTTACCTATGAAAAATAATAATAGAAAAGTATTTTTTTTCAGTAAGATCGTATACTAAGTTGGGAAGAGAATAAATTTTTAGTTAGTTGCATTGTTTAGAGTTTTAAATAACACACATAGGAAAATGTCAATTAAAAATAATGGCAGCCAATAAAAACTTTTAATGACTTACTTATTACTGTGTATAAAAATCTTTGTGTCAGATCTGTGAGGGAATGTGGACACTTCACTTTAAACTGGAGTTATTGCTAATTATCAATGCATACAGTTTACGAGGAAGCATCAGATAGAAATTTTATCCAGTGTGTTTCATAACATTATCTGTAGATCACCTATATCCAAATCTCCAGGGTGTTTAAAATGCCTGTTTCTGAGCCCTCCTCCAGCACTACTGGAGGCTAACCATAGGCTAGAAGGTGTTTTGCAAACAATGTCCTCAGGCCATTGCAAAGAACAAAGGTTGAAAGGAACATTTACTTTTATCTACAAACATATATACAACTTAATGTAGTAAGTCCCTGAAGTCTTATCAAGAATGTACTCTGCTCCCTGGCTGTACACAGGGACTTCAAAATGTGTGCTACTCCTTAAACATCCTCAAGGAATGAGTATTTTGAGACCAGGCCTGGTCTCTACCATCAACTTTGGATTTATCTGGCATGCCACCAGGCTCTGTGGCTCATTGTCAGAGCCACTAATTCTGCAGTATCAGCTGGGGATCATATTAAATACAGATTTGAATGCAATTGTCAATTAGGAATTCTCTCCAATTCTAAGATTGTAGGTATTTTTTAAAAAACTCATTTTGATGGTTTAAAATAAAAAAGCCTCTCCTCTTCCCCAGAGCTATTCACTCAAGGCCTATGAATGTTCAGTGTTTCTCACTTATCTGCAGAATGCTTTTAAATACATCAAGAAAAAACAAAAACATACTAGCATGTTCTTTCTGGTATAGTCTTCCTCAAAACTGGAACTATTAAAAAATGAAATTATACGCCAGGCATGGTGGTACTTGTAATACCGTTCCTAAGGAGGAGGGATTGAGGCAGGAAGATCATAGGTTTAAGGGCAGCATGCAGTAACTTAGAAAAATCCTATTTTAAAATAAAAAAAATAAGAAGGGCCAGGATGTAGCTCAGAGGTAAAGGCTTTTCTGGGTTCAATCCCAAGTACTACCACCAAAAAGTATCATATTAAGAACCCTATCTCTAAATTTGTTTTCTCTCATTTTAGAAATGCAAACAGTACTCCCATTGATCTAGTAAAAATCGCACTCATCTGTGGCCTCAACACAAGGCTATTCCAGAGGACAGTTCTTCATTTTCTATTGAAAATAGTCAATTCTGGTGGTTGAAATTTCAAAGGAATCACACACCAGAGGCTTAAAGTCATTTAAAGGACTACTTGTCTACAAGTTTCACAAACAGTACAGTGTTTATAACATTTAGACTCACTTAGAGACCTTTATATGCTTGAAACCATTTTCCCAAAAGCTAAAGACCTAAGTGCCACCATGCGTATCTGGACTCTTCTGCTCACTGGTTTCTGAGACTTAAATCTAACAATGCCTCCCAGCTGTGCTTAACTGCCTAAGGGGCTGGTTCTTGATTGTCAGTAAGGATTCCCAGCTGTGCTTACTCAGAAGCCCTCTGACAGGCCTCCTTCTCTTGAGGACCCCTACTGGAATAGAGTTGTTAATACCATAAAGTGACCCATTAAACCAACTCAAGTAATGGGTTTTTTTTCAACCCAAGGTTGCAGTAAATGGAAAATGTGAGGAGTCCGAAATTAAGTATGAACATGTAGGTCAGCCATGAGAGGAATAAACTGAGGACATAAAAGGAACAATTATCTGGATCTTCAAAGCTTTAAACTACATAATCTGACTCATACATTTTGGCAAAGACTAAAAATGGTTTTATTGGCCCTGCTATAAGAAACATATGTTTATTTTAGTTTTAAAAATTAAATTAGAAATTATTTACATATGCCAATAAGCAGCATTATTTCCACACCTCTTCCTCATTTCTCTAGGTTCACTCTCAGTTGACTACAGCATTGTCAGTGGTTTATGATACCAAAGGAAGGATAAAACTTATGTGCCATTTCCTCTACTCGAATTGCTGGACAACTAAAATCAGCAGTGAAATGTGACACTGCCATTCTTCAAGTAATACAGGCCAGAAAACAAGATGCCTGTCTAAAGTAGAATTTTATGTGTGAATTATCTGAAAAGGATCTTCTGGTCTCCGCTATAAATTCACTTTTGAGATTAGTTCTTTCCCTATTAGTTAGCTCCCAGATAAGAAAGTAAGAAAACAGACCATCCTCACTACCAGTAATAAATGCTAAACAAGCATCATTTGGGAAATCAACACATTGCTTGTGCAAAAACTCCTAGGATCTCTTGTACCTCTCCACAAATATACTAACAGGCAGCATTATTTTCATACCTCTTCCTCATTTCTCTAGGCTCACAAAGTTTACTGGGTTCTATGCTCGATGCTCTGGGTGGGGGGATAAAAATGAAGAGAACACAACATCTATGTGTGACGAGACAATACATATTGAGATTCCAAACAAACTACCTTCTCTACTGCCCTAGGTGTTCTCAACTTGTCTTACCAATTCGACCATCACCTCTCAGGAGAAAGCTTACTAAAACTGTATCCTAAATCAGATCTCTTCCCTGAAGTTTGGTCCACTTTACCTAACTACCTACTAGACATAGCCTCATAGATGCCCTGTTTATTCCTTTAGGTCAGTCCTGTATCCCAAAACAAAACCCTGCTCTTTCCTCTCCCACCTTCTTCTCTTATTGCATTGGCCCTTTTCTATTCGTTATAAATATCACCCTCCTCTCAGGTTTTGCCCAGGCTGGAACCTGTGATCTTTGTTAACTCTTATTTCTCTGTTGTCTTTTTCTATTGCATCTCATTTCTCCTAACTGCCTTCATTTTTATTACTTCAACCCTCAATTCCAGGTCTTCCTTTGCCTTTTTCTGAATTGTTGGTCACCTCCTAATGAATAACTTCTCTCCAATCTTTTCCCTCAGAAGTTTTTCCTACAGGTCTAGTCCAATGATCTCCAAAAAATACAATGCCAGGACTCTGAGATTCACAAAGAATCAGTCCCTCCCTCCCCAGTGGCTACAAGATGTCCAGATACTCCTAGGTGCTCTGATGTTCTCCTACACCTGATCCTGTCCGCCCAGCTTCTTAGGATTTCTCCTGTTCAGAATGCCATGCTTTACCCATGCCCAGTAACTGGGTGATCTTTAGAAAAGTCTTTTCTTTTACCTTTTCCATGTTCTGGGTTCTCTTTTCCCATTTCATTTTGTCTAGATCTTGCCTAAAACATGGAAACTTGCTCAATAATTAGCTACAGAATTAGATACTAAAGTTTAACCTCTCAGAATAGTGTCTTATGTAGTATATAAGATCTTCTATAAATGCTAGACATTATGATTGAGCAAATTTTACCTTACTTTCTAGGTCTTTATTAAACAAATTCTTATATAGATATCAAAAGTTTAATAATATGTTATACATAACATACTTCTAGATTTGTGGGTGTGTGAAATACAGTTCACTTATCTTAATGTAAAGTAAAAACTGTACCTAGCAATAATTAAGAAGTTGTTATTTTTGACAATTTAAAACAAACACGAAACTGTAAAATTGAATGTCTAAATAATATAAGAACTTAACCACAACATCGTTAACACACATTGAATTTTTAAAAAATAATTGCTTAGTATCAGTACTTTTTTGGTGTTCAGATTTCTAAGAGTATCATAAGATTATAAATATTGTTAACTTTAGTCAGGATCCAAATAAGATCTGAGCATTCCACTTTCCACTTGGTTGCTGTCTCTTAAGTGTTTATTAATCTCTCATTTCCCTTTTTTTATATGGGGATTAAACCAGGGGTATTCTATCTTCAATCTACACACTGAGCCCTATTTTATTTATTTATTTATTTATTTATTTATTTATTTATTTATTTATTTATTTATGGGTCTGGAGATGGAACCCAGGGGCATTCGACCTCCGAGCTACATCCACTTCACTACTTTTTATTCTTTATTTTGAAACAGGGTCTCACTAAGTTGTGGAGGGCCTCGCTAAGTAGCTGAGGCTGGCCACAAACCTGCGATCCTCTTGTCTCGGCCTCCCAAGTACTGGCTTCTATTTTTCAGAATGGTAGTTATATTAGATTTATGTGTGATTTTTTTTTTTTTGGCAAGACTGCTTCATAAATTGTAGGGTGTCCTTTGGCCAAGAAACACATTCTATCTTTATATTTCTCTTTGGGGGATGATAACAGCTATTAGTCATCAGTAGCATGAATCATTAATTCATTTAGTAGCAATTCATCATTACCTCTATATTTATTAGCTGGAATATTTCTGTGACAGGAACTTCCAACCCTGTATATTCACTAATTACCCAGTAGTATGGATCAGAATAGAAGGAATTGCTAAATACTTTCTTCTTTTTTTATATACCAATTTTTATTTATTTTATTTTATTTTATTTTTTGGATGATTTTTATTTTATTTTTTTTAATTTTTTTATTTATTTTTATTGGTGCACTGTATTCATACATCATAGTAGGATACATACTTTTGTAGACATACATGCACACTTTTCCCAGTCAGCCCCCACCCAATCCCCACCCCATTCTCTCCCTATCCCTCCCTCCCATGCTTGGCTTAGTAGTTGACATCTAGTATTATGGCAATTTATCTAAAATTAAAAATGATAATCTCACATAACAGTTTCATTTGTCTGATACCAAGCTTTTGATGACTTAAAGATAACATTTCAATATCTCTTTTTGCTTTCTTTCTTACCAGAGAATATTTTTTTTCTATTTTTTAGGTGAAACTATCATATATTTATATATTTATTTTTCAGAAAAAAATCTATCCTAATATGGAATATGGACTCTAGGTACCCAAAACGATCTTGAAAAAGAACAAAGCTAGAAGATATATATTTTCTGATTTCAAACCATATAAAGCTACAATAATTGAAACAGTGTAGTACTATTCTAAAGGCAGATATATAAACCATTGGAGTTAAATAAAAGCCTAGAGCTAAATTCTTCCCTATATTGTCAAGTTATTTTTGACAAGGTTTCCACAAACATTTGGTGGTGGAAATAATAATCTTTTAACTAAATATTGTTGAAAAATAATAATTACATGGAAAAGAATAAAATTGGACCCTTACCTAATCCCATATACAAATATTAACTCAAAATAGATAATAGACCTAAATATAAATCTTAAGACTATAAACTTTTAGGAGAAAATCTGGGTCATTAAACCTCACAACATTGAAATTGGCAGTGATTTCTTGGTTATGATTTCAATGGCACAGGCAACAGAGGAGTATACAAACTCCCTAAAAAAAAATTGTATATCCAAAGACAATGTAAACAGAGTTAACAGTTACTAATAGAATGGGATAAAATATTTCCAAATGCTATATCTGAAGGTATATTAATATTCCAACTAGAAATCCTAGAAATTAACAACAATAAAAGCAAACAATACAATTTAGAGAAAGGTAAAAGACTAACATAAATAATGAATCTCCACAGATAACAAATCTTAGTTGTCTGTTGGATGGAAAATCTTGTTTCTCTAGTTCTGGAGTGTGTTACCTATTTCTTCTTTGTAGTTAATCTCTTTGAGTATTTTCTCTAGTGCTGGTTTTGAAGACATAAATTCCTTCAGTTTCTGTTTGTCATGGAAGCTTCTTATTTCTCCATCTAATTTGATAGAAAGTTTTGCTGGGTAGGAAATTTTTGGCTGGAAGTTGTTTTCTTTCAGAGTTTGGAATATGTTACTCCAAGCCCTTCCGCCTCTCATAACTTGGTTTGGGAAGTCTGGAGTGATTCTAATTGGTTTGCTTCTGAATGTCACTTGGCCCTTTGCTTTTGTTGCCTTTAAGATTCTCTGCTTGGCTTCCACATTGGTCATTTTGACAATTATGTGGCGTGGGGATCCTCTTCTCCGATACTGTCTAAAGGGAGTTCTATAAGTTTCCTGGACTTGTGTATCGACCTCTTGCTCTATGTTTGGAAAATTTTCTGCTATTACTTCCTTGAAGAGATTGTTGATTCCTTTGGTATCACTTTCTTTTCCCTCCTCTATTCCAATTATTCTTAGGTTAGCTCTCTTAAAATGGGCCCATATTTCTTCAATATCAGATTCCTGCTGTCGGATATTTTTTTCTAGATTAGAAATTATGCGTTCATTTTTGGAATGATCATCTTCTAAGAGCGAGATTCTGTTCTCCATGTGTTCTAATCGGTTGTTTGTGCTTTGAATTGAGGCCTTTACTTCATTAATTGCATCCTTTATCTCTTTTTGGCTCTCTCTGAGTTCTTTTCGAAGCACCTCTATTATTTCTACAGTTATTTTCCTGATTTGATCTTCTAGAAATCTCTGATTTTCAGTTTTATCGGGTTCTGATGTTGTGGGGTTGTGGGCATTTATTGCTCCAGAATTATTCCTCTTTCCCATGATTTCAGAAGTTTGTGCCTTCTCTGGGTTCTTTCCTTGGGTCACTATGACTTCACTTAAGGTGTTCTGGATCTCGAGTCAGTAGTATCTCAGACCCCACTACTCCTTTACTGGCTTTTATCACAGAGTCTCCGACCCAGAGAGTCGATAGAGGCTGCTTTAGACTGTGGGGGGTGCCAGGTTGCACGTTCTCCTATGTTGTGATATCTCTGCCACCGCCACTCCCCCACTGGGTCAAGTCCCAGGGAGTACAGTACTGGGATTTCTCCTCTGTGGCCCGCAATTTGACTCACTGTTCTTGAGTACGCAGATGTAGCTGTACTGGCCTCGCTGAATTCGGTGCTGCTGCTGCCGGTGGCAATATGGCGCCGCTGCTACGCCCTCGGCTGTGGGGCTGGTGTTTTTCTTCTTGGTTTTGATTTCCACTCTGAATCCCTGCAGCGTGTGCTGAGCTCGGCCACTGGGAGCTTTAGATGCTCTCTGCGCGGAGAAATCCCGCCTGGCTGTCCCGCAGCGGCTCACCTCGGCTTGCTGTAGCCGTCCGTGAATTCGCTGGTCCGCCGGCAGTAATGCGCTGCTGCCGCATCTGTCGCGTCCTCGGGCGTGAGGCCGATTATCTCCTCTGTGGCTCTGTTCTCAGTCCGCTTTCTTCTGGAGCCTGGTGATTTTTTGTTTCACTGGTGATGGTGTTTTCTGGCTATGAAAGGTGCTGATTTTGTGATAATGGAGATTGGTTGTTAGCGGGGCTCTTAAGCCCCGCTTTTCTCTGTCGCCATCTTCCCGGAAGTCCCCCAATTTTTAAAATAATTTATTCTTTAGCATCTCTAAATGATTACCAGTTTATTTTATTTTATTGTTTGTTTTAAGTATCATGAACTTGTCTTAATTCACTGAAGCGTCCTTATTCTCAAACTGGCCCAGTTTTGATCAGTAAGGAAGAATATCTTCGTGTTGCCTCTGAAGTCCTTTAATCATGAATTATAGCTCTTTGACAGCTGTTATTCTGTTAGGATGACATGTCACAGGCTCCTACACATTAAGTTCTAACCATACTCCTAGGGCTGACTTGGCCTTTGCCTAAAACATAAGAGTCTTGCCTTTAGTCCTCTCTTATCCCTGAACCCCCGTTGCTGTCTGTGTCCTGGTTCTTTGGCAGTCATCATAAAGCCTTACACACAGTTACCAAGCAGCCAATTTGTTTGGTTACCTAAACCTGAACTTTTAAGTGGACTTATATAAATATTTCAAGAATTGAATAAGGATAATCTTGCTTATTATGGGGTGTGTGAATCTTCTGTAGTTTAAGATGTTTTCTAGTGTATAAATGGATGAGTTTCTTGAGTTAATGTCCAATGAATGATTAGAAGTAAGCCACAAACTTTATGGTAATAATAGTAACAAAATAATCTCTTAAAAGTTAAATAATTTAAAATTTATAAAATGTTGTAAAAACAAAAATAACAAATATTCTTTGTTATAGAAAGAATGTATATTTTTTCTATATGATTTGAGAATAAGCTAACTAAATCATGGCTCCCTACCTCTAAGTACTTCTGTGTATAGTTTCTAAAATCAGGATATTCTCTAATATGACCGTAATATAGTTATCAGCCTTATAAATTTATATTAATGTTTCAATTTTTGATAAAAATAAATTTATGGACAGTTTAAGTACCTTTTATAGGCAGCCTCTCAGTGTATGAATAAGAAAATTTTATAAATAAGAAAATTATAGCTCAAAAATTGTAGCTTTAATTATGTAAAATTTTTTGTTCCTAATATCTTGTTAATTCTAACTGGGAATTTATAGGAAAGTTTTGCTTTACCATAAGAAGCTCTGCTGCCCAAACAAGCAAAGAAAAAAAGTTTGCTAATCTGTTTTTCCTGGTCAAACAAGGAAGGAGTTAGAGATGGCAGGGAGAACAGTGGCACTGGACCTGGGTGAGGCTTGCCTGTGATGACCGTGGAGAATTTCTTCTGGAAATGGCATTCTCCCTGGATTACTAGGCAGCAGCTGTGATAGACAAATTGCTTTTCCCAGATGAGCATAAAATTTCATTTCCTTTCCTCATCAGCAAAATGAAATGAATTGAAGAATTTTAGAAAGGGCCTAAAATATTATTGCACACATTGCTATAATTTGGAAATTGTCACACTAGTACAAAGACCATGATTTGCCAGTTTTGAGAATTCCTTCTAGTTGTTGCACCAGTTCCAAACCAGCCTGAGAGAGTGTTGTTTAAAATGTCATTAGTTTACTTGAAATTCTTTCTGATATTTCATTCAGGAGACATTGATAGGAGACCCACTGGGTAGTTCCATCTTTGTGCACCTAAGAAATGGCAGGCTAGCCTGATGATTTTTGAGGAATGGCCCTATAGTCATGTGACATCCTGCTATGTCCATGAATGGTCCACTTTCTCAGGCATCACCTTAGGCCTGGCTTCCCAAAGAAGCACCTCTCTTAACGCACTACCCAAGACTTAGGTTGCCTTACTCCTTCTTAAAACTAAGTCTCTCTCTCTCTCTCTTTCTCCCTTTTCCTCTGTCCCTCTTTCCCTCCCTTCTAAATTAATCTGAAAATAACTTGGGTCTATTTGTTATCCCTAATGTAGGAACACAATTTTAAGCAATGTGGGAGGGATGGGCTGTGGCATTCCACCTTTGCCAACATACTAAATTGGAACCATTCCTATGGATGCGTTACAGACCACCATCTGTTACCCACAGAAGTTATGGACATAGTTCTATGAATGCCTCTTTTGTCCCTGTACCACAGAATCACTTTTTAAGGAGAAAATTCTGAGGTGGCATTAGCAAATGTGAGTAACCACTGCCTGACAAGAGATTTTTTCCAAAGTCTAGCTCTCTAAAAGAGGATCTTCAATTCTAGACAGTCCATACAAATGTCATAGGGGTAGTTTTTCTCTCATGGTAATTAGCCAAGTGTACTGGGTAGCTAAGACTAGGGAAATTTGATAGTAGAAGGCAAAGTAAAACTGTGGGTGGTTTTTTGTTTGTTTGTTTGTTTTGGGGTGTTTTTTTTTTTGGTGGTACTGGGGATGAAACCCTTCTACCTTTGGACTAAACTCCCAGACCTATTTTATATTTTATTTGGAAACAGGCTGGCTTTGAACCTGTGTGACCCTCCTGTCTCTGCCTCCCAATGTGAGGATTACAAGTGTGCGCCACCATACCCAGCAAAACTGTGGGTTTCTTTAACCAGAACTTTAATATGGAAAAGTTAACTCAAAGAAAAAGCTGCATCTTTCTATTTTGAACTTTTAGGATCATTTAAAGCTTTATATTGACACTTCTATGTTCAAAACTGTTTGAAGTAATTACATCTTAGAACTATTTTGTGGTACATCTTTAAAAGTTTCTCTTGAAGCCGGGCGTGGTGGCGCACGCTTGTAATCCCCACGCTTGGGAGGCGGAGACAGGAGGATCGCGCAGGTTCGAAGCCAGCCGCGTGCGCTGGCTTAGGAGACCCTGTTTCCAAATATAAAATGTAAAAATAGGTCTGGGAGTGTAGCCCGGAGGTAGAAGGGCTTCCAGGAACCCCAGTACCACCACCAAAAAAAAAAAAAAAAAAAGTTTCTCTTGAAAAAAAGATATGAACACAGTTAAACTTAATAAGCAATCTATCATTATTTAGCTGTATTTGTAGTAACTAAAGAAAATTTACACAGCTGATTTTATAGATGTACTTTTGTTAGATTAACTTTTCTCCCCTTGAAGAAAAATCTTAATTAGGTTGATGTCACAAATGCAATTAGGTGAGTAATCTTGGCTCAAATCTACTCAGTTAAAAGAATTACAAACGATTTGTAACACAAGAAGTGTTTATCAAAGTAGTTTTAAGATCATTTTTTTAAAGTAAGGACACTGGACTCTAAACACAAATTTGACTCAAACTTTATCTTAATTCATCCTTGTATGTTCATGATTTTAAAATAATTTAGTGAATATAATTCATAATATATCCCTCTTATATAGAGACTCTTTGTAAACTCAGCCTCTCAAGGACACTCTTTAGGAATGTTCAGGAATTATTTGCTTTTATCAGTTAAAAATCCCAAGGCCAATAATAGAAAAGACTATGTAAATTTAGACAGCTAGAGGAGGAGATATGATTAGAAGCAGGCCTCTTGTTTGCAAGCTCATAGGATTCACAGGGTTCAGCTCATAGGAGCCCATTGGCTTGACCATTTTTAGGAACATATCATGTTTTATAGTTTATATTTGGCTGCCAGAGGCATATCAGCTACTCGCTTCTTTATCATCAGCATCATCAACAACAAAAAAAGGATTAAATTTATTATCTATGTAAACTCTCATAAGATTTAAAGTAAGCTACAGGTATCCTTAAGTTAGAAACATTTGTTTGTTTGGAAAAGGAAAGCTCTATTTTATAACTTCCTTTGCTTAACCAATCCATATGTACAGAGTAGTAGTAGTAGTAGTAGTAGTAGTAATAGTGTGTGTTGCTGGGGATTGAATCCAGAAACATTCTACCTCCGAATGATACCCCCAGCCATATTTTCTTTTTTATTTGGAAACAAAAGCTCTCTAAGTTGCTGAAAGCCTCACTAAGTTGTTTGTTGAGGCTGGCTTCGAACCTGTGATCCTCCTTTCTCAGTCTCCCAGCCTTCAAGTACTTCATTTATTTTAATTTTTAAATTTATAACATTTGGGTAAATGAGTTTTCTTAGAGTGATCTTTCTTAACTTAATGATCAGAATAATGAATGAAACCCAAGCTAATTTTAAAAATTTAATAGATAAAACCAAGTTTAAAAGCTAAATCCAGCAGGGCATGGTGGTGCATGCATGTAATTCCAGCATTTGGGAGGCTGAAACAGGAGGACCACAGGTTTGCAGCCAGCCTCAGCTACTTAGTGAGGCCCTCTGCAACTAGAGATACCCTGTTTTAAATATAGAATGAAAAACAGGGTTGGGGTATAGCTTAGAGGTAGAATGCCCAGTGTTCAGTCCCTAGTATGAAAAAAAAGTTAAACCCAATTGAAAAACTTACTAGCTGGATTCAGCAGCAGATTTGAGATAATAGAAGGAAAAATGAGTAAAATTGAATGTAGTTTAAATTCTCCAACCCAGAAAACAAACAAAAAATAAAAACAAATATAGCTCAGAGATCTTGGTGTGAGACAGCACCAAACATACTAACTCCAAGAAAAGGGGAGAGAAATGAGCAGACAGGTAATGTAAATATGTAGATCCCCAAAGCTTAATAAACCCCAAATCAGATTAACAAAAGAAAAGCACCATGTCTAGACCTAAAATCAAAATGCTGAAATACAAGGACAAAAGGTAAATCTCAAAAGAGAAAGATGATTCGACATATACATGGATCCACAATAGGAACAGTGGCGAATGTCTCTTTGGGAACAGTGAACACCAGAAGGCAGTAGAATGACATATTCATAGTGTAAAAATAAAAAAATTGTTAAATAAGAATTATATATTTAATTAAGCTGTAAAATATAAAAAGAAAAATAAAGACCTTTCCAAATAACAAAAATCAAAATGAATTATTTTATGGGGTGCAGTGTAATTTTATATCATATTGGGTATAGTGTTAGAAACATACATATACACAACTCATTGACCTCCGCACCAGGTCCCCCCATCCTCACCCCACAAGTCTTTAAATTGAAATTGGCAATTTTGGTGAGAAGAGGGGGACTAAGAATGGAGCTCCGAACCTGACAGGAGGTATGCCGGCCTCATGGCCGAGGATGCAGCAGCAGCACCTTACTGCCAGCAGCAGCGGCGAATTCACCGGACGGCTTCAGACCAACACACTCAACAACCCCCCAGGCTCCAGAGAGGAGGGGGGGACAGTGAGCTGAGCATACTCTGAAGGGACTCAGGACAGAGCTCAAAACCAGAGAAGAAATACCCCAGCCTCATGGCCGAGGTTGTGACAGCAGTGCCATATTGACAGCAGCAGCAGCAGTGAATTCACCAAGTCCACTACAGCTCCATCAACACACTCAACAAACATAAGTCAAATTGTGGCCCCTAGAGGAGAAATCCCAGTACTGCATTCCCAGGGACTTGTGTAGATAGTCTTCCTGGGTCTGAAATTTTTGCAGTCCAACCCAGTGGGGGAGTGGTGGTGGCAGAGGTATCATACCATAGTCACAACTCCCTGAGGGAGAACGCCGAGCCTGGCACCCACCCCCTGGTCTCAAGCAGCCTCCATTGACTCCCTGGGTCTGAGACTTTATGATACAACCCAGTAAAGGAGTAGTGGTGACTGAGATAGCATAGACTCAAGATCCAGAGCACCCTAAGTGAAGTCGTAGTGACCCAGGGAAGAACCCAGAGAAGGCACAAACTTCCGAAACCATGGGAAAGAGGAATAACAATTGAGCAATGAATGCCCACAACCCCACAATATCAGAACCTGATAACACAGAAATTCAGAGATCTCTAGAAGATCAAATCAGGAAAATAACTGTAGAAATAATAGAGGACTTCCGAAAAGAATTCAGAGAGAGTCAAAAAGAGATAAAGGATGCAATCATTGAAATAAAGGCCTCAATTCAAAGTATAAACAACAGATTAGACCACATGGAGAATAGAATCTCACTTCTAGAAGATGATCACTACAAAAATGAATGCATATTTTCTAATTTAGAAAAAAAAAACCCGACAGCGGGAATCTGACATTGAAGAAATATGGGCCCATTTTAAGAGACCTAACCTAAGAATAACTGGAATAGAGGAGGGAAAAGAAGGCGAAACCAAAGGGATCAATAATCTCTTCAAGGAAGTAATAGCAGAAAATTTTCCAAACATAGAGCAAGAGGTCGATACACATGTCCAGGAAACTTAGAGAACTCCCTTTAGAGAGGATCAGAGAAGAGGATCCCCACACCACATAATTGTCAAAATGACCAATGTGGAAGCCAAGCAGAGAATCTTAAAGGCAACAAAAACAAAAGACCAAGTGACATTCAGAGGCAAACCAATTAGAATCACTAGAGACTTCCCAAACCAAGTCATGAAAGCCAGAAGGGCTTGGAGTAACATATTCCAAACTCTGAAAGAAAACAACTTCCAGCCAAAAATCTCCTACCCAGCAAAACTTTCTATTAAATTAAATGGGGAAATAAGAAGCTTCCACGACAAACAGAAACTGAAGGAATTTATGTCTTCAAAACCAGCGCTAGAGAAAATACTCAAGATTAACCACAAAGAAGAAATAGGTATTACATGCCAGAACCAAAGAAACAAGATTTCCCATCCAGCAGACATTTAAGCAAAGAAGAATAAACAGTATCTCAAACAGAAATAAAATCTTAATATGGTAGGAATTAAAATTTTCTATCATCACACTGAATTTAATGGCCTCAACTCCCCAATAAAAAGACATAAAGTGGCAAAATGGATTAAAAATCAGAATCCATCCATCTGCTGCTTACAAGAAACACACCTTTCAAGTAAAGACAGAAACAAAATCAAGGTAAAGGGCTGGAGCAAGGTAATCTATGCTAATGGAACTCAAAGAGCACCATTAACGAAAGGACCTGTTGGACACATATAGAATATTTCACCCAACTACAGCGGAGTTTACATTTTTCTCAGCTGGTCACAGAACCTTCTCCAAAATAGATCACATCCTGGGACACAAAATGAGCCCTAGCAAATTTTAAAAATGTTACATACTTCCCTGTGTCATTTCAGACCATAATGGAATGAAACTAGAAATCAACTATAAGAAGACCCAGAGAAACAACATAAACATTTGGAGACTGAACACCACATTTCTGAATGAAGAATGGATCATAGAAGATGTAAGAGGTAAAATCAAAAATTTTCTAGAAACAAATTTAAATAAAGAAACAACATATCAAAACCTCTGGGACACTTTGAAGGCAGTATTAAGAGGAAAATTTATAGCACTGAATTCTCACATAAGAAAAACAGAAAATATTCAAATAAATAACCTAATGACACACCTCAAAGCCCTTGAAAAGCAGGAACAACTGAATCCCAAAGCCAGCAGAAGACAGAAAATTACTAAAATTAGAGCAGAAATTAACAAAATAGAGAATAAAAAAATACAGAAAATCAACAAAACCAAAAACTGGTTTCTTGAAAAAATTAACAAGATAGATAAACCATTAGCCAACCTAACTAAAAAAAAGAGAGAATCAACCCAAATTATGAAGATAAAGGAGGAAAAAGGAGAAATTGCTACTGACAGTGTAGAAATCCAGAGGATTATCAGAGACTACTTTGAAAAACTATACTCCAACAAAATAGAAAATCTGGAGGAAATCGACAACTGCCTAGATAAATACAACCTTCCTAAACTGAGTCAAGAAGATATAGAACACTTAAACCAACCAATAACAATAAAAGAGATTGAAACAGCAATAAAGAGCTTACCATCAAAGAAAAGCCAAGGACCAGCTGGTTTCCCAAGTTAATTTTATAAAACCTTTATAGAAGAGCTAACCCCAATACTCCTCAAACTATTTCGCAAAATAGAAAAAACCGGGACTCTCCTTAATACATTCTATGAAGCCAACATCACACTAATACCCAAACCGAATAAAGACAGTTCAAGGAAGGAAAACTACAGGCCTATATCTCTGATGAACTTGGATGCAAACTATTAAACAAAATACTAGCAACACGCATTCAAAACCACATCAAGAAAATCATTCACCATGACCAGGTAGGGTTCATCCCAGGGATGCAAGACTGGTTCAATATACGAAAATCAATCCATGTAATTCATCATATAAACAGAATCAAAGACAAAAACCACATGATCATCTCAATAGATGCTGAAAAAGCATTTGATAAAATTCAACATCCATTTATGATAAAAACACTGCAGAGAATTGGAATAGAAGGAACATATCTCAACATTATTAAGGCAATCTACAATAAGCCCACTGCCAACATCATATTAAATGGGGAAAAACTTCAACAATTGCCTCTAAAAACAGGAACGAGACAAGGATGTCTATTATCACCACTTCTCTTCATTATAGTACTAGAGACTAGCAAGAGCATTAAGGCAAGAAAAGGAAATCAAAGGAGTACAAATAGGAAAAGAAGAACTCAAACTTTCACTATTTGCAGATGACATAATACTATATTTAGAAAACCCAACAAACTCAACCAAAAGGCTTATAGAACTGATCAGCAAATTCAGCAAAGTATCTGGATACAAAATCAACCTTAAAAAATCAGAAGCTTTCCTGTACACCAACCATAAATCCACTGAAAAAGAAATTCAGAAAATGCTTCCACTCATGATCTCTCACAAAAAAATAAAATACTTAGGAATAAATTTGACCAAGGAGGTAAAAGATCTCTACAAAGAAAATTATAAAACACTGAAAAAAGAAATTGAAGAAGATCTTAGAAGATAGAAGGATCTTCCATGTTCATGGATTGGCAGAATAAATATCATTAAAATGGCCATCCTCCCAAAAGTGATCTACAGATTTAATGCAATGCCCATTAAACTACCAAGATCATTTCTCACAGACATAGAAAAGTCAGTTCTTAAATTTATCTGGAATAACAAAAAGCCCCGAATAGCCAAGGTAGTTCTCAGCAACAAAACCCAAGCTGGAGGAATCACAATACCTGACTTTAAACTATACTACAAAGCTATTGTAATAAAAACAGCATGGTATTGGCAAAAAAAAAAAAACAGATACATAGACAAATGGAGTAGAATAGAAGACCCAGAAACAAGTCCACACACTTTCAGCCAATTGAATTTTGACAAAGGGGCCAAAAACATACACTGGAAAAAAGACAGTCTCTTCAACAAATGGTGCTGGCAAAACTGGTTAACCATATGCAGAAAATTGGAAATTAATCCCACTTTTTCACCCTGCACAAAAGTCAACTCAAGATGGATCAAAGACTTGGAAATTAAACCAGAGACCTTGAAGCTCCTTGAAGAGGGCATAGGTCCAACACTGCAACACATAGGCTCAGATAAACACTTTCTCAATAAGACCCCAAAGGCACAACAAACCAAAAGGCGAATCGATGTGTGGGATTGCAGGAAATTGAAGAGCTTCTGTTCAGCAAAGAAAACTGTCAGGAACCTCAATCGAGAGCCAACAGAATGGTAGATTTTTGCCTCCTACCTCTCCGATAGAGGACTAATATCTAGAATATACAGAGAACTCAAGAAACTCAACACTAAGAAAACAAAGCATCCAATAACAAAATGGGCAAGTGACTAATTAGACACTTCACAAAAGAAGAAATTCAAATGGCCAATAAATGCATGAAAAAATGTTCAACACCACTGGCAATCAGAGAGATACAAATCAAAACTACCCTGAGATTTCACCTAACTCCAACTAGAATGGCAATCATTCAAAATACAAACAACAATAAATGCTGGTGAGGATGTGGAGAAGTGGGAACCCCAAGATATTGTTGGTGGGATTGCAAATTAGTGCAACCACTTTGGAAAACAGTATGGAGAATCCTCAGAAGAATGGGAACAAATCTACCATTTGATCCAGCAATACCACTTCTGGGTATCTACTCAAAAGAAAAGAAACCAAACTACCAAACTAATGCATGTGTATCTATGTTTATAGCTGCACAATTCATCATAGACAAACTATGGAACCAGCCAAGATGTCCATCAACAGATGAATGGATTACAAAACTGTGGGATATGTACACAATGGAATTTTACTCAGCCATCAAAAAAACCTCAATTACATCATTTTCAGGGAAATGGATGGAACTGGAGGACATTATGCTAAGTGAGATTAGTCAGTCACAAAAAATAAGAAATCAGATGCTTTCCCTAATATATGATAGGGAGAATTGAGTCATAGGAGGAACTCTAGATGAAAAAGAAAATCCTATGGAAGAGCAAACAAGACAACCTAAAGGAGGAGAAAGGAGGGGGGAAGAGGAAAATCTCTAAAACACACAATGTACTTAAACATATCGAAGTCAACCACTAAGCCGAGCAAGGGAGGGAGGTAAGGGAAGGGAATGGGGTGGGAATTGGGTAGGGGTTAAATCAGTGGTGTGTGCATGTCTCTACACACAAGGTTTTTACCCCTATATAATGTATGAATGTAATGCACCAATAAAAATTAAAAAAAGAAACTCTAAAAAAAAGAGAAATTGGCAATTTTACAAACATTCATGGCATTGCTTTTACTAGGCATTTTTATGACTTCATCTTTCTTCTCCTTTCCTTAATCACCCTCAGTCACTCCCCTGGAGTCTCTGCTCATCTGTTTGCCTTTGCTCTTATTTCCAAATACCTCTCTAGCTTCCGTTTATAACAGAGAACATATATTCACTTGTTCTTTGGAACTGGGTGTATTTGCTTTATATAATATTCTTGAATTCCATCCATTTTCCTGAAAATGGTGTAATTTTGTTCTTCTTTATGGCTGAGTAAAATTCCATTGTGTATATACCAAAGTTTTGTGATCCGTTTGTCTGTTTAAAAAGTTAAAAACCTAGGATCTTATTGGGGGGGTGGGGGAGAATGGAACCCAGGGGCATTAGACCTCCAAGTTACACCCCCTGCCCTATTTTTTATTCTTTATTTTGAAACCGGGTCTCACTGAGTTGCAGAGGCCTCACTAAGTAGCTGAGGCTATCTGCGAACTGTGATCCTCCAGGTCTCAGCCTCCTGAATGCTGGGATTACAAGTGTGCGCCACCATGCCCGGCAGTAATTCTTGTTTTAATGTTCTGAGCTTTCAGTTTTATTGATAAAGTTTCTACCTGAAACTTTATGTTGGATTGTTGGTCCTATACCCTCTTCTAGCAATTTCTTGTTTAATTTCTAGACTTTGAACCATCATAAGTTGACTTGTTTTTAATAGGATGTGATGTATGGATCAAAGTTCAGTTTTTGTATGTGGACATTCACCATACCAATAATTACTTTAAATGTGAACAGATAAATACTCCAGTCATCAGGCAAAGATTGTCAGACTGGATTTTAAGAAGCAAGCTCCAATTACATGATATCTATAAGAGATACAGATTAACTTCAAGGTATAAAAATTGAAATTAAAACACATATAAAGGCTTTGTATCTATATAGTAATCATAAAATTGTAGAAAGGCCATAATAATATCATACAAAATATATCTGGTGACAAGTAACATTAGAGACAGGGGAAAATGTTTCATAATGCTAAAAGATGAACAGTGATAAATGTGAATTTGTCTAACAGAACCTCAGGATGTGTAGAGTAGGAACTGACAGAAATGAAAGGGAACAGGCAATTAGAGATCAACAGAAGAAATTTAACAATTTGATTTGAAAATTTCAATATTCTGTTACTAAGAATATAGTAGACTTGAATATCTCTACAGTGTGTTTGTACTAACATTTACAAACACTGGCGAGGATGTGGAGAAGTGGGAATTCTAATACATTGTTGGTAAGATTGCAAATTAGTGCAACCACTTTGGAAAACATGTGGAGAATCCTCAGAAAAATGAGAACAAACCTACTATATGATCTAGCAATACCACTTCTGGGTTTCTACCCAGAAGAATGGAAACCAAACTACCAGACTAATGCATGCATATCTATGTTCATAGCTGCACAATTCACCATTACCAGACTATGGAACCAGTCAAGATCTCCATCAACAGATGAATGGATTGTGTACACAATGTGTACACAATGGATTTTATTCAGCCATTAAAAAGAACAAAATTACATCATTTGTGGGAAAATAGATGGAACTGGAGAACATTATGCTAAGTTAGTCAGTCACAAAAAGTAAAAAATCAGATGCTATTCCTAATGTGCAGAAACTAGGTGAAAAAGGGTCATGGGAGGAACTCTAGACAAGGAAGGAGAAATGGTAGATGAGCAAATAAGGCAACTTAACTGAGGCAGGAAGGGAGGAGGGAAGAGGGAAATTACATTCATAAACATATGAAAGTCAATCAGTAAGCCAAACATGAAAAGGAAGGAGAGGGAGGAAATGGAGTAGAAATTGAGGAAGGGCTAAATGAGTGCTGTGTGCATGTTTGCCTCTACCATCTTGTGCCCCATTTAGATGTATGACTACTATGCACTCATAAAAAATTAAAAAAATAAAACACACACAAATAAAATATCTGTGATAAAATCCCTATTTTTTTAATTTTTGGAAAGTTTTTGTGTAGGACTGGTTAAATTTTAATAAATATTGAAGCCACCTAATAGAATTAAGCCATCTGGATCCAGGCTTTTCTTTCTAGTAAGATGTTTAACCATCATTATTATGTATATAATTTAAATATGTATATGCAATTTTCTTATTTGTTTTGGGGACAGTTTTAATCAATTTAACTTTTTATGAAGTTTTATACTTCATTTGAATATAAATGATGAGTGAATATTATTGTACTGATTTTGACTTAGGGGAAATAATTTCAGCAGTGTAGTTCTAGCCCATGCCATACTGTAACAAATAGAAATTAGGAGCTGATAAATTGGAAGAAGGAACTTCATCTTTATTTTTAAATGAAATAATCATATATATTTAAAAATTGAACATACTTATGAAAATTCTACTAGAACTTATCAAGTTTGGCAAGGCTGAAGGAATCTATGTTAATATTCATATTTCAATTTTATTTATAAATAGTAACAAAAATCAAAATGAAATTTAAAAATTTACTTATAATAGCATCAAAATAATAAACTACTTAGGAATAAATTAAAAAGCAAAACAAGTGAATGACCTATAAACTGAAAACCACAAGATATTGCTAAGAACAATTTAAGAAGACCTAAATGAATGAACAGATGTTTTCACGTATTAAAATAGCCAAGCTGGGCATGGTGGCACATGCCTGTAATCCCAGCATTTGGGAGGCTGAGACCTGAGGATCATGGTTCGTGGACAGCCTCAGCTACTTAGTGAGGCCCTCTGCAACTTAGTGAGACCCTGTTTTAAAGTAAAGAATAAAAAATATGGCGGGGGCGTAGCTCAGAGGTCGAATGCTCCTGGGTTTCCTTGCCAGACCAGCAAAAAGAAAAAACATAGTTAATATTGTTAAAATCACAATTTTCTTAAGTATTAACCTATAGATTCAGTGAAATCTTAATGAAAAAACTTGAAGCATTTTTGTAAATGCCAATAAATTGAACTAAGTCATATGGAAATACAAATGACCTGATATAGTTAAAGTGACTTTGCAGGGAGCACTGACATATACCCCCAGACCCTTTTAGTTTGAAACATAACTCCCTCCCCATTCCCCATACAGGATACTGAGATTGGCTTTAAAAAATAAAAACACAGAAATAAGCTCAAGAATCTGATTTCAACAATTAGCATAAAGATAAATTAAAACATGTGGATTGAATGAAAAGATAGACATTCACATATATAGAGACAGCTGATTTTCAACTAAAATAGATAGTGAAAATGAAAGTTAAACAAAAACTATATTCCTAAGAAGAAGCCAGGCATGGTAGCACACACCTGTAATCCCAGTACTTGGGAGGCTGAGAGAGGAGGATAGCAGATTCAAAGACAACTTCAGCAAGTAGTGAGACTCTGTTTCTAAACAAAATAAAAAATGTTTTTAAAAAGGGCTGGGAATGTAGCTCTTAGGTGGAGTGTCCCTAGGTTCAATCCTCAGCACCACCAAAAAATAAAAAGGAAAAAAAATTCTAAGAAGAAACATTGAATACTTTTGACTGAGAAAAATTTCTTAGCTATGGCACTAAAAGGGCAATCAATTAAAGAAAAAATTAAAGGGCTTATCAAAATGAAACTATCCAAAGCACATGATGTACTTAAACATATCGAAGTCAACCACTAAGAAGGAAGGAGAGATGGGGAGGGAATGGGGTGGGGATTGGGTAGGGCTAACTGGGTGATGTGTGTCTACACAAGTTTTTTTTTTTTTTTACCACATTATGATGTGTGAATACAATGCACCAATAAAAATAAAAAAAATAAAACTACAGTAACTGGGTTTATAAGTTTTAGTTCATTGTGTATCCTCTGTACAGGTCTGAAAGAGTATATTTAGTGTCTTCTCTTTGAACCTCATGAAATAAAACATTATAATGATAAAAATAATTAAGTTTCTTTAATAAGCCAGGAAGATGACACATTAATCCATTAAGTTGTGTCACTCTTAAGGTAGACTTGCCAGAGCTAAACAAATTCCTTGGCTTAAAAAAAAAAAAGTCCTAGGGGTAGACAGACAAAGAGTGGGAAGTTGAGCTTGAGGGGAAATTTGACAGCATCCAAAACTACATAAGAACTGTCCACCAAAATTTCATCTGAGAATCAAAACAGGCCCAGGGCAGGTGGTACAAGGGGAAATTAAACCAATTGAATAAAAGGCTCTATGCATTCTACTTTAATTGAACAAATAACTTGGGATGACAGTAGGAATTCTTTGACCATAAAAGTTGCTTCAGTCTTCTTAGTTGTTGATTTATCATCAGTAAAAATGAGAGTACCCACCTTGTAGGGTTACTGCTAGAATTAAAAGGAGTCCCTACAATCTGAAGTGCTTAGCACAGAGCCTCGAATATAGAAGACAGAAAAATGTTATTATATATTGATAACATCTATTGAAATAATATTACTATTAATGAATACCTATATTTTGGATGATAAGGGATTAATTTGAGCTCTGTAAAAGGGTTTCACTACTTACCTGAATATAATATTTTGTATGCAAAGGCATTGAAATTTTATTTGGAAGATCATTCAATTTTGATACAATTGATATAAAATTTTTGATATAAAAATTAGTTCTATGAAAGAATGGGTAATTGGGGAAATCTTATTATAATCCTTCCCATGTATCCTCTCTCTTTTGGTTAGTATTGCATTTAAGTTTTTATCAGATGAGAATGATTTATTATATTTTCAAAGAAATCTCTAAAGATGTTTTATTTTATTTTTGAAGCTTTCCTTCTTTTGAACTTACCCAAACACCCAGAAACATTCTAAATGCATTTACTTTCTAACAGCCTTTGATCTCAGATAAGTTTTCTTTAATTGTAGTTTAAATCTTTAATGATGCAGTTTTATTTTTATTCATTCATTCTCTTTTAATTGAAAAGAAGGGAAGAGCTGGTTTACTATTATCAGCTTTCTTTTGTTTGGATTTATTAAATATGCAGCACTTGAATATATATTTTTTCTGTTCTGGACATAGAACCCCCTCAGTTTATGTTTTTTTTTTTTTTTTTTTACAAAAAGTGATAGAATTTAAAATGGAAAAGTCTTAGATATAGTCTTAATATATAACCTGATTAATTAATAACAGTTAAAATTGTATCAATTTTTTTTATACTTATGTGGTAAACAGCTTGATATATTTGTGCAACTATCAGCTGCATTATAACCCTTTATTCTATAAATGATAAAAATGCTTTAGTTATTAATGACATTAACTCTTAACCACCATATGATATATATATATATATATATTTTTTTTTTTTTTTTTTTTTTTTTTGGTGGTACTGGGGTTCCTGGAAGCCCTTCTACATCTGGGCTACACTCCCAGACCTATTTTTTTTTACATTTTTATTTTGGAAACAGAGTCTCCTAAGCCAGCGTGCGCAGCTGGCTTCCAACCTGCACTATCCTCCTGTCTCTGCCTCCCAAGCGTGGGGATTACAAGAGTGCGCCACCACGCCCGGCCACCATATATTTCTAATTTATCTTTAGTGTTTTACTTTATAGTTCTTTTGCCTTAAGAGTTTATGTGAATTTTTCTTTTCTTTTTTTTTTTTTTGTGGTACTGGGGATGGAGCCCAGGGGCAGTCTACCTCCGAGCTTCATCACAGTCCTATTACTTAGTCTTTTTATTTTTTGAAACAGGGTCTCACTGAGTTATGAAGGGCTTTGATAAGTAGCTGAGGCTGTCCGTGAACCCCGATCCTCCGGTCTCCAGCTCCCAAATGCTGAAGAGTTTATGTTAATATTTTGCCAAACACATTTTTTCTTCTTGTGAATTTTTTGTGGTTGTTCCATGCTTAGATATATATTATTCACCACAAGCTCTAATCTAAGTATGGCTGTATTTTCTTCTATGAGGACTTAAGTGGTTTTATGGTAGCTCTGTAATCCATCCAGAAGTAATTTAAATGGAAGATCACAATTTTGTTTCATTTTGTTTATTATAGCATATTGTTTCAGTCTTTTTAAATATTTCATATCATGTATTTTTTACATATACATTCATGATATATTGTACCTCAGTAGTTCTTAACTGAAGGTAAATTTGCCCTCTCAGGGGTATTTGGTAACATCTATAAATATCTTTACTTGCCATGACTGAGGGTAGAGGGGGTGAAAGAGGCTGGCTACTGGCCCCTAGTAGTAGAGGCCAGAGATCACAGTACATACCCTACACTGTATGGAACAGCTGCACAGCAAAGAATTGTCAGTAGGTTCCAAGAATAAAAGACCTTGATTGATTGTTAGATACCATTCCTCTGCGAGTTAGATAGTAATATCATGAAGCCTGTATTTCTATTTCCTATACTGAAAGACATTTTGAGAGACTTTTTCCTTCTGCTTTAAAGAAATCCAGGTACACTGTACTTTCCATTATCCCTGGTCTGTTTTAAAAACAAATAAGCTTAGCCAGGCGTGGTGGCTTAACACTTGTAATCCCAGTCCTTGGGGGCTGAGACAGGAGGATCTTGGGTTTGTAAGCAGCCTCACTACTTAGGCCCTCTGCAACTTAGGGAACTTATTTCAAAATAAAGAATTTTAAAATATAGGGCTAGAATGGAGCTTGGTGGTAGAGTTCCCCTGTGTTCTATCCAGAGTACCACCAAACAAACAAACAAAATGAGCTTAATAGTTTTAGGTCACAAGTTCTGTACCTTACTGCCTAGGTTGAGTCAGCATCCTTGGACACATGACTTGGCCTGTCTTTTGTTTCCCTATCCAAAAAAGGAGGGTAACCATAGAATTTCATGACTCATATAGCAGTGACTGCTATAGAAGAACAAAATTATGTCATTTGCAGGGAAATGGATGAAACTGAAGAATATTATGTGAGATTAGTCAGTCACAGAAAGTGAAATGTTGGCTGTTCTCCCTCAGACATGGAAGCTAGGGAGAAATTGGGATGCAGGAGGGACTCCAGACAAAGGAGAAAATTCAGTGGGATGAAGGAGGGGACCTAACTGAGGGAGGTGGGAGAGGGGAAGCACCTCAGTGGGCATGGCGCACACAGAGACTCATCACTGTCAATCACGGCACCATGCATGGGAGGAGGGGAGGCGAGGGAGTGGAGTGGGACCTGGGAGAGGGCTCAGTGAGTGCTGAGTGCGTGACCGCCCCTCTCACTCATTTAGATGTATGATTGCAGTGCACCGATGAAAAATAAATAGCCACATGTGGCTGGTACTACTGTACTGGACAATACAGCTCTATGTAACAACTCTGCCCTTCTTTCCCAGCTAGAAATCCTCAGCTTCATTCTAACTTGTACATATTTTACTGTACCTTCAATTGTCATCTATATATATGTTCATATACTGATGATAAAGTTATTTGTACTTCATTTTAATGTTTTCAAAATAGTAATAATGCATATTCTTAGGCGATCGGGACTTTGCTGATATATTTCTGTTTGTAGAGTTTTCAGTATTAATTTATTCTTTCTTAAAATAGTATGCTTGTTTTTATTTAATATTTTATAAGAAGAATAATGATTTTATTGTAAAAAATGAAAGAAGAACACAAAACATAAAGAAGGAATAAAAATCACCTTAGTGGTACAAAACCAAGATTGCTACTACTGCTATTATGATTTCTTTTTTTTTCTGCTATTATGATTTCACATGTGTGTGTTTATGCACCTGTGCATGTTACACTCACACACACACACATACACACACACAATGATAGACTTGGTTAAATTCTTTTCATACCTGATGGTTTATTTTTAAATACTTTGCTATTATCTAGATTTCACATGTTTACTGGTAAAAAGAAAATAAAAAATATTCAGCCATTTTTATTGTTTTTATTGTGTTTTATCTCAGTATTGTCTCTAGTACTCAGAGGTAGACAGATAAGTAATAGGTAGACAGATGGGCAGGCCGACATTTTTTTAGAAATTGAATTATGTTGTAGATATGTGGGTGTGACCTTAAATGTATACACTTTTCAAGTGAATATCAAGTAAAAATTATGTCATTTGTGGGTGTGTCATCCCAGTGGTGTGAGCAGCCATTCGAGCATATGTGACTTCAACAGAAATCGCTATTTCCATTCATTATATATATATGCCATTATTTATTTAACTTGTTCCCTACTGAGCATGGTGGGTGGTTCCCTTTTTCTACTACTACACATATGCTTGTGTTCTATGCATTTGTGCCTTAAAGTTTTCATATCCAATTATTTCCCTAAGATACATTCTTAGAAGTGAAATCACTTGGCAAAGTAAAACAGAGTTAAGATCCTTGCTGTATATTGCCAAATTGCCGTCCAAAAAGTTCTTTGTTGCTCATAGAGGAAAATAAATAATCCTTGTTGTACTTATACTTACACTTTAATCATTTTATGCAGCTTTTCTTTGAACCTCTAAACTTCTGTTTGGTTTTAGGACCCAGAATTGTTTTTTAATGAATTTTTTTCAAGGGATTAACAAAGTAATCACTTTGTTGTAAATATACATACAATGTAACTCTCCCTGTTTGGTCTTTGTAAAGGTTTTTAGATACAGCATTTTTCATTGTATAAATTGTTTCTTTCTAGGGTGAACAAGGTGCAAAAGGAGAACCAGGTCTGGCTGGCCTTCATGGACAAGATGTAAGCCTAATTCTCTTCTAATATTTTGTTTACATTTTGCCACTGAAATATGCTATCTAAATCTAGCATATTGACTATCGACTAGCTAGATTTGACTATTTTGGCAGAACTAGCTGCAATTAAACAAAAGTAAGAATCGGTGCAGTTTCTATGCCTGCTATTTTAACAGCAGTGAGTTGCAGTTTGTTCCAGATAGTTCTTTGGCTTTATATGTTTCATATTAGTGCTTACACTCAACAGCCCTTTACCTTGTAGTTTCTGGCTTGCATTTTTTTCAATCATCCCTTATCTGTATCTTTTCTGATTTGTTTTGTTTTGTTTTGTTGGGGTACTGGGGATTGAACCCAGGAGCATTCTACCTCCAAGCTGCACCCCAAGCCCTATTTCTTATTCTTTATTTTGAAACAGAGTCTCACTAACTTGCAGAGGGCCTCACTAAGTAGCTGAGGCTGACTGCAAACCTGTGATCTTCCTGTCTCAGCCTTGCAAGTACTGGATTGCGAGTGTGCGCCACCAGCCTGGGATCTGTAACTTTTTTCACATATGTTCTGCCGTGGCCTGTACCCTCACCCAGACTTCACTTGCCATCTCCACCCAAATCCCCATCTAGTGGGAACCTGTGTTGATAGGACCCGCCGTGGAGATGGGGAGAGCAGAACTAGCCTAGGGAACTGCGCATTTGGATGGCCTTCCCCCAACCAAGCTTCTCAAGCTCAGGAATGAAGACTATGCAGCTTGTGATAGCTCTGATTCTCAGTGATCTTTCCTACCCCTTGGGACAGTCATCCCTCCTCCCTCCAGAATGCTACTCCAGGTCTTAGGAAGGAATGTGCAGATAGCCCAAACCTGAGGGCATTATATTTCCTCTGAAATATAATCTTATTTCAAGTCATTACTCTCACCACTTGATATAGATATGCTAACCTTACTGGGGGCAGTATAAAAAATGAGAAAGATTTTTCCCTTGGTTTCCTTTTTAATTTATGTAAAATCATGTTTAAAAGGACCTGAAAGAGTCCGGTATGGTGGCAGACTCATGTAACCACAGTGTTTGGGAGGCAGAGACAGAAGAATCACAAGTTCTAGGACAGCCTCAGCAACAAACATACTGAGGCTCTCCGCAACCTAGCAAGACCCTGTTTTAAAACAACAAAAAGAAGCAGAAGAAGCAGAAGAGGAGGAGGAGGAGGAGGAGGAGGAGGAGGAGGAGGAGGAGGAGGAGGAAGAGGATGAAGAGGAAGAGGAGGAGGAGGTGGAGGAGGAGGAGGAGGAGGAGGAGGAAGGCATATAATTAAGAAACTAAAGATAACTAAGAAACTAAGATTGAACCCCTGGGTTCAATCCTCTTCAGGACCCCAAAAAATTAAAAAATAAAAGTATTCAGTTCTTCACACCTAGAGGTATTATGAACCCCATCTTGAAAGCAGCAGATCAGTACAGTGGGAAGGGAGGTTGAAGACCAACCCTTGGGGTCTATAATGAAAGCAAGAGGGATCCCTGAGGGGATCCTTCAGGAGAGATACACCCCAGGGGTTAACCCTAGTCGTTAAAACAGGTACTAGGCTCTTACCTCCTGTCCCAGCTTACTTTCTTGTGTACTTTCTAGGAAGCTCCATTCACATCTTAAGCAGCATCCTCATTCTTGTTCCTCTCTGCTTCAAAGAAACTTTCCTACATCCAGGATTGGGCCCTGGCCCCAGTGGCTGCTAGCTGATGGGGGTAGGGGGTCCTGCATCTTTTCTGCCATCTTGGTGCATCTGGACACTGACCCACATGTTAAATGGAGCATATGATTCGCCTCTCTCCCCTGTCATTGGAGGTGCCTGGACAGGAGGTAGGAGTTGAGTAGAAGGCTTGGGTTCACTTTGTGGTAAGAAAGTTGCTATTCCCTAGGAGGTAGTTCCAGCTGATCACAAAATGTTTATCAATTAGAACTGCTGGTCCTGGGATCCAAGGTGACACAGAACAAAAGAGAGACAAAAATGGGGGCAGAGATGCCAAGTGTTTGTGTGTGTGTGTGTGTGTGTGTGTGTGTGTGTGTGGTACTGGGGTGTGGAACCCAGGGGCTTTTCTACCTCTGGGCTATGCTCCCAGACCTATTTTATACCTTATTTAGAAACAGGGTCTCACTAATTTTCTGAGAGCCTCACTAAGTAGCTGAGGCTGGCTTGGAACCTGTGGGATCCTCCTGTCTCTGCCTCCCAAGCACTGGGATTCCAAGCATGCACCACCACGCCTGGCTCTAGATGCCAAGTTTTAAAATTCTAATTTTAATTAATCATTGGACATTTGCAGGCCCAAGTGAAGAGTCTAGGTCTTTGTTACACTAGTACTTAGCAAATGTTTGGGGTAAGTTTTCAATATCTTTTTGCTGAATCTTAGATTAAAACTGGGAAGTTATTATAATAGTCTAAATAAACTAAGTAAAACCAAAACTAAGACAAGAGTGGAAAGGCAGGTGCAGAGAGTGACACTGCAGAGATAAGATATATGTCATTTGGCACCTGATTAGAGTGCAAACTCAGTTCGACATTTTGATCATTCTTTACAGAAAGGATATTAACCTGTGAGAAATGTAAGAGCATCACAAGAGACAAATTGCACAGCTGCAAAAGATAACCAGGTGCCATGTTTGTGGGCTCTCAAAGACAGAGGAGCAAAACCAGATTTTTACTTTTTTTGTGTGTGTGGTACTGGGGTTCCTGGAAACCCTTATACCTCCGGGCTACACTCCCAGACACCTATTTTTTTATATTTTTATTTGGAAACAGGGTCTCTTAAGCCAGTGAGGCTGGCTTCGAACTTGTGCAATCCTCCTGTCTCTGCCTCCCAAATCCAGGGATTACAAGCATGTGCCACCATGTCTGGCAAAACCAGATTTTTAGTTCATGGATGTCAGAGCTCAAATAGAGAGGTAGAGAAAGGATTTTTCCAGACATTGGAATAAAACTAGAATTTAGAAATTTGGAATTTTTTCTTGTGTAGCCTGAGAGTGAGGCACTTGGCTTTTTTGAATCAATCAATCAATTGCTATCCATACACATTTGAGTGCCTGCTGCATGCCCAGATGCTCTGTGGCCACTGTATGAAATCCCAGTGTGGAGACCCAGCAGGCACCATGACTGTGACCTTTTCTCCTGGGAAGGACCAGCAGGAGTCCTTCACAGAGGTGCTATTTCTTTAGCACCATAATTGTTTAATATAGCTCATTAAGAACACCATAAAGCATGACAGAGGACATTAACTTTCCTCACTTGGTTACTTAATTAATATGTAGATGGTGTTATCTCCCTTCCCTTAATTTTGCTAAAGATATTCAGAAGTCATGACCAAGAAATGAGAAAAAGTCATGAAAGTTTTCCACCTTCTCTTTTACTATCTCCAGACTTGAAGAATCAAGTGCTGTTTTGTTTTTTTTTTTTTTTTTTTTTTTTGGTTTTTTTTTTTTTTTTTTTTTTTTTTTTTTGGTGGTACTGTGGTTCCTGGAAGCCCTTCTACCTCTGGGCTACACTCCCAGACCTATTTTATTTTTTGGAAACAGTGTCTCCTAAGCCAGCACGGCTGGCTTCAAATCTGCGCAATCCTCCTGTCTCCGCCTCCCAAGCATGGGGATTACAAGAGTACACCACCACGCCGGGCTCAAGTGCTGTTCTTACTGTGTTGGTGCTATTAAAGTCATGCAGAATTTATAAGTAATTTTCTAGACAAGTTTGAAATTCAGTCCTCACTAACTTTCTGAGTTTGCTAGAGGAAGGGGCAAGAGCATCCATATTTTCAGAAACAACAAATAGATGCCAGGAAAATTAAGCAACTTTATTTTAGAAAATAGTACAATCAACCTTTAACTCTGAATGTTTGACTGAAAAGTTGCATTTTTTCCCACAGAATCATGCCACACAGTATTGCTTATTTTTTAACGCTTAAAAAAAGGACCACAGAGAATATTTTTTTTTCTATTTTTTTTTTTTAGGTTCTCTGGTAAGAAAGAAAGCAAAAAGAAATATTGAAATGTTTTCATGTAATTTTAATTTTTCAACATTATTTAGTTAAAAGATTATTATTTCCTCCACCAAATGTTCGTGGAAACCTTATCAAAAATAACTTGACAATATAGGGAAGAATTTAGCTCTAGGCTTTTATTTAGCTCCAATAGTTTATATATCTGCCTTTAGAATAGTACTACACTGTTTCAATTATTGTAGCTTTATATGGTTTGAAATCAGAAAATATACATTTCCTAACTTTGTTCTTTTTTGAGATCGTTTTGGGTATCTAGAATCCATATTCCATATTAGGATAGATTTTTTTCTGAAAAATAAATATATAAATATATGATAGTTTCACCTAAAAAAAAAAGAAAAAAAATATTCTCTGGTAAGAAAGAAAGCAAAAAGAAATATTGAAATGTTATCTTTATGTTATCAAAAGCTTGGTATCAGACAAACGAAACTGTTATGTGAGATTATCATTTTTAATTTTGGATAAATTGCTATAATACTAGATGTCAACCACTAAGCCAAGCATGGGAAGGAGGGATGGGGAGGGAATGGGGTGGGGATCGGGTGGGGGTTGACTGGCGATGTGTGCATGTATGTCTACAAAAGTTTTCTTTGTATCCCACCTATGATGTATGAATACAGTGCACCAATAAAAAAATTTTAAAAAAAAAAGGACCACAGAGCCGGGCGTGGTGGCACACGCTTGTGATCCCAGCATTTGGGAGGCTGAAACTGGAGGATTGTGGTTCATAAACAGCCTCATCTAGTGAGGCCCTGTGCAACTTAGTGAGAACCTGTTTCAAAAATAAATAATAAAAAATAGGGCAGGAGTTATAGCTCAGAGGTCAAATGCCCCTGGGTTTCATCCCCAGACCTATAAAAAGAAAGAAAAGGACCACAGACTAAAGTAACTCAGCATTTATGACAGTACATCTGCCTGTCATGAGCACAGGTGCACGTTTTAGAGAATAAAAGCATTATAATGGCTATTTCAATCTGAAATAAAGTCAAATCATAATGGGGATTATAATTTCAGGGATATTTGTGGGAGTGAGTAGCCTTGTACTCCTTTTCAGCTGCTTTCTAAGTCACAGTGAGTTGGAATTATTTAATATTCTTACTAAATTAATTCAAACAGCTTTCCATTTTACACTCTATTATTACTCATTACATATACCTGGATGTCATTTTGCAACAATTTCTTTGGTGCAAGTTTTCCTACAAATGGGCAAGCTTACTTTGAAAAATGAAACCTTAATTTAAAGTGTGCAGCCAGGCAGATGTGGTGGTGCACGCCTGTAATCCTAGTGCTTGGGAGGCTGAGACAGACAGATCACAGGTTTGATACCAGCCTCAGCAACCTCCTTAGGGAGGTTCTTAACAATTTAGCAAGACCCTGTTTCAAAAAAAAAAAAAAACTAAATAAATAGGGCTGGGGGTCTAACTGAGAGGTAGAACGCCTGTGGATTCAATTCTCAGTACAAAAAAAAATAAAATAAAGAGAAATATGCAATAGTTGAGTCTTTCTCAACAGGACACTCTTGACAGTTTGGCAAAAAACAATTTTTTGTCATGTGGGATTATTTTTCAAAAGCAGAATGTTTAGAATCCTTGAGGTTTACTAATGGTATGGGAGAGTCCATTCCACAGACATACAAGACCCAGAGGCTGGATCAGGAGGCAAAGAATTCATTCACCAGTGCTCAGAGAGCAAAGCTCTGAGTATAAACCCTGAGTTATGTCAACATACAGATTGCACAGCCCCCGTGATTGGATGAGTGACAGGCACACACCAATATGGAAGCTCTGGTCAAGTTTCATCTCTGCTTCCTGAGGCAGATTTTCTAGATTTGCCTCCACGTGGCTGGGACGGGCAGCGCCAGCCTGGCTCCTGCCCCACTAATATCAAGTGCCAGGAACAGTCCCTAGTCATTGGACAGCAGAATTGTGATATCTTTATGAATGCATTCTTGACTGTGCATGTGACCCCTCGGTTGATCTCTAAGGTATTAATAACCATATTCCCTTTATAGTTGAAATAATATTTATCAAATGTATATTAAAATTGTCCAAATATAAATTGCTAGATTTTAGCTTAAAAATGTAAGCTCATCTTTATATACATTCTAGTATTTAACAGAATCATTTTTTATTTTGGCCTAATATGAGATACACTCAACAAATCGTATCTTAGAACAGACTTGAAAGAGAAAATTGCAAAGTTATTATTGTGACCTTGGAAGTGAGACTGCCCGGGTTCAAGTCCCAGCTCTTCTGTGATAATAATGCAGCTGACATACTGTGTCACTTGCCACTCTGTGCCTCAGTTTCTTTATCTACACAATGGGATGTTAATAGAACTTACCCCACAGGATTTGGGGGGAAGATCAAAGGAATTATTCCAATGTATTTATAAGCATTTATCATATAATAAAGAGATGTATAAATATTTGTTGCTATTAGAAACTGGGTTAAATAAAGCATGTTTATCTCTAGTAGGTCTTTTCATTTATTTGTTTCTGTTGAGTTTTATATTGTTAGACAGATAGAATTCAATCATTGAGTTTATCTTGATTATGGTCTTTCAAACATCCTTTTTCAGAATTATAGCATCTGATGTTTCTAAAATAATGAGGTTAATCTCCTTATACCAATGCAATCTGTAGTAATAAATGTAAAAATACTGAAATCACAAAACCAGAGATATCAGCTGGCGACAGCTGTTGCCATTGCTAAGAAATAACCTGCAGTTGGTGGATGCTGTGGAAAAGAACTAATAAGTGAAAACTTTTAAAAATTACATTATTCTGTCTCATTTGGCTTTAATGATGCTCCTCCCACAAGTTGCATAGTCCACTTGCTTTCATGATTCCGGTTGTCATCCCATTCTTGAGCTTTCATCCTGCCTTCAGATAAGAGTGCCTGTTTCTTCTTTCCAAGCAGAGTCAACTACTATAATTTTAAGAATCTTTATAAATGAATTTTAGATAGATACGTGTAGATAGATACGCGCCTTCTTCACTCTTAAAATCAGTGTCTTGCCTTTGGTGCTGCATGGTTTTGGTGAGGGCTGTCTTTTTCTTTCTTTCTTTCTTTCTTTCTTTCTTTCTTTCTTTCTTTCTTTCTCCCTTTCTTTTTTTCTATCATTCTTTATTTATTTATTTATTTATTTATTCCTCCCTCCCTCCCTCCTTTCTTTCTTTCTTTCTTTCTCCCTTTCTTTTTTCTATCTTTCTTTCTTTCTTTATTTATCCCTCCCTCCTTTCTTTCTTTCTTTCTTTCTTTCTTTCTCCCTTTCTTTTTTTCTATCGTTCTTTATTTATCCCTCCCTCCTTTCTTTCTTTCTTTCTTTCTTTCTTTCTTTCTTTCTTTCTTTCTTTCTTTCTTTCTTCTTTTCTTTCTTACTGGGGGTGGAACCCAGGCACCTTCTACCTCCGGGCTATACTCTCATACCTATTTTTATATTTTATTTGGAAACAGGGTCTTACTAAGTTCCTGAGAGCCTCACTAACCTGCTGAGGCTTGCTTTGAACCTGGGATCCTCCTGTCACAGCCTCCCAAGTACTGGGATTACAAGTGTGCACCACCACGCCTGGCCGAGGGCTGTCTTTTCTGCCCAGCACTCTATAACCATTGAGAGACCCACCAGTATGGCCTGGGGAGAAAAACTGCACCTGAGGAAAGCAGTACTGCTCTGCTTCCAGAGCCCACCACGTTGCCCTGGCCCCAACAACATCACACTTTTTCAAAGGAGAACTAGAGTCACACAAGCCCACCGCCTCAGCCACAAAAGCAGAAGCCTGATGAACACTGTACCTTTCAATTGCATTTTATGCTGTGTGACTTAAAGCTCAGTTGTTCCACATCCATCAAACTTAGATGAATGAAAGAACTGTTAATTGCCCCTTAAACTTATACTTAAAAAATAAAAGCAACATTTGCTAAGTGCCTGCCATGCACCAAATATCAACATAGGATTCTTAGAATAATTCTTTAAGATAACCATGACATATAAACTATTTTTAGGGATACTCAAGTAAACTACCCAAGATTATGCATACAATGTCATTCCTCTCCTGACTTTCCTGAACCCCATTATTTTAAAAGGCTTGGATGCCTCAGGTAGACTTGGGCTCCTGGGTGCTGCTCCCTCCCCATGTGCTGTTGACCGGCCATTGTATGGTCCCTGCAACCTCTTCCTGTCAAGGTGGATTCAACCCAGGACAGCTACCTAACTCACCTTACAAGCTTTTTTCCCACAAGTTACTGTTGGGATTAATTTATCTGGCAGTACTCTTTAAATATTTTAACGACAGTTGGCATGGTGGCTCATGTCTATAATCTTGGGAGACTGAGACAGGGAAATCGAAGGTTCGAGACCAGCCTTAACAAGACTCTCAGCAACCTAGTAAGGCCCTGTTTCAAAACAAAATAAAAATAAAATGAAATAAAATGAAGTTCTGAGGGTATAGCTTGAAGATAGAGTGATCCTTGGTTTAATTCCCCATATCAAAATGATAATAAAAATTTTTTTGGGTACTGAGGTTCCTGGAAGCCCCTCTACCGCCAGGCTATACTCCCAGACCTATTTATATTTTTATTTGGAAACAGGGTCTCTTAAGCCAGCGTGGCTGGCTTCAAACCTGTGCGATCCTCCTGTCTCCGCCTCCCAAGCGCGGGGATTACAAGCATGCACCACCATGCCCAGTGATAATAAACATTTTAATATATTATTTATGCCTATAATAATATATGTGATATATACATATATGTAATGATTATAATCATAATTGTAACTGGGACACCAAAGAATCCAAAAATCATTATAAGAACTAGGAATTGTCCTTCCAGTAGAATCTGCCTATGTAGTTCTCCCTATCCTATCTGCCACCCCATGATTAATCATTCACCCAAATATTGCGCTAACTGTTCTTGTCCACCTTTAAAAATTTTCTTTTCAGCTAGGCATGGTGGCACACACTTGTAATCCAGCATTTGGGAGGCTGAGACAGGAGGATCGCAGTTCGAAGACAGCCTTAGCTATTTAGTGAGGCCCTTTGCAACTCAGTGAGACCCTGTTTCAAAATAAGGGATAAAAAATAGGGCTGGGGTATATCTTGGAGGTAGAGTGCCCCTGGGTTCCATTCTCAGTACCATAAAAAATTATCTTTTCATATTTACATGTTTATAAGGCATATATAGTTTAGTCTTACATGTTAATTTATGTTAAATATTTGTGGTTGAATTAATGGATCTAAGAGATATTATCAGCTATTTCTTTTCTATGCCTTCCTGTCTCTAAATAGTTTTACATGAGCAAGGAAAGAGCAAACTTCTTTGAAATAAATTTCTCAGTTCAGTAGTAGCATGTCCTGCCTAGCCAGTTACTTCAGCCCAGTACAGATCAGTCTGGACAGCGTGCCTCTGTGAGTCCTGCTCCAGGGAGGGCCCAGGCTGATTCCTTCTCACCTTCTCTGCCACCCCATCCCAGCCATCCTGCTCTCCTGCCTGAAAAGCTGCCGTCACTCCTTTCTTGCTGAGTAAAGTCTGTGTTCTACATTATAGCCAGAGTGATTTTTTTATACAGTCATACCATGCCATTTTCCTGCTCAAACACTTAAATAGCTTCCTAATGAGCTTTTAAAACAATCCACTTCCTGTACCAGGTTCTCAGTTCTCAGTGTGCTGTGACCTCTGGCTAACCTTCACTGAATTCCCTGCTCCTTCCTGCACGTTAATGACACCCCTCTGACCTTGGGGCTTTTGTGCTTGCTGTTCCCACTACTCGCACACCCTTCCCCAGGATCATTGTATGGCTGGATCCTTCTGAAACAACAGAGGTCACCTGTGCAGAGAGGCCATCTGCGCCCACCTTACCTGAAGTGGCACCTCTGTCCTTCCCCCCGACCACACTCGGCCTATTGACTGATCGTCATCAGTCTCCCTCCTCCAAGAGTTTTGTGAGGGCAAGTACTTGACTTTGTTAAAAATATTCCAATACATTCTTTTTATATGTTATAGAATTTTTTTATACAAAACTATTGCAATAGTGGAATTGCAGTAAGATAGAGATTGGTTTCAAACCCAAATACAAGGACAAAGGGGTCAGGATCAGTAGGAGAAAACTTATCAAGAGGAGACTTCAAGATGAGATGATTCTTGCTAAACTGATCTAAGAAAATTCTTACTAAGGACAGGCCATGAAAGTAAGTATCAAAGGTAGAGGATGAAGAACAGATTTCAAGAGCAGGAGAGTTTTCTAAAATAGCCCAGTAGGATTCTCACTATAATTGGGCTGGGCGGGTCAAGGACAGGAAAGAGGCCAAGGACCAGATCTCATGGGGAAGGAGCTGAGAAAAACCTGACTGAAATGTAGTTTTGGAGTGGACCTTTGTCAACTTCATATGTCTTTTTGTATTTTCAAAGCAATATTATCCAATAGAAATAAAATGAAAGCTACAAATTGAAAATTAACATAATACATTTTCTAGTAGTCACATAGGAAAAGTAAAAAAGGAAATATCTGAAGCTGTAGTTCATAATATATTTCACTTAACCCATTTTTCCAAATGCTATCACTTAGCATGAAATCAATATAAAGTTTAATAATATATTTTTAGAAACTGAATGATATTTTACTTTCATAGCCTATTTCAATTCAGACTAGTCACATTTTAAGGGTTCAAAGATGTCATGTGCTTAGGGCTACTGTGTTGAACATTGCAGTTCTAAGGGGCGGAAACGTGATTGCATGCAAGGTACATTATCAATATTTATTGGATGAATGAATGAATGAATGAATGACTAATAATTATCTGTTCACAGAAATGATTATGATATGCAGATTAGGATATGGTGTTGCCAAGTTTTACTTTCAAAATGTCTATGTGTTTCCTGACTTGGGAAGGAATGGATATTTCAAATAAAAGAATACTACATCTTAAATATTATTTAATTTTTGCCCTTTTTCTATCATTATCCCAAAATAATTATATAAAATATATAGCTATAAGTTTTGTCTGTAAAAGCATTTATGCAACTACAAATTTTTTTACCAGTTTGTTGTTTTCATCCATTCAAATTTTTTCTTACTCTGTAAGACTAAAGTTTTCATATGATCTCTGCAACAAGATGATTTTAAATACCCAATATTCTTTGATTTGCTTCCGTTCCTGGCTGTTGTCTGTGTTGAGTAGCCACAGGTACTGGCATTTGGCATTATCTCTTCAGTACACAATGTCAGGTTGGGAAGAGCTGGATCCCTGAGCAAGGAATAGTAAGATGCTCAGACTTGCGCTGCACGTGCAGCTTCACAATATTGCTTTGTCCACTCTTGTTCTTCCCTCATTCGGTGTGTTAATGAAGGAAAAAGAAGATATTTTTCCTATTTCCCATGCAGTCATGATGTGTCTGTCTCTCTGTTTTCACTGTGAATGCATTCAGCTCTGTAACTCATTTCCCCCAGTGAAATCTACTGTGGTATTCATAAAAGCTGTCATTTCCAAGTCAGATAAACCCTAACCCATTAAAACACCCATGAGTCCAGAGGATTCATGAAAATATTTATCTAATAACCTGTCTATGTCTTACAGAGTTTCAGTTGATACCTTTATAAATCTGGGTTAAAAAAAAAAAACTTACAACACTAAAATATACTTGAAATGGGAAAGAGATTACATTCTCTCCAGCATTGCGAGTGACAGAGAAAGAATATCCTTCATTCATTTTTCTTCACTGATTAGGTTTCTTGATAGGGATGTAAAAATGTTTTTGATTTAACTTTTGAAAATTTTTGGCAAGTTTTATAAAGGCCAAATCAATGCTAAATCAGAGGTATTTACAACATCCACAAATTTAATCCAAAGTGGATACTTAAAAGCTCATATAGATCCAAATGATGTTCTTCCAGATGGTGAATTAATGTAATTTTAGCAGGAAGCAAAGTTGCACAAATATGCAGTATTGAGGCCTCGTGCTGATTTAATGTATCTGTACCCACCACAGCGCAGATGTTGCTTATCATTTTAGTGCCAGTTGTCTTTATTTCTCTCTGTATGACAAAGGGAAGAATGGGATTTGAGAGTTGAGTAAATTATGATTTATTTTATAACTAATGAATTGTTAGAAATTGAAGCTTTCTGTGAACTGTGCATAGAAATCATATTGGTTGTATTCTTTTTACAGGGTTTGAAAGGTGAGCTGGGTCCTCGCGGTCCACCTGGCCCAAAAGGAGAAAAGGTATTACCCAAACGTGTGTCAACCTTTTCTTAATAAAACATCAAAAATCTCTGCAGTAACTTCTTGTTGATACATGAAAAACACTTTAAACTTAGCTGAAAGCTGTTAAAGATATCTGAACAAGAAAGGCCTTTTGGTTCATTTAATTAGTGTGAAGAGACTGAATCTGTAATTGCAGGTTGATTTTTGTTTATAAGATCTCCCTCTTCTCATCCCTGCTTACATATGAGGTATTCAATCTCAAATTAGCAAAGGTGTCCTGTATCTGGAATCCAGCCAGTAGTACTGAGGTGCCAGTCCAGCGGTGAGCAGGGGCTCTGGGGGGCCAGGAAGCTAACTTCGATTCTCAGTCTTAGTCTAAATGCTCCTATCCTGCCTCTGTTCCATGTGCCATTTCATGAAGGCATACTGTCTATAACTTGAAAAAGAGAATCAAGGAAGAGAAAAAGCGAGAATTGTGTAGAAAAGGGTTATTAGGTGATATCAACTTGATGAAAATTGTTTATGTGTATTTTAGCACAGTATTTTGCTTTCCTTTCTCAGTGCAGTTAAAAATTCTTGTGTATCGCCGGGCGTGGTGGCGCACGCTTGTAATCCCCGCGCTTGGGAGGCGGAGACAGGAGGATCGCGCAGGTTCGAAGCCAGCCGTGCGCTGGCTTAGGAGACCCTGTTTCCAAAATGAAAATATAAAAATAGGTCTGGGAGTGTATCCCGGAGGTAGAAGGGCTTCCAGGAACCCCAGTACCACCAAAAAAAGAAAAAAAAATTCTTGTGTATCTCCATATTTATCTCCTCATTCATGGTGATCTTACAAATTTGTCTTTAGTGACTGATATAAGCTACATCAATGTTTCTTCACAATTATTGATTATTTTAACCCAATTGTCCCCCAAAACAATGAACACATGATGCTGCATTAACATTTGAGGGAGATAAGTTTAGTGAGAAAATTCTAAAGGTACTCTTAACATGCTGGAGTTCCCCTCCACATACCATGGTCACGTGGACTCCATGATGTCCACCTAAACAAGAACTGTAGCAAGGATGCCATCCCAATAGTTCATAGTGTTTATGAAATAAATGTCCTGAAAGAATAAGCACAAAAGTGACCCAGAATTTGGAAAATAGTGAACTTTTAAATTAACCTTTTTTTCAAAAGAATTTTGAATACTTTGCCAACATACGCACCTGGAAATTTGTATTCACAGAGGTCAGCAAAGCAATTTCAGCATTTAGAAAAACCATAAATACAGGCAAAGCCTCTTATAGTTGATGGCAAGTGCAGTGCCAATTCAGCAGAGATTAGAAGAGGTCATGAGAACCATTTCTTGCAGCTGGGGGGCATGGAGTGGGGAGATCCACTTATTATTTCTGCTGATCCTTATAACTTTGTCAGGAAAATTATCTGGTGCTTTAATACCTTCCAGCTGTTTCATTGGTGAGTAACCAGATTTGAAAATAAATATTTTTTATAATTCTAGGTTAGTAGTCAAAAGAATAGAAAATTAGATTATTTTAGCTTTTCAAAACAAGTTCTGCTACTGTAAAAAAAAAACTTGATAGTACACAGGCAATTTTCATATCATGAGAGCTAACGGGCACATAATACATTTTTCATTGCACAGAGACTTTTATCTAGATAAATTCTGTTTTTCTTTCCTTCAGGATTTATTTATAAATATGGCTTCTATTCATACAAAAACTTATTAGCAATGTGCAGAAAGGGGGCTGTGGATAATTTTAATATTTCTTTCATCTATTTTAGGGAGATATAGGACCTCCAGGACCACCAGCCTTAACTGTAAGTATTTTTAAAGTCAAAATTCAGATTCAAGTTATTATCCTGTTTAGTATTCATTCTACATCATGACTAAACTAGATTTTAAATAACAAAGTATTTCAAGAATTGAAATGGCCTTAGAGTACACCTAGCCAAACCTCCACACATAGAGGGGGCGTCTGTCCATAGCGGTGAAGTGTCTGACCTGAGGTCACACACAGAATTACTCTCAAGTCTGTAATCACTTCTTCCCTGAACAATTTTCTCTCCTTCATGTGGTTCATAATTGTGACCCTTATGCATTTGATTATATATTCTTATTTCAATAAAAATTACATTAAGATTTAATGGAAGGAGTCCGTTCTACTTAGTCTTGAGAACTGTGGAAGAACCAAACAAACTATAATCATCCAATGAATAAAACAGCTGGCAATGTGAAGTGTTTTTTATATTCCTCCAATTCTGCCCGTGCCACTGTTATTTTCCTCTTTGATTTGCTCCTAAAATTTGTTAATGATAAAATGGTGCTATTTCAGGAAGAGATTAATAAGAAAAGTTTGTAATGCTCACATAATGATATTTTCTCCATTAAATAGCTCATCACTTATTAAAAATTTAATTATAAATATATAATGGTTTTATACTTAGATACAATTTACTATTATAAATTTTCTTCATAGGCCATTAAAAATTCTCATTTAACTTAAAGATTTGATCTAAGAAAGAGTCAAAGCTTAATAAAAAGAGGAGTGGTATGTGTGTGTGTGTGTGTGTGTGTGTGTGTGTGTGTGTGTGTTTGTGTGTGTGTGTATTTTAAAGATCATTTGTAGCCTGAGGTCTCTGAAACTTTTTGTTGATAATACCTAATGACATAAATTAAACATTAAATCATCAACATTCAGCATTGTAGAAGGTCATCCTTAAAGAAGTCTTTTAGAGACCTCAATGGAGCTCTATCAGTGGGGCACAGTAATAAAAGGCTGTGTGATTTTGCAACATTTATATTTTATCTTTGTACTTGAAAATCCCATTATTTACAGTGAGTTAATAATATCATACTCAAGTAATATTTATAACTATTACCAGACAAATATGGCTTGATAGGTAGAAAAACTAAGAAACCAATCTGATGACCTACATGAACCAAACCAAATTCAATTCACAATGGAAAAATTCTGTGCTTTAAGTTTTTATTTTCAAGATCAGAATGATAACTATTTTAGAGAAAGTTTTACTTTACTATCTTCATTTTTTAAACTTTCTGTATTTAAAAATACTTGGCAAATATGCAAAATGGAATTCTATTCAGCAATAAAGAACAAAATTATGTCATTCGTAAGAAGATGGAAAGACCTGAAGAATATTATGTTAAGTGAGATTAGCCAAGCACAGAAAGAGAAGGGACATATGTTTTCTCTATATGCTCATGGTAGGGAGTATAAGAGATACCAGAGGGACTCCAGATAATGGAGGAGAAACCTCAGTGAAGCCAAGAAGGAAGGGTAGGGGAGGAAGAAGGCTGAGGCTTATTAATGGAAAAGGTACATTCGAATATGTGTATACAAGTAAATATAACATTGTAAACCTGGACACTCAGAATTGGGAGGGAGGGAAATGAGGAAGTGGAAGGGGGTAAAGGGGGAGGCACCAGGTACTGTGTGAATAGAAGTCACTGTCCACATGATCTACATTATGATGTGAGGCTATAGTGTATCAATAAAATATATATAAAAAATTAAAAAGTGGGTCACTAAAATTAAAAATAAAATATACTTGGCAATGATTTAGAGTTAAGACTGTATGTCTTATCAAGATACATACTTGTTTTCCTTCAGCTACGTTGTGTGCTCAACTACTTAGTTATTTGATTTCCTAGTCATTTTCAACTCATGTTTAAAATGACTTTAAAGACCAATCAACCTATCTGTATCTATATTATCATTTCATCTGAAATATTATGTTGGCTCTTTTGCTAGAAAATAGCATAGGACTATCTGTATTTGTAGCTCTTTCATAGCAGCTGATTTCTTTCTGCCAAGGGATGACTTGTAGAAATCTCTTTGTACCCTTCAGCTGGTATACAATTAGAGATTACAAGCCAAGTATTATACTTGTCTAACAATATGAAATGATGTTCTACTCATCAAGAAAAATATTATATTATTTGTTTATTGTTATTTATATGCTTACCATTTTTCTTTATTAATGTAGATAAGCAACATTATAAACCTATAATGTTGGCAGGAATCAGAACAAGTAACAACTTACCATGTATTACCTATTGAAGTGATCTTGCAATTCAGGTTAATATTTTATTAATTAAAAATAGTTCTCTAGTAATCCAAAATGGCTGTACTATATTTAGATTAAATGAGACAGTGATATATAGAAGTCAATAAACTTAGAATTCCTCCATAGTGGTTCTAAAAACTAGCTCTGCACCAAAATCCATGGGAGATCTTTAAACTACACCAATGTTGGGGCTCTGCTCCCAGAATTTCTTATTCAGTGATCTGATATGGGGCCAGTACATTTTTTTATTCTTTTTTTAAATTTTTTATTGGTGCACTGTATTCATACATCATAGTGGGATACATAAAACTTTTGTAGACATACATGCACACATCGCCCAGTCAGCCCCCACCCAATCCCCACCCCATTCCCTCCCCATCCCTCCTTCCCATGCTTGGCTTAGTGGTTGACATCTAGTATTATAGCAATTTATCCAATATTAAAAATGATAATCTCACATAACAGTTTCATTTGTCTGATACCATGCTTTTGATAACTTAAAGATAACATTTTAATATTTCTTTTTGCTCTCTTTCTTACCAGAGAATATATTTTTTTCTTTTTTTTTTTTAGGTGAAACTATCATATATTTATATATTTATTTTTAAGGAAAAAATCTATCCTAATGTGTAATATGGATTCTAGATACCCAAAACGATCTCGAAAAAGGACAAAGCTAGAGATATATATTTTCTAATTTCAAACCATATAAAGCTACAATAATTGAAACAGTGTAGTAATGTTCTAAAGGCAGATATATAAACCATTAGAGTTAAATAAAAGCCTAGAGATACATTCTTCCATATATTGTCAAGATATTTTTGACAAGGTTTCCACGAACATTTGGTGGAGGAAATAATAATCTTTTAACTAAATATTGTTGAAAAATAATAATTACATAAAAAAGAATAAAATTGGATCCTTACCTAATCCCATATACAAATATTAACTCAAAATAGATAAATAACCTAAATATAAATCTTAGTACTATAAACTTTTAGAAGAAAATCTGGGTCATAAAACCTCACAACATTGAAATTGGCAGTGATTTCTTGGAAATGATTTCAATGGCACAGGCAACAGAAGAGTATACAAACTCCCTAAAAAATAAAAAAAAATATTGTATATCCAAAGACAATGTAAACAGAGTTAAAAGTTACTGATAGAATGGGATAAAATATTTCCAAATGCTATATCTGAAGGTATATTAATATTCCAACTAGAAATCCTAAATATTAACAACAATAAAGGCAAACAATACAATTTAGAGATAGGTAAAAGACTAACATAAATAATGAATCTCCACAGATAACCAATCTTAGTTGTCTGTTGGATGGAAAATCTTGTTTCTCTGTTTCTGGTGTGTGTTACCTATTTCTTCTTTGTAGTTAATCTCTTTGAGTATTTTCTCTAGCGCTGGTTTTGAAGAAATAAATTCCTTCAGTTGCTGTTTGTCATGGAAGCTTCTTATTTCTCCATCTAATTTGATAGAAAGTTTTTCTGGGTAGGAAATTTTTGGCTGGAAGTTGTTTTCTTTCAGAGTTTGGAATATGTTACTTCAAGCCCTTCTGGCTCTCATGACTTGGTTTGGGAAGTCTGGAGTGATTCTAATTGGTTTGCCTCTGAATGTCACTTGGCCCTTTGTTTTTGTTGCCTTTAAGATTCTCTGCTTGGCTTCCACATTGGTCATTTTGACAATTATGTGGCGTGGGGATCTTCTTCTCCAATCCTGTCTAAAGGGAGTTCTATAAGTTTCCTGGACCTGTGTATCAACCTCTTGCTCTGTTTGGAAATTTTTCTGCTATTACTTCCTTGAAGAGGTTGTTGATCCCTTTGGTTTCGCCTTCTTTTCCCTCCTCTAATCCAATTATTCTTAGGTAAGCTCTCTTAAAATGGGCCCATATTTCTTCAGTGTCAGATTCCTGCTGTCGGATATTTTTTTCTAGATTAGAAACTATGCGTTCATTTTTGGAATGATCAACTTCTAAGAGCGAGATTCTATTCTCCATGTGGTCTAATCGGTTGTTTGTATTTTGAATTGAGGTCTTTATTTTATTAATTGCATCCTTTATCTCTTTTTGGCCCTCTCTGAATTCTTTTCGAAGCACCTCTATTATTTCTACAGTTATTTTCCTGATTTGATCTTATAGAAATCTCTGAATTTCTGTTTTATCGGGTTCTGATGTTGTGGGGGTGTGGGCATTCATTGCTCCATTGTTATTCCTCTTTCCCATGATTTCAGAAGTTTGTGCCTTCTCTGGGTTCTTCCCTTGGGTCACTACAACTTCACTTAAGATGCTCTGGATCGCGAGTCTGCGGTATCTCAGTTACCACTACTCCTTTACTGGGTTGTATCGCAAAGTCTCAGACCCAGGGAGTCAATAGAGGCTGCTTTAGACTATGGGGGGTGCCAGGTTGCGCGTTCTCCTATTGTGTGATATCTCTGCCACCGCCACTCCCCCAGTGGGTCAAGTCCCTGGGAGTCAGTACTGGGATTTCTCCTCTGGGGCCTGCAATTTGGCTCACTGTTGTTGTATACGCAAATGGAGCTGTAGTGGACTCGGTGAATTCGCTGCTGCTGCTACTGCCGCTGGTGGCAATATGGCGCCACTGCCACGCCCTCGGCCGTGAGGCTGGCGTATTTCTTCTCTGTTTTTGAACTCCGCTCTGAGTCCCTGCAGCGTGTGCTGAGCCCAGCCACTGGGAGCTTTAGATGCTCCCTGTGCCGAAAAATCTGCCGAATCCCGCTGGGCCCTTCCACAGCGGCTCACCTCGGCTCACTCTCCGGGCTCTTCCGCAGCGGCTCACCTCAGCTGCTGTCCGCCGCTCCTCTCTGGAGCCTGGTGGGCT